>NC_133327.1:184006688-184606688 GCF_042186555.1 Aquarana catesbeiana | reverse complement strand
GCAGGCAGCGGGATCACAGCTGATCACGATGTAAACAGGAAGAGCCGTTGATCAGCTTTTCCTCACTCGCGTCTGACAGACGCGAGTAGAGGAGGGCCGATCGGCTGCTCTCCTGATAGCGGGGTCTGTGCTGATTTTTTAGCGGCGCAGCCCCCCCTCAGATGCCCGCCCAGGACCACCAGGATGCCCCCAGGACCACCAGGGATGGCCACCACACTGGACCACCAGGTATGCCACCCTAGATGACCAGAGAAATGCCAATCAGTGCTCAGGCAGCTGCAAATCAGTGCCCAGGCAGCTGCCAAGCAGTGCCCATCCCCAATGCCTGCCAGTGCCAGTGCCATCAGTGATGCCTATCAATGCCATCTATCAGGGCCGCATATCAGTGCTGCATATTAGTGTGTATCAGTGCCCATCAGTGCTCTGCAGTACCACCTATCAGTGACCAGCAGTGCCGCCTATCAGTGCCACCCATCAGTACCCATCGGTGCAGCCTTTCAGTGCACATCAGTGTCCATCAGTGCCCACCAGTGCCACCCTTGAGTGCCCATCAGTGCCGCCTATTAATGCCCATCAATGCTGCCTATCAATGCCACCCATCAGTGCCGCCTACCAGTGCCCATCAGTCCCACCTATCAGTGCCCATCATCAGTGCCCATCAGTGCCACCTCATTGGTGACACCTCATCGGTTTCGCCTTATCAGTGCCCGTCAGTGCCGCCTTATCAGTGCCCATAAGTAAAGGAGAAAACTTACTTATTTGCAAAATTTTATAACAGAAACAAAAGAAAAACTTTTTTTTATTTCTTTAGCAAAAAATAAAAAAGGCAGAGGTGATCAAATACTGCCAAAAGAAAGCTCTATTTGTGGAAACAAAATGATAAAAATTCTGTTGGGGTACAGTGTAGCATGACCGCGCAATTGTCATTTAAACAGCGACAGCGATGAAAGCTGAAAATTGGCTTGGGCAGGAAGGGGGTGTAGATGCCTGGTATCGAAGTAGTTAATGTGGTTATAAAGTTAAAACATTTTGTACCTTAATGTTTTCCCTGCATTAAGGTAAAAATGTTCCACTAGCTCTTCTCTCTTCACCCCTCACCCCAAAACACTTATTTGCCTCCTCTCACGATCCAGTGCTGTCTCCATCTGCAACACCACTCCACTCCCTTCCTGGTCTCACAGGAGACACATGCAGCAGCGGGAGACATAGACTCTTGCTGCTGTCAGTCAAATCCTGTGAGGAGGGAGCGGGGGGCATGGCTGAGTCACACTGTGTGTGTCTTATGGATGCACACCGCTATCTCAGGCGCGCACCCGCACAGGTGTCCCCTGCCCCCTTAGCACACAGTTTCCTGAATGGACACTCATATGAAGAGCGCTAGCGGGGAACTTCCAAAACAGAGGTAAGGGACTGCAGTTGCACAGAGCAGGTAAGTATAACTGCTTTTTTTTAACTTTAAATTTAATTAAAAATATTGCCTTTAGTATCACCTTGAGTTGAGATGTACATCCCAGGGTAAAATAATAATAATACTCATAGAAAAACGTGTTTAGAACACAAATGGATTTATTTATAACAGCAAATTTGACTTTCACAAAACATTCATCAAAGCAGAATCAATCACTGTCACTTAAAAAAACATGCATCAGAAAGTTTCACCTGCAGTGAATATTTGGTTAAATTCACATTCACTGCTTTATAAATATACCTCAATACCCACTCAGAAAATGTATAGTTGTAAATATATGGGATTGATCACATACTCTCAGAATACGTGGAAATATTTTACTTTGTTGCATTAAACCATGTGAAGACAAACTTCATTCATAGAGGTACCTTACCCCCACTTAGGCACTGATATGATAAGGGTCTCATTAAAAATATATCTCCACTGTAGATCACTTTTGCTCGATTTGACAAATATTATCTCTCCTAATCAACCCATTTGTTTTAATCCTACACTTCCATATTTTTATTCTCTTCCTGATAGACTACAGATTTATTGTTCTATAGTCTGTTTTACTTGGTTGCAATGTACAATATACTCTACACTTGAAACCTTAACGACAACATGGGATTGTATCCGGTGTCCTACTGACATGCCTTTTGTACTCTTTATACTATACTCATTTTAAGTACACATTTTTCAGATATGGTTTGAGCGATTGCATGCTTTTTTTTTTTATTGAACAAAAATTTTAAAAAATCATATTAAGACAGACAATTCATTACAATTTAGGCCTTGTGCACACTAGCCATTTAGCCCCATGCATGAGGCGCCGGTGTTTAGCTGACTGTTTTGATGACAGTTCTTGTAGGCACCAATATAGGGCAAGGCAGCAATTGATGATTTACAGAATTACCAGGCTTGGGGCCAGTAGAACCGAAGGACTACTTCCGCTGGAGGGGTGGTAGTTTGCAGTGCACTTGATGTCAATGGACAGCTGCTAAGGAGAGCTCAGTGTGGATATACTTGATACTGGGATATTTTCTTTCTATAGTCATAGTCCCTGGGCTGGCCCAACTCTCTGTCAGGAGTGTGTAATGCTCCTGTTCCATGGCAACTGCTGGTCTCATTCCGGCATCCAGACTGTTCACCTGCAGGGTGATTGGTGTAGACAGAGCCTTTAGGTGGAGTCCAAACCTGTTTTAAGCCTGCCAAGCCCTTAGTGTCAAGCTTGTGATAGTGTTTGCAACACGTGCTTCAAGTCTCCTTGTTCCCATACCTTGACCTTTACCTTCGCCGAGTCCCCACCCTGCCAGCTAGTTTGAATTTCCTTGTTATCAACCTTTGGACTACTCTCTGAATGCTGACTGCCTTTTGACCATGGATTTGACCCTGACTACTCTCTAAACATTACCTGCCCTGAACCCGGACTGCCTTTAGACCACTCTGTCTGTCTGCCAACTGCAAGTACCTGTTTGCGGTGTTTAGCTTGCCCCTGCCCTGGCGTGGTGGCCAGGCACTTTAGCATTGTGTACAAGATCTGGGGGCAACTGAGTACCAGAAGTCTGCTTGCCTTTTGGGAAAGGGGGCTACTATAGGTGAAGAACACAAAGCCAGCTATAGGGTAGGCGTGACACTCGCCAGGAACCTCTCCCTGTTCTAATAACTTTCACTAGTCGGGGGTCTCTATATCTGATCTCCCACTCGCTCCAGGCACACCTGAATGATGCAGGAGACTATATACATATATATATAGATCTATCTATAGATCTATATCTAGATCTAGAGATATAGTTCTTAGTCAAGATGGTTGCCCGAGGTCCCCAGATGTTGCAGCGTCCAATCGAACAGCTGGCTTCTCTGAGTCTCTGACAGAGTCCACAAATTGACAATTCCCTTAACAGACTCCACTCCATCTATAATAATGGCACAGTGCCACCAACAGGACAGAGGGGAAACCTGCACCTGCCTAAAAGAAGGCAAAGGTTTCCTGTCCAGCTCCTCCACCAACAGCCTGACAAACTGCGTTATGTTTAGGAAAGTATGTATGAAATCTGTTTGCCCTCAGCCTGCAACTAAATGCTAGAGCCTCATGCACTGGGGCCAAACATCTAAACATCCAGTGTGCAGGAGGCCTTACAGGAGCAATAACAAAAGAAAAAAGCCGCCTCTAAGTGCAGAATTCAAAACTTTTTAATATCCCAAAAGGGTTAAAAACACTTACAGGATATAAGGAAAGAGGGAGCATGTCACATATTCATGGAGCAGGTGATCTGGCATCAGGAAGGTCCCCAATATTTTGGAACTACTGATTGGTTCCTTCTTCAAGCAAAATTTGGCTTGAAGAAGGAGCCAATCAGTAGTTCCGAAACGCTTCCCATTTTGATGACTATTTCCAGCTTGTGGTCCATGCTGGTTGTCGTCCCCCTCTGCTGATGTCACTTCCGGGATTTCCACTCTTCGTGGACTCCGACAGCGCGATCATTTTACCAGTATCTCCAGAGCCTTAGGAGTTCATCTGTTGGCGATCCTGGAACCCTCCGCTACTGTACATTGTACATTAATATCCCTGGGAACCCATAACATACTGGGGACCTTCCTGATGCTGGATCACCTGCTCCATGATTATATGACATGCTCCCTCTTTCTTCATTTCCGGTATAAGTGTTTTTAACCCTTTTGGGGATAGTAAAAAGTTTTTAATTCTGCACTTAGAGGCGCCTTTTTTCTTTTGTTTTGTCTTTTATTAGAGATTGCTCCTCTCTGTGAGTGCAGCCCTAAGTGTGGAAAATCATATCATCCGATCCCCTTTTCCAAATATAGACACTGCCTGGTCCTGACACTCAGAGAGCCCTTACATATACATCTTACAGGAGCAATGAGTTCAACTTATTATCTTTTTTAACTCTGTATAGCTATGGAAGAAGTCAGACAGGTTTATTGCCCAACTGTCAATTAATGGGTAATGTCAAATTGGAATGCTGGGTGCATGAGACAGCCATGTACAGCCCACAAAGTTTTTTCCCTCTTAGTCTCATACTAATGTAGGCCAGTGAAATTGTGCCAGTATGTTGTAACATGTGCTCTGATCAGTCAGCTGGACTGAGTCAGCACTGCATGCTCTGTCAGGAATTGCTGCAGACTCATGGCACACAAGTCAATGAACTCATTATGTGACTCAAAGTAGGAAGCTGCAGAATGCTGTGTAACCATAGTCATGTTCAGTTTTACAGCTCACTCTAGCTGACAGGAAATTAAACGAGTCATCCTTGTAGGAGAGAATAAAAACAAAGTCTTTATAGTGTTCAAAGGATTTAGTGTGGGTGAGACACCCAGGAACAGTCCAAGCAGGTTTGTCCAGCAATTTTATTCAGTAAGGCAGCAAAGAACACAGTTTCAATGTAGGAGGGCTTTGTCCAGAGCATGAAACAAACAAAATATTTGCATGTACATACTTACCAACTGTACCGGATTTCCCGGGACATTCCTGGGATTTGGACTCTTTTCCCGAGTTTATTGTTTCCCGGGAAATGTCCCGAGAAATCATTTTTTTCACAAATTTTCGCTGCTGCCGCTTGCTGCCACTAGAGGTCCGCGGCCGGCGGAGACATCATCTCCGCCGGCCGCCATTTTTAAGAAGACCAGGAATGGCTGGGTGGCTAGATGAAGCTCCTGTGTCGCCGCCCACCCTGTGCCCCGCTCTGCCTCGCCCTGCCACGCTGCCGGTCTGTTATGGACAGGGGCGGGGGTTCTATTGTAACCACGCGGCCGGCGGAGGGAGACATTATTTTGTATACCCCCTCCTACTAGGACACCTGAGGTAAGGGGGGGCACCACTGGGGAGACCTGATGTAAGGGGGGGCATCGCTGGGCACACCTGATGTAAAGGGGGCACCGCTGGGGACTCCTGATGTAAGGGGGGCTCCGCTGGGGACACCTGATGTAAGGGGGCTCTGCTGGGAACATCTGATGTAAGGGGGGCTCCGCTCAGGACACCTGATGTAAGGTGGGGCTCCGATGGTGACACCTGATGTAAGGGGGGCTCCGCTGGTGACACCTGATGTAAGGCGGGGCTCCGCTGGGGACATCTGATGTAAGGGGGGTCTGCTGGTGACACCTGATGTAAGGGGGCTCCGCTGGTGACACCTGATGTAAGGGGGGCTCCGCTGGGGACACCTGATGTAAGGGGGCTCTGCTGGGGACATCTGATGTAAGGGGGGCTCCGCTGGGACATCTGATGTAAGGGGGACTCTGCTGAGGACACCTGATGTAAGGGGGGGCTCCGCTGGTGACACCTGATGTAAGGGGGGGCTCTGCTGGGGACACCTAATGTAAGGGGGGCTCCGCTGGATATATCTGATGTAAGAGGGGGCTCCGCTGCGAACATCTGATGTAAGAGAGGGCTCCGCTGGGGACATCTGATGTAAGGGGGCTCCGCTGGGGACACCTGATGTAAGGGGGGCTCCGCTGGGGACTCCTGATGTAAGGGGGGCTCCGCTGGGGACACCTGATGTAAGGGGGCTCTGCTGGGAACATCTGATGTAAGGGGGGCTCCGCTCAGGACACCTGATGTAAGGTGGGGCTCCGATGGTGACACCTGATGTAAGGGGGGCTCCGCTGGTGACACCTGATGTAAGGCGGGGCTCCGCTGGGGACATCTGATGTAAGGGGGGTCTGCTGGTGACACCTGATGAAAGGGGGCTCTGCTGGTGACACCTGATGTAAGGGGGGCTCCGCTGAGGACACCTGATGTAAGGGGGCTCTGCTGGGGACATCTGATGTAAGGGGGGCTCCGCTGGGACATCTGATGTAAGGGGGACTCTGCTGAGGACACCTGATGTAAGGGGGGGCTCCGCTGGTGACACCTGATGTAAGGGGGGGCTCTGCTGGGGACACCTAATGTAAGGGGGGCTCCGCTGGATATATCTGATGTAAGAGGGGGCTCCGCTGCGAACATCTGATGTAAGAGAGGGCTCCGCTGGGGACATCTGATGTAAGGGGGCTCCGCTGGGGACACCTGATGTAAGGGGGGCTCCGCTGGGGACACCTGATGTAAAGGGGGGATCCGCTGGGGACATCTGATGTAAGGGGGGGCTCCACTGGGAACATCTGATGCAAAGACGGACTCTGCTGGGACACCTGATTCAAGGACGGAGTCTGCTGGGGGCACCTGATGAAAGAACGGACGGCTGGTGGCAGGCGACGTGGCAGGTGACACACTCAGGGATCCCACTGATTCGGCATTATAGTTGATTTCATTTTATATTACAATGTAATAATAGAAATAATGCACTTCAATCATTCTGACACCATAACAACCATGGTGCCGGGATGATTGAAGTGCTAACACCAGGTGTTTGGAGTATCTTTATCTGCTGGTTGTTAAACTTTCTAGAATACACATATTTCCATTGTTGTGTAGGATCTGGGCCTGCTGTCCCTCCATCCCTCTCCCCCCCTTTCCCTCTCCATCCCTCATTCATCTCAGACTCTAACCACACACCCTTTGAGCCACGCCCACTTAAGACACGCCCCTATTTTGCGTAAATCACGCCCATTTTTGCCATGGCGCGCCTTATTTCTACTTACCCCCTGTGCCATGCCTACAAACACATGCCCCGCCCCCTAATTATGATAAGACTCTGCCTACAGCCAAAAAAGTGTCCCTAAAAATTTTTTTTCAATGTTCAATGTTGGCAACTATGCATGTATTAGCCACTAACTAAACTTAGGTCAGTTCCTGACTAAAAGGGTACCTCCCAATAGGTTCCTCAAAACAAACAGGCAGCACCAGTGGCATATCTAAGGTATGTCAAATATTGCAAGTGCATAAAAAAAACCCCACCTGTTTCCCGCGGTCGCCTCTTGGATTTCGCGGTCGCCTCCCACACTAATATTTCCCCCAGCGCCGTGGTCGGCATGCCGGCACGGCACTTGCTCATGGTTACTTGGCCTCGGGAGGGGAGCTACAGACGCGCGCCCCCATGATGGCTGATGACTGGCCAGACCTGCCACGTAGAGGGTAGGGTAACTGGCAGAGGTGGAACCTAATGCTCTGCCTACCCTTCTCTGCGCAGCCAGCATCATCTTCTCCTTGAAGCGTGGTCTGTGACGTCACGTGACGTGAGGAGGAGAAGAGACGAGTCATGGGAGACTAGAGAGAATGGATTAAGGGGAACCCCCAGGCAGCAGCAAGGATTAGCACTGCAGCCTAGCAAGTACTGATCTTGATCATCATCATCATGTGCGCGTGTGCCCGTATTCCCACCGCCAACTGCCAAAGAGAAGCAAGCAGCCAATTAAATATAGTGACCAATATAGATTAAATAAATATAAATAAATATGCATAGCCATAGATATCATAAATAAAGTGTAATAAAGTGATTTGTGCAACAGCAGGCACTACTTCTACTTAAAAGTTGTACCTGTTGTTGCACAAATCCCTTTATTACACTTTATTTATGATATCTATGGCTATGCAAATTTATTTAATCCATATTGAGCACTATATTTGATTGGCTGCTTGCTTCTGCTTGGGCCTGGCACACATGCACAATTGCACATGATGATGACGACTTAAAGTCATCGTCATGTGCGATTGTGCCAAGCAGAAGCAGCCAATCAAATATAGTGCTCAATATGGATTAAATAAATAGATATCATAAATAAAGTGTAATAAAGTGATTTGTGCAACAAGTTCATTAAACTGTCCACATTCAGTGAAAGTTCATGTACTGCAAACTTTGCAGTACATGAACTTTCACTGAATGTGGACAGTTTAATGAGCAGGGTCAGACTGACCCATCGGGCCCTTGGCCACTGCCCCATAAGAGGCTCTGCAAGACTGCAACACATACAGTCTAGCAGGGCAGCGGCTGTAATAAGACCTCTCATGGCATGCTGCTCCCCGCCAGACCCTCCTTCCCTCCCATCCACCCCAGGTACTTGTACTGTACATTACATCACCGGACGGACGAGAAGAGAGGAGGGGCCAGCGGGGAGCAGCGTGCTGTGAGAGGTCTTATTATTACAGGCATCAGGTGAGGCTGTGTACTTTTTATTTTTTACAGGATTCTAGAGATGCCAGGGCCGCCACCATCGGGGAAGGGGGGGGGAGTGGCAGCCAGTACAGATGTAGGGGGCCTGGGCCCCAACAGGACCGCAGGAGGCCCCATGATAGTCTCCTGGTCCCCCCACCCCCCCAGTGTCCCCCTGTGTCCCCACCCCCACACGGTGTCCCAGCCCTGGCATCCCTCTGTGTCCCGTGTCTGCACTGCATCCCTCTCTTTCTTCATCGCACTGCGTCCCTCTGTCTGTCCCCATCGTCCCTCTCTGTTCTCATCACACTGCGTCCCTCTCTGTCTGTCCCTGGCATCCCTCTCTGTCCTTGTCACACTGCGTCCCTCTGTCTGTCCCCAGCATCCCTCTCTGTTCTTGTTGCACTGCATCCCTTTCTGTCCCCGGCGGCCCTCTCTGTTCCCATCACACTGTGTCCCTCTTTGTCTGTCCATAAATTTCCCTCCCTGTCCCTGGCATCCCTCTCTTTCCTCGTCACACTGCGTCCATCTCTGTCTGTCCCCAGCTTCTCTCTCTGTCCCTGGTGTCCCTCTCTGTCCTTGTCGCACTGCGTCCCTCTCTGTCCTCATCACACAGGGGCGCAGTTTCAGTGCTTGCCATAGGCGCCATTTTCACTATATACACCTCTGGGCAGCACTCTAATAAGATCTGGCTACAGTAAGGTGCAGAGCCATCAACAGAGCCTTAAGACCCCTTTCACACTGAAGGATTTTTCAGGCGTTTTAGCGCTCTAAAAATAGCTAAAAAAGAATCTGAAAAACGCCTCTCATGCCTCCCCAGTGTGAAAGCCGAAGTGCTTTTACACTGGGGAGATGTGCGTTTGCAGGACATTAAAAAAAAAGTCCTTCAAGCAGCATCTTTGGGGCGGTGTGGGAGCAGTGTATACACCGCTCCTAAACCACCCCTGCCCATTGAGATGAATGGGCAGCGCTACCAAAGCACCTGCAATGCGCTTCAGCAGCGCCGCAACATGGGCGCTTTTAACTTTGTCCGCTGGCATGAGTTAAAAGCGCCCCGCTATCGGCCGAAGAGCGCTGTTTAAACAGCAGTAAAGCACCACTAAAACTAATGGTGCTTTACCGCTAATGCGGGCCCCAGTGTGAAAGGGGTCTAAGGGTTGATTTACTGAAAGCAAAAAGCTTTGCACTTCCACTTTGCAATGAAATTTAAGAGAATTTAAATAAATTACTTACTTATTTAACAAAGAATTTAGCAGTGTTCAAATGATGTGCTACATATTCTTACAATCATGGATTAGAAAATCTCCATGTTACTAGAAGTGATGGTGGCCTTCAACAGGGACTCTTTGCAAGAAGATAATGATTACAGCTTATTTCAAGAAAAGGTGAAGAAAAAGAAAAAAGCTTTGCAGTACATCTGCAATACATCCACACATTTCTTCGTTTTCCTTTCAGAGACCCTGCCAGTACAGAAAATACCTGTAGGGATGTAGGGATGAGCCGAACACCCCCCGGTTCGGTTTGCGGCAGAACATGCGAATGGACCGAAAGTTCGCGCAAACATTCGAACACCATTAAAGTCTATGGGACCCGAACCTGAAAAATTAAAAGTGCAAATTTTAAAGGATAATATGCAAGTTATTGTCCTAAAAAGTGTTTGGGGACCCGGGTCCTGCCCCAGGGGACATGTATCAATGCAAAAAAAAGTTCTAAAGCGGCCGTTTTTTCGGGAGCAGTGATTTTAATAATGTTTAAAGTGGAGTTCCAACCCGAAAAAAAAAAAAATTAGTAATGTGTTTAAAAAAAAAATAAAAAAAAACATTTGGAGAAATTTTTTTTTTTTTACTCACCTCTAAATGCCTGTTGCTAGGGGGTCCCTCGTAGTCTGCCTCCTTCGGTGCCTGGGCTCCTGACATCATTTCCCTCGGTGCAGGAAAGGAGATCGCCTCTCTCCCTTCCCTCTTGCCAATCATCTGGGACACAAGATCGGTCCCAGATGATTGCGGGGCCAGTGACAGGGCACGACGCAGCTCGCACATGCGCAGTGGGTGCCCGGCTGTGAAGCCACAGCCGGGCGCCCACATTTAGAATGCCGGCGCCGCCGAGCGGAGGGGGGGACGAGCGGGGGTTCGATCCCCCACATCGTTGGACCCTGGGACAGGTAAGTGTCCAATTAAAAGTCAGCAGCTGCAGTATTTGTAGCTGCTGACTTTTAATTTTTTTTTTTAAATGGGAACACCACTTTAAAGTGAAAAAATAAAAGTGAAATATTCCTTTAAATAACGTACCTGGGGGGTGACTATAGTATGCCTGTAAAGTGGTGCATTTTTCCCGTGTTTAGAACAGTCCCTGCACAAAATGACATTCTAAACGAATAAAAGTAATTTAAAAGTGCTTGTGGCTGTAATGTAATGTCGGGTCCCGGCAATATGGATGAAAATTATTGAGAAAACCCCCCCAGCCCATTACCAGGCCCTTTGGGTCTTGTATGGATATTAAGAGGAACCCCGTACCCAAATTTAAAAAAAGAAAAGGCGTGGGGCCCCCAGGCCCTATATACTCTGAACAGCAGTATACAGGCGGTCCAAACAAGACAGGGACTGTAGGTTTTTTCTTAAGTTGAATCTATTTGTAATTTGGAACAGGTACATTTTGTAAGTGTAGCTACAGCCAAAAATCAATTTTTAAGCTTTTTGGATAATATAGGGAAGGGTTATCACCCCTGTAACATTTGTTTTGCTGTCTGTACCAATGTTCAGAAGATTTCACCTCACTTTCTGTCCCAATGACAATTGGATTTTGAAAATTTGGGGTTATTAGGGAAGCAAGGATTGGTGATAAAGCATCAGTGGAGACACCTTTTTCCCATATTAACTCTTACAGGATAGAATTTCCCTTCCTAGGGGTAGATTTCCTCTCACTTCCTGTTGTCTCCCTCCGTTTGTAAGTAGGAGTCGTTTGTAAGTTGGATGTTTGAAAGTAGGGGACCGCCTGTATATACTATACGGCCTGCCCTATATATTCTGCAGAAAACTGGGCTTAAGTGTTGGTGGTACCAGAACATTAAGCCCTCACAGTTACTCTTGGTGGGCGCTGGAATGGGCCCTGCTGTGAAATATTATATCAAGAATTGTAATTACAGTTTTGTGAATATTATATCAAGAATTGTTGAACAGGGGCAGAAAAATTGGGCCTTTGGTGGTGATGTGGTGGTGGTGCCACAACACTGTAAGCCCTCACAGTTACTCTTGGTGGGTGCAGGAACGGGCCCTGCTGTGAAATAGTAGATCAAAAATTGTAATTACACGCCACTGTTAAACAGGGGCAGAAAAATTGGGTCTTAGGCAGTGGTGGTGGTGCCACAACACTGTAACCCCTCACAGATTCTGTTGTTGAGCGCAGGAACGAGCCCTGCTGTGAAATATTAGAGCAAATATGTAATTACATTCCCCTGTTAAACAGGGGCAGAAAAATTGGGCCTTAGGCGGTGGTGGTGGTGGTTGCACAACACTGTGAAGCCTCACAGATACTCTTGTTGAGCGCAGGAACGGGCCCTGCTGTGAAATATTAGAGCAAATATTGTAATTACATGCCCCTGTTAAGCAGGGGCAGAAAAATTGGGCCTTAGGCAGTGATGGTGGTGCCACAACACTGCAACCCCTCACAGATACTCTAGTTGAGTGCAGGAATGAACCCTGCTGCGAAATATTACAGCAAAAATTATAATTATACGCCCCTGTTAAACAGGGGCAGAAAAATTGGGCCTTAGGCACTGGTGGTGGTGCCCTGAAACAAAAATGTTCTTAGAAGCTATCAACATGAACATTGAGGAGAAATAGGATAGTCACTCAGCATAACAGGATAGTCACTCAGCATAGGAAGTCTTCAAGGGATCTCACATTCATAGAAAAATTAATCGGTTACATCAGCATCAGGTGCTTGGTAGCTGGTGATCCAAGACTGATTCATTTTTATGAAGGTGAGCCGATCAACTGAGTCTGTGGACAGGCGCACTCTGTGATCGGTTACAAAGCCTCCAGCGGCACTGAATGTGCATTCCAAAAGAACGCTGGATGCAGGACAGGCCAGTAGCTCAATTGCATACTGTGCAAGCTGTGGCCAGTGATCCATCCTCAAGACCCAGTAGCTCAGTTGATTTTCGGTTGGAAAAGTCTCCAAGTCTGATCTTGCCCCTAGGTATTTCTGCCCCATGTACAACAGACGCTGGCGATGGTTGCTGGAACCGATCATACCTTGGGGCTGCGGACTAAAAAATTTTCTGAACACATCAGTCAGATGGCCACCTTCTCCACCTCTCCTTCTGTGACTGACCGAAGCCTCAGCAACACGTTGTCCAGGAGGACCAGGAAATTGTAACCTCCCAGGCTCTGGAAACGCATTGCACAAACCTTTCTGCAAGGCCTCCTGAAGATGTTTCATCCTCTGCTCCCTCTGCGAAGGCTGGATAAATTCCGCAACCTTACCCTTGTAACGTGGATCAAGAAGGGTCGTCAGCCAGTAATGATCCCTCTCCTTGATACCACGAATCCAAGGGTCCTTCCGCAGGCTTTGCAGGATCAGGGAGGCCAAGGTTTGCTGAAGTATTCGATACGGAGTCCTCTGGGTCACTAAGAATGACATGATCCACGGCCACCTCCTCCCAGCCACGTACAAGTCCATGGGTTTCTGGGGACTGAAAACGATCCCTTGAAGACTGCTGCTGATGTTGAGTGCTTGGCTCCACCTCCATGCTGACATAATCCTCATCCTCCTCCTCCTTCTCTTCCTGTGTGATCGGTGGGCCCGCAGGAATACTGTCTGGTTAAAGGGGGCCTTGAGAGTAGAGGAAGTCATCCTTTTCCTCCCTCTGTTCTGCCTGAAGTGCCCTGTCCCTTATTGGTCCAACAGGAAGGCAAGAGGGACAGTATCACTGATGCATGCACTGTCACTGCTCACCATCCTCGTGGCCTCCACAAATGGTGACAGGACATTGCATGCATCCTTGATCAGTAGCTACTGGCGTGGCAAAAAATAAAGCCAAGCTCCCCTGACCCTGTCCTGGTGCCATACTCACACAGGTACTCATCGATGGCCCTCTGCTGCGTGTGCAGCCGCTGCAGCATTGCCAAACATTGAGTTCCACCTGGTGGGCATGTCACAAATGAGGCGGTTCTTGGGCAGGTTACATTTCTTTTGAAGGTCAGCCAGCCGAGCACTGGCATTATATGACCGGCGGAAATACCCACAGACTTTCCTGGCTTGCCTCAGGAGATCCTGTAAGCCTGGGTACCTGCACAAGAACCGCTGCACCACCAAATTAAGAATGTGAGCCAAACAGGGAACATGGGTCAAGTGTCCCTGTCGGAGGGCGGAGAGGAGGTTGGTGCCATTGTCACAAACCACCATTCCTGGCTGAAGCTGGCATGGCATCAACCACCTCTAAGTCTGCCCCTGCAGAGCTGACAGAATCTCTGCCCCAGTGTGGCTCCTGTCCCCTAAGCAGACCAACTCAAGCACAGCATGGCATCTTTTTGCCTGAGTGCTTGCGTAGCCCTTGAACGCCTACGGAGCACCGCTGGTTCAGAGGACAAATCTGCAGAGGAACAGGCCATTGAGGAAGAAGAAGAGGATGGGGTGGAGGAGAGAGGTGTGGCAGAATCACCACTACTAGCATTTTGGAGGTGTGGCGGCGGAACAAGCTACAACAATACTACAACAATACTGCACCCTGTCCTGCATGCTTCCCAGCTGCCAGCAGAGTTACCCAGTGCGCCGTGAAAGAAAGGTAACGTCCCTGTCCATGCCTGCTGGACCATGAGTCAGCAGTAATATGCACCTTACCGCTGACCGCCCTGTCCAACGAGGCCAAGACATTGCCTTCCACATGCCGGAATGGCCTCCCGTGAAAAGAAATGGCATTTGTGAACCTGCCACTAAGGTACCACACATTCCACAAATTCACGAAAATCCCAGCTGATGAGGAGCAAGAAGAGGTCCGCCTTGTTCTTTGGTGTGGGTCTTTTAAGTACTGTTGCCAACGGACTGCATGGGAGGTCGACATATGTCTGGTCAAGCATGTGGTGCCCAAGCGGCTGCTGCTTTGGCCATGCTTGATACGCTTCAGACGTATGTTGCAAACAGCAACAGTGTGATCTGCTGCACACATATCAAAAAAGGCCCACACCAAAAAACTTTTCAAAATACGCAGGGAGTCAGCAGCGCCCTGCACATGCGGAGCTCTGTGGTGTGATGCAGTCGAGTGGCTGCCCTTAAGCTGGCCCCTGGAGGGCATCCAGCCTCGTTGGAGATGTGCCTCCTCCTCCTCCTCCTCCTCCTTCTCCTCTCTTCTATCAGCTGGGGGAATATGACTGCCAGTTTCTTGTCCTTCTTGGGCACCCCCTCTCTCTGGGCTCATGTTACTGCCTTCCTCAACCTGGGTACCATCACCAGAGTCTTCAAAACACTGCGCATCCTCCTGCAGCATGTACCCGACACTGTGGTTGAACAGTTCGGGGGACTCCTCCATGCATGATGGTGGGGCTAGGGAAGGAGTGACTGATGACATTGAGCCAATGGAATAGGCCGCCTTGGCAGCTACATTGGCAGGCAAACTACTCTAAGCCTGGGTGACAGAGGATGAGGAGGATGAGGACGGCTTAGTTATCTACTCTACCAACTCTTCTGCATGTTGTGGATCAACACGGCCAGCTGCCAAAAAAAAGGACAAGCGTGCCCCACGGCCATATGCTAAGGATGCACTGTGTCCATGACCAGCACTGTTGGCTGTAGACACAGAGCCTGTTTGCCCTCTTTAAGTGGCCTGTGAGCCTCTGCCTCTCCTTGGTGGCCTTCCAGACATGCTGTAAAATTTTATTATCAAAACACCGTCTGAAGTTTACTAGAAAAAGTACACCAGGAATGGCCTGCAGTCAGATATAGGCTTGGCTATACTAGAATGCAGTGGATATATAAATGTAGGAGACTGTATATATATTTTATGCACTGCAGATCACTGAATCACCTGCCTGCCTGCCTGAAAGTATATTTGAAAACGTACACCAGGAATGGCCTGCAGTCAGATATAGGCTTGGCTAGACTGGAATGCAGTGGATATATAAAGCAAATGACACTTTCTCTCGGTCAACGCCAGCAACACACTACACAGGGCCGGCGTGCAGGCGGCCTTATATAGTGTAGGGCATGGACTTAACCCCCTGAGCCATGATTGGCCAAAGGCAGCAGAAGGTCGAATGTCACAATATAAAATAGTAGAGACAAGGTGAGACATGTACACATAGACATAAAGCCATACAGCACTATATGACATATCTCACTGCTTTTCAAAAACGGTTTAAAGCTAACACTGTCATTCATTCCTGGGGGAGTAGTTGCTTCATTTTTGTGTTTAGGGCCTATTTGTCTGCCCGTGGGAGTGGACAATTTATTGTATCTACATGACCTTTGATTCTCCGCCAAAATTGGCGTTTGCCTTTCCAACATAAAACATGCCACAGACACAGAACATTATATATACACAATGCTCATTGTCTGGCAATTTACACGGTGTTGAATGAATACGATGCAAATTGCCATTAGGTAAGTAAAAGGCTTGATTCTCAAAGATCCACTCGCAATAATTGTTGTCTCCACATTTCCAGGCGCCATTCGTGTTTTTGGCGAAACCTTAACCTGGCAGATCAGGTTACTGGAAGGGTACATTCTTACAAGTGTTGTTACATGCCTTGATATTTATATATGTTGTTGACTCTTCCGGTATCTAAGTAGAGTATATTTGCAACAATTATATGTGGATCAATTTTGTACCTCTGTTTTTATATATTTTTTTATATCTTTTGTACAATAAAGATTATATTTTTATAAATTTGACGTCTCCTATGCTGAGCCTTTAAAGTCCAGTTAGATAGGCAATCTTTTTCTATAATCCTTAAACTCTATCCAACTTCTAAAGCCCAGTCAAACTTTTAGAAACGGATAGATAGACAATGAACTGCTACTCCCGTTTTCATAGTGTTACCATAGTGTTACTTTTTTGCTACACCAGTTATGTAGGGTGTCTAAATATCACTGCATAGTCAATTTAGCACCAGAGTTAGACCCTCTGCACTTTTTATTTTTTTATTTTTTTTGGGGGGGAGGTGCATTTGTGGTGTAGTAAGGAGTAGGGTCAAGCTTAACTTTTACATTTCTACCAATCATTTTGTCATGTGGCTTTCACTGAATGTAGCTACTGATTATGCATTTTTTACCATATGGCCAGTTTCAATTGTCTAGCATTTTGACAGGACTCTGCCACACAGTGGCTGGAAGCCATTTCCCAACTTAAGAGATCACATGCTATTTCTGAACTAGAACACTGCCTTAGAACTCTAATGCAGCACAGGCCAAGGAAGTAATTGTTTTAGCAGAACTTTTTCACATATTGTAGGTATTGCTTAGAGGCATGTAGCAAGCCCTGTATACATAGTGTAGATAGTGTAGGTGAATTACATTAGGGTCCAATGTAGCCAGTGGAGTCAGGGTTAATTGGGTTGTTTATGGTTTCTGGCATGCTATGAGGGCTGAGTCTCTGTAGCCTCCCTCTGGATTCTGGAATCTTCCTGACAGTTCTATAACTTAGAGGATGGATGGACAGATATCAAGGCCTGAATACTTATGGAATCTCTACCAATTCCTGAGTGAGGATGACCCAGAAGGTGGATAGGTGGCCCAAAAATATTATGGAGCCTGGCCATGTGGAGAGAGAGTCCAGAGGTCTGGAGGGGACCCCTGTGCTGGGGGCTCTGCCTCCAGACAGGAAGGTGCCAGAAAGGAAGTGTGCTGGGAGAGAAAGTAGGGAGGAATCCTTGCACCGTTCAGCCTTAGCTAGGCTTAGCTCAGCCACCATGGGAGCAACGGGGACATGTTCAGCAGGAGGTCTTTTCAGAAGTCACCACATGTGCTACAGGACTTTTAAGGGACTAAGTGAGTAGCCTAAATGTATCCATCCCCCAATGCCTATAGGGAAGAAGCAGCCAGGTGCAATACCCAGCTAGTCTACGGAAGTGACAGTCTACAGCTAACCTTCATCCCTGCTTTGGGAATCCTAAGTTTGGAGCCAGATGCTTTTGCATTTTGTGGGGAACAATAAAGTACTCGCAGACAATGTTGGAGTTAAACCTTTTGTTCCAGTCAGACTGTACAGTCATTTTTACAGGAATACAGTCTGGGATTTTGTGTTAGACACCAGAGACAGTTACAAGTTGTCCTCAAAGTTCTACTTTCCTGACGTCAACAGGGCAGCATACCTATGATATAGCTCCGCCCCTATATCCACCCACAGGACCTGTTTAGCTCTATAAAAGTCTGACTGAGAGCTACCTCCCCCATTCTCCTTTTTGTCCTCAAAGATCAACACCTACAGACCATTACACTCAGGATAAGCTGTTACCTGCCAACTATGTAGGAGTCCGTCTGGGTTCAAGCCTCTCCCAGCACACAGTCATACATCTTAGGCTGCTAAATGCACCAACAAGGTGGGGAATCCCTTCTGGTGGTCTTTTGGGGTCAAGGTGTTCTCTAATCAGAGACAATATCCTTCTTGTGGCATGCCTGCTTTGGAGTCTGGATCCAGCAGCTGGCACTGCATGATGTCTTCTCTCCTATGGAACGCTTTCCAGGTCTGTCAATTTCTATAAAAAAAATGTTTCTTTGTCTCATGTCTCTAAAGACCCCATACACACTATGTAGCTTTTGTTGTCTGATTTTCTTTGGATTTGCCGGGACCATGTGGTGCAGGGGTCTGCCTGATTGCATACAAATTGAGGCTCTTAAGGTTTGACCTTGTACTGTGTGGTTTTGGTAAATCTGAGGGAAAAATCTGCAGAGGATTGTATGATATGTAGCTCCCTTAAAAGTGTCCTTTTGTGTGGATGGGCGTTGACTTCCCTCCAATTGTTCTAGCCCTTTTTTGATTAGAACATGGGGGGGGGCTGAGTCTATCAGGTGCTCTATATAAAGGGCACAAATGGTCAGGTAATGGATGCCCATTTATGCCCTTTATATAGAGCCCATGAGAATGAGATGCTGTCTCTCATTCTGAGGAACAGTCAAAGACAGGGACGTCTTGCTATTCTAGTAATGGGGATATAATGGGGAGCAAGGAAGAATGTATTCCTAGATTGTAAGCTCTAACGAGCAGGGCCCTCTGATTCCTCCTGTATTGAATTGTATTGTACTTGTACTGTCTGCCCTAATGTTGTTGTAAAGCGCTGCGTAAACTGTCGGCGCTATATAAATCCTGTATAATAATAATAAAAAATAATAATTACTAGGGGATCTCTGGGTCGTCTGGATTTTTCCAGGGCAGAAAGTGACTCCTCCAGTCCTGACAGACCCCAGTACAAAGGGCGCAAATGTACGCTTAAGAGAAAGCACACAGCTTCTCCTCCGAGGGCTCAACGTCCGAAAGGCAAATGTTGGTCTTGTGGAGATGACCCTATGCCAGGAAAGCTACTTTGCAGCAACTGCTTCAGGCAGCTTGCCAGAGACCAGGAATATGAGAGTCAGCAGGTGTCGACCTTGCTGAAGAAAGTAGTCCGCGACTCCCTGGCAGAATTTTCCGGTCATCTCAGACAACAAGGGACAACACAGTGGGCCATGCACAAGGTCTAAACCAAGCCATTCAACCTTCTCTAACTAGAGGGGTACCAGGCACTTCAGGGGTGACTCCAGCCCAGCTGATTAGGTGGGCTAAATCCCCAGACCCAGTATTACAGCCAACTTTCCAGGCAGAGGGAGAAGATATTGCCTCCTCCTCGGCAGAGGATCCTGAAGGTTCAAGCTTTGCTTTTGCAATGATACCACCATTCATTAAGTCAGTAAAAGCTGCACTGGAATGGGGGGATCCAGAACCCCCTCCAAAGAAGGAGAAAACCTATTATCACACACCATACAATCCTAATTATAAATTGTGTGGTAATTGCTGCACAACATGCATTAGGCACCTTTATCCTTTCAGGTCACCCCAAATGCGATACAATTCTGCTGTGATTGTCACGTGGGAGAACACACCTTTAAAAACATTGTGCGAAGCTTGGCGCCCCTAAATAGGAGCAGGGGCTTCTTTTTGCACACATAGGGCAGCCAAGTGAATGGGTCGCCCCCATGCGAGTTGCATTATTGCATGTAAATTGCTCTTTGAAAATCGCATAGCGGGAACACTTGTCACCTCTAAGTGATAATATCAAATGCCTCTGAAAAGTGACCTAAGCACAGATCACTTTTCAATGCAATAGCAGAGCCTGCTGCAGGTGTGAACAAGCCTTTGGGTTCCATAGAAGAAACCTAAAGAAAGAGGTAGCTACCTTTCCTCTTATGATAGAAATAAGAGGCCTGTTTCAGGAGGACTAGGAGAAGGAGGAGAGAAAATCCTCCTCAACCAATAGGTTGCAAAAGTTGTATCCACTCATGGAGGAGGATGTGGCTCCTTTTATCTAACCCACCAACATAGGATACGGCAGTCACTAGACTGGCCAAGAATATGACACTTCCGATGTCTTCCTCCTTTCGCAATATCCTTGATAGATGCATTGACATGGACTTAAAGTTTTACCTCGCGGTAGGTGGTGCTTGTAAGCCCGCCATTGCTTTGACATCTGTAGCAAGCGCTATGCGAGTATGGGTGCAGAACTTGGAGTAAGCGATTAAAAACCAGCTGCCAAAAGAAAAACTCATCAAGGCTCTTGATGAGATAAAACTCTCGGCGGACTTTGCAGGCGAGGCATCTATAGACATCATTCGATGGTCCTCCAGAGCCATGCTCAGCTCAATCACAGCCAAAAGAGCGCTGTGGCTAAAACCCTGGGCAGCTGACCCATCCTCCATGCAGAATTGCGCTAAATTGCCTTTTAAAGGGAAGGCGCTGTTTGGCCAAAAAACTGGAGACTGCCATCTCCAGGGTTACAGGAGGAATATCAGGTCTTCTGCCCCAAGATCGAAGGTCCAGACGCCAGAGGGGGAAACCATCCAGAGGAGCGCCAAACAGGTACCGGGATTTCGGAGGCTTTTGCCCATCCAAGGACTCCAGAAAGGGTTGGAGGGGTACACAGTCAACTTTTCGTAAGATCGCAGAGAGCTAAGGCCACTGCGGCTCCTTCAGATACCCAGAAGCCCTTTTAACACCAGGAGGAAGTTGAAGTTAGGCGGCTCAACATGACCCAGTTCTGGCAAGACCACTGCCAAAAATGGCGGATTCAGTCTACAGTGGCGCAAGGCCATTATTGGCTGTTCAATCGGCAGCCTTCAGAATGTCCTTTAAGAGGCTGAATCAATTTATCTGGATAGAGAGACTCAAGATGAAGTCTCTCCATACCATAATCCAGGTTATTCAACCAGGAGACTTGAGGATTTCAGTGGATTTGCAGGATGTCTACCAGCATGTCCCGATCCTTCAGTCATACCAGATTTGCGTTGGGAGACAGGCATTACAGCCAGCTGAAGCCTACACAGAATAAAGTCTTCCATAGGGGCCCAATTCAATACTTAGGGGGCCACAGTTTATTTGCCACTTCAGAAACTCCCAAAAAAATCAGGGAGAAGTTCCAACAGGTATTGGCTGCACCAGTGATGTCAGCATCCCAGTGCATGAGTCTTCTCTGGATGATGGCTTCATGTATCCCAATGATCCCCTGGGCTCACTGGAAACTCAGTTTTCCAACAAGGCTTCCAGATGCAGTGGAAAAGTTTGTCTAGCCCAGCCAATCAGGATCACCAGCCAGATGCGCCAGAGTCTCTGGTGGTAGACGAAACTAGAAACGCTAAACGGCATCATCCATTAGGGCCACAGCCATGGATAATTGTTAACACAGATGCCAGTGCAGCAGGGTGGGGGGCCACCTGTGAACAACTCAAGATCCAGGGCAGAGGGGAAATTCCCACTCAGGGCCCAGTTTCCAATATTCTGTAACTTCGAGCAGCATTCATGGCGTTGGCCACCTTGCTGCCTCACATACAGGGTCGTGCAGTCCTGCTCTGTCTGGACAACACGACAGCAGTGTCCTACATAAAGCAACAAGGCAGGACACAGAGCCAATCCTTCTTGAGAGAGGTGGAGCCGATCATGACATTGGCACAACAATATCTCCCAGATTTGAGCGCCATATATCTTCCAGTCTCTCAGGACTTGGAAGCAGGATCGCCTATCCAGACAATTCAAGGTTCCCAACGAAATGTCCCTTCACCCCAAAGTGTTCAAACAGATCATCCATGAGTGCGGGTGTCCGCAACTTGATCTTTTTGCCTCATCAACCAACTGCAAGGTGAGCCATTTCTGCTCACGCTACCCTCATTCATTAGCGGAGGGGATGGACGCCTTGACCCATCCTTGGATTGTGCAACTGGCCTATGCCTTCCCTCCAATTTCTTTAATCCTGAAATTCCTGAGGAGATTGTTGACAGAGAATTTGACAGTCATCATAGTATTGCCTTACTGACCTTGCAGACTATGATTCTCTCTGGCGTGTACCCACCGATCACTCTGCTGGTGACTCCTCATCTCCTGTCACAAGGAGATATCCTACATCTGTAACCATCACAACTGGCCTTAGCGGCCTGGAAATTGAAAGGCAGGGGTTGCAAGAGTTAGGATGTTCTCCAGAAGTTATTAGGACTTCACAAAATTCCAGAAAGGGGTCAATTAATGCCATCTACTCCAGAATATGGGATAGGTTCATGAGCTTTGCAGCTGGACGTCAGTTTGACCCTAGTGACCCGAATGTGTCTCAAATATTGTCTTTTCTACAAACCGGATTGTATTTGGGGCTCAGCCTAAGTTCGCTTAAGGTGCAGATTTCAGCCATCTCGGCTTTTACCCAAAAGAAATAGGCAGCAAACCTGCAGTTGGAACGCTTCATGAGAGCAGTACTTAGACTAAGCCCTCCCAAGAGAAATGGGTTCCCTCAATGGGACCTGGCAGTAGTCCTCAATTTTCTATCGAACCTTCCTTGTGCTCCCAGGAAGACTGTTCACTATAGGATATCACCTTAAAAACAGCATTCCTAATAGCCATAACTTCAGGGGGAAGAATGCCTGAACTCCAAACATTGGGAGCAGCTGAACCTTATACCATATTCCTTCCAGACAGGGTTGTGCTAAGACCACTGGATCACTTTGTCCCAAAAGTGGCATCAATATTTCACCTCTCTAATGAATGAGTGCTTCCAGCCTTCCCAGCAGAAGCAGATACTGGCCTGCATGAGTTGGGCATTCCCAAAGTCCTCAAAGCCTATCTCCAGGCTACTTCTTCAGTCAGAGGTTCTGACAGACTTTTTATTATACCTTCTGGAAAATTTTAAAGGGAAAGAGGCCTCGGCCAGAACCATCTCGGCCTAAATTGTAAAAACTATTCACCGGGCATATAGAGCGGCTGGGAAAGACCCTCCGGTGGTGGTTAGAGCTCACTCAACCAGGGCGATGTCTTCTTGGGCAGCACGGGCAGGAGTGTCTCTGGAGACAGTATGCGAAGCGGCTAGCTGGTCATCCCATCACAGGTTCCTGAAACACTACAGGGTGGATCCAGCAGCTCTTACTACAGTAGAGATTGGGAGGCAAACTATCCAAGCTTGTATGTCTATTGTTAAATAAATACTAAGTTTGCAGCATTAAACCCTCCCTCTCAAAAGCTCATTATTTATCATAGCTATGCTGCCATGTTGACATCAGGAAAATGGAAAACTTTATCAAATACTTACCATAATTTTTCTTTCCTGACGCCAATACATGGCAGCATGATCTTTGTGCTTTTTATGGAGAATGGGGGAGGTAGCTCTCAAGCCGCGTACACACGAGCGGACTTTTCTACCAGACTGGTCTGGCGGACCGAGTCCAGCGGACAATTCGACCATGTGTGGGCTCCATGGGACCTGCAGCAGACTTTTTCGGTCGAAAATCTGACGGACTTTAGATTTGGAACATGCTTCAAATCTTTCCGACAGACTCGAGTCCGGTCAAAAAATCCACTCGTCTGTATGCTAGTCCGACGGACAAAAACCGCGACGCTAGGGCAGCTATTGGCTACTGGCTATAAACTTCCTTATTTAGTACGGTCCTACGTCATCACGTACAAATCCGTCGGACTTTGGTGTGATCATGTGTAGGCAAGTCCGGTCGTTAGAAAGTCCATCGAAAGGCCGTCGTAACTCCGTCGAAAGTCCGTCAGAAAGACCGTCGGACCTTTGTTGTCAAAAAGTCCGACCGTGTGTACGCGGCATCAGTCAGACTTTTATAGAGCTAAACAGGTCCTGTCGGTGGATATAGGGGCGGAGCTATATCATAGGTATGCTGCCATGTATTGGCGTCAGGAAAGGAAAATTTCGGTAAGTTTTCCTTAAAAAACAAACAAAACAAAAGCCCTTGGACTAGTTTTCTGACTACCATGTGCCTGGGGAAAATGCTTGTGTCCTGGCTGTGAAGACAAAGGGGGACCCAAAATACAGTGGCCCCTAAGTGGGTTAGCGCTACAGGCAAATTTAGTTAACCACTTGACAACTGGGCACTTAAACCCCCTTAATAACCAGACCAATTTTCAGCTTTTGGTGCTCTCACATTTTGAATGACAATTACTCAGTCATGCAACACTGTATCTATATGAAATTTTTGTCCTTTTTTTCACACAAATAGAGCTTTCTTTTGGTGGTATTTAATCACCGCTGTGTTCTTTATTTTTTGCGCTACGAAAAGAAAAAAGACCGAAAAATCTGTAAAAAAATACATTTTCCTTCATTTCTGTTATAAAATTTTGCAAATTAGTAATTTTTCTTCATATATTTTGGCCAAAATACCGCTACATATCTTTGGTAAAAATAACCCTATTATTTGGTCTTTGTGAAAGTTAAAGAGTCCAAAAGCTATGGTGCGAATATCTGAAAATTGATCACACCTGAAGTACTGACGGCCTATCTAATTTCTTGAGACCCTAACATGCCAGAAAAGTACAAATACCCCCCAAATGACCCCTTTTTGGAAAGAAGACATTCCAATGTATTTAGAAAGATGCATGGTGAGTTTTTTGAAGTTGTCATTTTTTCCCACAATTCTTTGCAAAATTAAGGTGTTTTTTTTACTTTTTTTTATTTCACAAAATTGTCATATTAGCAGGTTATTTCTCACACACCGCATATGCATACCACAAATTACACCCCAAAACACATTCTGCTATTACTCTCGAGTATGGCGATACCACATGTGTGAGACTTTTAGGCTGGATTCACACCTATGCATTTTTAGTGCTTTTTGCATTTTGCAGATTTGTACTACAGAACGTGTACCATAGGAAACCATGGTAAATGGACTGTAGTGCAAATCTGCAAAATGCAAAAAGCACTAAAACTGCATAGATGTGAATCAGGCCTTACACAGCGTGGCCACATACAGAGACCCAACATGCAGGGAGCACCTCCAGGCATTCTGGAGCACCCAGGCCAATTCTGACATTTCTCTCCTACATGTAAAAATAATCATTTATTAGCTAGAAAATTACATAGAACCCCAAAACATTATATATGTTTTTTTAGCAAAGACCCTAGAGAATACAATGGTGGTCATTACAACTTTTTATCTTGCACAGTATTTGCGCAGCAATTTTTTTAACGCGTTTTTTTTTTTTTAAAAAACTGTTTTGTGCTTTAAAAAAAACAAAACAGTAAAGTTAGCCCAATGTTTTTGCATAATGTGAAAGATGACGTTACGCCGAGTAAAAAGATACCCAACATGTCACCTTTCAAAATTGCACGCGCTTGTGGAATGGCGCCAAACTTTGCTACTCAAAAATCCCCATAGGCGATGCTTTAAAATGTTTTACTGGTTACATGTTTTGAGTTACAAAGGAGGTCTAGGGCCAAAATCATTGCTCTCGCTCTACCGATCGCAGCGATACCACACATGTGTGGTTTGAACACCGTTTTCATATGTGGGCGGGACTTATGTATGCGTTCGCTTCTGCATGCGAGCACACAGGGACAGGGGCGCTTTAAATTTTTTTTTTTTTTTTTTTTGTTCATTTTACTTTATTTATTTTAGTTTGATGCTTTTTTCCAAAAAAAAAATGTTTTGACCACTTTTATTTCTATTACAAGGAATGTAAACATCCCTTGTAATAGGAATATGGCATGACAGGTCCTCTTTACAGTGAGATATGGGGTCAATAAGACCCCACATCTCACCTCTAGGTTGGGAAGCCTGAAATTAAAAAAAAAAAAAACGATCCTGGCTTCGATCGTAGAGGTGAGTCGGTAGAAGCACCGGAGGGCGGCGGGAGGGGGGGACATCCCCTCTCGCCTCCCGTAAGAACGATCAAGCAGTGGAACAGCCACTATGATCAATCTTATGGTGTAGGGAATCGCTGGCTGAAAAAGCTGATATCTGAATGATGCCTGTAGCTGCAGCCAACATTCAGATATCCCCGCACAAAGTCAAGGACGTTGTATGACAGCCGGCAGGCGGGAAGTGGTTAAAACGCATTTTTTTTTTTAACACAAAGTTGTCCATTTATACAATATTTCTACCACATAACATGTACATACCAAAAATGACACCCCAAAATAGATTCTCCTACTCCTCCTGAGTACGGCGATACCACATGTGTGAGACTTCCACAGCCTGGCCACATACAGAGGCCGAGTACAGCCGAGTATGGCTCAGCATGGCAGGGTATGGCGGGGTATTGCAGAGTATGGCGGGGTATTGCAGAGTATGGGGGGTATTGCAGAGTATGGCAGGGTATCGCCAAGTATGACTGGGTATGGCTGGGTATCACTGAGTATTGCAGAGTATGGCTGGGTATGGCAGAGTATTGCGGGGTATTGCAGAGTACTGCAGGGTATTGCAGGGTATTGCGGGGTATTGCAGGGTATTGCGGGGTATTGCAGAGTATTGTGGGGTATTCCAGAGTATTGCGGGGTATTGCAGTGTACTGCGGGGTATTGCAGAGTATTGCGGGGTATTGCAGAGTACTGCGGGGTATTGCAGAGTATTGCGGGGTATTGCAGAGTATTGCGGGGTATTGCAGTGTACTGTGGGGGTATTGCAGAGTATTGTGGGGGTATTGCAGAGTATTGTGGGGGTATTGCAGTGTATTGCAGGGTATTGCAGAGTATTGTGGGGCATTGCAGAGTGGTGCAGGGCATTGCAGAGCATTAGGGATGGCTGAGCATGGATGGATGGATGGCTGGATGTCACTGTGCAGTGCTGTGGGCACTACACATACAGCCCTGCAGCCATCCATCCATCCCCCCTCTCCACTCACAGTGTACCGATCGGTACACAGGAGGGGGGGGGAGAACCAGCGTCATGAGATGACGCCGGTTTGTTTACATGTGATCACTCCGTCATTTGACGGAGCGATCACATGGTAAACGGCCGCGATCAGCGGCCATTTACCGGGATCCGTGATGCGCCAGGTCGGTCACGCGTGTGGGGCGCGCGAGAGGGGAATTCTGGGAGGACGTCATAGTACGCTCTCCCAGAGTTAAGCAACCGCCCTGCAGCCGTCATTCGGCTATGGGCCGGTTGTTAAGTGGTTAATGGATTAACGCGCTTGCATATGTAAGCAAATGTTCACCTCATTCCTTCTGGTTATGGTCTAAGCAGGCAATGATCTTATGTCTTTTGCCTTGCTAGCTGTAGTATCTCCTAACTGAGACTTCTTTGAGGTAAAGTTGATTGGCCATGCTAGATTTTTTTATTACCTTACTGTTATTTTTCTCTCAGATATGCTATTGCAGTGTCTGCAGAGTGTACCCACACTCTCCTCCATAGGGAAAATATTTGCATTTTCCTCTGTTTCCAACATGCATGCCTGAAAAAAGATCTTTTGTGTGAAATATTGTAAGGATGTGTGTAGGCAGCTTTAGTCCACTTGAAAAGAAATTCTGTTTGAGGCAGATTAATTAAATCACAGATACATTTCACTTACCTCTGTGATACTATTTCATAAATAATTTTTTTTTTTTTTTAAATAACAAACACGTCATACTTACCTCCATTGTGCAGCTCGTTTTGCACAGAGTGGCCCCGATCGTCCTCTTCTGGGACCCCCGGCTGCTCTCGTGGCTCCTCCCCGCATCAGATAACCCCCTAGGAGAAGCGCCCTCCCGAGGGGGTTACCTTGAAGGCGCGCTCCCGAGTCCCGCATTTGCGTCCACGACACGAATGCAAGACTCGGCCCCAGCGCCCGCGTCATTGGATTTGATTGACAGCAGCGGGAGCCAATGGCTGCACTGCTATCAATCTATCCAATCAAGAGCCGGGACCCCGTGGAGAGAGGGAGAGCACTTCTCCGTCGAGTGAATGAAGGGGCTCAGTTAAGTAAAACGGGGGGTGGGGGCTGGGGGGCCGGTCACTGCCAGGTGTTTTTTCACCTTAACGAATAGGATGCATTAAGGTGAAAAAACAGGGGGGTCAACCCCTTTAAGGCAAAACTATTTTTTTCATTTTGGATAGAGTAATGGGTGGTGGGGTTGTATAATCCCTTTCAGTTTTTATTTTATTTTTTTGCCATCTGTGTTCCATTTGGGAGATTTCCCTTCACTTTCTGTCCCATAGCAAAACAGGAAGTGAGAGGAAACAACGATAAACAGGACAAAGAGAAATGGTGAATCTCCCTAAGGGGGGCACAGACAGCATTTAAAACCAGACAAATGTTATAATCCATCTCCACTCTATTCAAAACAAAAAAAGTATTGCTTTTAGTTATACTTTAAAGGAGTTGTAAACCCCGATTTTTCCATGCATTAAGGTGTAAAAACTTCTGGCAGTGACCGGCCCCCCAGCCCCCCGTTTTACTTACCTGAGCCCCTTCATCCCCTCGGCAGGGACATGCTCTCCCTCTCTGCACGGGGTCCAGGCTCTTGATTGGATAGATTGATAGCAGTGCAGCCATTGGCTCCCGCTGCTCTCAATCAAATCCAATGACGCGGGCGCAGGGCCGAGTCCGGCATTCATGTCTGTGGACGCAAATGCTGAACTCGGGAACGCGCCTGCAAGGTAACCACCTCGGGAGAGCGCTTCTCCTAGGGGGTTATCTGATGCGAGGAGGAGCCGCGAGAGCCGCCGGGGCCCCAGAAGAGGACCCTACAATCACTTTAAAGCTAAACTCCAGCCTTACCTTCAGTCTTGCACAGTTGTACAGGCATATCTCCTGTACTGAAAGTGCTTACTCTGATTTCCTTTCAAATTCTAAGCTTCTCAGACAATAAGCTGCTGCATCTGTGACATATAGGCATGCATTAAATATTGAGGGCTTGAAGTGTGAGCTGTGGCCAGCCAACAATAGATGTTTAACTAAATGATGTATTATTGATGTATTGAAAAGGCAATTAGCAAAAGGGACATGTGATGTAATTTTGTATGTGGCAGATACCGAATACATCAATGAATCTCAGCACTTTTTTTGTTACTCTGCTGATTTAAGTAAAAAAGGTGTAGAGGGTTCTTTGAAAAAAAGAAAAAAAAAAAAAAAAATATATATATATATATATATATATATATATATATATATATATATATACACATATACATTGGGGACGGAAAGTATTCAGACCCCCTTAAATTTTTCACTCTTTGTTATATTGCAGCCATTTGCTAAAATCATTTAAGTTAATTTTTTTCCTCATTACATGTATACACAGCACCCCATATTGACAGAAAAACACAGAATTGTTGACATTTTTGCTGATTTATTAAAAAAGAAAAATTGAAATATCACATGATCCTAAGTATTCAGACCCTTTGCTCAGTATTTAGTAGAAGCACTCTTTTGATCTAATACAGCCATGAGTCTTTTTGGGAAAGATGCAACAAGTTTTTCCCACCTGGATTTGGGGATCCTCTGCCATTCCTCCTTGAGATCCTCTCCAGTTCTGTCAAGTTGGATGGTAAACGTTGGTGGACAGCCATTTTTAGGTCTCTCCAGAGATGCTCAATTGGGTTTAAGTCAGGGCTCTGGCTGAGCCATTCAAGAACAGTCACGGAGTTGTTGTGAAGCCACTCCTTCGTTATTTTAGCTGTGTGCTCTTGTTGGAAGGTAAACCTTCGGCCCAGTCTGAGGTCCTGAGTACTCTGGAGAAGGTTTTCGTCCAGGATATCCCTGTACTTGGCCGCATTCATCTTTCCCTCGATTGCAACCAGTCATCCTGTCCCTGCAACTGAAAAACACCCCCACAGCATGATGCTACCACCACCATGCTTCACTGTTGGGACTGTATTGGACAGGAGATGAGCAGTGCCTGGTTTTCTCTACACATACCGCTTAGAATTAAGGCCAAAAAGTTATTTCTAGGTCTCATCAGACCAAATAATCTTATTTCTCACCATCTTGGAGTCCTTCAGGTGTTTTTTAGCAAACTCCATGCAGGCTTTCATGGGTCTTGCACTGAGGAGAGGCTTCTGTCGGGCCACTCTGCCATAAATCCCCGACTGGTGGAGGGCTGCAGTGATGGCTGACTTTCTACAACTTTCTCCCATCTCCCGACTACATCTCTGGAGCTCAGCCACAGTGATCTTTGAGTTCTTCTTTACTTCTCTCACCTAGGCTCTTTTCCCCCGATAGCTCGGTTTGGCCGGACGGCCAGCTCTAGGAAGGGTTCTGGTTGTCCCAAACGTCTTCCATTTAAGGATTATGGAGGCCACTGTGTTCTTAGGAGCCTTAAGTGCAGCAGAATTTTTTTGTTACCTTGGCCAGATCTGTGCCTTGCCACAATTCTGTCTCTGAGCTCTTCAGGCAGTTCCTTTAACCTCATGATTCTCATTTGCTCTAACATGCAATGTGAGCTGTACGGTCTTATATAGACAGGTGTGTGGCTTTCCTAATCAAGTCCAATCAGTATAATCAAACACAGCAGGACTCAAGTGAAGGTGTAGAACCATCTCAAGGATGATCAGAAGAAATGGACAGCACCTGAGTTAAATATATGAGTGTCACAGCAAAGGGTCTGAATACTTAGGACCATGTGATATTTCAGTTTTTCTTTTTTTTTTAAATCTGCAAAAATGTCAACAATTCTGTGTTTTTCTGTCAATATGGGGTGCTGTGTGTACATTAATGAGGAAAAAAATGAACTTAAATGATTTTAGCAAATGGCTGCAATATAACAAAGAGTGAAAAATTTAAGGGGGGTCTGAATACTTTCTGTCCCCACTGTATATCATTTTATATATATATATATAATAAATGTAAATTATATTTCTTTAATATTATATTTTATATTTACTTTAATAATAAAGAAAAATAGTAATTTTAACTTACTTGTAAAATCCTTAGATTGGAGTATAGACTGCTGAACACAGGTCTGGTATTTATAGACCATGAGTTATATGCTGCTACTTTCAGGTGACTAGACACTGGCCAAAAAAAATTGCTAGGGCTGCCCCCAAAGCATTGCCATTTAACTCACCCACACCATGAGACTCCAGTTTTTCAGCAAGCAATATGTAGTGAGTGTGTCAGACCTCAGCACCTTCACCAAGTAGTGACAATTGGCTGGTCAAATTCACACCACAATGTCGCTGATATGTGACAATTACACACTCAGCCTCACTGTGCACAAAGATTTTCCATCTCGCAGGACCACAATATAAGTACCAGCAGACAGAGCGATCATTACTGGGTTTGGTTAACTACACAATTAACCCTTTATGGCCCAAAATGCCACCAGAAAGCTTTTAGCCTATCAACCATTCACAATAACAAATATGACTTTTAATAAATGTTTGCAATATACCTTGTCTCCACAGACAGGAATATTCCAGAGATTTTCGGTACAGTAGCACTGTTCAACAAGACAGGGGTTCTTTAGGTTCTAGCTTAGTGCATTAGAGACAATATTAACACATTTAAAATGTTGTTTTTTTTAAAAAAAAGAAAAAAAACAGGCAAAACAGTGCAAACAAAATAGTTACAGAAAGAAAAAAGGTTTACAAAGGAAAAGAGACTACGGTATAATATAACAGAAAAGCAAAAAAATACTTAACAAAGTCCTGGTTCTGTGAGTTCAGCAAAGTCCAGTCAATAAGCAAGATGGATGAGTGTCTCTCCTGAAATCCTGGCTGATGTTCCTTGTTTGATAGTAAAATGAGTGCTCCAGACTGCTGATGCAGTCTCTCTTTTCTTGTCCCTGAGGAGGGTTTTGACAGAAATGATCTGATCAGTTGAAAGGTATAAGGACTGGCAGATGGGATGTCACATTGTTTATGACAATGCCGCTGTCCTCCTTCAGATACAGTTTTCTATAGGTATTAATATCTCAAAATACCTGCAAGTTATCTTCTGGTAACTAGTATATTATTGTCCAGCATGGGACTACCTTTTGAATAAATACAAATATGGTGCGCATTAGATGTCTATTTCACCTATAGTGGTGTTTGGGCTTAAAATGCTGCTAATTAATTGATACAGGTAAATATGTCCTTATTCTTGCTGTACTGTTATCATCTAAGGAGTTATGAAATATACTAAAATTTTGATTCTTCATGTAGGACTGATCAGCCAGGAATGTGTATTTGACTATTCTACCAGCTGAACTATTTACGCCAGGCAAAAGGTCAGATACTATTAGCAAAGACAGATATCTGCTTAATATTGTAATTTCCTAAGCTAAGTTTTATGATGGCTACGAACACAAGACATGGGTCACTGCGGCTACAGTATGTGTCTCCTATTCTAAAAAAAATGTAATTGCTGACTTATGAATTTCGAATAGCATAGCTGCCTGATGTCTTCTTACACAGTTTTTTGAGTGTCCAGTTTGAATTATCATCACAGTGCCGATCACACAGAGAGCTGGAGCCTGTATCCTGTACTGTACTCCAAGATAAGGAATTTACAGGTAAGTCAAAACTCCTAGTACCTGGTAAAGACTGGAACATTGTGGAGACCTCTCTTGCACCTCCTGCCCAACACTCCTGAAGGTGGAGACAGAGTGTGTGAGAGCAAGGAGTGGCACAAGTGCCGTAGTAGCTGGCTGATGATGTCCACTTCATATATGGGTAGAGCTGGTAGTCGCAGTCCTCAGAACAGGATGCAGGAGTAGCTTGGCACCAGAGCAGGAGACAGAAGCAGGACCAGGAGACGAGCAGCAGTAAGCAACAGCCAAACAGCGAGGAACCGAATCATCAGGCAAAACTCGTCCAGAAGGCAGACCATGGTCAGTAACAGCTGTTGGCAAGCAGGACAAGTCCAGTAAACAGGCTGAAATCAGAGTAGTTAGGTAAACAGAACTAAAGCAAGAGCAGAAGCAAAGTCCAAAGGCAAGCTTGGTCATACACAGGTAAGCAGTTACAGCAGATCAAATCTCAGGAACAAGCTGAAGATCATGCAGCAACTACTCATAGTGATAAGCCAGTTGCTAATTGGCATATGCGCATGATGAACTGGCACAGTATATCTAACATTGCCCCTTCTCTCTGAAAAATGAGCAAGTGTGCAATGTGAACGCGCATGAGCACAAGTCCGCACTACTGTTCTGGTGCTAGGAATCCGGTTTACCTTTCAACAGTACACAGGACTTGAATTCACAGACCATGTGATATTCCCAAGCAATAAACTGAGGGGTGGGCAACAATATAGCAAAACAGAACAGTCAACAGACCAATGAGAAAAAAAGAAAAAAAAACAAAACACAGATGACAGGTTGATGCACCTTGAGGCCAAAGCTTGCATCAGCCGGGGCCTGAACCTAGTAATACTTGGAGAATGCGTAAACTGAAGACCAGGTGGTGGCCTTACAAATCCGAGATGTAGACGCTTGATGCTGAAAAGCCTAATGCCCCGTACACACGGTCGGATTTTCCGATGGAAAATGTCTGATCGGAGCGTGTTGTCGGAAATTCCGACCGTGTGTGGGCTCCATCGGACATTTTCCATCGGATTTTCCGACACACAAAGTTGGGGAGCAGGAGATAAAATTTTCCGACAACAAAATCCGTTGTCGGAAATTCCGATCGCGTGTACACAAATCCGACGGACAAAGTGCCACGCATGCTCAGAATAAATAAAGAGATGAAAGCTATTGGCCACTGCCCCGTTTACAGTCCCGACGTACGTGTTTTACGTCACCGCGTTCAGAACGATTGGATTTTCCGACAACTTTGTGTGACCGTGTGTATGCAAGACAAGTTTGAGCCAACATCCATCGGAACAAATCCTAGGATTTTGTTGTCGGAATGTCCGAACAAAGTCCGACCGTGTGTACGGGGCATAAGAGTTACCAAAAGCTCTGGTGATATGAGCTCTGATAGGGAAAGGAGGAACTATCTCCATAAGGGCATAGACTCTAGAGATAATTTGTCTGATACACCTGGCAATAGTGGAGCAGAAAGCAGCTTGCTCTACGAGGACATACGGGCAGGAAGAGAATAGAGGCTGTGGCTGCCAATCAATATACACGAACTGCATACAAGGCTGATCAGAATAGATATGTTCAGGAGAATAAAAAAAAAAAAAAAACACAAAATAGCAATTCGCAGATATGTACAGTATGCTCACTGACTTGCTTTTTAAAACTATATGTTTATATCCAGTTATAGTCTTTGTCAGGATGTATTACTATCTGTGTCCCAATAGCAACGTCACCATGTGAATGTACATCATTTCAGCAGTAAAGTACATCAGTTCTTGATCTTCAGTTGATTCCAACACCTGAATTTTCAACTTTCCAGCTGTGAGCCCCATCACCAGCCACAGTGATTGGGCTTTCCATGTGCAGAAGACTTTTAATGGGCCACTGACAGGCACTGCAAACCTCCTATACTTGGGAGAGCATTTATTTAACTTGGTGTAATAAAATCCACCAAGCCTGTACGATCTTCTCTTTCTTCAATGTTTATATTAGTATCTTAGTTCCTTCACCCTTCAAAAGGGTGGCACTTCACCCTTTTACTCATCTTCCCTTCTATGCACCCCTCCTCCCCCTACTATCAAAATCAAGCTTTTTTTTATTTCTTTGGCTTTTTTTTTTACAAATTCTTCTGGCCCGCCACCCCATGCACGTCATTCCCCTAGTCAACGTAAGCGCACTTTGCCCGCTGTGCATCCCAGGATTTGCATGTCACATTAGCTCATTAGGTTTCATTGAGAAAAGAGGAGGGGGGCAGGCCTAGCAGTGAGTCATTGTAAGATCCGCCAGCTGAGTGGGTGGGTGAGTATGATGTCTGTGCAGGACCTGCAACAAGGCAACCAGGGGATAAGAAAGAAATGAGGAGAGGGAAGGTTAAGGACTGCTTTAAGCTGCAAGACCTGTGTTTCAATTGCATCAGCATTAAGGTTTTGCCTTGTTCAAACATATAAAGTTGCTATATCTTATTGGTTTCTTTAACATCTCTTCTATACTTTTGTTAGAGAAATTATACTTTAAATGTCAGTTATGAAAGACGCCATTTTGTTTATCATGGCCTAGAAATAAACTATAGATAATATGGAGTCAGCAATATATGGACTCAGTAATATAAAATGCTTAGATCTGCAGTTTTGCATATATCCTGTATTTTTGTGTTGACTTGGGGAGTTTTCAAGTCAGTATCCTGTAACCATTGTTAGATGAAGATAAAGTCTGTAACAGACACTTCCACCTTTCCTGTTACGTCCAGAATAAAGTTGAAAATACATGAGACTGGGCATGTTTTAAGACAGGAAAGGGGGGTGTCCAGGGCTTATAAAAAAGACATGTACCACAGTATTTTCCTTAGAAATGACGATGACAGCATGAACATGTAATGCTATTCATTTCTCTTGCATATGCAATAAATATTACCTTGATGCCCGAGGACGGTCTGAGACGGTGAATTATTTCCCTAACAATTAGGTTCTTCGAGGAGCCGGGAGTCCCCCGAGAAGCACTGGTCCAACTCAGTGACCGATGACCGTATGGCAAAACTGTAAGTCCTCCGTCTTAAATTAGACGTTAAAAAGAGGCCGGTCCGCTGAACTAGTGCCTCCCGGGCAGCGACTTACCAGATCAGCACAAGAGACCGCTCTCGGGACAAGGTAAGATTTTTATTTTTATTTTATTATTAACCTTTTGTGTTAGACTTGATTAGGAATTTGATGAATAAGGGATTTGAATATATACATACAATATAGAGATTGATCGAATGTTTATCTGTTTCTGTCCTATCTGCTTTACTCTTGTTGAGGGGAAATAAGTGGTCACGTATTCCCCGTATAGATCCGTCTGTGGCCATCCTGGATGGGCAGACCTAGTGACTAGCCCGCGTTTCGGGAAGACGCGCTCAGGGCGACCTGGCGGCAGTCGAGCACTGCAGGTGTTCTCTTTTGTGTGTTCTTGTTTGTTTCTTCTGGTTGATTGTCATTTGATATAGGGGTATGGTCCCATACTAATATCCGGGTGCAGATAAAGGAAATTTGTCGATTGGATCTTAGATCCAGACAGCCTTGTAAACTGCAGAAAATCCCTTGGGGACACATAAATACTCCTAGATCAAAACCTAAAGAACCCCCCATTGATACAAGGGTGTGGCCTGATAGATTTCTAGGCATATAAATACCCTTGGATCAAAAATACTTCCAGATAAAGAACCCCCTGTTGATACAAGGGTGTGGCCTGATAGATTTCCAGGTAACAAACAGAGGACATTTGGCGGACCGCAGTGTTCATGCCAGCCTCATATGTTGTATTAATCCTGAGCAGGCACATAAATACCCTTGGATCAAGGACTGAAATATTAAATGTTTTGATAGGATGAAAGAACAGTCGGGAGAATTCAGTCTCCTCGTAATTCTGTAAATGCTCTCTACAAGTTAGTGAAGTAACGATGAAAGAACAGTCAGGAGAACTCAGTCTCCTCGTAATTCTGTAATTCTCTAAGACACCAGTGTTTTAGCAATACACAAGATCAGTAATCTAGAAGTGATATATCATGACTAGAAAGTCTGTGAGTGATTGCAAGTGATAAGATACTGTGTGCGTGTGTTGTGTCATTGTGAGAAGACATTAACAAAAAAAGAGCTCCGTGTGCACGATAAACAAAGTAGGTATGATCCATGGAAAATCTGTTGGTATGAATGAAGATGTTAAGTATATGTGTAGTCTAGACAAAGAGAATGTGACACTTCTTAAAATGTTTGAAAACAAAGTATGATTTTGATGCATTTTTAAATAAGGATTGTTGTGTAATACTGTGTAGAAAGCTTAAAAATTATGCCGGCGCGAAAATAAGAAAACAGAAGAAATTAGGCCTTCCCCGGGCAAAGAAATGGCTTGAGGAGGCTAACCATAGGTTAAATTCAGAAAACCATAAAAAGACTATGTTTTTGAACAAAGAGGAGGACAATAATATGACTGTCCTCTGAAGTTTAGTTCAGCAAGTATTGACTGAACAAAACGTAACAAACCAAATGCAACCTGACTCTCCACTGTTTGTTGTTCCCCCGTGGTCACCTGGGTCACCCGCAGATGCAACCGATTCTCCTATGGCTGCAGCTAAACCCCCTCTCAAGATGACTCTTGCTGTCCAGAGGAGTCCACAAGGGACCCCCTTTACAGCAACTGTTACAGAATTTTTCGGAGACCTGGTGAACCAATTGATATCCCCCTCAGCAGGGGAACAAACAGAATGTGGAGAGGAAGAATTTCCACTAATTGAAGTTCCCAACCCTAGGGCAGGACAAAATGTAGGAGGTATAGTAGTCCCCAACACTATGATGGTATATCGTCCCTGGACCCCTGAGGATGTTAAAAAAACTACTGAAGAGGTACCACATCCCAAGGTCAACATAGCTCAAATCAGGGATGGTATCATGGGAATGATTGCTAACTATCATCTTAATGGGAGGGAAATAGAGCAGGTCATCAGACAGATCCTGGGTCTCGACTGGCATCATGTAGTGGGAGATTGGAATGGTTTAAACAATCAGGGAGTTGTGTTGCCTCATGATGATGCAGCACTTGAAAACAGGAGAAATGCTCTTATAACAAGGATAGAGAATAGATGGATATGTCGAGCCGACTGGTCCATTATAAATCAGTGTGTGCAGGGAGAAGAGGAAACAGTGGACAATTTCATTGTTAGGATGAGGGAGATTTTCAATAATCACTCAGGAATAGTCCCAGTAAATCAAGTAAACAATAGCCCATATGAGCAACAGCTAAAGGATGCAATCTTGAAGGGGCTGCTTGCCCCTATATCAAGTTTGTTACCAAACACATGATCAACCATAGGATATGCAGACTTCAGGGGCTGATTGAGTATGCGAGGCATGCTGAGCGGCACTTCCAATCAAAAAAGAGATTAAAGAAAGGGAAAGTGTTTATGGTAGGTGAAGGTAATGATGTTTATGTCAGTGAGAAGGAGAATAGAAGGATGGGAAACATCTGAACAAGGCCCCGCATTCAGGACCAATAAAAAACAAAAAAAAAAAGAGGGGAGTGTTTCCTGTGAGGTAAAAGAGGTCACTTGGCAAAAGAATGTAGGTCAAACAAAGAGGAAGAAGCATGACTAGATGTTGGTATGTCTGCAGAGAGAGAGATACACAAGAAAATGATGAGAAAGAATCTGAAATTTTGGATGTATGCACTGTTGAAAAAAAAAATCTTGGTTGTGAAGGGTAGATGGCTAACATTTCTCTGTGATACTGGGGCTTGTAGGACCCTAATACACCCGCTGGATATGAAAAAGGTAAAGAAAAAGGTGTAGTATATGTAAAATCTGCAAAATGGGTTGATGCACCAGGAGGTCATGTCCGAAGGCCTTACTGTGGAAGATCCACAGACAGGTAAAAAGGATCAGTGTAAAATTGTCATTTTGACTAAATGTCCTGTTAATTTGTTGGGTAGAGACATGTTGCACGCTCTTGATATTTCTGTCGTACCAGAGCCCATCGGCTGTGTGAAAAACAAATCACAGTCGTGGATAATGAGCCCTGATACTGGTACAGCCTGGAATTTGCAAACTGAGGGATTAAATATACCCAAAACCCTGGCAGAAATAATTGACAAAGAGTCTGTGAGGAAAAGGTATAAGGTCCAGACAAACCTCTATTGCACCATGTACTACAGAAAGACCTCTGGGCCCGATAAGTCCTATGAGAAACAGTTAATGAGTCTCACTAACACTGAAGTTCTCTTAAAATGTCTGGACTGTGATAAGGAAGGAAATAGCGTGGCTATTTGTCTCCTACCACAGCCTATTCTGCAAATATACAGGCAGGATACTGTCCTTGTGTTTCGGTCACCCAGAATCCCAAGGTATCATGGCATGAGCTAGGAGAATTTATCACGAACTGGGTCCAACTGACAGATGAGAAACTAAAATCCAAAGGGATTCAGAGGTATAGGAAGCATAAGGGAGAGAAAGATGGATGGAGACTCATGCAGGATTTACAGGCAGTCAATAGGGCCGTATTGCCGAGGGCCCCGGTGGTCCCAGACATGCATGTACTCCTGAACGAGCTCTACCCAGAGAACGAGGTATTTTATGTTATCGATAACACTAATCCTTCTTTTCCATTCCCTTACACAAAGACAGTCAGTTCTGGGTTGCATTTATGTACACGGGAAAAAAAAAAGAGGTACACATACACTAGGTTATCCCAGGGATATTGTGAAAGTCCAACTACCTTCTCACAAAGAATGTCCAATAATTTGTCTCGGTTTGTACCTCCCAGTGTGGGTTAAATTCTCTTGTATGTGGATGACATTCTGTAGTAATGTATGTAAAATTACCATGGTTCTGATGCAGTTCCTCGCAGACCAAGGTCAAAAGGTCAGCAAAGACAAATTACAACTGTGGAAAGAAAAGGTGAAATACCTGGGTTACATTTTATCTCAAGAAGGTAGACTTTTGCATGAGATCCGAAAAGAGGCCATCCTTCAAGTCCCCAAATCACATACCAAAAAATAAATGATGTCATTTCTTGGCATGGCAAATGTCTGTAGAGCATGGATAGCAAATTATGCTACGGAGGTGGAGCCTCTTTCTGATCTCATCTATGGTTCACTAATGGCTGCAAAAGATTCCATTCAGTGGAATGTGCAAGCAGAGGATGCATTTACGAAGGTAAAGCACCTCATTGTGGGTTATGCTTAGCCTTCCTAATTACAGTAAAACCTTTTATCAGACTGTAGATTGTAAGGAAAGCTCTCACGGATGTTCCCTTTCTAGATGCTGACATTACCTTTTGTGTTGATGGGTCTTGTAAAAAGGACGATAAAGGGGTACATCAAACGGCATACGCTATAGTAACACATGACCAGGTCATTGAAGCCAGACCCCTTCCCAGTTCCTACTCTACACAACAAGCTGAAATTATTGCCCTATCCAGGGCCTGTAGTCTAGGGGAAGGGAAGAAAATAAATATTTATACAGACAACCAATACGCTTTTTCTACTATACACATATTTGCCCAGCAATGGAAAAATAGGGGTATGATTACGTCCACAGGTAAACCAATCTCACATAGAGATCTTATCCTGGCCCTTCTAGAAAATGTACAGAAACCAACACAAGTGGCTATTTGTAAATGTACAGCACACAGAAAGGGAACAGATCCAATTACTCTAGGGAATGCACTAACAGACAAAGACCGCCAGGGAAGCTGCTACAGGACCGCAAAAAAACACATATACTATACAGGGCCCCAAGAAAATGATGAGGTTCGGAAAGCTATTGATAAAACATGGTTATCAGAAATGCAGAAAACATCAACGGCAGGTGAAAAACAAAAGTGGTTATCTAAAGGGACAATGCTGGTCAATGGTATGTAGACAAGTACAGAAGGTAAACCCATCTTACCTACATCACTGATCAGATATGCTGCGTTATTGAGCCATGGGCAAGCCCATATCTCAAAAGGAGGGATGGTACAGGTGATCAATAAGGTGTTCACAACATATGGGTTTACGAACGACTCTAGAAATTTTTGCCTCACATGTCCGCTTTGTACCAGATACCATGCTCAAGGTGCCCTAAGACCCTTAAGAGGTCATTTCCCACAACCCTCTTATCCCTTTCACACGATATGCATGGATTTTATGATTATTGTTGTTTATAAAGTGGGCGGAAGCTTTTCCTGACACACCCAAATGGGCAGTCAGTAGCCAAAGTACTTATTAAAGAGGTGATTCCATTTCATGGGATCCCCTCTGTGATTTACAGTGACAACGGCTCCCATTTTGTAAACCGAACAATACAACAAATTGGTAAATGGTACAATATTGACCTAAAAAAACCACTGTGTCTACCACCCACAATCTGTGGGCACAGTAGAGAGACACAATGGTACCTTAAAGAGTAAACTAAGAAAATTGTTGAAGGAAACAGGGAAAAATAAATGGGTTTAGTGTTTGCCAATGGCATTGTTGAGTATAAGAATGACCCCTACTGCTAAAGGACTAACACCGTATGAAATGTTGTATGGTAAACCTTATTATATTCCACAACTAGCCACCGTTCCTCTCCCTAAAGAGGAAATAGACTTGACTTGTATAATAAGAATGTTTTCATAAAATATTACTGGGTCAGAATGTGTAAATGGGAAAAAGAGTTACCCTAAGACTAAAATGCAAAGTATACCCCCATCAGTACAAGCATTACCAGGAAATTTTACTTGTTTCTCTAACAATGACAGTAATGGTACAAATGTTGGCACCCTATCCCCTGAATACTGTGCAACTACAACCCTTACTACAGACATTAAGTACCAACTAAAATGGTTTCAGGAACAAAAACAGCAATTGGCTGATGTTTGGTGTTTGTGTGGAGATAAGAGACTAAGGCCCAGACTACCACCTAGAAGGGAGGGTAGTTGTGCCCTTACCCGATTGCTGCTTCCGTTTTATATAGTTCCTATGAGTGATAAATCAATGAAACTACCAGGTAAATACTTTTTTAAAGGAATTAAGTGAGAAACACCACAAGGCTCATTTGACAACCGAGTGTATATAGATGAAATAGGTGTTCAACGAGGAGTTCCAGATGAAATTAAAGCGCAGAATCAAATAACAGCAGGACTCACCTCACTCTTCATATGAGTCCAGCCCAACAAGAACATCGACTGGATAAACTACATCTACTACAACCAGCAGAGGTTTGTGAATTACACCAGAGATGCTATCAAAGGCATAGCAGCACAATTGGACGCCACCTCTTTGACAGCGTGGCAGAACCGTATAGCGTTGAATATGTTGCTGGCAGAAAGGGGTGGGGTATGCAAAATGTTCGGCACCTTCTGCTGCACTTTTATTCCAAACAATACGGCACCTGATGGAAGTATTACCAAAGCCTTACAAGGCCTACAAATGCTATCCAAAGAATTAGCTGAGAACTCTGGTGTAGAGAACCCCCTGACGAGACTCTTTGAAAAATGGTTTGGTAAATGGGGTGATCTTGCAAAAAGTTTGCTTATCTCTATTGTCATGGCAGCCGCAGTTCTTACATTGTGTGGATGTTGCTGCATTCCCTGTATTAGGGGAATTCTTCAAAGACTGATTGACACATCTTTAACAAAAACAATGCTCCTCCAGAGCGACACAGAACTATACTCGGAACCTGATGATGAATTTACAACTCTCGCTAAGGACTTATCTGTCTAAATTATAATACCTGGTAAAATAAAATAACCTGGATATTTGAAGTATTGACATTATGAGTATAAAAGGGGGGAGATGTTAGAGAAATTATACTTTAAATGTCAGTTATGAAAGACGCCATTTTGTTTATCATGGCCTAGAAATAAACTATAGATAATATAGAGTCAGCAATATATGGACTCAGTAATATAAAATGCTTAGATCTGCAGTTTTGCATATATCCTGTATTTTTGTGTTGACTTGGGGAATTTTCAAGTCAGTATCCTGTAACCATTGTTAGATGAAGATAAAGTCTGTAACAGACACTTCCACCTTTCCTGTTACGTCCAGAATAAAGTTGAAAATACATGAGACTAGGCATGTTTTAAGACAGGAAAGGGGGGTGTCCAGGGCTTATAAAAAAGACATGTACCACAGTATTTTCCTTAGAAATGACGATGACAGCATGAACATGTAATACTATTCATTTCTCTTGCATATGCAATAAATATTACCTTGATGCCCGAGGACGGTCTGAGACGGTGAATTATTTCCCTAACAACTTTTTATTATTAGCAACTCTGAAGACTTAGGGGTTGATTAACTAAAGGCAAATAGGCTGTTGTGATTGACTAGAGGAGTGTTTGAGAAAAAAAGGAACTAGTTACATCTAAAGCAGTAATATCACAGTGTCAATCTAGAAGAAAGAAAACCCCTATGTTTCTGTTAAAAAAAATGCACATGGGGTCCTTATAGCTCTAACAGTCATGCATATTTGCAATGAAATTAAAAAATTAGGAGCTATATGTGAAAACTCGAGCTTTTGAACACATCAAAACCCTCAACAGTGAGGAAGTACAACAACATGCAATGATTCTCACTGCCAAATAATGGGATTGCACTGATTAAGAAAATTTCTGGGTAACCGGTTTAGGAAATTAATTGTAGAAGCCAAGACAAAATTGTTCATAGGTTATATTTACTTACCTTAATTGTTTGTAATTACCGACCGGTAGTAGCAATTTATTTTTTTATTTAGACCTGAGTTCTGCCAAAGTCTTGCAACAGACGTTGCATACACAGCTTTGCCCTCAAGGTCTATGGTAGGTAAACAAAAATATTAGGTATTGACACAAGATGTCTCATTAAAGAATTGCAAAACAACTATAAAATCCTTTACCAAGTACATTGTTCTAACAGTTATATGCATATGGGGATTTAGGAAACGAGTGTCTGTGTCAAAGGAGGGGAAGGGCACAATCAAATCATGGCCCTGGATGAGTACTAACATTTTTTGTTTAAACCTGAATTCTTTGTCAACCTCTCAGTCACAATCTTATAAGTAGCTTATGCAGTTTGCCCTCAAGATGTGACAAGTAAACTGCAATATTAACTGCGGACACAAGATGGAGCATTCGGAAATACAGAATACTTTGCTTTACAGTACTTGGCGTAATAAGGCAAAGAGCACTGTACAGACTGCAATACCCGTTAGCAGTAAAATAATAGCAATCTTTCATTACTTCTGTATTATATAGTGCTGTCATTCTATGATATGGCTAGCACTTGCTCAGATGGTTTGTAGCAGCAGCATTTCTAAAGATGGTGGCTTTTGTTTTGTAATTGTGGGCTGAATTTACTAAAAGTTAAATACTGCATGAGTATTTGTGTTAAAATAAGTAATATGGTATTTAACTAAGAAACATGAAATTCACATAAATAATGCATGGTTCAATTTTTTATTTTGCAGTATTTAATGTGTTTTTGTACCTTATTTTAATGCAGACCGGACCTCCGGCTGCATTGGGAAGTTAAACATTTAGCAGTGGTATTCTAACCACTACTAAGTGTGACAGTTCAGCTCGGTGCTGCTGGCTCCAGCTGGATTCCTTGCTGACTGCAGAATGTAAGCAAAAGAGCCAAACCCTTTGGGTCTAGTACGGATTTTGGGGGGGGGGGGACCTCACTCCAAAAAGCATGCAGCCCTGCAGGCCGGGAAAGGAGGGGGAGGACGAGTGTGCACCTTCCACTGAACCATACCAGGCCACATGCCCTCTACATGAGGAGGTGCTTTGCTGGGGTGGGGGGACCCCACAACCCTGGCCCAGTGGTTTTGGGAGTCCAGGTCGGATTACTTTTTGGAATCTGGAAGCCCCCTTTAACAACAAGGTACCATAGTACTATGCGATCCAGTACAGCAGCATTACTTTTGGTGTGATCCAGTGTGATTTCAGCCCATTTAAATGAATGGGCTGAAAATCGAACCAGCACTGAATTGCAAAGGGATGTGGAGCATGTTCGTGTGCGATTCAGGTGTTCCCTAAGGGAACTCAGGTCATTTTGGCATGCTTTTGAGTGCCTGGTCAGGGGCAGTTACCCGCTTGTGAGGGACAGCACTTAGCATAGTGAGAGGTTCCAGTCGAGCCCCTCATCATTTTATACACTTTGGTAATCATTACGTGAGCCTGGAGCCGGTGCAGGCTGATGAAAATTACCCCTCATATCTTCTGAAATTAACCCTCATAGCTACTGAAAAGGGATGCTACCCACCAGGGCCATCTTTACTATTGATTGGGCCCTGGGCAAAAAAAATTCTTGGGCCCCCCCCATGCAAATTGTCTCTCCACCCCAACATTCGAAAAAACAAAACAAACACGTAAACTTATGTATTGCATTGTATTCTACTTGTACTGTCTGCCCTCATGTTGTAAAGCACTGCACAAACTGTTGGCGCTATATAAATCCTGTATAATAATAATAATGATGGGGAGAAGAGATAGAGAAGTCCAGGGTGATGGGTGGGGGGGGGATATGGGAGTCCAGGATGATTGGGGGGGGGAGAGATGGGGGAGTTCAAGATAATGGGGGAAGGGGGGAGATAGGAGTCCAGGATGACACACAGGGATTGGGGGGGTGTACTTTGAGGTGTTTGTATCATACAGGGCACAGAAAAAAATCAGCACAAGGGGTAGTACTTGCATATCCTCCTCCCTCCCGCAAAGTTACCATCTATTGGTCACCTCTGCACATCACTTTGCTTACCTCTGCTTCCTCATCCACAGCTCACTTCTGTATTCCCTGTCTATCTCTGTCCCCCCCCTATACAGCTCACCTCTGTACCCCTCTATCCACAGCTCACTTCTGTATCCCCTGTCTACCTCTGCCCCCCCCATCCACAGCTCACTTCTGTATCCCCTGTCTACCTCTGCCCCCCCATCCACAGCTCACTTCTGTATCCCCTGTCTACCTCTGCCCCCCCATCCACAGCTCACTTCTGTATCCCCTGTCTACCTCTGCCCCCCCATCCACAGCTCACTTCTGTATCCCCTGTCTACCTCTGCCCCCCCCATCCACAGCTCACTTCTGTATCCCCTGTCTACCTCTGCCCCCCCATCCACAGCTCACTTCTGTATCCCCTGTCTACCTCTGCCCCCCCCATCCACAGCTCACTTCTGTATCCCCTGTCTACCTCTGCCCCCCCCATCCACAGCTCACTTCTGTATCCCCTGTCTACCTCTGCCCCCCCATCCACAGCTCACTTCTGTATCCCCTGTCTACCTCTGCCCCCCCCCATCCACAGCTCACTTCTGTATGCCCCATCCACCTCTGTACCCCCCCCATATCCACCTCTATATCTTTCCGTCCACCTTTGTACCCCACATCCACCTCTGTGTTCAGCTCTGTACCCCCATTCACGTTCACTTCTATATCTTTCCGTCCACCTCTGTACCCCCCCAATGTCCACCTTTGTACCCCCTATCCACCTCTGTAGTACCCCCCATCCATGTTCACCTCTGTACCCCCCCCACCGCCTCTGTTCACCTCCGTACCCCCATGTCCATCTCTGTACCCCCCATGTCCATCTCTGTACCCCCATGTCCATCTCTGTACCCCCCATGTCCATCTCTGTACCCCCCCATGTCCACCTCTGTACCCCCATGTCCATCTCTGTACCCCCCCATGTCCATCTCTGTACCCCCCCATGTCCACCTCTGTACCCCCATGTCCATCTCTGTACCCCCCCATGTCCATCTCTGTACCCCCCCATGTCCATCTCTGTACCCCCCCATGTCCATCTCTGTACCCCCCATGTCCACCTCTGTACCTACTATGTCTTCTCACTTCTGTACCCCCCATGTTCACCTCTGTACCCCCATGTCCATCTCTGTACCCCCCCATGTCCACCTCTGTACCCCCCATGTTCATCTCTGTACCCCCCATGTCCACTTCTGTACCCCCCATGTTTTCTCACTTCTGTACCCCCCATGTCCACCTCTGTACCAGCAATTCTCTGCAGTCTGCACAAATGAATCCTCTTCCCCTTCTCTCCACCTTGTTCTTTCTTACCTGGTCACACGGCGGTGCAACGAACACAGTCCCAGCCTATCAGACCCAGCACACAGCCAGAAAACTTCACTCGGCTGTGTGCTACACAGGTCTGCCAGGCGGGGGTGGGGGCGGGAGGAACACAGAGCGCCGCTCTCGCACTGTCATTTACTAGGGTCCGCAGCTCCTGACAGAGGGAGAAGCGGGACGAGCGGGCTCAAACACATGAAGCCCGCAGCTGTCCCGCTCTCCTGTATAATGAATGTAGCCGCTTGGGAGAGCAGGGGGGATCGGCTCCCCCCGCTACTCTGCAAAAACTGCGGGCAGCGCAGGGCTTAAGTGGCAGCTGCTTTGGGCCCCGCAGCAATGACAGGGCCCAGGGCAGCTGCCCCTTTTGCCCTGCGTTAAAGACGGCCCTGCTACCCACAGTAACTGAAGTCATCCTGCAGTAACATAGCTTGTCAAACATTGGGACTGTTTATTCACTGGATTGTTGTATAACTGTGCTCAGGATTTGCCTGTCAGTTGCACTAAAAAGCCTACTCAAAGTCAATAGAGAATATGCCAGTGCACCATATACTGTGTGTTAATGTTTACTCCCAAAAAGGGTACCTAACTTAGGCCCTTCCTACACACTGCACAAGTTTCATAACACTTTACTTACAAGGCACAGGAGTCCATCACAATACTTTTGTTATGCAGCTTCATTCATCTTTGGGATTGTTTGCAGGACTTTTGGAAAAACTCCCTGGATCAAAATGCTCTGAAGTGAATGCGCCCTTAACTACGGTGGCACGGATTGTGTCATTTGTTTTGAGTGCAGTTTCACATGCATTTAAAACTGAACTCCAGGATAAGCCAATTTTGACCAGGCCTTTTCTGGCAAATTTTGTTTAGATGTAACAATCGGTATTTTTTGCTAGTAAATTAGAGTTGTGCCTACCGGTAACGTCTTTTCCAGTAGTCTTTCAGGACAGCCACTATGAGGGAGCTTGGCTCCTCCCCTCCTTAGGAATGCTATAGCCCATCAATTTCAGCTTCCTCCTACCGGACCTCAGTTTTTTCCTAAGAGCACCTCCGGTCAGCTGGGGAGACACCAGAACACATTAATAACATACAATCACATATTACTATCGTGCCTGTGTTGAGGTCTTCCTCAAGACCCCCCATAACTCCGGGTGGGTAACTAGTGCTGTCCTGAAAGACTACTGGAAAAGAGGTTACCGGTAAGCGTAAATTTTCCCCCACCGTCTTTCAGGACAGCCATTGTGAGAGGATAGACAAACACTTATCACTTAGAGTGGGACTATGGCTTGCAAGCCTTTCGCCCAAAGGCTTGCTCATTTGCCAACACCAGATCCACCCTGTAATGCTTTACAAAGGTGGTAAAACTAGACCACATTGCTGCTTTGCAAATTTGCTCCGGCATCGCTCCAGCCCTTTCAGCTTGAGACGCTGCGATAGCTCTAGTAGAGTGTGCTTTTATACCAACAGGAACTTCCTTTCCTGCTAATGTATAGGCCTGTCCAATGGTTAAATTAAGCCACCTAGCAATAGTGCGTTTGGAGGCTTTGTACCCCTTTCTTGCCCCGAAAACAAAACAAACAAGGAATCCGTCTTCCTTACTGCTTTTGTCAGTACTGCAGGATACAGCTCCTTACATCTCCTTACATCTAACGTATGAAGTTAAAATTCCCTTTCCCCCGAGGGATTAGGGCAGAAAGTGGGCAAAACTATCTCCTAGCTTCTATGAAATGTAAAAGCCACTTTAGGTAAGAAAGCCGGATCCGTTTTGAAAACAACCCGGTCCGGGAAAACTACACAAAACTGACTGATAAAGCTTCAATTTCACTGACCCAAGTTGTCACTGCAACCAAAAATATTGTCTTAAAGTAAGACCTTTTGGTGAACATTCCTTTAAAGGTTCAAAGGGAGGCCCCATTAGGGCCTGTAAGACCAAGAATAGGTCCCACTTGGGGAAGGGTGGGCCCTGATCCGGCCTCTGTCTCCCTAGTGTTTTGAAAAATCTGACCACCCAAGGATTGGAGGCCAGAGGTTTCTCCAAATATGCACAAGGTGCCAATATCTGGCTTTTTAAGGTGCTCATGGCTAACCCCTTGTCCACCCCCCACTGTAAAAATTCCAGGACTGCTATGGTGCTATGTACCTCGAAGGAGCTTCCTGCGCACGAGTCATTAAAGCAATTCCAGGCCTTCCTGTATATTAAGCGCATCTCTTTCTTTCTGCTATTGAGCAGAGTGAACACTAGCCTCTCTGAAAACCCCTTGGATTTTAGCAATCCCTCCTCAGTAGCCAGGCAGCGAGGTTCCATCAATGCACCTAGGGACAAAGGACCGGTCCCTGGGAAAGAAGGTCCTCCCGGACTGGCAGGAACCATGGGGGCTCTACTGCTAATTGTTTTAGGACCTAGAAAAGGACCTTTTGGGCCAGTGTGGTGCCACCAGGATCAGAGAGGTGTTCTCTGTCTGAAATTTTCTCAGCACTGCCGGCAGCAAGACCGGTGGTGGGAAGGCATAGCATTTTGTGACATTCCAGTTCTGAGTTAGAGCATCCACTCCTAGTGTGTCTTCCTACTTGTTCAAGGAGAAGAAATGGGGGTTTTTTGTGTTGTCCTTTGTTGCAAAAAGGCCCACCTCCGGGAGTCCCCATCTTCTGGATATGAGATTGAAGACCTCCTGGTTGAGGACAAAATCACCCTCTCTCAGCTGCTTTCTGCTGAGAAAGTCCGCCACTACATTCTTTTCCACTTTTAGATAAACCACCGATAGGGACAAAGCATTGGTTTCGGCCCAGCTCAGAACTTCTGTCGCTAGGGCTAACAGAATTCCGCTCCTCATGCCGCCTTGCTTGTTTATATAAGAGACCATAGAGGAGTTGTCTGAGAGTACTTGAATGTGGTGGTCTTGTAGTTCCTTCCTGAAGGAACTGAGTGCCAACCCGACGGCCTTCAGTTCCTTCCAATTGGAAGACCTCTTGACCTCCTCGCCTCTCCATGTGCCCTGTGCCAGTAAGGATCCTAGGTGCGCGCCCCAGCCTTTGCCGCTTGCGTCCATGGTCACCACCTTGGAGACCTGAATGACTCACAAACGCCCTTGTGACAGGTTCACTACTTTCCTCTACCACCAGAGGGACCTTTTTACCTGAGCTGGAATACTTACTAGGGTGTCTAACGACTCTGGACTGTGGTCACATATTTTTAGGACAAAGGTTTGAGGGGGACGAAAATGTAGCCCTGCCCACTGAACCGCTGGGTTGGTTAAGGCTAGCAGACTCAATGTCGACATTGCTGACCTTATAGAGACCTGCTGGTTGTCCTGAAGAGAAGCTACTGCCTTGTCTAATTGCCTTAGCTTTTCTCCCAGCAAGAAAACTCTCAGCTGAGTGAAATCCAACACATACCCCAGGTATCCACTGAGATGGTATCAAACTGGACTTTTCGAGGTTTAGCAACCACGCCAGATCTCTCAAGACCTCCTTTGTCAGTTCTAGGTTTAGGCAATTATTGCGACCTCCTTTGAGCCACAGAAAAGCCATCGCCTCTGCCATGACCTTTCGTGAAAACCCGGGGTTATGAGGATTGGCCGAATGGAAGCGCCTGAAACTGTAGATGAATTGTCTCTCCTTCTACATTTACCGCTAGACGGAGAAATTTCCGGAAAACCTTTGCGATAGGGATATGGAGGTAGGCATCCTTGAGATCTATTGATGCCATGTAGCAATTTTGGGGTAGCAATGCTCTGAACGCTCTGACCGTAAAGATTGATTCCATACAGAACCTCTTGTTGTTTCTGTACTACAAAAACGTGAGAGTAGAAACCCCCACCTTATTCCCCCTTTGGAACCCTGCGCACTACGTTTTGCTCCTCCAATTCTTTTAATGCCCCCAATAGGGCCTCTGCCTTCTCCACACATCTGGGAAGTTGTGTGACCAGGAGCCTTGAGGGTGGTTTTAGTAAATTCCAGGCGGTACCCCCTCCTTACAACCCCCAGGATAAATTGACTGGAGGAGATGGCCTCCCATTGTGGGAGGAAGGCCCCCAGTCTTCCTCCCACCATGGCTGGAGTAACATTGGCTTTTTCGGGGCTATTCAGGAGGGCTCTGCCCTTGCCACTTTGGCCCCAAGATTTCTTTCCCCCCTCTAGTTTAGGGGCCCCTTTACCCTTTCTTTGCTTGGATGGGGGGTTTGCGTTTGACAGGGAAAGATTTCTTTTTGTCAGCTGTGCGGTCTAACACCGTTTCCAGCCCAGGACCAAAAAGCAAATCTCCTGTCAATGGGATACTGCACAACTTGACCTTAGAGGCACTATTGCCCTGCCAAGTTTTAAGCCACAAGGCTTTTCTGGCCGAGTTAGCTAGGGCTGTGGACCTGGCGGATGTGCGGATGGACTCTGCCGATGCATCCGCTATATACGCCACTCCTCACAGAATAGTAGGAAAAGATGATAAAATAGTCTCCTTGGCGGCTCCGGCTTCAATATGAGCCTGAGTTTGGGAAAGCCAATGTTCCAGGTTATGGGCCACTACCGCGATGGCCATTTCTGATTTCCTATGGTTGATTCCCAAGTTTTCTTTAAGAAGGAGTCCATTCTTTTGTCCATAGTATTTGCTAAAGCTCCCATATCTTCAAAGGCCAGATCCGTGTCCCTGGAGACCTGGGAGAAGGCAGTGTACAGTTTGGGGGTTTTTTTCCAGATGGATGTGGGATTTTCTGAAAACTGGAACCTTCTTTTCAAAGCTCTAGAGGAAAAAGGTTTCCGCTCAGTATCCTGCCACTCTTTTTTGATTATTTCAACCAGGACATCATGGACTGGGAAAACCTTCTTTTTCTGTTCTCCAATGCCCCTGTACATCTGGTCGTGGAGTGTCAGGGGTTTTTTGTCCACCTGAATTTCAAGCGTGGTGTAAATAGCCCCCCAAGAGGTCCTCTACCTCCTACAGGGAGAGTTTGTACCGTGAGGGTTTCCTGGACTCCCCATCCCGGTCTTCCCCCTCTGATTCCTCTTGGGAACCTGAGGTTGCACTGTCGGGCTCCTCCCTAGTCTCTTCCCTGGAGACCCCCGGAGTTCCCTCCGCTGTGGTAGGGATGGCCAGCTGTGCAGGCGCTGAAGCTTGCTGTGCTTGTGGAGGCGTTGTGAATTGGGGTGCAGGTGAAGGGCTTGCGGTGAGAATTTGAAACCCTTCAAACAGGGATTTAAATTACTGAAAAGTGGAGGAAAGTTCCTTCACTAAAACCGCTAGACCCGCCTCCTGTTCTGATGCCCTCTCTCTGACTAATGCATCTATACAGTCTCTGCACAACACTTTTGTCCAAGACTCCCCTAAAGTATCCCTGCAAGATGGGCACTTTCTCTTAGAGCTATGTGAGGATCTTGTTTTATCCGCAACTTTCTGAAATAAACATAAAACACATTAAGTTTATCACCTTTCCTCCTCCCCTAAGCACATAGGTAACAACCCTGGGAAATGCTACAGGCATTTTAAAAGTAAGGACTTGAGCTTCCCTCACCTCTGACTACCCAGAGGGCCCCCCCCCTTACTTCTAGTAACCATCAGTGGAGGGGGGATAATCCCAGGTAAAGAGGACCCTTCCCCAGGGTACCCTTACCTTAGGATGGCTGGAGCTAGCATCGCTGTGCGCTGTCTGGGCGTCCGCTTCCGACATGGCCACGTTGGTGGTTGCATGTGGAGTCTCACGTTGCCTGTGCCACGATCCGACTCCTCTCCAGCCTGCACCCAGGCCTGATATCAGCACCGTAACCTGTAACCAGAAGTTGTGAGTCAAAGGGAAAGCGTCCCTTCCTGACCTCCCTGTATCGTGCCCTCCTGACCCCCCAATACCATGCCATTCTGGCCCTTTAGTACTGTACCCTCCTGACCTCCCTGCACTGTGCTATCCTGACCCCACAATACCATACCCTCCTGACCCCCCAGTACCATACCCTCCTGACCCCCATACACTGCTCTACTGATCCCTATACACTGCTCTTCATACTGCTGACCTCTGTACACTGCCCTACATCCTACTGACCTCTGTACACTGCCCTACATCCTACTGACCTCTGTACACTGCCTACATACTACTGACTTCTGTACACTGTCCTACATCCTACTGACCTCTGTACACTGCCCTACATCCTACTGACCCCTGTACACTGCCCTACATACTACTGACCTCTGTAAACTGCCCTACATACTACTGACCTCTGTACACTGCCCTACATATTACTGACCTATGTACATTGCCCTACATCCTACTGACCCTTGTACACTGCCCTACAGCCTACTGATCCTGTACACTGCCCTACATCCTACTGACCCCTGTACACTGCCCTACATACTACTGACCTCTGTACACTGTCCTACATACTACTGACCTTGGTACATTGCCCTACATACTACTGACCCCTGTACACTGCCCTACATAGTACTGAGGCCTGAAACTAGTCGAAGAAATCAGCCTGCCGTACCAGATGTTCTGTTTTATGATGAACTTCAGCATCAGCCTTGTGGGGGGTGACCAATTACTCCCCAGACATGAAAAAATAATAGTGAATGCAGAGTTTCTCACTGAAGCTAAATAAGGTAGGCTAAATTTATACTTCTACAGTGGCATTACAAACTTACTACCCCTGTCCGAGACAATCACCTTGGGTAGCCCATGTAAGCGAAAGATCTCCCAAGCAAAAATGGAAGCCAGTTCTTTGGAAGTGGGCAACTTCTTAAGTAGAAATAAATGGGACATTTTCAAGAACCGGTCAACCACGATAAGGATATCTGTGTTGCCCTGGGAGTTGGGTAACTCCACAATGAAATCCATAGACAGGTGGGTCCAGGGCCTCTCTCCATTGGGTATGGGTTGTAGGAGGCCCACTGGAAAGTCTTGTGGAGTCTTACTCTGAGCACACACAGAACAGGCAGCTATGAAGGCGGGTACATCAGCATGTAGACTAGGCCACCAGAATTGTTGGGAAATGGCCCTGTCACGAACTAATACTCACCGAGGCCGAGATGCCGAGAGCGGCTCGCCCTTACGACCACGCGCACCCAGACCCCCGAAGTGGGTACAGAGAGCTGGGGGCACGCGGAGGCACGGGCTTCCGGTAGGCAAGAGATCCGAAGATTGGAAAAGGGTGCTCTGGGATCTGTAGGCGGGACCAAAGATCAGGAATGAGTAAAGGCAGAGGCAAGACTGTAATGATAAGCAGGGGTCAGATGGGTAGCAGGCAGTTAGACAGTGGTAAGCCCGTTTATGCAGGCAGAGGTCAGGGTATCAGGCAATCAGGCAGAGACAAGTCCGTTACACAGGCAGAGGTCAGGGTATCAGGCAATCAGGCAGAGACAAGTCCATTACACAGGCAGAGGTCAGGGTATCAGGCAATCCAGCAGAGTAATGGTTAAACAGGCCAAGGGTTCAGTACACAGAGCAGGCAGGTAATAGGATAATCCAGCAGAGAAGTGGTTAAACAGGCCAAGGGTTCAGTACACAGAGCAGGCAGATAATGGGGACAATCCAGCAGAGTAGTGGTTAAACAGGCCAAGGGTTCAGTACACAGAGCAGGCAGATAACAGAATACTTTCAGGCACAGGGAATCTGGGAGAGCTGACGACGAACCAGCAACCCGACTGGGCATGGAGCCGTCAGAAATAGTCTCCCTGCCCAGTGAGCGTGTCAGCGTGACGCGCTACCGGGCACCAGCACGGGCGACGGCGCGCACACGGGGACCGCCGTGCACCCGAGCGCGCCGCACCATCAGGCCGCAGACGGGTGTGCGGCGAAGCGCCAGTCCACCACCCATGCGCAGCGGAGCCCAGCGAGCGGAGACGCTCCCTGACTCCTGACAGGCCCAAAACAGTTGATTCTTCCCAGGGTGGCCAGCAGCCTTGGGAGAATGGTAAGTCTGGAGCACGTCAGTATAGAGACACTCTGGGACAAAGCAGTGGTCACAAGGTTTCTCAGGAGGAGCAGGGACCTGACCAGCAAGAAGTGGAGGAAAATTGTTGTGACAAAGCGTCAGCCCTTACATTATTAGTGCCAGATAAGAATGAGACAATGTAATTGAAACTAGACAAGAAAAGAGCCCATCGCACCCTTCTGGGAGAAAGGCATTTAGCCTCAGACAAGAATGTGAGATTCTTATGGTCAGTAAGAATGAGAACCGGCACAGTGGTACCTTTGAGGAGATGTCTCCATTCTTTCAGGGCTAAAATGATTGCTAATGCCCCGTACACACGATCAGAAATTCCGCCAGCAAAATTCGGATGTGAGCTTTTGGTCAGAAATTCCGACCGTGTGTATGCTCCATTGGACTTTTGCTCGCAGAATTCCAGCCAGCAAAAGAATGAGAGTAGGTTCTCTATTTTTTGGTCGGAAAAAGTTCCTATCTGAAAATGAGTTTGTCTGTATGCAATTCGGATGCGCAAAAAATCACGCATGCTCGGAAACAATTCGACGCATGCTCAGAAGCATTGAGCTTTATTTTCTCTTTGTAGTGTTGTACGTCACCACGTTCTTGACGGTCGAAAGTTCAGAGAACTTTTGTGTGACCGTGTGTATGTAAGTCAAGCTTGAGCAGAATTCTGTCGGAAAAACCATCCAAGTTTTTTTCTGGTGGAAATTCCGCTCGTGTGTACGCGGCATAACAGCTCTCTGTCACCAATCTCGTAATTGGACTTCACAGGTGACAATTTCTTAGAAAAGTAGCCACAAGGATGCATAGCTGTCAGAGAACTCACAGTGCTTATGCCCGTCTCCGTGCAGCAGTGGCTAATTCCCATTCCCCTAATACCAATGGACATTGTCAGAGAACTCACAGTGCTAATGCCCATCTCCATGCAGCAGTGGCTAATTCCCATTTCGCTAATACCAATGGACATGCGCAGTGTCCCCAACAGAGGCGAACGAGCTCCAGAACAAAAGTGCGCACTCGCGCACCCATACGAACGTGTGCATGCACTCGCACACCCATGCACTCGCGCATGCACATTCACGTCCACCAATCCTGGCGCATGACTCCCTATATAAACAGAGTCTCTGCCTGATACCAGTGCTGGATCGTCTTCAGCTTGTTCCTGAGTTCCTGATTGCTGTTTGACCTGTTATCTTCCTCCTGATAAACCCGGCTTCCTTAACCATTCTCCTGGATCACCCCTGCCTGTTATCTACCTTTACTGATTATACAGACCTTGGCTTGGATTCTCTACTATGGCTCTGCTTCCGGATTCTGTACCTCGCTGCCAGCCCCTTGCCAACCTCTGCCTGTCCTTGACTACGAACTTGCCTTCTGTTTATGTACCTTGTTGCCAGCCAGTTGCCAACCTTTGCCTGTTTCTGACGTTGCAGTTGTTCCTGAATCCATACTTACCTGCCTGGCTTCTGCTGAACAGTTCTGGTGATCAGTCTTCACGCCTTCCTCCAAGAGGATCCTGTATCTCCAAGCTCCAGCCTTCAGCCTGCAGGCACCTGCACCCTTTCGTTGCCCCAGCACACCCTGTCCTCACTACCAGGGGTGTTAGGACCGGAACCGTGCAAGAGGCCACCCTCAGCATTTTGGACTCCGCTGTAAGGTACATGACAGTACGATCCAGCCAAAATGGAGTCCGAAAGGGGGGCCTCACCTTTGGAAGCTCTTTGCCAGCAGATTTCGGCCCTTACCCAGGCAGTCCAGGGCCTGCAAGCTGGCTATCGTCAACTTGAGCAAAGAGTGGAGTCATTGTCTCCAAGCACCTCAACTCATCAGGCGGCCACAGCATCTCGGCCCTCCGGCCCAGCAGCCTCAGCATCAGCACATGCAGTAGTGGTGCCACCCCCAGAGCCTCAAGTTCCCACTCCAGAGAGGTTTTCAGGGTATCGTAGCAAGTTCCGTGCCTTCAGGAATGCCTGCCAGCTGTACTTCCTGCTACAACCCCGTACCTTCTCTTTGGAGAGCACTAAGGTGGGGTTCATCGTCTCACTACTCCAGGGGGAACCCCAAACTTGGGCTCACCGCTTATTGGAACAGGCCAGCCCTCTGTTAGACACTATGGACTCTTTTTTGAATGAAATGGCCAAATTGTATGATGACCCTCAGCATGCCACAACTGCGGAGGCCAGTCTCCATGCCCTCCAACAGGGTCGTAGGCCAGTGGAGGACTACATAACAGACTTTAGGCGGTGGAGTTCTGATACACTATGGAACGATGCTGCCCTCCGCTATCAGTTCCGCATCGAACTCTCTGAGGCACTGAAAGATGAGTTGGCCCGTGTTGGAATTCCCAGTTCTTTGGAGGACCTGATCCAATTGTCCATCCAGATAGATCGTCGTCTAAGAGAGCGGAGATCTGAGAGAACCAGCCAAATTCGTCCCACATGGATGTTGCCTAAAGTTCCTAGCAATCCTCCTATTCCTGCCTCCCATGTACCTGCTGCCACCTCTGAGGCTCCGGAGCCAATGCAGATAGGCCTGCTCCATTCACCACTGTCACCAGAAGAAAAGCAGCGTCGGCGCCAGAACAACCTCTGCCTCTATTGTGGGGAAGCCGGCCACTATGCAAATATGTGCCCAAATAAGTCCAGTAAGTTTAACTCTTTGCCTCATGAACCTTGTGCATTGACTTTATCGAAATCCGCTCACATTGCTGTCCCTGTCTTACTACAGCTTCCAGAAGGAATACTCCGGGTCCAGGCTATAATTGATTCTGGCGCCTGCACCTGCTTTGTTGATCATGCCTTCGTCCTGCAACACAACATTTCGTTAACACCCAAGCAACAACGACTCTCCATACTGCTAGCAGATGGGTCAAATATCAAATCCGGGCCTATTACTCATGAAACCCAACCACTATCCGCTAACATACTACCCGACCATCAGGAACTACTATGCCTGGACGTCATCTCCTCACCACTATTTCCAATCATTCTGGGGATGCCATGGCTGCAAGCCCATAACCCTTAAATTAATTGGGTTACTGGTGAGGTGGTCTTCCAGTCTACCTACTGTTTCCAGAACTGCCTCAAGGCCTTCCACCATATGGTCCCAGTCATCGGCTGCTTAAAATCTGCATCTGAGTCCCAAAAACTGGTCCCATCTGTATACCATAACTTCCTGGATGTATTTGATAAACAGAAGGCGGACACTCTCCCCCCTCACCGGGTTTATGATTGCCCAATCAAGCTATTACCAGGGGCAGAAATTCCTTTTGGAAGGAGCTTTCCTCTGTCGGAACCTGAACTCTTGGTCTTTAAGGAGTACATTGACGAGAACCTCAGAAAGGGGTTCATCCGACACTCCTCTTCTCCAGCTGGTGCTGGAATATTCTTCGTCGAGAAGAAAGATCATTCCCTCGGTCCATGTGTGGACTACAGGGACTTGAATAAAATAACAGTTAAAAAACGCTATCCTCTCCCACTGATCCCAGAACTGTTCCAGAGACTTCGTTCGGCAAAGATATTCACAAAGCTGGATTTACGGGGTGCCTACAATTTAATGAGAATCTGTGAGGGGGATGAGTGGAAGACTGCTTTCCAGACACACTTTGGCCACTTCGAGTACCTGGCTATGCCATTCAGACTCTGTAATGCACCAGCTACTTTCCAACATTTTGTAAACAATATTTTCAGAGACTTTTTGGACTTATTCGTGATTGTCTACTTGGATGACATTTTGATATTATCGACCTCCCTAGAAGCACACCGTGACCATGTGAAACAAGTTCTTCACAGATTGAGACAAAACGGACTTTACGCTAAAGCCGAGAAATGTGAGTTTGAGCGCCAGACCATTCACTTTCTCGGCCTGGTAATATCAACTGGGGGTGTGGCAAAGGATCCTCAGAAGGTCTCAGCCATTATGTCCTGGCCACCCCCAACCAATAAAAAGTTGTGCAACGTTTTATTGGGTTCTCCAATTTCCTACGGAAAGTTTATCAAAAACTTCTCCAGTATCATAGCACCTATCACGCAGCTCACAAGGAAGCAAAGCTGTTTTCAATGGACTGCAGCAGCTCAAGCTGCATTTGACAAATTAAAAGGGTTGTTTACCTCCACCCTAGTGCTAAAACATCCTGATCCTGCCTTGCCTTATACCCTGGAGGTAGATGCATCGGAAAATGCTGTGGGGGCCATCCTGTCCCAATGCAAAGGACCTAAGTCCTTAATGTACCCTGCGGCTTTCTTTTCCAAAAAATTAGGTTTATCGGAAAAAAATTATGACGTAGGGGACCGAGAACTCCTGGCGATAAAATCGGCCTTGGAAGAATGGAGGTACCTCCTGGAGGGAGCAGCACACCCAATATTAATCTTCACAGATCATAAAAATTTAGAATATCTCAGGACTGTCAAGCGCCTCAGACTCAGACAGGCAAGATGGGCTCTTTTCTTTTCTCGTTTTAATTTCCATATTACCTACCGGCCAGGGTCTAAGAACATCAAACCCAATGTGTTATCCCGCACGTTCACGGAGGCTGAGGTTTCATCCCCACCAGATACTATCCTGCAAGCTGGGAATTTCTTACTACCCCAATCTAGTTTTGTGTCACAAATCCGTCAGGTATTCCCAAAAGCATCACTACCCCAGGTACAAACCTCCAAGAAAAGGATGGGCTCTTCTGGCAAGGAAATAAAATTTTTGTCCCTCAAAATCTGCGCACCACCACCCTACAGGTCTGCCATGACTATCCCTTGGCAGGTCACTTTTGGGGATCACAAGACTATGGACCTAGTTCAAAGGCACTTCTGGTGGCCCAATCTTGCAAAGGACTGCAGGAACTACGTTAATTCTTGCCTGACCTGCCTCAGGAATAAGAACAGTAAAAATAAAGCATGGGGACTATTGAGACCACTGCCTATCCCTGAAAGGCCATGGGATAAGATCGCAATGGACTTCATTGTCGAGCTCCCTCCCTCTGAGGGGTTTTCATTCATCTTCGTGGTAGTTGATCGCTTTTCTAAAATGGCACATTTTATTCCCATAAAAGGGACCCCGTCAGCAACCGAGACTGCCAGGATCTTTATTAACCACTTACTGACCGCCGCACGACGATGTACGTCCAAATTTTGAATGGGGATATCGTTGGTATGGCAGCAGCTAGCTGCCATAACCCCGGTATCCCCGTTTTCGCGCGGCAGCCGGCTTTCAGATAAAAGTGGTCCCTGCGGCGGATTCGCCGCAAGATCACTTTTATTGGTGGAGGGAGAGGGCCCCCCCTTCCGCCGCGATCCGGTGCCCTCCGCTGGTTACCGGAGCCGTCGGTAGCGGCGGAGGCGATCGCGTCCTTCCCTGTGGTGTGCCTGGAGATGAGTGAGGCTAAGATGGCGCCCACTCGTCTCCATGACACTGCTGGGTGGAAGCGACGTCAAAACGTCACTTCCGTCCACGCCTCTTAAAGGCATATTTTTTTCAATGTCATTTTTTTAAACGACATTTTTTTTTTATTGCATTTTAGTGTAAATATGAGATCTGAGGTCTTTTTGACCCCAGATCTCATATTTAAGAGGACCTGTCATGCTTTTTTCTATTACAAGGGATGTTTACATTCCTTGTAATAGGAATAAAAGTGACACAATTTTTTTTAAAAAAAAAAACAGTGTAAAAATAAATAAAATAATGTAAAATAAATAATAAAAATTTAAAAAATTTTAAAAAAACCCCGTCCCGACGAGCTCACGAGCAGAAGCAAACGCATACGCGAGTAGCGCCCGCATATGAAAACGGTGGTCAAACCACACATGTGAGATATCGCTGTGACCGGTAGAGCGAGAGCAATAATTCTAGCCCTAGACCTCCTCTGTACCACAAAATATGCAACCTGTAGAATTTTGTAAACATCACCTATGGAGATTTTTGAGGGTAAAAGTTTGACGCCATTCCACGAGCGGGCGCAATTTTGAAGCGTGACATGTTGGGTATCAATTTACTTGGCGTAAAAAGTGCGCTTTTAAGACCGCTGCGCAAATACGGTGCAAAAAAAAGTATTGCAACAACCGCCATTTTATTCTCTAGGGTGTTAGAAGAAAAACCATATATAATGTTTGGGGGTTCTAAGTAATTTTCAATTGAAATTAATTTTTAATTGAAGTAGGACCTCCAGAAGCTATAATGGTGGATGGGGAGGAGGAATTCGAGATTGAAGCCATTTTGGATTATAGGAAACAACAAGGGCAGAACCAGTATTTAATCAAATAGAGAGGCTTTGGCCCAGAAGAAAATTCCTGGGAGCCCTAAACAAATCTCCATGCCCAGAGACTCATACGGGCTTTTCATTGCTCCTGCCCAGAGGGTTCGGTTCGAAGAGGCATCCAGAGGCTGCCCTTAAGGAGGGGGCAATGTCAGAGAACTCACAGTGCTAATGCCCGTCTCCGTGTAGCAGTGGCTAATTCCCATTCCGCTAATACCAATGGACATTGTCAGAGAACTCACAGTGCTAATGCCCGTCTCCGTGCAGCAGTGGCTAATTCCCATTCCGCTAATACCAATGGACATGCGCAGTGTCCCCTACAGAGGCGAACGAGTTCCGGAACAAACGTAGCGCACCCACCTTCCCCCAAGAGGATCCTGTATCTCCAAGCTCCAGCCTTCAGCCTGCAGGCACCTGCACCCTTTAGTTGCCCCAGCACTCCCTGTCCTCACTACGAAGTGTTTTGGGACCGGAACCGTGCAAGAGGCCATCCTCAGCATTTCGGACTCCGCTGTAGGGTACATGACAATAGTGCTCTCAGAGGTAAGACGTTGAGACAGAAGGGTGCCAACTCCAGTCTCAGAAGCATCAACCTCAAGGATAAAAGGTAACGTAGGATCAGGATGTGCCAACACAGGAGCAGAAACAAGGGCAGCCTCGAGACTTTCAAAGGCCTTAATGGACTCCAGAGACCAACTCTGTGGGTTACCATCCTTTCTGGTCATATCAGTCAGGGGCTTGACTAGAGATGAGAAGTTACGAATAAACTTCCGATAATAGTTGGCAAAGCCAAGAAAATGTTGCAGAGGACGTAAACCCACTGGTCGGGGCCACTGTAGGACTGCTGAAAGTTTCTCTGGGTCCATCGAAAAACCAGCAGTGGAAATGACATAACACAGGAATTTAACCTGTTCACAATGGAATTCGCACTTCTCCAATTTACAATAGAGATTGTTCTCTCTTAGTTTCTGAAGCGCACAACAGACATCTGTGTGGTGGCTCTCCAGGGACTTGGAAATATGAGGATATCGTTGAGATAAACCACCACACATAACTGCAACAAATCTCGGAGGACATCGTTAATAAATTCCTGTAAAACTGCCGGGGTGTTACAAAGGCCAAAAGGCATTACGAGTACTCATAATGGCCTGTTTTGGTATTAAACACAGTTTTCCACTCATCGCCCTCCTTAATCCTCACAGGATTGTATGCCCCTCTCAAATCTCGGAGGACATTGTTAATAAATTCCGGTAAAACTGTCGGGGCGTTACAAAAGCCAAAAGGCATTATTAGGTACTCATAATGGCCTGTTCTGGTATTAAACACAGTTTGCCACTCATCGCCCTCCTTAATCCTCACAGGATTGTATGCCCCTCTCAAATCTCGGAGGACATCGTTAATAATTTCCGGTAAAACTGTTGGGGCGTTACAAAGGCCAAAAGGGATTACGAGGTACTCATAATGGCCTGTTCTGGTATTAAACGCAGTTTTCCACTCATCGCCCTCCTTAATCCTCACAGGATTGTATGCCCCTCCCAAATCAAGCTTTGTGAAAATCATTGCTCCCTTGAGGCGGTCAAATAACTCCGTAATCAACAGAATTGGATAGGCATTCTTAATCGTGAAACGATTGAGACCCCTATAATCAATACAAGGTCTCAGTTCACCACTCTTCTTCTTCACAAAGAAGAAACCAGCACCAGCAGGATACGGGGATTTGCAGATGAAAGTGCGTCTGCAACATACTCCTTCATGGCCTTATCTTCCAAGACCGACATAGGGTAAACCCAGCCACAAGGGGGTATGGTACCAGGTTGAAGGTCAATGGCGCAATCATACAACTGCTGTGGAGGCAAACTACCGGCTTGACCTTTGTCAAAGACATAGCTAAAATAGCGGTACTCTTCCGGCAGGGAGGAGGGTGAAGAGGTGCACAGGACCTTGGCTACCTTCTGGAAGCATGTCTTACTGCATTGTGGCGACCAGGAGAGAACCTCAGCATGGAGACAATCAAAAGAGGGGTTGTGCCTCTGTAACCAAGGATAACCAATAACCAGCGGAAACTTAGGTGAGGAAATAACTTGGAATTGGATTATCTCATGTTGAAGAGCCCCTATGGCCATGGACAATGGAAAAGTCTCATGAGTCACATGTGCAGGCTGTAGAGGTCTCCTGTCAAGAGCCTCAATGGCAAGTGGAGTGTCATGCAGCTGCAGTGGAATCGAGTGCTTTGATACAAAAGCAGCATCAATGAAAAGGCCTGCAGTCCCAGAGTCAAATAGAGCCTGTTACTCGACGGACGACTCAGCCCAAGAAAGGGTAACTGAAACCAGGGGCTTATCCTTCTGGATAACTAGGGATGAAACAACGCCACCTAAGGTCTGTCTGTGACCTCAAGGTTCGGGCGTTCCCTGGACGGGTAGGACAAGACTTCAAAAAGTGACCTGCCTGGCCACAATAAAGGCACAATCTCTCCCTCCTCCTAAGGGTTCTCTCATCCGCAGAGAGACTTGTTAAGCCCAAGTGCATGGGTTAATCTTCACAGACTGACTTGGTACCAGGAGGCATGGGAGGTGAGGGAGGCAAGGGTAGGACTGAAAAGTTCGGAGACAAATGTACAGGAGGCTTCCGCAAGCGCTCCTTAAAAGGGAGTCTTTCTCTGAGTCTGGAGTCAATAAGGATGGCAAACATGATCAACTTCTCCAGCTCAGTGGGTATATCTCGGGCTGCTATCTCATCCTTGATGGTATCCGAGAGACCATGAGAAAAAGTAGCCACAAGGTCCTCAGTGTTCCGAGCAATCTCTGCTGCCAGAGTATGGAATTCATTGGTGTAATCGGCAACAGTTCTCGTACTCTGTTTGATGGACATGAGGCACTTGGCAGCAGAAGCGGAGTGTGCGGGAATGTCAAATACCCTTTTAAATGAAGCCACAAACTCAGGGTATCTCAAGACAACATGTTTTTGCATCTCCCATAGAGGGTTGCCCAGGCCAAGGCTCTCTCAGAAAGCAAAGATATCACGAAACCTACTTTGCTTCTGTCTGTTGGAAACGCCTGGAGCAGCATCGCAAAGTATATCTCAACCTGGTTGAGAAACCCTCTGCATTGAATTGGCTGCCCCCAAATTGCTGGGGAAGTGGAGCAGAACTAGACATAACTCTTATAGAGGTAATATTCGAGGCGGGTGCCAGCACAGAGACTGGAGAAGCAGCAGGGACTGATCCATGAGGTCCATCAGTGGATCTCACTGTACGCGTTTTGGAAGGTGACCACTACACACATACGGCAGCACAGACCTAGCTATCTGGGACTGTGCATGTGAGACAACAACAAAAGGATAGAGATATGCCTCTAATCAGGATTTAGATACACACTCAAGAAGCTACGTGCAGCTGCAGTCAAGCTATTAGAACATAGGAATACTAACTAGTCTCTGCTTTTGGCCTGTGTGAAATATATGCAGCTCCTGTGTGTATAAGGTCATGTCGATCAATCTACTTCCTGGAAACTCCCAGTTACATACCATCACAGTCCTCCAGTCAGGGTTTCTGACCCATCTAGAAGGGTCAGGAAGTACCTGTCTGTAAACAACTAACTCTGTGCTAATTAGTATGCAAAAGTAGAGAGACGCAGATCCCTACAATTGGTTGCTGTGGGATACTTATTATTGTCTCTGCTATTAGCAAATATTTCAATGCTGGCATCCAACTCTCTAACCCTTTTCTGATGACAAAAGAACAAGAGACAAAAATCCAATTTGCATAGAGCCATAGGGAGATATATTGTACCGGCTAAAGGAGCTATTCAGTGCAGTTACCGATAATATGATGTTTGTTATACCAGCTAAAGACAGAGTACACTGTATGCAAACAAACCATGGCATTATTGAAGGCTATGGAGTGATAACCAGCAATAATATCATTAGAATTTGCATCCACCTCACAATTTTCTTCTCGGAAGTGCCTTTACATTGTGTAGTCAATTTATTGCTGGTTTCATGCTGTGCACTCTGGAAAACCTAATGATAACTATTGGAGTTTACTATTTCAAACACACACACTCTGTCCTCTAGGATTGAACCCAGTGTCTCTTCAGCAATAAAAACAGATAATGAATATGGGAACAATTAAATAAAGCCATATATTAAAAGGAAATTTCTGGCATTTTGTTGAATATAGAAAATAAATGAGGAAAGGTCTGCTTGGAAGAGAACCATGGCAATTAGTATTAGCGCTGAACTATTATATATTGTGCACGATCCATGTAATCCCTCTTGAATGTCTGCAAAGAGAATGCTAGTCCTATCCTTCCAAACAGGGAGATTAGCCATGAGGTTACTGCTAATTACCTTATATCACAGTCCTGCGGGGAAGCCGGAGTGGGAGAGTTTTATGTCGGATTGAGCTGTTCTAGAAACTAAGCCAAATGTGTTTCGCTGTGAACGACACAGCTTATTGTACAAATGCACAACCTTCTCTTTTGAGCATATTTGTTGCAGTTCATTGCTAGCTTCCAAAACCTATTGTCTAGGTTGAGTTTTTTTATAGCTGACTTGTGTTGTTTCTCCCCTCCCTTCGTCATGGCTAACAACATGGCTAATAAGAAACAAACTACCAGTCACTGCAGAGAGACTACAAACTGGCCCCATACCTGGAGGTGCTACAAGACCCCAAAGACAGACAAACCCTGAGCCTGTTCAAACTGAGCGCCCACAGCCTGGAAATCGAGTTAGGACGGCACAGACAGACCTACAATACCAAGGCAAAGTAGGCTGTGCCAGCAATGTGTCCAGGGGGTCCTGAAGGATGAGGATCACTTCCTGATCCAGTGCCCCATGTACTCATCAGTGAGGGACACTCACTTCCAAAACTCTCTGTTGTCGTCCCAGACTTCAACTCTATAAAAGAGAGGATGAAACTTCAAATTCTACTGGGAGAAGAGGAGCCAACAGTGAAAATAGCTGCACAATATGTGACAGCATATCACAGACTGAGAGAGTCATGAAAAATTTAGGGCCTAAAAATCCTTTACATGGACTCTTCCTCTCTCTCTCTATCTCTGGTATCTGTGCTGGGAGCGTGCAAGATGGAAATGGAGCGCTGTGGGGAGGCTGCCAGTGGCCCTTGAAGGAACCCCCTGCCTGGGAGGGGTGATACCATGGGCTATGCAGGGATCGTCAAACTACGGCCCTTCAGCTGTTGCAGAACTACACAGCCCATCAGGCATTGTAAAACTCTGACATTCACAGACATGACTAGGCATGATGGGAATTGTAGTTCCTGAACAACTGGAGGGCCATAGTTGGAAGACCCCTGGGCTAGAGGCTTAGGATAGCTGGCCTAGAAGCATCCCACCACAGGAGGCAGTTAGAGGAGAACCTACAGGAGAGGCAGAAGGACAGAGCAAAAGACAAACAGTGAGTAGAGATCAGCACTGAGCAGGGACAACACAAGAAGAGAGTCTGTCAGCTGCAACAGTGCTCTCTGAAGACAGCAGTGGGCTTAGTCTTCATCCTTGCCCTGGGGAATCTCCATGGAAGTGTGCCAGTCTGGCAGGACTGGAGCAGAAATCAGTCAGGAGGACTGGGAGGAAGATCAGTCGGACATGGCTGGTGGCAGCCAGGTGTGCTAGCATTTTCTGCAAGCAAGTGGAGCTGGGATCAGTGACCACTGGGAAGCAGAAGAAGGAATGCCATGCTGTTTGCTCACGATACTACTTTGTCAAGGGACTGAGCGCTCCTGCCTGTAATGGGCCCTTGCTGAGCTAACAAAAACTGAAAGCTCCCTCAAGAGTGAGCAGCGGGTGCTTTGCTGAGAAAACCAAGTTTGTGTAGGAGGAAGGAAAGGTGGACTTTTTGTAAATAGAGGAATTGTCCATTTGTTCTGGACGTTTTTATTTTCAAGTTGAGCATCCCATAATTCCCTACCCTATCCAAGTTATCAATAAAACATCAAAAACAAGCCAATGACTGATTTCTGTGTTGAAGTGCATGAAGGAAATGCTGTGTGACTGGCTGTGCAGCAGTGGGGACCCGGTACACTAGCAACTCCTACAGGGGTAGTGTTACCTGATAAAGGATAATCCTGCTAAGGAATTACCATCTTGTGAGAGACTGCCCTGTTGATGACAGCCTGTCCTGCCAGAGAAAAACTGTCATTTGAGAGACTGGCCTATTGCCCCGTACACACGGTCGGATTTTCCGACGGAAAATGTGCGATCAGAGCTTGTTGTCGGAAATTCCGACCGTGTGTGGGCTCCATCGGACATTTTCCATCGGATTTTCAGACACACAAAGTTTGAGAGCAGGCTATGAAATTTTCCGACAACAAAATCCGATCGCGTCAATTCCGACCGTGTGTGGACAATTCCGGCGCACAAAGTGCCACGCATGCTCAGAATAAATTCGGAGACGGAACAGCTCGGTCTGGTAAAATTAGCGTTTGGAATGGATATAGTACTGTCGTCAGGCTGCAATGTTTAAAATTGTTTAATACAGCGCACTCTCTTCTTCTTTATAATGCTAGAAGAATGAAGTATTTTTGCTGCTCATATTCACACAGACTTCTCACAAACTTCTTTCTTTATTAATTATCGTGATTTCATCAATATATTTAGATTTGTCACATCGTAAAAAATATATATAATTTTTTTTTTTGGTTTGTATTGTTTTCAAGCCTGATCTTGTTAATTTTTTTTTATTTTAGATCCTGAATATTTTTGTGTGTGTTTTGTGTGTCAAATTACCACAACACCATTATTATCTGGTATTATTTAATCTTTAATCTCAAGGAGATTGCTTGGTGTTGGTGTCTCTTGTTAATTTCACATTGTATTTTTGAAATGTACCTGCCTCCTCACAAACAAACTGTCCTTTTTGAAGTAAACACACATAGGCGAGTATAATTGAAACAAACATTTCTTTATTAAGGGATCAAAACCAAAGAGGGAGGCAACGCTGGAGAAACAGCAGAAATTGGTGAAGCCTTTGGCCCCCAGGGCACACATCAATTATTTCATGGCAAAATTGGTGGCCTGAGGAGTCCATATCTAAGGGAGTGTAGTCTGGTCCAGAAGTCCCAGAGATCATGAAAGCAGCAGATGACATCTATGTCCCCAGGCTGTGGTCATACAAGAGCCTGCATCTTTTGTCAGACCAGACTGAACCCAGGTCATCACTCTCTGGTCTTCCTTCCATGCTTCCTTCCACGCTGTGGCTCTGGTGGTGGAGTTGTGGCAGGAGGAGGAGGAGGAGGATGGTCCAACTCACTCAGGTGGGTTTTGTGTGTGATTTCGCCCCTCACCCCCTTAGTTAAGACTTTATAAATAAGGTCCTCACACAGGAGGCGTTGGCCCTCCTGCATGCCCTGCAGTTTGGTGGCAGCCATGCAGGCTTCAGGAGTGGGAGTGGCTCTGAGAGACGCAGAAGCCTCCTGAATCAGCCTGAGTGCTGAATCCTGCACCTGACTCCCCTTCCTGGGTCTTTTGTTTGGAAGGCGGAGGGGAGGAACCTGCGATTCGGTCAGGCTCCTACTGGGCCCAGGCTTCTCCTGGCTGCCACTTAGCCCTGCCTCCTACTGGCTACCACTAACCCCCGCCTCCTCCTGGCTGCCACATTCCACAGCTTCCTCCTGTGTGGCACATTCCACAGCCTCGTCCTGGCTTAGGTCTTCCTGTGTATGAAAAAGGGACATAGTTTTAGTTTTTTATTCATCAATCACACACAATTTTCACCTCATGATTGTTGCAAATTGAATGTTAACAAATATAACAGACTATCATTCTGAGCCCAGCATTTTTCATTCTTGTCCCAATTATTTTTGCCCACTACTGTCTATTGATATGTAAAACACAATCAGCAATTAGTGATCAATAATAACATCTAGTAAATATCATTTATTTATTGACCAGAAATCTGTAAAAGAATGTTATACCTGGCTCCAGCTGGGCTCCTCCACTTCTTCCTGGCTGGAAGTCCCAGGTTGGACATCGGAAGCCTCAACTGGGGTGGAAGATAGGGTGGAAGGAAGAGTGGAAGGAAGAGTGGAGAGGGATTCCCTGACTTCAGTCTGGTCTGACAGAAATTGCAGTCTCTCATATTACCACAGCTTGGGGACATAATCTCTGGGAATCCGTGACCTTCTTGCGCTCCCTTAGATTTTGGGGTACAACGATCGAAAGATCAGCTCAGGAAGCGGTGGTCGGACCTCAAATTAAGGGAGCACGAGCAGTACAGAAGGATCAGGAGAGTGCTGCAAAAAAGTAAGTAGTTGTGCTGTGTTCCTATTCTTTATTTTTATTACATTCGTGCTGCTCCATGTGCTTTTCTTAACTGTTGTACAGTTTAAAATGGCAACTTTCATGTTCATGGGCACATTATTCGTTCGTATGAAACATTGTTCGTTCGGCCTAGAAAACACCATTTTTTTGGCCATATGCATTTGAATAGATTTTTTATGGCCTACTTCTCTTAAAATAATTTGGTTGTGTAGATGGGTTTGTAACTAGAATGAAATACAAACTAGATTCTGGGTAAGGAGCAGACACTCAGCAGCTGTTTACACATCTGGACGCTGGAGCACTAGTGGGGGACACAGGAACACCCTTTTTTATTAGGGGTCCCACACAGGTGCTCCAGTGTATACTATAGGGGTGACTCCATCTGTGAAGCTTGGACAAAACAGGTATGTATTCAAGCTTGACAAAGGACAAAAAAAATTCTTAATCTTGGAACTCTGCCAAAATAGACAATTGTACCCCACTTCCAAGCAATGTTTCATATTACTATTTCTGCCATCAAATATCTGTGTGCTAAGTATACCTATTTTTTTTAACATGGGGATAAAAGACTCAGAGGACCCCCCACCTCAGGAAGAAGTGGAGACCCACCAAAGACAACAGGAGGAGGAGGAGGAAGGAGACGTGGTGGAAATAGTCACCACAACAGGTGAGTGTCTGCGACCACAGGCTCAGGTAAGAGATGGATGCCGGCATATTTATAATACATGGTGTGTTTTTGTTTCTATCTTTTTAGGTGATCGTGATGTTGCGGATCCAGGGCATTTCACCTCTGAAAGTGCACAGATCCGGATCGGGGAGATCATGGGGTGTAATAGGGACTTGGAAAACATCCAGAAAAACATCAATGATGTTCAAAAAAAAAATGAAGAACATCACTGATGTTTTAGGGAGAGTTTAAAACCTCTCCAAATCCCTTCCCTTTTTTGTGCTTTTTGGGCTCTAAAAATTTCAAACATTTTTTGACATATTCTCGAAAAGCCAAATTTTGAAGATGCACACATTGTGTCAACATGTGCTATCTGCCTTCATGGGAGATCAATGGATGCGTTTTGGGGGTGCAACCCCTTCCTCAATAACAAAGTAGATGGGAGGAAGGGGTTGTACCCCCAAAACACGTCCCTTGATCCCCCGTGATGGCAGCTAGCACATGTTGACATTTCGGCAATTTGTGTGCATCTTCAAAATTTGGCTTTTCCAGGGGTGACTTCACCCCATCTGAACGCAATATCAAACACAGTTTAGAAATACTCATGTCTGATATTGACTTCAATTTCTTGAAAAGTTGAACTTTGTAAGTTCCAGATTTGTGTCCTTCTTCTTGTTTTTAAACATGCCTGTTTTATCTTAAATGGACATTTCTACTTTTAGTAATGTGACCCAAAAAATTGTTATACAACAAACATGTTGGTTTGTTTTAAAAACCTTTTATAAATGCACATGTGATTGCGCTGGTATTAAAAAGATTGATACTCAAGAATGTGTGGATTAACATTTTTAAGAATGTGTGGATGAACGCTCCAAAAATTTTGTTGTGCTCAAATTGGTGTTTTCTGTGACAATGGGGGTTATTTCCTAAGGGCAAATCCACTTTGCACTACAAGTGCAGTTTCAATAATAACACCCAACAGTGCTTTGTAATGTTACACAATCACGCCATTTCAGGACTCACCACATTTCTGTCAGGGTCAGTTAAAAGAAACACAAGCAGTAAATGTCACCAAATATTTTAGTAGTTCAAATGATTTTTTTATTTTAAAAATGTTTCAGACATTTTCTGGCATATTGATGGCCCCCCTACCAGCAAAGTATTCAAGGTATCTTAGACGGACCTCACGGGCACTCGGGGGGGCAAGCCAGGACGGGCACTTTCAAACGCCGTCAGGGTTGGTTCATTATAAATTCCGGCCTCAGGCCCAACTGAGCCAGCATAGTTGGCAGAATTTTGCCGTAAATAGTTGTGTAGAACACAGCACGCCAGGACAATATGATTCAGTTTGTACTCCACCATGTGTATGGGTGTAAGAAATAGGCGGAATCGGCTGGCCATGATTCCAAATGTGTTCTCCACCACTCTTCTGGCTCTGGCCAGCCGGTAATTAAAAACCCTCTGGTCCGGGGTGAGGGTCCTCATAGGGAATGGCCGCATAAGATGGTCCCCCAGCGCAAACGCTTCATCAGCAACGAAGACGAATGGGAGTCCTTCTGCATTGTCTTCTGGATGTGGCAAGTCCAAGCTGCCATTCTGGAGATGCCTGTAGAACTCCGTCTGGGTGATGACTCCACCATCGGACATCCGGCCATTCTTCTCCACGTCCACATACAGGAACTCGTAAGTAGCCGACACCACTGCCAACATCGCAATACTATTGAACCCCTTATAATTATAATAGTATGACCCCGAGTTGGGTGGTGGAATGATGTGGACGTGTGTTTCCCATCAATTGCCCCTCCGCAGTTAGGAAAGTCCCACCTTGGGCAAAGTGGGAGGCCACAGTCTGCCATTCCTGCGGGTTGGAAGGAAACTGTGGAGTCAAACAAGAAAAAAAAATTAATCATTTTGCACCTAAACAGGGCAAGCAGATTAGACACAAACATTATTGGCCAACATCAGTATAACATTTATTTTAGGGAGTTTGGAAAGACCAAGGTATAAGGTCCGCCTATCAGATCCCCCCCCCACACCCCACACCTCACACCTTCTCATGGGCCACTTCTGACATTTTGGGGGGGGGCTTTTGAACAGGTAACCCTCTCCACTTCATTGAGAGATGAATGCCTAAATAATGTGTATTACTTTGGGCAACCCCTCATTACTTACACTATTGACAGCCCACTGGACAGGTAAGAAGTGTCAAAGATATAAATACACACTGTACACATTTTAGCACATTTGAACATTCTGCTATTACCTATCAAGACAATAATAGTATACAAAAACTTCAAACAGTACCATTTGAAAGTATACAGGCAGGCCCTTGCACTACATGCTTTGGGGAATTCATCCATACATCTGACCACAATAGAGATGGGTATAGTGTGTATGGGTTTGGCAAAGTCAGCAGATAGATGATTGAGGATAGATAGAGAATTGGTATCAGCTGACTTAGCAGTTGGGGGGAGGGAGGGTTTGAACTGATTTGGGGAACCCAAACAAAAAGCCTCTGGCACTCTGCCTGAATTTAAAGCACAAATCACATTTTTAAACATTTTAGGGGGTATTTAGGGTAAAGCACTACTATGGAGCTGATAAAATACATTGTTAAGTGACTACGTGAGGTGAATATAGGGCCAGGAGACCATGCTGGGGAGGTAAGTGAAGGCAAATATGTATGAAGGACAAAAAAAATAATTACATAAAAATCCAGCATGCATGAGGACAAAGGGGACATTCACAGCATATTACAATCATGGTAATTAGGGAATGAGGAAAGAAATACAATATATTATCAAACATTAAATACAATAAAATGTGATATAAAAGGATAAAAATCTTACCTTAATATACTCCTTCTGCAGGACCTGGATGATGGCAGAACAGGTCTCTGGGATAATGATCCCCAGAGCCTGGGGGGAGATGCCTGTCGAGAACCTGCAGGCTTCTCCCCGTCACCAAGTACCGCAGGGTGGCGACTAACCTCTGCTCCGGAGTGATGGCTTGCCTAATGCAGGTATCCTGCCTGCTAATATAAGGGGTCAGCAAAGCCAACAAACGGTGAAATACGGGGTCCGTCATCCGGAGAAAGTTCCTGAAATCATCAGGATTATTCTCACAGATCTCACGGAGCAAAGGCATATGACAGAACTAGTCACACTGGAGCAACCAATTCTTGGTCCATGAATTCCTCCCCACCCTGTTCATGGACTGGACTTGTGTCAAGGTAAGGACCCCAACACCAAGCCCCTGCACAGCACGAACTCTACGAGGAGTACGTATATGCAACATGGCTAGAAAACGGTCGGCTGCTCAGAACGAAGTAACAGAACGCACTGAAGAACAGCAAGGCCTGTGAAGAGCGACCTGAAAAACAGTAACGAATGAACAAGAACACAATGACAAAGTCACGCGTAACTCGCTGCACGCACTGAAGACTAGATACAAACCCACAAGCACAAACTGAACAGCAGAAAATGATCTGAAAGCCACGAGTCTGAAAAAGCACAAATCGTCTCTCACCAAACTTTTACTAACACGAGATTAGCAAAAGGAGCCCAAAGGGTGCCGCGCTTGGTTCGGACCTGCTCTTTTCTAGTCTCGTCGTACGTGGTGTACATGACTGCGTTCTTTGCGATTGGAAATTCCGACAACTTTGTGCGACCGTGTGTATGCAAAACAAGTTTGAGCCAACATCCGTCGGAAAAAATCCATGGATTTTGTTGTCAGAATGTCCGATCAATATCCGATCGTGTGTACGGGGCATATGAGAAAGGAACTGCCATGTGAGATACAATCCTGTTGCAGAAAGACTGCTTCAACAGATTTACTTTTGGAAAAAAAGACTTGGTTTTAAAGAGTGAAAATTAAATTTTGCCTAGGTTCACACTGATCCGGTTTCAAACCGGCAATGCAGTCCAGCTTCGGAGGCCATTTGACAGACATCTGTGCTGGTTCATCCACAGATGTCTATTCAAATCGCACCACAAGTTGCCAAAAGTAGTACAGGAATTACTTTTGGAAATCAGTGCAGTGCCACAAAGTCGGCATTGTACCAATTCGGACAGTGCCATTGTGAGCAATAGCCGCCGATTTGATCACATGCCAAATTGGCCCAATGTGAACGTGGGCTAAATGTTAGAAAGAGACTGCACTGTGAGAAGCTGCCATGTGATGGATAGCGCTGTTAATAAGAACTTGCCTCACTGGAGACAGTATAAAGGCTGCCATTTGACAGTAGGCTTGTTAGCAAGATATTACTATATTACTATATGAGATACCAAGACTGTTATAAAAGAGGCTGTTCTGTTAGAAAAAGATTGCCATATGATAAAAATAGCACCTGAAAAGCGCCTCTCAAGCTTCCCCACTGTGAAAGCCCAAGTGCTTTCACACTGGGGCGGTGCGCTTGCAGGATGGAAAAAAAAGTCCAGTAAACAGCATCTTTGGGGCAGTGCGGGAGCAGTATATACACTGCTCCCAAGCCGCCCCTTCCATTGAAATCAATGAGCAGCGCTGCTGAAGCGCCTGCAAAGCACTTCAGCAGCGGTGCTTTGCGGGCAGTTTTAACCCTTTCCTCAGCCGATAGCGGGGTTGAAAGCGTCCCGCTAGCGGCCAAAAAGTGCCGCTAGAACAGCGGTAAAGTGCTGCTAAAACTAGCAGCCGTGCTAGCAGTGTGAAAGGGCTCTTAGAGAGAGCCTGATATGTGAGAGACTTCTCTGTTTGATGGGGACTGTGTCATAGGAGATAGCCTGTTAAAAATTACTTAATTAAAAATGTGTTATATAATGCCCTGGTAGGAAGAGATTTCTATGTAAAATACTGCCTTGTTAAAGAGAGACTGTCCAGCTTGACAGAAACAGCCAAGTGAAATATATATACTGTTAAGTAAAAGACTATCATGTTGGAGAATGACATGTAAGAAAATATCTTGTTAGAAAGAAGCTATGGTGTTACATTGACATGGGCACATTTCTTACTAGTAGGGATGAGCTCAAGGGACGACTCGAACATAGGGTGTTCGCCCGTTCGACGAACAGCGAACGTTATGGGGCATTCGCGGAAAATTTGAGCGAGATCGCAGTGCATTGCTGTATGATTGGCCAAAGCATGCACCTGACCTGCATGCTTTGGCCAATCACAGCGCGCTCTGCTAAGAGAGCCATAATTGGCCAAAGGCAGAGTGCCTTTGGCCAATCATGGCTCAGGAGGACTAAATCCATGCCCCACACTTTATAAGGCTGCTTACATGGCGGCCGTGTGTAGTATTGTTGGCGTGGACAGAGAGATAGCTTGATTTAGATTAAGCAAGCAGGTTATTCAGTTAGTGGCAGTGTATTTGATATATTTATATACAGTCAGTCTAATGTGTGTGTATATATATATATATATATATATATATATATATATATATATATATACAGTATATATATATATATATATATATATATATATATATTTATATATGCATTTAGCATAGACTATATATTCAGTGTTTACTCGATATTCAGTCAGTAGAAGCAGCGTATTAATATATTTATATACAGTCTTGTGTATGTATGTATAATATATAAATAAATATATATATATATATATATATATATATATATATATATATATATATATATATATATATATATATATATATATATTATTATACAGGTTTTATATAGCGCCAACAGTTTGCGCAGCGCTTAACAAAATAAATGCAGATGTGGGGGATGAGCTGATGGAGGAAGTAAAACAGTGTTAGTTAGAAGCAGGATAGGCTTCTTTAAAGAGAAGGGTTTTCAGGGATCATCTAAAGATGGATAGATTAGGGGACAGTCGGACAGATTGGGGTAGGGAGTTCCAAAGAATGTGAGAAGCTCTGGAGAAATCCCGGAGACGAGCATGGGAGGAGGTGACAAGGGAGCTAGAGAGCAGGAGGTCTTGGGAGGACCGAAGAGAGCGGCTTGGTTGGTATTTTGGGACTAGCTTAGTGATGTAGTTGGGGGAGTTATGGATGGCTTTGTAAATTATTGTTAGTACTTTGAATTTTATTCGTTGGGTGAGTGGAAGCCAGTGGAGGGATTGGCAGAGAGGGGTGGAGGACACTGAATGGTTGGTAAGGTGGATAAGTCTTGCAGCAGCATTCATTATGGACTGAAGGGGGGATAGTCTATGTAAAGGTAATCCAATGAGGAGGGAGTTGCAGTAGTCGAGGCGAGAGATAACCAAGGAGTGGATTAGAAGCTTGGTGGTGTCGTTAGTAAAAAGGGGTGTATATGTATACATTGTACACAGTATCTAATATGGTGTAGTGTGGTGTTGCAAAACAAAAAATACATCATGTTCGGAAGGCCACCAATGAGAGGCAGACGCTCACAGGCCACTAAAAGAGGGCAAGCAGCTGCTGGCCATGTTATTGAGCAAGAACATGCAGAAGAGTTGGTGGAGTGGATAACAAAGCCGTCCTCATCCTCCTCATCCTCTGTCACCCAGGCTCAGAGTAGTTTGCCTTCCAACGCAGCTGCCAAAGTGGCCTCTTCCACCACCTCCTTGTCCACAGTCACTCCTTCCGTAGCCCCACCATCATGCACGGAGGAGTCCCCAGAATTATTCGACTACAGTGTTGGGTACATTCTGCTGAAGGATGCACAGTGATTTGAAGGCTCCGATATTGGTTTCCAGGTTGAGGAAGGGAGTAACGTTAGCCTAGAGAGAGTGGGTGCCCAAGAAGGACAAGAAACTGGTAGTCATGTTCCCCCAGCTGCAGCATACTGCCACATTTGCTCCAGTGACGAGGATAGAGGGGATAATGAGGTCACTGACTATACTTGGGTGACTGAGAGAAGAGAGGAGGAGGCACAACTCCAATGAGGCAGGATGTCCTCTAGGGGGCAGCTTAAGGGCAGCCACCCTGTTGCATCACACTGCAAAGCTCCGCAGGTGCAGGGCGCTGCTGACTTCCCGCTTACTTTTAAAAGTTCCTTGGTGTGGGCCTTATTCGACACATGTGCAGCAGATCGCACTGTTGTTTGCAACCTATGTCTGAAGCGGATCAAGAGTGGCCAGAACAGCAGCCGCTTGGGCACCACATGCTTGACCAGACATATGACGACCTGCCATGCAGTTCGTTGGCAACAGCACTTGAAAGACCCACAACAAAGAAAAAGGCGGACTTCTCCTTGCTTCTCATTTGGGATCTCCAACCCTACTATACCTCCAGTCCTCTCAAAAACCTGCACTGAGAGGAATGAAGGTTTAGCAATAGGTGTCCCAAGTACTTGCAACAAATCTGCTAGCAGTACACCACCATCTGGTTTTAGCAGGCAAATTTACCTACTACAGTTGCTGAACCGTAAAAAGAAATTCAGTCCCACCCATCCACATGCTCAGCGTCTAAATGCTAGCGTGGCCAAACTGCTAGCACTGCAACTACTGCCTTTTCAGCTGGTAGACCCTGCCACCTTTTGTGAATTTGTGGAATGTGCTGTACCTCAGTGGCAGGTTCCAAAACACCATTTCTTTTCACGGAAGGCCATTCCGGCTCTCTATCGGCATGTGGAAGGCAATATTTTGGCCTCGTTGGACAGGGCAGAAGTAAGGTTTATATTATCGCTGACTCATGGTCCAGCAGGCATGGGCAGGGACGTTACCTTTCCTTCACGGCACACTGGGTAACTCTGCTGGCAGCTGGGAAGGATGCGGGACAGGGTTCAGTGTTGTTGGAGCTTGTTCCGCCACCACGCCTCCAAAATGCTAGTGGGGATTCTGCCACAGCTCTCTCCTCCATCCCCTCCTCTTCTTCTTCCTCTATGGCCTCTTCTGCAGATTTGTCCTCTGAACCAGCGGTGCTCCATAAGCATTCAAGGGGCTACGCAAGCAGTCAGGCTAAAAGATGCCTTGAGGTGCTTGAGTTGGTCTGCCTAGGGGACAGGAGCCACACTGGGGCAAAGATTCTGTCAGCTCTACAGGGGCAGGCTCAGAGGTGATTGCCACCATGCCAGCTTCAGCCAGGAATGGTTGTATGTGACAATGGCACCAACCTTCCCTCCGCCCTCCGACAGGGACACTTGACCCATGTTACATGTTTGGCACACGTCCTGAATTTGGCGGTGCAGCAGTTCTTGCGCAGGTACCTAGGCTTACAGCTCTCCTGAGGCAGGCCAGAAAAGTCTGTGGTCATTTCCACCGGTCATACAATGCCAGTGCTTGGCTGGCTGACATTCAAAGGGAATGCAACCTACCTACCAACTGCCTCATTTGTGACATGCCCACCAGATGGAACTCAACATTGGCAATGCTGCAGCAGCTGCGCACACAGCAAAGGGCCATCAATGAGTACCTGTGTGAGTATGGCACCAAGACAGGGTAAGGGGAGCTTGGCTTCTTTTTGCCAGGCTAGTGGCTACTGATTAAGGATGCATGCACTGTCCTGTCACCATTTGTGGAGGCCACAAGGATGGTGAGCAGCGACAATGCATGCATCAGTGACACTGTCCCTCTAGTCTTCCTGTTGGAGCACACGCTTCGTGGAATCATGGACAGGGCACTTGAGGCAGAACAGCGGGAGGAAGAGAAGGACTTCCTTACCTCTCAAGGTCCCCTTTTATCTAGATAGCACTCTTGCAGGCCCACCAAACACACAGGAAGAAGAGGAGGAGGAGGATTGTGTCAGCATGGATGTAGAGGATAACACTCAGCAGCAGTCTTCAAGGGATGGTTTTCAGTTCCCAGAAGCCCCAGGAGTTGTACGTGGTTGGGAGGAGGTAGTTATGGATCAAGTGATCCTTAGTGACCCAGAGGACTCAGAATCGTATGCCTCTGCAAACTTACGCTGCATGGCTTCTGATTCTGAAAAGCCTGTGAAAGAACCCTAGGATTCGGAGAGGGATCATTACTGGCTGGCAACCCTTCTTGATCCACGTTACAAGGGTAAGGTTGCAGAATTCATCCTGCCTTCGTAGAGGGAGCAGAGAATGAAACAACTTGAAGAAAGGCTTGTGCAACACATTTCCAGACCCTGGGAGGTTACAATCCCCTGGTGCTGGACAACGTGTTGCTGAGGCTTCGTTCAGTCAGAGGAAGAACGGTGGAGAAGGTGGCTGGCTGACCGATGCCTTTAAACAACTTTTCAGTCCTCAGAGCCAAGGTCTGAATGGTTCAAGCAACCATCGCCAGCGTCTGCATTACATGGTGCAGGAATATCTAGGGGCAAGAGCAGACTTGGAGACATCTCCAACAGAGCATCCACTGGGTTACTGGGTCTTGAGGATAATAATGATGATTCATGAAAGCACACATGTGAATTGCCACCATCCATTGGTAATGTATGAAATAACCTAAAAAATTAGGATTTTATGGGTAATAAAAATTATACATAAATTATGCAAAAAATTGTACAATACAATAGAATTTTCTATTTTTTTGCATAATTTATGTATATTTTTTATTGCCCATAAAATCCCAGTTTTTGAGGTTATTTACACTGGGTCTTAAGATGGACCACTGGCCAGAACTTGCTTAATATGCAATTGAGCTATTGGCCTGTCCTGCATCCAGCGTGCTTTCTGAATGCACATTCAGTGCTGCTGGAGTGTTTGTAATGGATCAAAGAGTGCACCTGTCCACAGACTCCGTTGATAGGCTCACATTCATAAAAATGAATCGGTCTTGGATCAGCAGCTATCAGGCACCTGATGCTGAAGTAACTGATTGAATTTGCTATGGATGTGGGATCCCTTGAAGACTGCCTATGCTGACTATCCTATTCCTCCTCAATCTTGGTGATGCTAGCTTTCAACAATATTTTTGGTTTAGGGCACCACCACCACCGCCCAAGGCCCAATTTTTCTGCCCCTGTTTAACAGGGGCATGTAATTACAATTTTTGATCTAATATTTCACAGCAGGGCCCGTTCCTGCACCCAACAAAAGTATCTGTGAGGGGTTACAGTGTTGCGGCACCACCACCCAAGGCCCAATTTTTCTGCCCCTGTTTAACAGGGGCATGTAATTACAATTTTTGTTATAATATTTCAATGCAGGGCCTGTTCCTGCGCCCAACAAGAGTAACTGTGAAGGCTTACAGATTTGTGGCACCACCACCACCGCCCAAGACCCAATTTTTCTGCTCCTGTTTAACAGGGGCATGTAATTCCAATTTTTGATAAAATATTTTACAGCAGGGCCCGTTCCTGCACCCAACAAGAGTATCTGTGAGGGCTTACAGTGTTGTGGCACCACCACCACTACCAAAGGCCCAATTTTTCTGCCCCTGTTCAACATGGGCATGTAATTACAATTTGCGATATAATATTTTACAGCAGGGCCCATTCCTGAGCCCAACAAGAGTATCTGTGAGGGCTTACAGTGTTGTGGCACCACCACCACCACTGCCCAAGGCCCAATTTTTCTGCTCCTGTTTAATAGGGGCATGTAATTACAATTCTTGATATAATATTTCACAGCAGGGCCCATTCCTGTGCCCAACGAGAGTAACTGTGAGGGCTTACAGTGTTCTGGTATCACCAACACCTAAGGCCCAATTTTCTGCAGAGTATATAGGGCAGGCCATATAGTATATATACTGCTGTTCAGAGTATATAATGCCTGGGTGCCTGGTGGACCCCCACGCCATTTTTTTAAAAACTTGGGTGCGGAGTTCCTCTTAATATCCATGCCAGACCTGAAGGGCCTGGTATGGATTTTGGGGGTAACATCCACGCCATTTTTTTTGGTATTTTTGGTATTTTTATCTATATTTCCGGGATCTGACAAGACAGCCGCGAGCAGTTTTGAATGAAATTTTTTCCTTTAGAAATGTTATTTTGCTGTGGCACTGTTATAAACATGAGAAAGATGCGTTACTTTACAGGCATACTAAGGACACCCCCCAGACATGATATTTAAAGGAATATTTCATTTTATTTTTTCTCTTTAAAGGGGTTGTAAAGGTAAACATTTTTTCACCTTAATGCATTCTATGCATTAAGGTGAAAAAACTACTAACAATACCGCCGTCCCCAGCCCCCCCGTTTTACTTACCTGACCCCTCGAAATTCGGCTGCTCGTTCACGTCCTCGATTCCGCTGCTCACCCTGGCCGCTGATTGGCTACAGTGGATGGATTGGAAGCAGTGCTGTCAATCACATCCAATGAAGCGGTGCGCTGGGGGGCGGGGCCAAATGATACAGCGAGCGGCTATAGCCGCCGGCTGTATCACGGGAGCGCGCCCGCAATAACTAACCACCATGCGAGGGAGCTCGCATTAAGGTGGTTAATTATTGCGGGGAGGAGCTGAGACAGCCGCCGAGGGACCCCAGAAGAGCAGGTTCGGGGCCACTCTGTGCAGAACGAGCTGCACAGTGAAGGTAAGTATAACATGTTTGTTATTTTTAAAAAATAAAAAAAATACCTTTACAACCCCTTTAAGCATTATTAAAATCACTGCTCCCGAAAAAAACGTCCCTTTTTAAAACTTTTTTTTGCATTGATACATGTTCCCTGGGGCAGGACCCGGGTCCCCAAACACTTTTTATGGCAATAACTTGCATATAAGCCTTTAAAATTAGCACTTTTGATTTTTCACGTTTGTGTCCCATAGACTTTAACGGTGTTCGCGTGTTCAAACAAATTTTTTGCCTGTTCGCATTTTCTGTGAAACAGGGGGGTGTTCGGCTCATCCCTATTTACTAGTACCCAGTTCCTTTGTGATTTTTGTCCCATACAATCTATCGTGTTTTCAAACAGCTAGAAATAATGACTAATATTCATTTTCTAGGTTATTTAAAATCAGTAAAAACTGTTATAATGAACTTACTATGACCCCTGGGTTAATTGTAGTACCAAGTGGGTACCAGCATCCTACATTACTGCTGTTTTCCAAACTAGAAATGGGTGAATATTTTAGTCCCTTGAGCAGTGGGAGGGTACATCAGGGAAGAGAGATGTAATTTGGTAATGACTACTACAATTGGGAGTAAATGAATATTTTAATGGGGAAATTTCACCTCTGGAGTCCCCAAGAGAGATAACTAGGCAAACTGCAGACCTACTGCCAGCAACCATGAACAACTTAAAAAAAATTGAATTTGCACTTACATAACAAGTCAGCATAAAGAAGAATGAACTGGGCAGAACCACCCAGAAGTTGAGAGAGAAAATATATACCTGTGCTCAAATCCCAATAGCTTGTTCATGTATTTAAACTATCAGGTGCTAAAGGGGTGTGACCACATATTAACACTACAAATTCTGGATGGACCCACTGCACACTACTATACACCAATGGCGTATCTAAGGTATGACAGCCAGGGCAAGTGCCATGGGCGCCATGGGGGGGGTGCGCCAAAAAAGCCGCCCCCGCACGAAGAAAAAACCCCACCCATTCTCCCAGCAGCCACCTCTCGGCTCTCACGGCCGCCTCCCACAGTAATATAGCCCCCGGCTCTGTGGCCAGCCTGCTGGAGCACAGCGCCGGCACTGCACTTGCTAATAGTTACTTGGCCTGGGAAGGGAAGTGACAGGACCCCCCATGGCAGCCAATGACTGGCCAGACCGGGTCCACGTAACTGGCGGAGCCTAATGCTCTGCCTACCCTCTTCTGCGCATCATCTTCTCCTTGGAGTGGGGAGTCTGTGACTGCGAGAAGAGAAGAGTCACAAGAGAGAAAGAATGGATGATGGGGAACCCCCAAGCAGCAGCAAGGATTAGCAGCCTAGCAGATATTACTTAAGTCATGATCTTAATCATCATCATGTGGGATTTTGTGTGTGTACAGCCAACTGCCAAGCAGAAGCAAGCAGCCAATCAAATATAGTGCTCAATATGGATAAAATAAATATGCATAGCCATAGATATCATAAATAAAGTGTAATAAAGTGATTTGTGCAACTACTACTACTTAAAAGTAGTACCTGCTGTTGCACAAATCACTTTATTACACTTTATTTATGATATCTATGGCTATGCATATTTATTTAATCCATATTGAGCACTATATTGGATTGGCTGCTTGCTTCTGCTTGGGCCTAGCACACATGCACAATCGTACATGATAATGATTTAAAACTTTGAAATCATCATCGTGTGGGATTGTGCGTGTGTGCCAAGCAGAAGCAGCCAAACAAATATAGTGCTCAATATAGATTAAATAAATAGATATCATAAATAAAGTGTAATAAAGTGATTTGTGCAAGAAGATCATTAAACAGTCCACATTCAGTGAAAGTTCATGTACTGAAAACTTTGCTGTACATGAACTTTCACTGAATGTGGACTGTTTAATGAGCAAGGGCGGACTGACCCATCGGGCACTTGGGCACTGCCCGAGGGCCTGGGGCCATTAGGGGGGGCCCATAAGAGGTTCTGCAAGACTGCAACACATACAGTCTAGCACGTGCAGCTGTTGTAATAAGACCTCTCAGGGCGCACTGCTCCCCGCTGGGACCCTCCTTCCCTCCCATCCACCCAATGTGCTTGTACTGTACATTGCATCACCCGGGACGGATGATAACAGAGGACGGATAAGAACAGGCATCAGGTGTTTTTTTTGTTAAGGTTATCTGAAAGGTTATCTGAAAGATGGGTTTCAAATGTTTTGACAGGGGCGCAGTTTCAGTGCTTGCCGTAGGCGCCATTTTAACTAGATACACCTCTGCTATCCACCCTTCCCAGCAAACTATGGAATTAAAAACTAATTTTTAGTTAACACATATTGCAATACATGTTTAACCACTTCAATACAGTATATTGGGCACTTCCCCCCTTCCTGCTCAGACCAATTTTCAGCTTTCAGCATTGTTGCATTTTGAATGACAATTGCGCGGTCATGCAACACTGTACACAGACTCAATTTTTATCATTTTTTTCCCCACAAATAGAGCTTTCTTTTGGTGGTATTTGATCACCACTGGGGTTTTTATTTTTTGTGCTACAAATAAAAAAAGACCGAAAATTTTGAAAAAAAAGTTTTTCTTTGTTTCTGTTACAAAACTTTGTGAATAAGTAATTTTTCTCCTTCACTGATGGGCGCTGATGAGGCTGCACTGACAGGCAATGATGAGGCAATACTGATTGGCACTGATGAGGTGGCACTGATGATGAGGCACTTATATGCAGCACTGATAGGCACTGATAAGCAGCACTGACAGGCACTGATAGGTGGCACTATATGCAGCACTGATGTGCACCATTAGGTGGCACTGACGGGCACTCATAGGCAGCACTGGTGGGCACCAATAGGTGGCACTGATAGGTGGCACAGGTGGGCAGGTATGGGCACTGATAGGTGGCACTGATGGGCTGCACTGATAGATGGCACTGTTAGGCAGAACTGATCAGGAGGATTTTTTATATTGTGAAATATAATGTTACGCCAAGTAAAATGATACCCAACATGTCACGCTTCAAAATTGCGCCCGCTCGTGGAATGGCGTCAAACTTTTACCCTCAAAAATCTCCATAGGCGATGTTTAAAAAATTCTACAGGTTGCATATTTTGCGGTACAGAGGAGGTCTAGGGCTAGCGGCGATACCTCACATGTGTGGTTTGACCACTGTTTTCATATGCAGGCGCTACTCGCGTATGCGTTCGCTTCTGCACGCTAGCTCGTCGGGACGGGGGGTTTTTAAAAAAAAATAAATGTATTTTTATTATTTATTTTACATTATTTTATTTATTTTTACACTGTTTTTAAAAAAAAAATTGTGTCACTTTTATTCCTATTACAAGGAATTTAAGCATGACAGGTCCTCTTAGATATGAGATCTGGGGTCAAAAAGACCTCACATCTCATATTTACACTAAAATGCAATATAAAAAAAAAAGTCATTTAAAAAAATGACATTGAAAAAAATATGCCTTTAAGAGGCGTGAACGGAAGTGACGTTTTGACGTCGCTTCCGTCCAGCAGTGTCATGGAGACGAGTGGGCTCCATCTTAGCCTCATTCGTCTTCAGGCACACCATAGGGAAGGACGCGATCGCCTCCGGCGCTACTGATGGCTCCAGTAAGCAGTGGAGGGCACCAGATCGCGGCGGGAGGGGGGGCCCTTTTCCGCCACCGATAAAAGTGATCTTGCGGCGAATCCGCCGCAGGGACCACTTTTATCTGAAAGTCGGCCACCGCACGAAAACGGGGATACCGGGGTTATGGCAGCTAGCTGCTGCCATAACAACGATATCCCCGTTCAGAGTTTGGACGTACATCGTCGTGCGGCGGTCGGTAAGTGGTTAAGCTGTTCAACTGCATCAAAGTAATCCCTCTTATGGCCAGCCCTACACTGATTTGCCACTGCAAATTCTATGGTGGACACCATGCCAACATGGGGCATAAAGACACAAGGTGGGGTAAAGCGACTAAGTTCAGGTCTGGTCACTGACCTGCGTTACAACAGAGAAAAGATATACCTGTGCTCAAATCCCTATAGCTTGTACATGTATTTAACCTATCAGGCGCTAAAGGGGTGTGACCACATAATAACACTACAAATTCTGGATGGACCCTCTGCACACTGCTGTACACCCTTCCCAGCAAACTATGCAATGAAAAACAGGGATTTTGCAATGCATGCTTAAACTGGACCGCTGCATTAAAGTAATCCTTCTTTTGGCCAGTCCTACACTGTTTTGCCACTGCAAATGCTACGGTGGACACCATGCCAACATGGGGCATAAAGACAGGAGGTGGGGGACAGCGACTAGGACCACCCAGAAGTTGGACATGTTCAGTGTGGGATGTGGACAGGGTTGTCAGTGTCCCAGGGAATGGGACAAATATGTTGGCAAGAATAAGGGAAAGAACTATCTGGAGAGACAGGGTTTCTTTAAGGCAGATGTAATCCCTAACTGAATAGCATTTAATTAATTTAAATTATTGTGTCAAATAATAAATGACTTGTTTGTACCTTTTTTTCATCCTTTGCTGAATCTTTATTACAAAGCAATGACGGTGCGTTCATAAGGGCGCACGGGCGCCACCCCCTCTCTCCAGCCACCCTCTCTATGACCAGTGGATAGATTAATTTATTGCATTAATCTATTCATGGCCCCCGCTGCCACTTAGGCTCCCGGCCCCTTTTCAGGCGCCCGACGCCTGAATTACAGCGGCGGGGGGTGTTTTTGAAGCACCTGGTTAGAGCCATAGGCTCTAATAGGTGTCAAAAAAGGTGACCTGCGAGCGCTATACTTGCAGCTTGCAGTTCACCCAGGTGTGTTAGAAAAGCGAATGAATATTCACTTTCCTAACACTGAACCACCTCTCTGCCAATCAGGTGCTCGGGTCCGTTACCCATCACCTGATTGGCTAAAACAGGCGCTGTGATTGGACGCCTATAGGAGAGGACGGGAGAAGACATGGAGGACATGGAGGAGCATGTCCATGGAGGAGCAAGGAGGACACTTCTCGCTGCGGGGGAGGGGTCACAGTGGCAGCATTTGAAGGGCACAGTGGCAGCATTTGATGGGCACAGTGGCAGCATTTGACGGGCACAGTGGCTGCATTTGATGGCACAGTGGGAGCATTTGATGGGTACAGTGGCAGCATTTGATGGGCACAGTGGCAGCTTTTAATGGCACAGTGGCAGCATTTGATGGGCACAGTGGCTGCGTTTGGGCACAGTGGCTGCGTTTGAGGGCACAATGACTGCGTTTGATGGGCACAGGGGCTGCGTTTGATGGGCATAGTGGCTGCATTTGATGGGCACAGTGGTGGTAATTGATGGGCACAGTGGCTGCAATTGATGGGCACAGTGGCTGTGTTTGATGGGCACAGTGGCTGTGTTTGATGGGCACAGTGAGGCTGCAATTGATGGGTTTTTTTCTCAGAATTTTTACGTTTGTTTGCGCCCCCCCCCCCCCCCCAAAAAAAATTTTGAGCACCAGCCGCCACTGTTACAAAGAAGAGGGGTTTTGGGACTTTGAGTGAAGCCGTGGCCTAAGAAGGTCATGTATTTCCATGCCTGTCAAATGCAAAAAAGAGGGGGAGCAAGGGGGTGGGACTTTATATGAAGCATGTGGTTTCAATTAGGTAAATTGGTGAACATATAAAATATTTATTGATTCATAGACATATATACACATGTAATGCTGGTATTGATTTAAAAACGGTTAAATACAATAATAACATTGGTATCACATGACATTTGCATAATAAAATTCCATAACTCACCAAAATTTCATAAATAAACACATACATATATGGCAAAGTAATGTCTGCATGACCTATGGCCTCACTAATTCTGTGAATGTGGGTATGACGTAATAGCATAAGGGTCTAAAAAATACAAAAATAAAGGCACGGCATCTGGTAGCTCATTGCAACCACGTGCTTCATGTAAAGTCCCACCCCCTTGCTCCCTCTCTTTGTTGAATCTTAATGTTTCTAAACTCCTGCAGCCACTACCTGTCTACATGCATGCACTACAGCAAAGTCTACAGTATACATGCTTTTTTGTTAGAATAGATTTCCCAGTTTTGACAATTGTGGACCATGCTTGCGTATCGTGAGTTGAAACAGCTATTTGTATTCTCCACAAGAAGTCCATGGAACAAGGTGGCTGTCAGGACCCAGGTCTGAATCTGCAACCTCTGCTGTGTCTGGCGATGTCCCTACCTGCTGAGCCACCTGGGATGCTGGACAACTACCTGGACATTAATCTTGCCTTGTACCTTGTTTCTCTTGAACCTTGAACTCTTTGCTCCGTCTATGAACGTACTAGTTAAGCCTTACATTTGAACTTAATCTGTTTGCCAGATTATTGTGCTCTCTTCAGGAAATATCTTGCTGCTGTCTGTATCTTTGTTACCACTCATTACCAACCTTTGGCTTGTTCCTCAACCTTTGGCTTGTTTACTGACTATGCTTCTGCTTGATCCCTACCTGCTATATCTGCTACTGGACCCTGGCTTGCTCACTTCCTGGTGGCCCTCCCGAGGATCGCGATCTGGTACAAACATGCAGCAAAACCCATCTCCACCATCAGGAGCTCTGGTGAATATTGATTATTACTTGGACCCCGCACCTCAGGTGAGCCCGCATCATCCGCCAGGGTGACCTACTTGTGTACGATCCTGCTGGTCAGTGGGAGTACCTTTACTGCTATAGCTACTGGTCCCTGAGCCTGAACCCTGACAGTGACAATGAAGAAATACAGTTGGGAGAGAAGGACAGAGCATTATCACTCTGGGGTTTATTTACTAAAGCTGGAGAGTGTAAAATTAGTCCCACTTCTGCAGAGCTTCTAACCTCAGCTTGTTTAATTAAGCTTTGGCAATAATACCTGGAAGCTGATTGGTTTCTATGCAGAAATGTGACTGATTTTGCACTCTCTAGCTTTAGTAAATAAACCCCTCTATGACAGGAAGTGCCTAAAAAGGTCCTTCGTGGCAAGAGCACAGGTAGAAGTCTCCCTTACCAGGCATCCTCAAATGTGGCAGTATAATATAAAAAAATGATAATTATTCCTGCACAGTTTAATTTAGTGGGGTTGAGAAGGAGACTGATGATATATCAATATCACACTTATAAAAATACATGAAACCACCTATACACGATGAAAACAATATAGAATCAACACACATCCAAAGCTTGCAAAGTAAATAAAAAAAATTATGTCATTTGTAAATAGCATAGAGGGCTGCCCGAGCACCTGCAAGGGAAGAACTTCATTCACTTTCCTATTTGCTTTCAGCTGGTGCAAATGGCAGTCTACAACATACTGACATCAGCTCACAATGTGTGACTAGCTCTGAATTTGATGCATCCTTGGTGTTGATCATTCTACTGATATCAATTTTCCTCAGCTACAAAAACCCACATGCATTTCACAGTTATTTAATTAGAAAAAAGTATTGTGCACTATACATGATGAAGAATGATGGTTCAGCTTTTGTACTACACGATTGTTTTGGCTGTGGCTGTTTCCTTTCCATTCAAAACTTTACTGCCATTATTTCAATAAATATTTACATTGGCCATTGACATTTGTGACGGTAGTTGCTGTGTACATTGATGATGCACTGCTGTATTAAAGTCAGTAATGGTGGAACATAGCCTCTCAACCTTTTATTTTACATTACATGAATGGGTTTTTCTACTGCTGGTAACCGAAAAATTATAGTAAACTCCCTTGGTTGAATTTTACGTATAAGTAAGCCTATAATAAGACTTACCTATAGGCAGTGGTGTATTTAGGTTTTGTGCTGCCCTAGGCCTGACTAAACTCATACACCCTTAAGCCACACCCCTTCCTGTTTAAGACATGGGAGGAGGGAGGGGGGGTTAAGATTTCTACTGCAATGTGTAACTGTTAGCCAAGACTGTCATGGCTGCCGTAAGGTTCCTAACAACATAGCGCTAGCTACAGCTTTTCGTGTGTCCAGTACGTGATATCATTACACCTCCCCCTTAGGTGGTTGTATTGGAGGGAACTGCAAATTCCACTACTGCGGGCTCAGCTTGTCATGACAGCCCATCAGCATTGCCATGGGTGCTGCCTTTCTTATGCTGGATGGTGAAATCACACGATCACAAGACACTCCTTTTCTATTGTGGCGTATGCTACTTCCCTGGGAAGCAGCTTCCGGTTCAGGTAGAAAATTTGATGTTCCGCTCCGGCATCATCCACCTGGCTCAGGACTGCACCCAATCCATAGGCAGAGGCATCAGTCTGCACTAGGAAACGACGGGTGAAGTCTGGAGCCTGTAGCACAGGGGCGCTGGTCAGCGCCTCCTTCAAGGCCTGAAATGCCTACTCACATTTTGGTGTCCAAGCCACCGCCTTGGGCAGTATATTTTTGGTTAGGTCAGTCAGGGGTTTCGCCAGGCTACTATAGTTACATACAAAATTCCTATAGTAGCCAGCTGTCTCCAAGAAAGACATAACCTCCTTTTTGGTTTGGGGGGTAGGCCAGGCCAGGATGGCCTCAACCTTCCCTGTCTCGGGTTTCAGGGTGCCTCCTCCTACCTGGTGTCCCAAGTACTGCACATCAGTCATCCCTATCTGACACTTACTGGGTTTGACGGTCAGATTGGCAGCTGTCAGTTGGTCCAGGACCTGTGACAGGTGCACCAAGTGTTCGTCCTAGGTAGGGCTGAACATGGCGATGTCATCCAGGTAAGCTACTGCAAAGGTTTCCAGCCCCTCCAGTAAGTCATTCATGACTCTCTGGAAGGTAGCTCGGGCATTCTTTATCCCAAATGGCATGACGGTAAATTTGAACAAGCCGAATAGGGTAATGAAGGCCGACTTTTCCTGAGCCTCAGGGGCCAGAGGAATTTGCCAGTACCCTCTGCTCAGATCCATGATTGTGACCATGTCCATGATCTAACAACTCATCAATCCAGGGCATGGTGTAGGCATCTGCAGTGGTGATGGCATTCAGCTTTCGGTAGTCCACACAGAACCTGGTTGTCTGATCCTTTTTGGGGACCAGGACTACTGGATACGCCCAGGCACTGTGGGACTTCTGAATCACCCCCAGCTGCAGCATTTCCTTCACCTCCCTTTTCATGAAGGCCAGCACCTCTAGGGAGACACGATAGGCCGACTGTTTAATGGGAGGATGTTCCCCGGTGTCCACCTGGTGGACAGTGAGGTGCATCCTCCCAGGTTTTCCTGTAAACCTGCTACCATGTACTGCCAGCACTCTCTTCAGCCCAGGTACCTGGGTGGGGGTAAGACTGGAGTTTATCAGGAGTTCTGAGTCTACCTCCCTGGTGTCAGCTAGCAGGTCTAGAAGTGTATCAGCCTCCTCAGGCTCCGGCCTGCTGCAAACCGGTATGACATAGGCCGTGCGCTCATGATGTGCTTTGATCATGTTCACATGAAAGGCCTTCTCCCAACCTGACCAAATAGGTGACATCATTCAGATGCTGGGTGATGGTGTACGGGCCTTCCCAAGCCACTTGGAGTTTGTTCTGCCGCAGGGGAAGCAGAACATACACCTGCTGACCAACGTTATATGTTCGCTCCCTAGCATTATGGTCATACCAAGATTTCCCAGCCTGCAGGACCACAATCTAGGTGGCAGCAGCCTGAGAGCGATTGTCACTGGGCTATTTATGCAATTAACTCTTTAGACCAAGCCAGGGGAGACTCATAATTTAGCAATACCAATTATGATTTTAGAATAAGCATCTGTAACACATACTGCCACCACAGACAGGTCTGCTCAGAGGCCTTACCCTAAGGCCCCCTTCACACCGAGGCGTCGGGGGCGTCGGCAGTAAAGCACCGCTATTTTTAGCTGCGATTTACCATTATTTTTGCTGAGGTTTTCGGCCGCTAGCGGGGCGCTTTTAACCCTCGCTAGTTGCCAAATAAGGGTTAAAACCACCCGCAAAGTGCCGTTGCAGCAGCACTTTGCCGGTGCTGCCCACCCCTTTCAATGCGCAGGAGCGGTGAAGGAGCGGTGCATGCACCGCTCCTTCACCGCTTCAAAGATGCTGCTTGCAGGAGTTTTTTAACGTCCTGCCAGCGCATCGCCTCAGTGTGAAAGCACTCGGGCTTTCACACTGAGACTGCAGGGGAACCATTTTTCAGGCGCTTTACAGGCACTATTTTTAGCCCAAAAGCGCCTGAAAAAAGCCTCAGGGTGAAAGGGTTCTAAACAGCAGTGCTCTTCAAGAGGAGGGTTCGTTTATAGCTTGCATTAAGAGCTTTAGAAACAAGGTTAACACTTTTCCAAAATAAGGGTTTAATAATAAAAAGGTAAAAATTGGTGAAAATAAAATATTTACAGAAAAATATGTTTCAAAGAAATAAAGACAATACACAGCCACAAAGAAGTAAGGTAAGATTGAGGAGGAAGAATACTTACAATTAATGTCCCAGGGTTGATTAGAATACGATCGATGAGCTGGGTAATCGGTTCTCAAACTTGGCAGATGTTCCTGTTTCGATGTTAAAAGGAGAACTGTCTACTGTCTTGGCATCTCCTCTTTTCTGTCAGATCAAAGGGGTGTTGACATCTACCAGTGACCAATCGTCTGGTCATCTTGTTTAGGGGTTGGTTGCTGGGAGGTCTCTACATTCATGACCATGTCCCAGGTACACTTTGTGATACATATTCATATCTCTGCATCTCTACTGTTTACAGACTGCTAATATCCATATTGTCCAGCATGACATTTGCTTCAAAACATATATAAACATGGCAGGTTTCCAATGTCTAGTTTACCTAAGAGGAATAAGGGGTACCAGTGGTTTCCCATATGATCGGACATAGGGGTGTCTGGACTTAAAATGTACAAATTATCTGAAGAAACTAAATATGTCCATTTTATGGCTGTGCTATTATTATTTGAAAGTAATGAAACATGCTGAATATGGAATATGTGTTGCGTAGTCTAATTTAACTTTGAGGTCTGTTGTCTCAACTGCTGAGAACCCAACCAAATGACCCCCCCCCCCTTTCTGACCAGGTCGGTGAGAGTGTAAAGCGGACTGTATTGACATGCAAATTACCTGAGCCAAGAGAAATATCTGTAATAGTGAATTGAAATGTGTATTTACTTAAATGTGTTTGTTTTCAGTTCTGGAGAGGTTCTTTGTGATGAGATATTATGATTTGTAGATAAATGGTACAGCTAAAAGGTTTATTACGAGTTGCTAATTTTTTTCTCTCACCATGGTGAATACCTTTATTTGGGGAAATTAATGGTATACCATAATACAAAATCCACATGGTACTAATTAAGTTGAGCTCAACAATTTTTGGTATTTTAAAAAAGTGCACTGTTCCAAAACAAATAAGACTTTCTTTATGGAATTGAATGTAATGTATATTTGTGTTTCATATGCTAATGTCTTGTTACAGGTATGCAACCATTGGTTTGTTTTGTTTCTAGGAGGAAAAATTAAATGTTCATTACTAAACTTTATTGGTGTTTTATCCCTCAGATTCGATAATTGGGTTTCATGGCTGAAGTCCGCAATCCCCTATTACCAGTGACAATATGACTGGTCACCTCCAGTCTCACTTAGTTTTTTTAACCACTTGCTTACAGGGCACTTAAACCCCCCTCCAGACCAATTTTCAGCTTTCAGCACTGACGCACTTTGAATGACAATTGCGCGGTCATACAACACTGTACCCAAATGAAATTTTTATCATTTTTTCACCACAAATAGAGCTTTCTTTTGGTGGTATTTGATCACCTCTGCAGTTTTTACTTTTTGTTAAAAAAATGTAAAACCTGAATTTTTTTTTTTTTTTTTATTTAATTTTTTTATATTTTGTTATAAAAAATTTAAAACAGGTAATTTTTCTCCTTCATTGATGTACGCTGATGAGGTGGCAGTGATGGGCACTGATAGGCGGCAGTGATGGGCACTGATAGGCAGCACTGCTAGGTGGCACTGATTGGCACTACTGGTGGGCATTGATAGCTGGCACTTGTGGGCATTGATAGGTGGCACTTGTGGGCACTGTTAGGTGGCACTGTGGGCACTGTTAGGTGGCACTGTGAGCACTGTTAGGTAGCACTTGTGGGCAGTGTTAGGTGGCACTATTAGATGTCACTGATGAGGCAGATGTGCCTCTTCCACTTCGGGACCGATGTGACTCAGTGACTCGGTGATAACAGCGTGCTCGGCGCGCGCCCTGCAGGGCGCGCGCAGAGCGTGTACACAGGGGAGGCCATCATATGACGGCCTCCCGGGAATTCAGGTCTGCGCTGTGGCCGTCATTCGGCCATAGCGCGGATGCCAGGTGGTTAAATGGGAAGTTGATTAACCACTTCCGGACCGCTGCACGCCGATATACGTCCTAACTTTGAAGAGGAATATCGTTGTTATGGCAGCAGCTAGCTGCCATAACCCTGGTATCTTCCTCTTTGGCCGGCGGTCCGGTTTCCGATAATAGTGGTCTCTGCTGGCTGGGTATGGAGACGAGTGAGGGGAAGATGGCCCTCACCCATCTCCATACCATTGCAGGGCAAAAGCGACGTCAAAACATCACTTCCCCCATAGCTCTTAAAGGGCCATTTTTTTTTTTAAATTACAAATTTAAAATTTTTTGTTGCATTTTAGTGTAAATATGAGATCTGAGGTCTTTTTGACCCCAGGTATCATATTTAAGAGGTCCTGTCATGCTTTTTTTCTATTACAGAGGATGTTTACAGGAAAAAAAGTGACACAATTTTTTTTAAAAGACCAGTGTAAAAACAAAAAATAAAAGGTAAAATAAATAAGAAAAAAAGTTAAAAAATTCTAAACGCGCCTCGTCCCGCCGAGCTCGCGAGCAAAAGCAACCTCATACGTGAGTAGTGCTCGCATATGAAAACAGTGTTCAAACCACACATGAGATATCGCCATGATCAATAGAGCAAGAGCAAAGATTCTAGCCCTAGACCTCCTCTGTAACTCAAAACATGCAACCTGTAGAATTTTTTAAACGTTGCCTATGGAGATTTTTAAGGGTAAACGTTTGTCGCCATTCCACGAGCGGGCGCAATTTTGAAGCGTGACATGTTGGGTATCAATTTACTCGATATAACATTATCTTTCACAATATATAAAAAAATTGGGCTAACTTTACTGTTGCCTTATTTATTAATTCAAAAAATGTTTTTTTTTCCACAAAAAGTACGTTTGTAAGACCGCTGCGCAAATACTGTGTGACAGAAAGTATTGCAACGACCGATATTTTATTCTCTAGGGTGTTAGAAAAAAAAATTTAGACTATTTGGGGGTTCTAAGTAATTTTCTAGCAAAAAAAACAAAACTGTTTTTAACTTGTAAACAACAAATCTCAGATAGAGGCTCGGTCCTTAAGTGGTTAAGACAGCAATGGTTATAAATATTTGTCAATGTTACTGCGTTTATTGGTAACAGTGTTTTGGTATTATCCAGAGTTTGAATTGGATCTGTTACATATCTGTTTCCTATTCCCAAAGATCAGCCATGCTGATACTTGTAGTCCCATGAATTTAACTGTTAAGGGTCTGCTATTACATGTTATCGCACAAGACTTGTGTTTAAGACTGCTTCACCCCCCCTGCTGTTATTGTAATTAGTTACACGCCCAGCCAGTGCTTTCTTGTCAAGCGTGGCTCTTTGCCTTAGGCTAATGTATGTTAATGTCCCTAGCAGTCTATCTGTGTCTCCCCAACTGTATTTCAAGCCTGTTTCCTGCCCAGTGTCACCATGCAACTCTATTTGCTCCTAGAGTTTCCTGATTGTCTTGTTTTGTTTGTTTTTATGTGGCTATTTGTTAACAATTGTCTAATGTGTCTTTGGCGTATCTGTCACTAATATCTGTGTGTTTCAAGGCACACCGGTCGGCACAAATTGTACTCCCTACTGTTCAGTAGCCAATAGCTGCCCTAGCGTGGGTTTTTGTCCGTAGGACTAGCATACAGACGAGCGGACTTCGGGGTCCGTCGTACTTTTTTAGCCTCAAATCCGACGTACTTTAGATTTGAAACATGCTTCAAATTTTTCCGACGGACTCGAGTCCGGTCGAAAAATCCGCTCGTCTGTATGCTAGTCTGACGGACAAAAACCCACGCTAGGGCAGCTATTGGCTACTGGCTATCAACTTCCTTATTTTAGTCCGGTGTACGTCATCACGTAAGAATTCGACGGACTTTTGTGTGATCGTGTGTAGGCAAGTCTGTTCGTTAGAAAGTCCGCCGCAAGTCCGCCGCAAGTCCGTCGAAAGTCCGTCGAAAGTCTGTCGGACAGGCTGTCGGACTTTTGTAGCTGAAAAGTCCGACCGTGTGTACGCGGCATAACTTGCACTATTCTCATCCCTAATGGCAGGGACAGAACATTGTGCATATATCACGGATATATATATATATATATATATATATATATATATATATATATATATATATATATATATATATATATATATATACACATACAGTACATATTCTCATCCCTAATGGCAGGGACGGAACATTGTGCATATATCATGGTTATATATATATGTATATATATATATATATATATATATATATATATATATATATATATATACAATTTGGGTACTATCCTATCAGACTCTACTGTGTTACACCCTGGAGTCCATCTTGTTCTGATGGTCTGTGAGTCTGGAAAGCCTTAGATGACTGGTACTGATGGGTGCTGGAAAAAGGAAGGTGTTGTGCTGTGTCAGGGGAAAAGAACAGAATCATGAGAAAGCAATACTGGCACAGGAAGGGGTCATGTCTAATGGATGCTGGGGTAGTGTTCCAACTGGTCCTAAACAAAGTTAAAAATACTTGAGACCAGGGTACTGGTGCTGGTATCACATGTCTAATGATGCACTGTTTTCAGCATCAGGTTAAATTGTACTCAGCAGGGTACACTACCTTGGGGAGTCTGTGGGAGTCTATTGTACCTATTATCTTGTCCTTGGCATGGATATAGAAGGAACCCTGGGTTGTACCCCAATTACCCCTGAAGAAAGTTTTTATAGCAAACCTGACACCCCCTTACACCTACTGAAACTTTTGTTGGGATTCGGGGAGGAGTTAGAAATTGGGTAGTTTGGACAACAGGATTTTAAAAAGTGCCAACAGTTTGTGCAGGGCATTAATAGAAAGGCCCTGCTCAAGGGGATTATGATCTAAGGGGAGGGGGTGGTACAAAAGTAATAGCTGCTGTGAATTATCTTATATGGAGCTGGCTGAGGTAACGTTTTAGGTGGAGGCAGGGTAGGCTTCCCTGAATAAATACGTTTTCAGGGATCACCTAGGTGAGAAAAGTATAGGGCCTGGCTGGACATATTGGGGTGGGGAGTTCCAGGGGTTCTGGAGCAGTCCTGATGACGAGCATGGGAGGAGGTAACAAGGGAACTGGAAATCAGGATGTCTTAGGAGCGGAGTGGACGATTTGGGTGATATCTTAAGATCAAAAGAGGTTAATCCAAATATCTCAAACTAAGGTTTCTAAATGGGAAAAGTTTATGCAGGTACCGTCCGAGGGCCACAGCTTTAGTATACTCCATCCTGTTGCTGTCCTGATGTGGGAAACTATTAAGAGACCAACGTAGGGGATTGTTTGCATTTAAAAGAGGACCCTAGAACTATATTTTTCTTTTTGTTGTTTTGGAGAAAAGTCTCTAAAAAACATTTTGAGTAATTAAGTGCAGTCAGGTTTGACTAAATTCTAAAAGTTTTTTGGCAACCATTGTTTTATTCTCTCTTTTTTAATTCTTGCTGCTGCAACAGCTGCAATATATTATTTTTTAAGGCACTTTATAATGATAATGATCTACTCTCTATAGTGGGGAGTCCATGCATGAGAGTTCAAATGCAGCAAAAGGTGTGTAGATGGTCACAGATGGGCTGACTCTGGATGGCTGCTGGCTCATAACAAGCTAGAAGGGGGCTCTGTAGTAAGTAAATAAACAAAGAAGAGAGCAGTGCCATCTAAGTACAGCATGATAAAAACATTTTAATATAGAACAGACAATTTTAAACTCACAAGATTGTAGAGATTACAGCACATGTGAAATGGTATAGGAAGTTCATCCACTCTTGGGGAAGGCGGTCACCTCGCAGGTGGAGAGGCAGCTGATGTTCCCAGCTGCGCTGGTGGCTCCCAATGCTTCCTGGTTCTCAGGAGCAGTGGGACACGTCACTTCCGGATGGTGAGAGAGTGCATAGTTGCCAACAGTCCCAATTTTCCCGGGACAATCCCGATTTTGGGACCCTCGTCCCGATTGGAGGCTGTCCCGAATCGGGATTTTCCATAAGGAAAATGGGGAATGTTGTTTTTTTTGTTTTTTTGGAGCTCCAGCAAAATGGCGGCCGGCACTGCCGCTCTATCTTCCCCTAGTGTTGAGTGGAGAGAGGAAGGGGGCTCGATCTGTGCAGCCAATGAAGCGGCTTCTTTAGCTGCACGGCCCCTCCCCTCTCCACTGAAGCGAGCAGAAGACACGGCGCCGTTGCCGTGTCTTGCTGAAAGTTCCCCAGCCCCGTACTGCGTAAGCGCTGCGCCTGCGCAGTACAGGGGGTCCTCCATTGTTGAGGGGAACTTTCTCGGCAGAACACCGGCCGCTCCTGCACTGAGCGGGGGCCGGGCTGCACTGGGGGGGCTGCACTGAGGGGGGCTGCACTGAGGGGGGGCTGCACTAACTGAGGGGGGCTGCACTAACTGAGGGGGGGCTGCACTAACTGAGGGGGGCTGCACTGAGGGGGTCTGCTCTAATAGAGGGGGGGCTGCACTGAGGGGGGCTGCACTGAGGGGGGTCTGCACTAATAGAGGGGGGGCTGCACTGAGGGGGGTCTGCACTAATAGAGGGGGGCTGCACTGAGAGGGGGGCTGCACTAATAGAGGGGGGCTGCACTGAGGGGGGCTGCACTAATAGAGGGGGGGTTGCACTGAGGGGGGTCTGCACTAATAGAGGGGGGTCTGCACTGAGGGGGGGCTGCACTAATAGAGGGGGGCTGCACTGAGGGGGGGCTGCACTAATAGAGGGGGGGCTGCACTGAGGGGGGTCTGCACTAATAGAGGGGGGCTGCACTGAGGGGGGGTCTGCACTAATAGAGGGGGGGGTCTGCACTGATGGAGGGGATCTGCACTGATGGAGGGGATCTGCACTGATGGAGGGGGTCTGCACTGAGGGGGTCTATACAGACTCTGGCGGGGCACCTGATGCAAGGACAGACTCTGGCAGGGGCACCTGATGCAAGGACAGACTCTGGCGGGGGCACCTGATGCAAGGACAGACTCTGCCGGGGGCACCTGATGCAAGGACAGACTCTGCCGGGGGCGCCTGATGCAAGGACAGACTCTGCCGGGGGCGCCTGATGCAAGGACAGACTCTGCCGGGGGCGCCTGATGCAAGGACAGACTCTGCCGGGGGCGCCTCATGCAAGGACAGACTCTGCCGGGGGCGCCTGATGCAAGGACAGACTCTGCCGGGGGCGTCTGATGCAAGGACAGACTCTGCTGGTGGCAGGCGACGTAGCTAGTGACACGCTCAGGGATCCCACTGATTCTGCATTATGGTGAGTTGAATGATTTAATTTTATATTACAATGTAATAATAAAAATAATGCGCTTCAATCATCCTGACACCATAACAACCATGGTGCCGGGATGATTGAAGCGTAAACACCAGGCGTTTGGAGTATCTTTAACTGCTGATTGTTAAACTTTCTAGAATACACATATTTCTATTGTGTAGGATCTGGGGCTGCTGTCCCGTCATTTCCCTCTCCCCCTTTCCCTCTCCATCTCTCATTCATCTCAGACGCTAACCACACCCTCTTGAGCCACGCCCATTTAAGACACGCCCATTTTCACATAAACCACACCCACTTTCACGTAAGCCACTCCCACTGTTGACGTATGCCACGCCCATTTTTCGTCTTGGCGCACTTATAAATTTTTTCTAAGCTACGCCTACAAACGAATGCCCCACCCCCTAATTATTGTACGGCTCCGCCTACAGCCAAAAAAGTGTCCCACATATTTTTTTTTTCAATGTTGGCAACTATGAGAGTGGGGAGAAGCCCGAATCCCACCATCAATGTTGGACTTTCGCTCTTCCAAGGCAGATAAGCGTGGAAACATCACAGCACAGGCACTCATGGTCAGGATGTGGAATCTAAAAAGCACCAGGATTTCTCTCCTGTCTCAAGTCTACCTTGATGGGTTTTGGCATGCTCAAAAAAAAGAAGAGGAGGTCGCTGTGGTGGTGGGGAGGGTCAGGGCTTCTGGGCTGTTGTGGGTGGGTACAAAATCATTGAGGGAGGGCATTAATTCAAGAATGAACTTCAGGGGGAAATGATTTTGAAATATTGAGGCCTTAGTTTTTACTTCCAAGGACATCAAATTTGATCAATATGTATGAACTTTTTGTACTCTCCACAAGTTCTCTGAATAGGCACTGTACCATCTTCTCACCATAAAACCCCCATTTCTTGTCAAAGGTCTATTTTAAATGTGGCTTATGTAAGGGAATAGGCCCTGATGCACTATTCAGACACCTCATAGAGAGATGTTATAATAGAGTTTCCTGATGTATGTCCAGCTACTCAACTGGACGTTTGGTTGGCCTAAACGACCTCTAGTACCAGGGTCTTGCAAACTAAGAGCGCCTCCACTGGTTGAGAGTGGTAACACTTTAAAGTGATACTGAAGGATCTTTTTTTTTTTTTAAAAACAAACATGTCATACTTACCTCCACTGAGCAGCTCGTTTTGCACAGAGTGGCCCCAAACATCCATTTCTGGGGTCCCTCGGCGGCTCTTGCAGCTCCTCCCCGCATTAGATAACCCCCTTGGAGAAGCGCTCTTCTGAGGGTGTTACCTAGCGGGTGTGCGCCTGAGTCCAGAATTCGGCGTCCATAGAGGCCAAATGCAGGACTTGGCCCCGCCCCCGTGTCATTGGATTTGATTGACCGCAGCGGGAGCCAATGGCTGCGCTGCTATCAATCTATCCAATCAAGAGCTGGGAACCCGTGGAGAGAGGGACGGTGGGGATGCGCCAACAGAAATTTGGGGCTCAGGTAAGTAAAACGGGGGGGCTATGGGGGTTAAAACTTTCTTTTTGGAGTCCAGGCAGCCGGTAGAGCAGGACGTCTGTGTAACGTACCTGCATTATTCTTTTGTTTTAATCCTTCTGTACTTCCTTCTTTCTGCAATTTGTTCTAATAGACTGAAAGCTTTTTATGTTCATTGTAGCAATATTCTGTTTGTATTACTTACTTCTTTGGAAACATCTTTGTTTTTAAGGTTTTGCCATCTACCTTATAGTTGGTAATATCTGATTAATACAAGTTTCTTTTCTGTACAATAGTAAGTTTAAATAAATTTGATTGTTATTCTTTTCGCACAGTTATCATTCAATTTAATTCTATCCATAATAGCTGCAACTGCATTGGTTGATTCTTATATAGACGAAAGGTTGGCTCAGTTTGAAGCGGTGGAGCTTGGTGTAAGTGGAGCTGGATTAAGTGGGAGTTAAAAACAAGTGTTAGAGTATACAAGTCTTGCTGTCTGTTGGTGTTTGCTGCTGTCTGTTGGTGTGTGTTTGCTGCTGTCTGTTGGTGTGTGTATTGCTGCTGTCTGTTGGTGTGTGTATTGCTGCTGTCTGTTGGTGTGTGTATTGCTGCTGTCTGTTGGTGTGTGTATTGCTGCTGTCTGTTGGTGTGTGTATTGCTGCTGTCTGTTGGTGTGTGTATTGCTGCTGTCTGTTGGTGTGTGTTTGCTGCTGTCTGTTGGTGTTTGCTGGGTTGCATTTTGGGGACTTTTCCTTTTAGTTTTTAATTTGCCTTTTGCTGTCACTTTTTAAATAGCTTTTTTTTTTTCTGTTTCATCAGTCTATCAATTAAGGGGTGTGGTTAATTGCTCACAGGTGCCCAGGTGCCTATTTAACTTGTTGTAGGACTCAGTCTGAGCGTGCTCAGTTTGAAGCGGTGGAGCTTGGTGTAAGTGGAGCTGGATTAAGTGGGAGTTAAAAACAAGTGTTAGCGTATACAAGTCTTGCTGTCTGTTGGTGTTTGCTGCTGTCTGTTGGTGTGTGTTTGCTGCTGTCTGTTGGTGTGTGTATTGCTGCTGTCTGTTGGTGTGTGTATTGCTGCTGTCTGTTGGTGTGTGTATTGCTGCTGTCTGTTGGTGTGTGTATTGCTGCTGTCTGTTGGTGTGTGTATTGCTGCTGTCTGTTGGTGTTTGCTGGGTTGCATTTTGGGGACTTTTCCTTTTAGTTTTTAATTTGCCTTTTGCTGTCACTTTTTAAATAGCTTTTTTTTTTTTTTTTTTTTTTTTTTTTTTCTGTTTCATCAGTCTATCAATTAAGGGGTGTGGTTAATTGCTCACAGGTGCCCAGGTGCCTATTTAACTTGTTGTAGGACTCAGTCTGAGCGTGCTCAGTTTGAAGCGGTGGAGCTTGGTGTAAGTGGAGCTGGATTAAGTGGGAGTTAAAAACAAGTGTTAGAGTATACAAGTCTTGCTGTCTGTTGGTGTTTGCTGCTGTCTGTTGGTGTGTGTTTGCTGCTGTCTGTTGGTGTGTGTATTGCTGCTGTCTGTTGGTGTGTGTATTGCTGGTGTGTGTATTGCTGCTGTCTGTTGGTGTGTGTATTGCTGCTGTCTGTTGGTGTGTGTATTGCTGCTGTCTGTTGGTGTTTGCTGGGTTGCATTTTGGGGACTTTTCCTTTTAGTTTTTAATTTGCCTTTTGCTGTCACTTTTTAAATAGCTTTTTTTTTTTTTTTTTTTTTTTTCTGTTTCATCAGTCTATCAATTAAGGGGTGTGGTTAATTGCTCACAGGTGCCCAGGTGCCTATTTAACTTGTTGTAGGACTCAGTCTGAGCGTGCTCAGTTTGAAGCTGTGGAGCTTGGTGTAAGTGGAGCTGGATTAAGTGGGAGTTAAAAACAAGTGTTAGAGTATACAAGTCTTGCTGTCTGTTGGTGTTTGCTGCTGTCTGTTGGTGTGTGTTTGCTGCTGTCTGTTGGTGTGTGTATTGCTGCTGTCTGTTGGTGTGTGTATTGCTGGTGTGTGTATTGCTGCTGTCTGTTGGTGTGTGTATTGCTGCTGTCTGTTGGTGTGTGTATTGCTGCTGTCTGTTGGTGTGTGTATTGCTGCTGTCTGTTGGTGCGTGTATTGCTGCTGTCTGTTGGTGTGTGTATTGCTGCTGTCTGTTGGTGTTTGCTGGATTGCATTTTGGGGACTTTTCCTTTTAGTTTTTAATTTTCCTTTTGCTGTCACTTTTTAAATAGCTTTTTTTTTTTTTTTTTTTTTTTCTGTTTCATCAGTCTATCAATTAAGGGGTGTGGTTAATTGCTCACAGGTGCCCAGGTGCCTATTTAACTTGTTGTAGGACTCAGTCTGAGCGTGCTCAGTTTGAAGCTGTGGAGCTTGGTGTAAGTGGAGCTGGATTAAGTGGGAGTTAAAAACAAGTGTTTAAAACAGGAGGTTATAACAGGGGTCATAGTACCTGTGTAGTGTGAGTATCTGAGTGTTGTCTGAGTAGTGTGTGTGGATCGTTAGTACTTGTGTATTGTGTACCTGTGTATTGTCTTGTCGTGTACCTGTGTATTGTCTTGAGTATTAGTGCCAGGAAGCTAGTTGTTAGGTAATTTGGACAGGGTAAAATCCCCAAATCTTCACTAAATTTAATAGGTACGATGCCCGGCGGGTGTGGAGAGGCGACTCTTTGTACATCTTGCCGCATGTATGCGTTCCTTGATCATCCGATCGAGGGCGAATACTGCTGTGCAAAATGTAAGCACATTGTTTCCCTGGAAGCCCAGGTTCTGAATCTGGGGAAGCAACTGTCAGCACTGAGAAGTCCCTCCATACTAAAGGTGAGCCAGGAATGTACACGGCAGGTGCCGGCAGGGGCCAGCACAGAGGCGGGTGGAGACAAAGAGGTGCAGGCACTAGCAAAGAGTAGATGGGTGACAGTCAGGAGGGGTAGAGGGGGAAGTGCCAGGGAGGCCGATCCAGGACTGGAGCATCCCAATAAGTACGCTCCATTGAGTGACATTGGTGTAACCAGTCAGGGACCAGCACTGCTGGAGATGAGGGACTCTCCTAGCTGCCAGGGGAAGAACTCCTCCAGTGAGAGTGGGGGGGCAGCAAAGGGAAAGGAAAGACAGATTCTGGTGGTAGGGGACTCAATAGAAGGACAGAGAGGGCAATCTGTAACCAAGACCTGAAGCGCCGAACAGTATGTTGTCTACCGGGCGCTCGGGTTCGGCACATCACGGATCTTGTGGACAGATTACTGGGAGGGGCTGGGGAAGACCCGGCTGTCATGGTGCACGTTGGCACCAATGACAAAGTCAGAGGCAGATGGAGTGTCCTAAAGAACGATTTTAGGGACTTAGGAGCTAAATTGAGGAAAAGGACCTCCAAGGTAGTGTTCTCAGGAATACTACCGGTACATCGAGCCACACCAGAGAGGCAGAGGGAGATTAGGGAAGTAAACAAGTGGCTGAAGAGCTGGTGTAGTAAGGAGGGGTTTGGGTTCCTGGAGGACTGGGCCGACTTCTCAGTCGGTAACCGGTACTATAGAAGGGACGGACTGCACCTAAATGAGGAGGGTGCAGATCTGCTGGGAATGAAGATGGCCAAAAAGTTAGAGGGGTTTTTAAACTAGGCGATGGGGGGGAGGGTCCAGAGACAGTGATAGCCAGCGCGGAAGATATTCCAGAGGGTAGTATTGGGGGCATTAGTGGTAGGTTAACCAAAGCACAAAAACACAAGGTGAGTATAGTAGCAAGTCCAAGTTGCAATCTTGAAACACCCAATACGAGGACAATATGCGACCGGTCTAAACTATGTGGCATGTTCACCAATGCCAGGAGCCTGGCGGACAAGATGGGTGAACTAGAGATACTGTTGTACAAGGAGGATTTGGATTTTGTGGGAATTTCAGAGACCTGGTTCAACAGCTCTCATGATTGGCTGGCAAACATTCAAGGGTATACCCTATACCGCAAGGATAGAGAGGGTAAAAAAGGGGGAGGGGTATGCCTATATATCAAGAATAATGTACAAGTGAATGTGAGAGATGACATCACTGAGGGGGTTAGGGAGGAGGTGGAATCTTTATGGGTAGAGCTCCAAAGGGATGAAGCTAAGGGGAAAATAATACTGGGAGTATGCTATAGGCCCCCTAACCTGAGGGAGGAAGTGGAGACGGATCTCCTATCACAAATTGGATTAGCAACAAGGATGGGAAGTGTTATCATAATGGGGGATTTTAATTATCCAGACATAGACTGGGCGGAGGGAACCGCGCATTCATTTAAGGCTCGCCAGTTCCTTAATGTCTTGCAGGACAATTTTATGGGTCAGATGGTAGACGCACCAACTAGAAATAAAACATTACTAGATCTACTGATTACCAACAATACAGACCTGATAACAGATGTGGAAATACGGGGCAATTTAGGTAACAGCGATCACAGGTCAATTAGTTTCAGTATAAATCACACAAATAGGAGACATGAAGGGAACACAAAGACACTGAATTTCAAAAGAGCCAACTTCCCTAAACTACAAACCTTGCTAAAAGGCATAAATTGGGATAAAATATTAGGAACAAAGAATACGGAGGAGAGATGGGTTTGCTTTAAGAGCATATTAAATAAGGGCATTAGCCAATGTATCCCATTGGGTAATAAATTTAAAAGAGCGAACAAACATCCTGGATGGCTTAACTCCAATGTAAAAATGCATATAAAAGCAAAGGAGAAGGCCTTCAAAAAATACAAGGTTGAGGGATCATCCACAGCATTCAGAATTTATAAAGAATGCAATAAGAAATGTAAGGGTGCAATTAGGATGGCTAAGATAGAACATGAAAGACACATAGCGGAGGAGAGCAAAAAAAATCCCAAGAAATTCTTTAAGTATGTAAACAGTAAAAAAGGGAGGACAGACCATATTGGCCCCATAAAGAATGAGGAAGGACATCTGGTTACAAAGGATGGGGAGATGGCAGAGGTATTGAATTTATTCTTCTCCTCAGTCTTCACGAGTGAATCGGGGGGCTTCAGTAACCAAAACTGCAGTGTTTATCCTCATGACACAACACAGGAAGCACCTACATGGTTAACAGAGGACGGAATTAAAATTAGACTTGAGAAACTTAACATTAATAAATCACCGGTACCAGATGGCTTGCATCCGAGGGTACTTAGGGAACTCAGTCAGGTGATTGCCAGACCGTTGTTCCTAATTTTTACAGACAGTCTATTGACTGGAATGGTACCAGCTGATTGGAGAAAAGCCAATGTAGCACCAATATTTAAAAAGGGCCCAAAAAACATCCCTGGGAATTACAGACCAGTTAGCCTAACATCAATAGTATGTAAACTCTTGGAGGGGATGATAAGGGACTATATACAAGATTTTAGTAATAAGAATGATATCATTAGCAGTAATCAGCATGGATTCATGAAGAATCGTTCTTGCCAAACCAATCTATTAACCTTCTATGAGGAGGTAAGTTGCCATCTAGATAAAGGAAGGCCCGTAGACGTGGTGTATCTGGATTTTGCAAAAGCATTTGACACAGTTCCCCATAAACGTTTACTGTACAAAATAAGGTGCGTTGGCATGGACCATAGGGTGAGTACATGGATTGAAAACTGGCTACAAGGGCGTGTTCAGAGGGTGGTGATAAATGGGGAGTACTCAGAATGGTCAGGGGTGGGTAGTGGGGTCCCCCAGGGTTCTGTGCTGGGACCAATCCTATTTAATTTGTTCATAAACGACCTGGAGGATGGGATAAACAGTTCCATCTCTGTATTTGCAGACGATACTAAGCTAAGCAGGGCAATAACTTCTCCGCAGGATGTGGAAATCTTGCAAAAAGACCTGAACAAATTAATGGGGTGGGCGACTACATGGCAAATGAGGTTCAATGTAGAAAAATGTAAAATAATGCATTTGGGTGGCAAAAATATGAATGCAATCTATACACTGGGGGGAGAACCTCTGGGGGAATCTAGGATGGAAAAGGACTTGGGGGTCCTAGTGGATGATAGGCTCAGCAATGGCATGCAATGCCAAGCTGCTGCTAATAAAGCAAACAGAATATTGGCATGCATTAAAAGGGGGATAAACTGCAGAGATAAAACGATAATTCTCCCGCTCTACAAGACTCTGGTCCGGCCGCACCTGGAGTATGCTGTCCAGTTCTGGGCACCAGTCCTCAGGAGGGACGTACTGGAAATGGAGCGAGTACAAAGAAGGGCAACAAAGCTAATAAAGGGTCTGGAGGATCTTAGTTACGAGGAAAGGTTGCGAGCACTGAACTTATTCTCTCTGGAGAAGAGACGCTTGAGAGGGGATATGATTTCAATTTACAAATACTGTACTGGTGACCCCACAATAGGGATAAAACTTTTTCGCAGAAGAGAGTTTAATAAGACTCGTGGCCACTCATTACAATTAGAAGAAAAGAGGTTTAACCTTAAACTACGTAGAGGGTTCTTTACTGTAAGAGTGGCAAGGATGTGGAATTCCCTTCCACAGGCGGTGGTCTCAGCGGGGAGCATTGATAGCTTCAAGAAACTATTAGATAATCACCTGAATGACCGCAATATACAGGGATATGTAATGTAATACTGACACATAATCACACACATAGGTTGGACTTGATGGACTTGTGTCTTTTTTCAACCTCACCTACTATGTAACTATGCATGTAACTATGTTTTGATCACTTATTTTATGTATCATTAATTATTTAAGTGAGGTACAAACATTGCCATAACACCGGGGAGAAGATGCATAAGGATGTCGTGCGGAGGAGGGTAGGCGGAGCATTAGGCTCTGCCTCTGCCACTAAAATGACATGCACCCGGTCTGGTCAGTCACCGGCCATTTAAAGGGGAGCATCAGTCGCTCCCTCCCCCTGGCCAAGTATGCCCCATACTGCTAATGATTTTAGCAAGTGCCACGATACAGGCCGCCACACCGGAGCTATATATGTGTGGGAGCCGGGACTCAGGAGGAAGGGCCGGGGGGGTTTCGTGTGGGGGCGAAATTTGGTGCCAACCCCCACAAAGTGCCACCCTAGGCCTAGGCAATGAAACAGCACTGCCTATAGGTTCTGTAAATATCTCCTAAACGTGACGTGCATGGGAGTGATGTCATCGTGGCTTGGCCATTCATACTGTTGAAGCCCGCGAACCCGGAAGGAAGACCAGGTGAAGATAGAAGCGCCTACAGCGCTGACAGCGTGCCGCTGGAGGGCTTTGTTTTCAGGTAAGTCTGTCTTAGTGCATATTAGCACATTATGACTTAAAATGCCCAAGGCCCAATTTTTTTTTTTTTTGCTTCAGTTTACTACCGCTTTAAAGGTAAACTAATGTGATTGGTCAACTGACATTTTATAACACTTATTTTATCATTTCAATAAGATCCTTATTTACACAATTACATTCAATTCAGTGTGCATCCAGTGATGTGTGCAGTGAATGCTGGGCTTTCCAATAAGAAAGCTTAGCACTAGCTTTGCCCTTGTTGATCATTCTTAAAAGGGGTTGTAAAGGCAGAAGGTTTTTTATCTTAATGCATTCTATGTATTAAGATAAAAAGCATTTTGTGTGCAGCAGCTCCCCAATACTTACCTGAGGTCCCTCTCTGTCCAGCAATGTCCACGTGTGTCTAAGCCATCCGAGATTCTCCTTCCTGATTGGCTGAAACACAGCAGCAGTGCCATTGGCTCCCGCTGCTGTCAAAGTCAGCTAGCCAATCAGGGGAGAGAGGGGGCGGGCGGGGTGTGGGCTCCATGTCTGAATGGACACAGGGAGCTGTGACTCAGCTTGGGCGCCCCCATAGCAAGCTTCTTGCTGTGGGGGCACTGAACAGGAGGGAGGGGCCAGGAGCACCGAAGAGGGACCCAAAAAAAGGAGGATCCAGGCTGCTCTGTGCAAATCCACTTCATAACATGTTTATTATTCTTATAGGAAAAAATACGAGACTTGACAATCACTTTAAGATCTAGATGGTACAAGCTCTAGAGAGGAGAAAGGAAGCATATACTTCCTTTGTCATTCAGCTGCGTGAGTGTGTTAAAAGAGTGTTTTTTTATTTTGGATTCATACTTGCCTATGTGGATGCAGCATCAGACCGATGCTGCAGCTGTCCCCTGCCGTCTCTGCACTGAGAACCGAGCCACTGAACATCGTTGATGGCTTGGTTTTAACAGATCCCGAGAGGAGGAGCGCTGAGCTGTGGAGTGGAGGGGAGTGGCCATCTCAGCGTCTCAGCGGCTCTCTGAGACTGCCATCAATAAAGGCAGCTGGCAGATCCAGACTTCGGAAGTCGGGATGATGCGGTACCTCGACTGATGGCAGTGACATCAGCAGAGAGTGGACTTCAGAACGCTCTCCGCTGAAAATGGGTCACAGAAATGCAAAACGAATTGCACTCCTGTGACCCAGAGGAGAAGCCCAGCCTAAAAAGCTCAGGCTGGACTTCTCCTCTAAATCAGAGATCCTACTATTGGGTGTGTAGGTGCAGAAGTAAACCAAAAATCTAAAATACTAGCGTACCAGACCTTCTGGTTGCAAAGGGATGAATAAAAAAATATCTGTGTAATATTTCATATTTACACGACAGAAAAGAAATACAGTATGTACATTTTCTTACCCAGTAACGTAATATAAATATAATGAAAATATATATGAAAACACTATTCCCTTCTTTTAAATAAACAAGAGCATCCAAGTTTGTATTGTATTGTGTAGCAAGGGCTCTTAAAATTGTAAAATTTCAAGTATACCTTTTCTTTTCCAATAATTTTTATTGAAAATTTTCAAGGCGAAATATTGTTCACATGAAATAAGCATTTCCATATACAATTAGTCTCAAGGTACTAGAGGTGTGAGCAATAAGGTATACTCTAACAAGGGTGCTTGTTGTGTCTCTTATCTCTTTATACTTCAACTTAATGAACTACATGAGAAACCTGTAACAAGTAAAACTAACAGACAAAAAAACAAGAAAGAAAAAACAAAAAAAAAAAGGAGGGAGGAGGACATGCTTAGCGCTTTCTTGGATCCCTGTCATTCCTTTAGGCTTCATGAAGATGAAGAGGAGGAATCCATACCATGTGACCATGTGGCCTATGTCCGCTTACTGGTCACTCGAACAGGATGCAGGGGAAGAAAAGAAAAATCTGCTAGAGGAAGGAAGAAAGGGGAGAGAAGAAGGGATCAAGTATAGCTTTTAATTAAAAAAGAAATATACAAAGTTGTAAATGAACAAAATAAACTATTAGTGATCTAAATATTTACAGAACATGGTACATTTTATTATTATTATTATTGTTATTAATATTATGTCTTCTTTACAGCTGGCCATGTGGTAAGTTACTGCATGTATAGACAAACATGGAAAACTGTCCATTGCAGGATTCTTCAAAGAAAGTAGTTCATATTTTGTTTGGCAGATCCATAAGCAGCTGTAATGAAACAGCTGATCCTGCAGTTATTTTCCTGGTTGGTGTGTTTGTACTGTTATTTTTAGATTTCCTAGTTCAAGAGACTGAATTTTTATGATCCCGGTGGATGATAAGTCTAACTCATCCATGAAATGCTGCTAATGAAGACAATCACTATAAGTACATAAACAATATTGTCTGTCTTTTTTTATTTCTATTGTGATGCATCTGTCCTTGACTATTACAGATAATGCATGCAAAGAGGAAATATTTTATGCAGCGTTAGCCTGCCATTTCCAATCTAAAAAAGGATGTATTTTTATTTATTTGGGTGAAAGTGACCTTATTTTTCAGCATTATTAACTACTTCAGCCCCAGAGCACTTTTTACAATTTGGCACTGCATCGCTTTAACTGACAATTGGAGGTCGTGCAATGCTGTACCCAAACAAAATTTGTGTCCTTTTTTTTCCCACAAATAGAGCTTTATTTTGTTGGTATTTGATCAGCTCTGCGGTTTTATTTTTTTACTTTTTGCTATAATAAATATCCCCAAAAATGATTTTAAAAAACAAATTTCTTCATCAGTTTAGGCCAATATATATTCTTCTACCTATTTTTGGTTAAAAAAAAACGCAAATACGCGTATATTGATTGGTTTGAGCAAAAGTTATAGTGTCTACAAACTATGGGAAAGATTTTGGCATTTTTATGGCATTTTTATTTGTTTTAATCTTTTTTACTAGTAATGGCGGTGATCTGTGATTTTTAGCAGTACTGCGACTTTACGATGGACAGATCAGACACTTTTGACACTTTTTTGGGACCATTGACATAAATACAGCTATCAGTGCTATAAACATGCACTGATTACTGTGTAAATGTCACTGGCAGAGAAGGGGTTTACACTAGGGGGCAATCAAGGGGTTAAATGTGTGTTCTAACTGTATGGGGATAGGACTGACTAGGGGAGGAGACATATTGTTGTTTCTACTTACTAGGAACAAACTATATGTCTCCTCTCCCCTGACAGAACAGGGATTTGTGTGTTTACATACACAAATCCCCGTGCTGGCTCTCGTGCACGCGATCGCGCATGGCCGGCGGCGAACGCGACCGCCGGCCACGCACAACGGGTCCCCGGCCGTGCAACGGGCATGTGCCTCCAGCGGCTCTTAAAGGGTACCCCCTATATGTACGGGATTTCGTGCAGCGATGCCATTGTGTCGCAGTAAATGTGCGTGAGCCGGTCGGGAATCGGCTAATCTGTATGCTTAGCTTCTTGTTTGTTGCATTAATATGCTGAAATCTGTCTAACTAAATTAAATAGTACTATTCTCTAAAGAGTAATGACTGAATTTACATACATACTATACATTTACATTTGTCTCTGTTACTTCCTGCCCTCAAACTTTACAGTCTAAAGCCAGCCATATATGGGTTGAATTTCAGCTGGCCAAGATTCGAACCATGTATGGGCAGGTTAAATGTACCAAAGTTGATTGATCGATCAAATTGGGTACAACCAGCCTGCTGGATTTTACATGCAATTATTGCAAGAGGCTGTTCTAGCCACTAGCAAGAGGCTGTTCTAGCCACTAGCAATGATTACTGTCTTCTCCCAGCTGGTATAGGTTCTCCAGCCCCCCACCGGGAGAAGACACTGGCTCAGCAGGAGGGATTCCCACATCAACATCCTGCATTCCCGTGGTTGCAGGAAAGTAATTTGCTCTATCTATGGCCGGCCTAAGGTCCCTACCTCACATGCATACACATACTAGGTCCCATTAGCCTTCCAGCTTGCATTTGCAGTGTGATAGTAAACCCATGCAGCACATGAAGAACATGCAAACTCCATGCAGATAGTGTACTGTTTGGCATTCAAACCGAGGACCCTATTTCTGTAAAGCAGAAGTGCTAACCATTTAAGCCTAGTACACACAGGCCGAACATCGGGCGGTATCAGCCAGTTCAACAGAACCAGCCAACATTCTGCCCGTATGTACACCAGCCTGTCCAGCAGAAGCTAGCCGAATGGCTGGCTCCTGTCAAATAGTCATGCTGCAAAACCAGCATCGGATCAGCGCTGGCAGCCAATGGCTGTGAGGCTGACCGGTGTTCTGCCGGGAGGGGGGGCCAGTCCCCCTGTCACAGAACACAATAGCTCAGCGGGGAGATTGCTGTACTAACATCGGATAGTTAGTACAGCAATAACCAAAGATATGTACAATCAGCGCAAACAAACAAAATCAATCAAATTGCAAGCTGAACACTAAAGGGTAAACACCAAGCCCAAATGACATAATATACAAAGCAATATAAGTGCAGCGCAAAAAACTTGAGAAAAAATAGAGTCCTTTAAAGGGCATATAATTCTCTTCTGTAAACTTTCTTCTTGTTAAAATACAACCCACATACTTCAGCATTACTGAGCAAGTTGACTGCTTACCAGATGGAAAATCAAAGTAGGCATAATTACCACCGATGCTGGGGATACTTGGATCAGCTGATCTGACAGTCTGAAATAATGTCCGACAGCTTGTCCTCCAATGCGATAGGTGATGCAGTCACAAGACATGGCCATCCATCTAAACTGACAGGCAAGAAGAGCATGCTCTTCTTGCCTGTCAGTTTAGATGGATGGCCATGTCTTGTGACTGCATCACCTATCGCATTGGAGGACAAGCTGTCGGACATTATTTCAGACTGTCAGATCAGCTGATCCAAGTATCCCCAGCATCGGTGGTAATTATGCCTACTTTGATTTTCCATCTGGTAAGCAGTCAACTTGCTCAGTAATGCTGAAGTATGTGGGTTGTCTTTTAACAAGAAGAAAGTTTACAGAAGAGAATTATATGCCCTTTAAAGGACTCTATTTTTTCTCAAGTTTTTTGCGCTGCACTTATATTGCTTTGTAAGTTAGTACAGCAAGCTATTTATAGTAACATAGTAACAATGTAGGTAATGTTGAATAAAGACAACAGTCCATCCAGTTCAACCTGTGTAGGTGTGTGTGTGTGTAAGAAAATCATTTTTCATATCCCCGTATATTGTTTTCGCTAAAATGCAAGTCCTAGAGTCTTTTAACACTATCCATACTTCCTGCCGACACCACCGATTCCGGAAGAGAGTTCCACATCCTTAGTGCCCTGACAGTGAAAAACCCCCTACCCAGCTTAAGGTTAAACCGTTTCTCTTCCAGTCTCTTCATTTGGCCCCGTGTCCTCTTACACTCCTTGAGACTGAAAAGTTTCATACTTACTCTGGGATCATCGTTGAGATATTTGTATATCACAATCATATCTCCTCTCAAGCGTCTCTTCTCTGGGGAGAATACATTTAGTGCTTGTAGTCCTTTCTCATAATTGAGGTCCTACAATCCCCATATTAATTTAGTTGCCCTTCTCTGTACTCTCTCCAGCTCCAGCACATGCTTTCTGAGGATTGGTGACCAGAACTGGAGGGAATACTCCAGATGTGGCCGAACTAGAGTTTTATAAAGTGGCAGAAACATCGTCTTATCTCTGGAGTAAATTCCCTTTTTTAATGCATGCTAATATTCTGCTAACTTTGGTAGCCACAGCTTGACACTGAGTGCTATTGCTCAGTCTGTCCTCTACTAGGACTCCTTCATAATTCTCCATCCTGGAAGACCCCTAGAGATTCTCCCCCCTAAAGAGTAACTTGCGTTTATATTTTTACCCCCAAGTGCATTACCTTACACTTACCAGTATTAAACTTCATTTGCCATGTAGTAGCCCACTCCATTAATTTATTCGGGCCCTCTTGTAAAGTTTCTTTATCCTGCTGTGTTTTTATTGCCCTGTATATTTTTGTGTCATCAGCAAACACTGAGATCGAGCTATTTATCCCTTCCTCTATATCATTTAGAAATAAATGAACTACTTGCCGACCGGCTCACGCCGATATACGTCAGCAGAATGGCGCGTACAGGCATATTAACGTACCTGTACGTTGCCCTTTAAGACATGGCATTGTGGGCGCGCGTGCGCCACGAGCTCCGTGAGTGTGATTGCGGGTCCCGTGGACTCGATGTCTGCGGGGATACCCACGATCATCTCACAGAGAGGAAGAATGGGGAAATGATGATGTAAACAAGTATTTCCCCATTCTTCCTAGTGACAGGTCACTGATCACAGCTCCCTGTGATCGGGAGCGGTGATTAGTGTCGTGACACATGTAGCCTATCCCCCCTACAGTTAAAACACATCCCTAGGACACACTTAACCCCTTCAGTGCCCCCTAGTGGTTAACCCCTTCACTGCCAGTCACATTTACACAGTAATCAATGCATTTTTAATCGCACTAATCGCTGTATAAATGTGAATGGTCCCAAAATAGCTCCAAAAGTGTCCGATCTGTCCGCCATAATGTCACAGTCACGATAAAAATCGCTGATCGCCGCCATTACTGGTAAAAAAAATTATTAATAAAAATGCCATAAAACTATCCCCTATTTTGTAGACGCTATAACTTTTGTGTAAACCAATAAATAAATGCTTATTGCAATTTTTTTTTACCAAAAATATGTAGAAGAATATATATCGGCCAAAACTGAGGAAAAAAAATGTTTTTTTATATATTTTTTGGGGATATTTATTATAGCAAAAAGTAAAAAATATTGCGTTTTTTTTTTAAATTGTTGCTCTTTTTTTGTTTATAGTGCAAAAAATAAAAACCACAGAGGTGATCAAATACCACCAAAAGAAAGCTCAATTTGTGTGGAAAAAAGGACGTCAATTTTGTTTGAGAGCCACATTGCACGACCACGCAATTGTCAGTTAAAGCGACGCAGTGCCGAATCGCAAAAAGTGCTCTGGTCTTTGGCCAGCCAAATGGTCCGGGGCTGAAGTGGTTAAACAGAATTGGTCCCAGGACAGAGTCCTGGGGTACCCCACTAACCACTCTAGGCCATTCTGAGTATACTATATTTATCACAACCCACTGGACACGCCTCCGTAGCCAGTTTTCTATCCAAGTACATAACCTATGGTCCATGCCTACAGGCCTCAGCTTGTAGATTAAGCGTTTGTGGGGGACTGTACCAAATGATTTTGCAAAATCCAGATACACCACATCCACCGGCCTACCTTTGTCCAGATGGGAGCTCACTTCCCTGTAGAATGTTAATAGGTTGGTTTAGCAAGAGCGACCTTTCATAAACCCGTGCTGATTACTGCTAATAATAATATTTATATATTATATTTATATATATATTTTCATCAGCAAATTTTTGGATATGATCCCTTATCATTCCCTCAAATAGTTTATGAACTACCGACTGACAGGCCTATAATTCCCAGGAATGGATCTCTGCCCTTTTTTGAATATTGGTACCACATGGGCTTTTCGCCAATCAGCTGGTACCAATCCTGTCAGTATACAGTCCATGAAGATTTGAAATAGCAGTCTGGCTATGACCTCACTGAGTTCTATAAGGACCTTTCCAGATTCTGGCCTCTATTAGCCACAAGGGTAGATCCTGTGGTGTGCTACTAACAATACTATCATGGTCAGTATACCCCTCCTTTTCCTGTGTGAAGACTGAGGAGAAGAAAGCATTTAGCACAGCTGCCTTCTTCTTGTCATCTGTAACCACCTTCCCTTCCTCGTCCTTTATGGGGCCTATGTGTTCTGTCCTCACCTTTGTACTGTTAATATATTTAAAAAACTTCTTGGGATTATTTTTACTCTCCTCCGCTATGTGTCTCTCATAGCTTTTTTTAGCTGCCCTGATTGCGTTCTTACACCTCACATTGCATTCCTTGTGTTGTTTGAATGCTGACACTGACCCCTCCGCTTTGTACTTTTTAAAGGCCATTTTTTGTCCTTAATATGATATTTTACTGTTTGACTCAGCAACCCAGGTTTAACCTTTGTTCTTCTATATTTATTACCCCTTGAAATGCACTCTGTGATACATTTATTTAATATACTCCTAAAGCATTCCCATTTTTCCTCTGTGTTCAATGTTTCAAGGATTTGGTCCCACTTAATATCCTGCAGCATTGAGTGCAGTTAAGAAAAGTTGGCTTTTTTTAAATTTAGTGTTCTTGCACTCCCCTCATGCCTCTCTTATCTATGATTTATGCGGATGTAATAATCCTGTGGCTGCTAGTTCCCAAGTTGTCCCATATTTCCACATCTGCAATCAGATCTGTATCATATGTAATTAAAAGATCTAGCAATGCGTTACACCTAGTCGGGGAATCCACCAATTGGGACAAGAAGCTGTCCTGTAGAACATTTAAGAGCTCCTGAGCTCCTCAGTTTTTTTCTTTTTGCCCACTGGGCTGAACGAAAAAAAAAATTGATAGTGTGTAAGCCACACACACAAACACATAAATACAAAAAAAGACAAGCCTTTTGTTTGCTAAGTGCCTGCAACTTGTGTGCTGCCATAGACTTATGACATATAAGAAAAATGATCTGATCTAGGAGTCACTAAAGCTGGGTATACTCTAGTAGACTTTTGTTTGACATTTTTCATTGTAAGAACCTTTGTTCACTTTTCTAATGATTAGTGGGGTCAAATCAACGTTCGTTTTTGACGGTAGTGATGAGAAAATTCAAAGGAGCAGGATGGAATGTATGAATTTCTAACAGTGTATGTGGTTTTCATTCAGTAAAGACCATTCATTCAAAAATCAAATGTTAAAAGCAAACAAAATCTTGAATTTTCGGACGACATTTAAATGATCAGAGAATTTTCGTGCAAATTTTTGTTAAAATTTCTACCAGTGTATACCCAGCTTTAGCCCTTCATTACTTATTTTGATAACAACATTTTTTCAACAATGATGGAAGCCTATGGTCCCCAAAAGCAGGCTAAAAGCCTAAAGCACTTAACTGTAGATGTTGCTAAAGTGTCTTAACTAATGTATACTTAGTAAACTACATCTAAACCATCTACCACTGAGAAACTTCAATAGGGTCTTTGAAAACATACGTCATGAATGCTCTGGCTATAGTTTTATGAAAGCTCAACTACATTTTTTTTTAGTTTTGGTTAGAGTTAGGAATAGTTTATGTTTCTGTTATGGTGTTTGTTACCTCATAAAGTAGATTTTCCTTCAGTTCTGGTCCCTGTAACAACCATGGACAGAATAAGAATTTGGTGGTTAACTGGACAGAAAAGCATGGGCATCAATAAAAACATTGTTGGAATTTGTAACCCTTCACCACTTTACCACTAGAAATGGCCCCTATCAGAGTTATTTCATATAACTTCCTGTCCATACAAAAAAATATCCCCAGTAGTTCACAGATGCCAATAAAAATCTTATAGAGGCTTTAACTCTTTTTGCTCAAGTTGGACTTTAAATGCAGCCATGTTTTTGCTGTAGAAAACCGGCATTGCATTTTCTTCAAGCTGGATGTATTTAAACATAGTAAAAAATGATTGGTTTCTTTGGAAAAAAAAACTTGCTTTAAAACAACACCAAAACCAGAGTTGTATCAATGGTTGGATATTAAATACAATTCTGTTGGCCAGGGACAGCAGAGAAAGCTGGTTCTCCCCATCAGAAAGCTCTAGCTCAATACAACCCAGATACTCCCCTAGCTGCCATAGTGGTTGGGGCTCTGATTTATAAAATGTGGAATCAGTTAAAAGGGAGTTGTTTTGCCTAGTCAGTTTCTATGTCCTTTGTTTCCCTGCAGTGAAAGAAAGACAACTAGAAAATGATTGGTAGCTAAGGAGTATGAGCAACAAAGACCCTGTAGCAGTAGTTAAGAAATCATACATCAAAGCACGTCTAGGCAGTATTCCAGTCATGTCCTAAAAAGAAGGCCTCACAAAAGAATTCATCTAGCAGTTCCCAGGAGGTAGATGTGTCATGCTGAAATCTGATTGTTCCCAGGATGGTATTACTTGGGTCATGCTAAAGATCTGATTGTAAGGTGATCAAAAAACTGTGCTGACCATGCAGCAGTGAAAGTCATTTGCACCATAGTTAAAGCGTTTGTTACTCCAACACTTCATATTCCTGATATGTGCCTGCTGTACCATGTACTTGTATGAGAAAGTATCCTGTTCTCTTTGTATTGCTTACTTTACGTGAAATCCCTGGTGTTCCTGCTAGTCTCCTTGCTTTCTTATTAAAAACTGACCACACTAAGCAGGAGAGCACTCTGTGGTCAGCTCCCTAGCTATGCTGGGAACTCAGTGTACTCGCCTCCAATGATCAGACTTGTCCTGACACACCCCCGCTGCACAGCCTGTCACTGGGAAGCTCAGTGTGCCACTGCTCTTATGCAGCTGGGAACAGAAGGAATGTAATAATTTATTAAAAAAAAGAAACAATGTATCTATGTTTTTTTCTTTACAAAAATGTTTGCCTTTCATTTCTATTTTAAACTGAATGGGTTGTTTTAGAAGGTGATCATTTACAATCACTTTAACCGCTTGCCGACCAACCGCCGTCATTATACTGCGGCAGGTCAGCACTTTCCTGTGAACCTCGTAGCTGTACAAGAACATATTTGGGGGGCACACCATACAATGCGTTTAAATTCAAGATGGTGCTGCTATAAGACCTACAAACAGTACAAAATATTTTACAGCGCACACATACAAGAATGACATTTCCTGCAGGGCTAGTTAAAAACACCTGAACATATTCAAAAAATACGGGGGTAGCTGTACGTCGGCCCGTTAAGCGGGGATATCAGGCATGCACGCGCGGGCTGCACTGCGGGGATGCCGATGCACGTGGCCAGCGGTCACGATGACCGCTGGCCACGCGCAATCGCGGGCACGAGAGCCAGAACAGGGACATGTATGTAAACACACAAATCCCTGTTCTGTGAGGAGAGGAGAGACAGATCGCGTGTTCCTACTAGCTAGGAACAACAATCTGTTATCTCCTTTAGTCAGACCCATCCCCCTACAGTTAAAACACACATGAGGGAACACAGTTAACCCCTTCCCTGCCAGTGACATTTACACAGTAATCAGCGCATTTTTATAGCACTGATCACTGTATAAATGTCAATGGTCACAAACATGTGTCAAAAGTGTCCGATCTGTCCGCCATAATGTTGAAGTTCCAATAAAAATCGCTATTCACCGCCATTACTAGTAAAAAAAAAAAAAAAATAATAAAAATGCCATAAATCTTTCCCCTATTTTGTAGACGCTATAACTTTTGTGCAAACCAATCAATATACGCTTATTGCGCTTTTTATTACCAAAAATATGTAGAAGAATAAATATCAGCCCAAACTGAGGAAAAAATTAGCTTTTTTTTAAAAAAAAAAATGTGGATATTTATTATAGCAACAAGTACAATATATTGTGCATTTTTTTTCAAAATTGTTGCTCTTTTTTTGTGTATAGTGCAAAAAATAAAAACCACAGAGCTGATCAAATACCACCAAAAGAAATCTCTATTTGTGGGAAAAAAAAGACATCAATTTTTTTTGGGTACAGCATCACATACTGCGCAATTGTCAGTTAAAGCAACGCTGTGCTGTATCGCAAAAAATGGCCTGGTCATTAAGCAGCCAAATCTTCCGGGGCTGAAGTGGTTATAGAGCTCTGTATTAGCCTAACTGGCCATAATGGAAAAACATAATTATTGTGGGGGGTTTTTCTTGATTGTATTTGATTGCACTTTGTTTATGAAATGCCATTTTGACAGATTTGGATTTTTTTGGTATAAAGTGAAAAGTTATAAAATATTCTATGTAAAGTGGAGAAAATAGTAGGATGCCTTCAGGTTTTGTGTGCTCAGACATAACACTCGTTAATATCAAAAATTGTGTAAGCTTGAACTGGGCAGTATGTGGGACAAGCTTCTGTTTGATTAAATGACATTGTCTGGCAGGTTTAAACCCCTTATATTCTGCAGGAATTTCACAGCCTTATCTACCAATTCAAAATTTATCACACACCCATGAGGCAAATAGTTTAATTTTTAGATTAACATAATTACATTTTATAAACCATATAACTGATAATACATTTAATATTGTAGCCCAAATTTTATGGTTCTCTGTATATGACTACACCCAGTCAAATACACAGGTGTATAATTAACACCTAAATTGTATTTAAAGCGAAAAACAAAAAAATATTTTCTGCAGCTTACAAGGGTGCATTTGAAGTGTAGGCAAAGCAGGTTAAATGCAGCCTTTTGTTGTCAAATGCTGTGTTTTCCATTTGAACGTCCAGAGGTAGTATTGGGAGCATTAGTAGTAGGTTGACTAAAGCATATAAACCCGATGTAAGTATATTAACAAGTCCTATTTGCAATCTTGGAACACCCAATAAGAGAACAGTATTCGACCAGTCTAAACTACGTTGCATGTTCACCAATGCCAGGAGCCTGGCGGACAAGATGGGTGAACTAGTGAGACTGTTGAACGAGGAGGATTTTGATTTTGAGGGAATTTCCTTGTCAAAAGAAGTTTATTGAGTATACAGTGTTATAAAGATACATAAAGTAAGTTTACAAGGATCTATAAAGTAAGCTCATTGTTTTACAGTAGGGTTTATATAGGTAAATATCATGAAATTTCAAATATTAAACATTGGGTTCACGTAAACCTAAATTAAAGATATATATATAATTTCCTTAATTACTTTTGTAGGTATTTAAATGATTTATACCTATTATACATATTGTTTACAAGTAGAGTGTATATAGGTCAAATAAATTCTGATAATGAGCTTTAATCGTAAGGTGGAGAAAAGGAAAGAGAAAGAAGAAAAAGGGTTGAAAGGTAGAGGTATGGTCCACAAGGTTGTCCCGCTCGTCAGTTTATTATTCTTTTTAGTTCTCTTTGAAGCCTTAGAATGGGTGTCTCTGTAAGTCATTTAATCTGTTACCATGGCAACAGGACAGAGTCATTGAAGTTTGACAGGAACTGTTGTTTTATCCAAGGATGCCAAAGTTTTTCAAATTTTGGAATTTGATTTTGATCGATGGCTACCATCTTAGCATGGGACATTGTATTATTCATTCTGTGAATTGTTTCTGCTAGTACCAACGTAGGAGATTTCCATGCCTTGGCCACTGTTTGTTTTGCAGCCGTTATTAGTTGGATCATAAGTTTGAATTGAGAGAGTGTTAACCATTCCGGTTTTAGATTAAGTAAAGTTAAATATGGATCTGGTTGTATTATTTTTTTAAATATTTTAGATGCAATCACGAAGACTTCCTTCCAGAAGGTTTGGATTACTGGGCACGTCCACCATATGTGTAAATATGTGCCTATTTCTGGGCATCCTCGAAAACAAAGAGCTGAGGTATTCGGTGAATATTTTGACACTCTAGCGGGTACAATTTTGAGGGAATTTCAGAGACCTGGTTCAACAGCTTTCATGATTGACTGGCAACCATTTAAGAGTATTCCCTTTATATCAGGGATAGAGGGGGTAAAAAGGGAGCTCCAAAGGGATGAGGCCAAGGGGAAATAATACTGGGAGTATGCTATGTCCCCTAACCTGAGGGAGGAGGGGGAGACGGACCTCCTATCACAATTTGGATTAGCAGCAAGGATGGGAAGTTTTGTCATAATGGGGGATTTTAATTATCCAGATATAGACTGGGCGGAGGGAACCACACATTCGTCTAAGGCTCGCCAGTTCCTACAGGTCTTGCAGGACAATTTCATGGGTCAGATGGTAGACACACCAACTAGAAACAAGGCGTTACTAGATCTACTGATTACCAACAATACAGACCTGATCACGGATGTGGAAATACGGGGCAATTTAGGAAACAGTGATCACAGGTCAATTGGCTTCAGTATAAATCACACAAATAGGAAACCAAGGGGAACACAAAGACACTGAATTTCAAAAGAGCCTACTTCCCTAAACTACCAACCTTGCTAGAAGATATAAATTGGGATAAAATCTTACAAACAAAGAACACGGATGAGAGATGGGTTTGCTTTAAGAGCATATTAAATAAGGGCATTAAGCAGGGCATCCCATTGGGAAATAAATTTAAAAGAGTGAACAAAAGTCCTGGATGGCTTAACTCCAATGTAAAAATTCATATAAAAGCAATGGAGAAGGCCTTCAAAAAATACAAGGCTGAGGGATCAGCATTCAGACTTTACAAATAATGCAACAATATATTTAAGGGTGCAATTAGAGTGGATAAGATAATACACGAAAGACACATAGTGGAGGAGAGCAAAACAAAGTATATAAACAATAAAAAAGGGAGGACAGACCAAATTGGCCCCATAAAGAATGAGCAAGGACATCTGGTTACAAAGGGTGGGGAGATGGCGAAGGTATTGAATTTATTCTTCTCCTCAGTCTTCACGAGGGAATCGGGGGGCTTCAGTAACCAAAACTGCAGTGTTTGTCCTCATGACACATCACAGGAAGCACCCTCATGGCTAACAGAGGACAGAAATAGAAATAGATTTGGGAAACTTAACATTAATAAATCACCAGGACCAGATGGCTTGCACCCGAGGGTACTTAGGGAGCTCAGTCAAGTAATTAGCAGACCATTGTTCCTAGTTTTTAATGACAGTCTACTGACTGGAATGGTACCAGCTGATTGGAGAAAAGCCAATGTAGCACCAATATTTAACCACTTCCATATAGGGCATTCCTGCCCAAGCCAATTTTCAGCTTTCAGAGCTGTCACACTTTGAATAACAATTGCGCGGTCATACAACACTGTACCCAAATGAAATTTTTATCATTTTTTCCCCACTAATAGAGCTTTATTTTAGTGGTATTTGATCACCTCTGCGGTTTTTATTTCTTGCGCTATAAACAAAACAAGAGTGACAAGTTTGAAAAAAACACAATATTTTTTACTTTTTGGTATAATAAATATACAATTTTCTTTTTTTTTTTAAACAAATTTTTTCCTCAGTTTAGGCCGATATGTATTCTTCTACATATTTTTGGTAAAAAATATCACAATAAGCGTATATTTATTGGTTTGCGCAAAAGTTATAGCGTCTACAAAATAAGGGGATAGATTTATAGACGGCGGACACATCGGACAATTTTGACACATTTTTGGGACCATTCACATTTATACAGTGATCCGTGCTATAAAAATGCATTGATTACTGTATAAATGTGACTGGTAATGAAGGGGTTAACCAGGAGGGGGCGCTGTAGGGTTAAATGTATTCCTAAGGAGTGATTCTAACTGTGGGGGCAGGGGATTCACAAGGGGAGTAGACCGATCGGTGTTCCTCTGTACAAGGAACACACCATCGGTCTCCTCCCATCTGACAGGACGTGGATCTGTGTGTTTACACACACAGATCCACGGTCCTGCTCGGTTACCGGGCAATTGCGGGTGCCCGGCGGACATCGCGGCCGCCGGGCACGCGCACCGGGACCCGAGTGACGTGGCGCGCCCCCTAGGGATCCTGGAAGGCAGCGCCGTCATATGACGGCAGCCCAGGATAACAGCTACACTGTCCCGCCGTCATATGACGGTGGGCGGGCAGCAAGTGGTTAAAGAAAGGCCAAAATACATCCCTGGGAATTACAGACCAGTTAGCCTAACATCAATAGTATGCAAGCTCTTGAAGGGGATGATAAGGGACTACATACAAGATTTTAGTAACGAAAATGTTATCATTAGCGGTAATCAGCATTGATTTGTGAAGAATCGTTCGTGCCAAACCAACCTATTAACCTTCTATGATGAGGTGAGCTTCCATCTAGATAAAGGAAGGCCCGTAGACGTGGTGTATCTGGATTTTGCAAAAGCATATGACAGTTCCCCATAAACGTTTACTGTACAAAGTAAGGTCCATTGGCATGGAACATAGGGTGAGTACATGGATTGAAAACTGGTTACAAGGGCGAGTTCAGAGGGTGACTTACCTTCCTCTATGTACTTTTACCGTCTACAGCTCAGGCATGCGGTTGTGGCACAGGGTAAATCCTCTGAGAGGACACAATCTGCTTTAAGTGTATTTTTATTATGCTAGGCTCCAATGAAGCCTAGGTAACTTTAACTATGCCTGCTACTTCTTAGAACTGTATCAATGTCTGCCTTTATAGAAATGACATGCAGACATCAGGTATGACAGTGTAGCCCCCTTGTCCTAAACAATTTCCTTTTTGGCCGGGCTGTAGTGAGCTCAGACTGATTGTATGGTTATTCACCTGTTTTTTCCTAAGCTAAAGTTGGTTCACGATTTCTCACTGTCTCCAGTGAATGCCATTGGTATTATTGGCCATAGTATGAGATTTCACAAACAAAACTAAGTTACAAAAATGTATATTTCCTTCAGCCAATCCAGTAGGAGGTTTATGCCACTGGTGCATGCTGGGGGAGCTATAAATATTTGGGGCAGACCATGTGCTGGCTCTCTTGCCTCAGGCTGAGGCCTGATGAGGTGCTGATGGATGGAGCTATGCTGTTAGGCCCAATAGCCTGGTTTGGGCCTAACATGTGCCCAAGTGGTCCTGAAGCTGTCCTGCCTGGTCTGAAAGAAGCTGTGCCAAGTAGGAAACCCAGGGAAGGCCCCTTGCTGCAGAGAGCAGGGCAGAAGCCTTGTCTCTCAGAATGGTCTGGTGACTCACTTGGAGGATGCACTGAAATTTGGGAGTGTGCTTACGGTGTTGCTGGGTCAGCATGAAGTTTTTGACATTGTAAAGCTGGACACTGATCTGAATCTGGAGAGTTTGTAAGTGATCTGCTATGGTATCTGGGACACCTGACCCTCACTCCTTTCTGCAATAAAACTTTAAAAAGACAAAAGTGACTGGTGCCCAATATCCTTTATTGGTCCCCCCATTTTAGCCATGGTGCAGCCCTGGGGTGAAATGCTAGCCCTCCCCTGCATCTAGAGGTGCTTTTCTGCCTTTGGGGTGTCAGAGGGGTGCTACAACATTAGAGATATTTAGTGTTCTTTGGGGGTTTAATAACATACTGTGATGCAGAGGTAAAAAACACAGGATAAAGCTACTTTAAACACTGCAGTCACATACTGTCTGCTACCCTTTTAAATGCTAAGCTTATATGGTTTAGATATGGCAGTCCATAAATTGCTTGATTGTCCGGGGGTAATTATGTCAACATTCTAGGAAGATTCCAGTGGCACCACATAAACATCATCACTGCAAATTCTTCTACAATGACCCTAAGTTGGCCTCATAAAGAAAGGGGAAAGGTCCGGTGTCCCCAGTAACACACTTCCATCCCTGTAACATAATAAAATGAAGGATTCGCCCCGGGACTTTAAATGAAGTGGGTACCGTTTCCGCCAGTAAACATAACAGTAGTAAATACAGTATTTATTGAAGTAAAATTGTTTAGATGCATAGATAACACCAACAGTTGCCAATTTAAAAAAGAAACATAAACAAGAAATATTGGTACATAGATGTAATGGCAGTCATATTACACGGGCATCATACTACCTGACTAGTTTCGCGAGATCCAGCTCGCTCTTCAGGGGTGGAGGTGTGTAACAATGTACTTAGGATGAAAAAAGTATATATTTGGCAATATGGCACAGTATTAATTATAAAGGCACAGGGTAGGAGGGGTTATGGGTCCCCATACTCACCACTGAGCTTGACCATGGCTAATAGGTGTGCAGCTCCAAGACGGCGGCAGCAGGTGCCTCACCAGGGAGCTGAGGGGGTGCAGTCAGACGGGACCCCGCCAGGGGCCAAACGGAGAGGAGGCATGGCATGGGTGTAGTGATGTATCCCAAGAGACCTCGTTAGTCCATAAAGAGTATAGGTTGTGAACATAAGTATGTTTGTCAGGCATCTAAAGTAGTAAAGTAGAATCAATAAGTATTGGCATAAAGATATGTATGCATGAATGAAAGGCCTGGGCCCAAAGATGGTAGGAACATGGAGATGATAAGGAACATAGGATAGCAAAGGGATACGTTTTCTGTCTCGCACTGGGATCTGCGATGTGTACAAAGGGAGGCTTTTCTGTGTCTCCTGCTGTCCCCATCTGCTTTTGGGCGGATGGGGACACCTACACATCGGCGCCATGTTCAGGCGCCAGAGGCGTGGCATCTGCGACTTTGCAGACGTCGGTGCAGCTGGACACACTATCATCTGATGGCTTGGAGGTGTGTCCTGCTCTCCGTTTGGCCCCTGGCGTTGTCCCATCTGACTCCACCCCCTCAGCTCCCTGGTGAGGCACCTGTTGCCGCCGTCTTGGAGCTGCACACCTGTTAGCCATGGTCAAGCTCAGTGGTGAGTATGGGGACCCATAATCCCTCCTACCCTGTGCCTTTATAATTAATACTGTGCCATATTGCCAAATATATACTTTTTTCATCCTAGGTACATTGTTACACACATCCACCCCTGAAGAGCGAGCTGGATCTCACGAAACTAGTCGGGTAGTATGATGCCCGTGTACTATGACTGCCATTACATCTATGTACCAATATTTCTTGTTTATGTATCTTTTTTAAATTGGCAACTGTTGGTGTTATCTATGCATGTAAAAATGTTACTTGAATAAACCTTATGCTGTATTTACTACTGTTATGTTTACTGGCGGAAACGGTACCCACTTCATTTAAAGTCCCGGGGCGAATCCTTCGTTTTATTAAGTTGCTCTCATAGGCACAAAGCTGCTTCACCTCTACACAACAGTTTGTTGCGCTTGCCACTCACACAGTCATATGCCATGCACCGGCCTAACATCAATGTTCGCTCCAGCAAATCTCCACTATCCTTTAACCACTTGCCGACCGCCTAACGCAGATATACTGCGGCAGAATGGCACGGGCAGGCAAAATCACGTACCTGGTACGTGATCTGCCTCCGGCGGGCTGGGGGTGCATCACGCCCCTCCCCGGTGCCCGAGGCGGTCGGCTTCGTTAGGGAAGCGATCCAGGCTGAGGGGGAGGCCACTCATTCGTGGCCACCCCCTCGTGATTGCTCCCCATGAATGATATTCTTCCTCTGCTGCTGTATAGTAAACAGCGGCAGAGGAAGTGATGTTATCTCTCCTCGGCTCGGTATTTTCCGTTCCGGCGCCGAGGAGAGAAGACATCGATGTGAGTGCACAACACAACACATCACAGTAGAACACACCAGGCATACTGTACACCCCCCATCTCCCCCCCACCCGTCACAGTGACACCAAGCTGTTTTTTTTTTTTTTTTTTCTGATTACTGCATTGGTGTCAGTTTGTGACAGTTAGTGTGGTAGGGCAGTTAGTGTTAGCCCCCTTTAGGTCTAGGGTATCCCCCTAATAAAGTTTTAACCCCTTGACCACCCCCCGTCGCCAGTGTCACTAAGCGATCATTTTTCTGATCGCTGTATTAGTGTCACTGGTGACGCTAGTTAGAGAGGTAAATATATAGGTTCGCCGTCAGCATTTTATAGCGTCAGGGACCCCCATATACTACCTAATAAAGGTTTTAACCCCCTGACTGCCCCCTAATTAACCCTTTCACCAGTGATCACCGTATAAGTGTTACGGGTGACGCTGGTTAGTTTATTTTTTATAGTGTCAGGGCACCCGCTGTTTATTACCGAATAAAGGTTTAGCCCCCTGATCGCCCAACGGTGATATAAGTTAGGTTTTAGGGTCAGATAGGTTCTGCGTCGTCCCAAGCAGCATTAGGTCAGCGCCAGTACCGCTAACACCCACGCACGCAGCATACACCTCCATTAGTGGTATAGTATCTGAACGGATCAATATCTGATCCAATCTATACTAGCGTCCCCAGCAGTTTAGGGTTCCCAAAAACGCAGTGTTAGCGGGATCAGCCCAGATACCTGCGAGCACCTGCGTTTTGCCCCTCCGCCCAGCTCACCCAAGTGCAGTATCGATCGATCACTGTCACTTACAAAACACTAAACGCATAACTGCAGCATTCGCAGAGTCAGGGCTGATCCCTGCAATCGCTAACAGTTTTTTTGGTAGCGTTTTGGTGCACTGGCAAGCACCAGTGGCCTAGTACAACCCGGTTGTAGTCAAACCAGTACTGCAGTAACACTTGGTGATGTGGCGAGTCCCATAAGTGCAGTTCAAGCTGGTGAGGTGGCTAGCACAAGTAGTGTCCCGCTGCCACCAACAAGAAGACAAACACAGGCCCGTCGTGCCCATAGTGCCCTTCCTGCTGCATTCGCCAATCCTAATTGGGAACCCACCACTTCTGCAGCACCCGTACTTCCCCCATTCACATCCCCAACCAAATGCAGTCGGCTGCATGAGAGGCATTTTCTTTATGTCCTCCCGAGTACCCCTACCCAACGAACCCCCCCAAAAAAGATGTTGTGTCTGCAGCAAGCACGGATATAGGCATGACACCCGCTATTATTGTCCCTTCTGTCCTGAAAATCCTGGTCTTTGCATTGGTGAATGTTTTGAACACTACCATTCACTAGTTGAGTATTAGTGTAGGGTACAGCATTGCACAGACTAGGCACACTTTCACAGGGTCTCCCAAGATGCCATCGCATTTTGAGAGACCCGAACCTGGAACTGGTTACAGTTATAAAAGTTACAGTTACAAAAAAAAGTGTAAAAAAAAAAAAAAAACACAAAAAAATATATAAAATAAAAAAAAAAAGTATTTATCGGCGTATAACACGCACTTTTTTCCCCTTAAAATCAGGGGAAAGTCGCAGGTGCGTGTTATACGCCGATCCCCTGCGATCCCGTGGTGTCAAAACTTCAAAATCGCCGACCGCGATTTGAAAATGGCGCCGCCGGCGCCGAAATACACAGAGCCGGTCCTCGGCTCTTTCCGGCGGCTCTCGTTCATTTTCGGCTCCACTCGTAGTCCCGAGCGGAGCTATCCGAACCTACTCGGCTAGGTTCGGATAGCTCCGCTCGGGACTACGAGTGGAGCCGAAAATGAACGAGAGCCGCCGGAAAGAGCCGAGGACCGGCTCTGTGTATTTCGGCGCCGGCGGCGCCATTTTCAAATCGCGGTCGGCGATTTTGAAGCCCAATATGGCAGGGACAGGGGATCGACGGCTGCAATGGGGCAAGGCTGCACTGGGGAAGGCTGCACTGGGGAAGGCTGCACTGGGGAAGACTGCACTGACAAGGCTGCACTGGGGAAGGCTGCACTGACAAGGCTGCACTGGGGAAGGCTGCACTGACAAGGCTGCACTGGGGAAGGCTGCACTGGGGAAGGCTGCACTGACATGGCTGCACTGACAAGGCTGCACTGACAAGGCTGCACTGACATGGCTGCACTGACAAGGCTGCACTGACATGGCTGCACTGGGGCAAGGCTGCACTGAGAAGGCTGCAATGATGGGCATTTAAATGTAAGTTTTTTTCCCTTCAACTTCCCTCCTAAAAGTTTTTTTTCCTTAAAATTCCCTCCTAAATTGGGGTGCGTGTTATACGCCGGCGCGTGTTATACGCCGATAAATACGGTAGTTGTCGTTTTATTGTTCTCTCTCGCTCTATTCTCTCTCTATTGTTCTGCTCTTTTTTACTATATTCTATTCTGCAATGTTTTATTGTTATTATGTTTTATCATGTTTGCTTTTCAGGTATGCAATTTTTTATACTTTACTGTTTACTGTGTTTTATTGTTAACCATTTTTTTGTTTTCAGGTACACCATTCAGCTGCAGCGCGGATTTATTTATCTTGACAGCAACAGCGTTTGCTCCCACGATATATAAAGCCGTGACTCCAGCGGAGGTGATATATGCCGAAGCATGGGGGCAGCAGGGGCGGAGGAGCGATTTGCTCCTAACTTTTGGGGCAGATGCCCCTATGCTTCGGCATATATAAATGGTGCATGTATGCCCATCATTAGAAGTGGGTGGATGGAGGGAGGTATTCTAATAGTGGGCATACCCACCAATCAATCTCTTTTTTTCGTTCAGCCCACAGGCTGCATGAAAAAAAAAGATTACAATATATGCCCAAAAAGGACCAGCAACGTACTGGTATGTTGCTGGACTTTGAGTGGTTATACCAGAATGATGCCTGCAGGTTTAGGTATCATCTTGGTATCATTCTTTTCAGCCAGCGGTCGGCTTTCATGTAAAAGCAATCCTAGCGGCTAATTAGCTTCTAGACTGCTTTTACAAGCAGTGGGAGGGAATGTCCCCCCCTCCCACCGTCTTCCATGTTTTTCTCTGGCTCTCCTGTCCCAACAAGGAACCTGAGAATGCAACTGGTGATTCCGCCAGCTGACCATAGAGCTGATCAGAGACCAAAATGGCTCCAATCATCTCTATGGCCTAAGAAACCAGAAGCTACGAGCATTTCATGACTTAGATTTCGCCGGATGTAAACAGCGCCATTGGGAAATTGGGAAAGCATTTTATCACACCGGTGTGGTCAGATGCTTTGAGGGCAGAGAAGAGATCTAGGGTCTTTTTTTAAAAAGAGTACCTGTCACTACCTATTGCTATCATAGGGGATATTTACATTCCCTGACATAACAATAAAAATGATTAAAAAAAAAAAAAAAAATGAAAGGAACAGTTTAAAAGATAAAAAAGCAAAAAAAAAAAAAAAATAAACAAATAAAAAAAAAAAGCACCCCTGTCCCCCCCTGCTCTCGCGCAAAGGCGAACGCAAGCATTGGTCTGGCGTAAACAGCAATTGCACCATGCATGTGAGGTATCACCGCGAAGGTCAGATCGAGGGCAGTAATTTTAGCAGTAGACCTCCTCTGTAAATCTAAAGTGGTAACCTGTAAAGGCATTTAAAGGCTTTTAAAAATGTATGTAGTTTGTCACCACTGCACGTTTGTGCGCAATTTTAAAGTATGTAATGTTTGGTATCCATGTACTCGGCCTAAGATCATCTTTTAATTTCATCAAACATTTGGGCAATATAGTGTGTTTTAGTGCATTAAAACTAAAAAAAGTGTGTTTTTTCCCCCAAAAAAATGCGTTTGAAAAATCGCTGTGCAAATACTGTGTGAAAAAAAATGAAACACCCACCATTTTAATCTGTAGGGCATTTGCTTTAAAAAAATATATAATGTTTGGGGGTTAAAAGTAATTTTCTTGCAAAAAAAAAATATTTTTCATGTAAACAGATAGTGTCAGAAAAGGCTTTGTCTTCTTCTAAATGTTGTGCATAAAATGCCAGGACAGTTCAAAACCCCCCCAAATGACCCCATTTTGGAAAGTAGACATCAGGGCGTTGCTAAGTCTACAAAAGATCTGGGGCTAGAGCCCATAGCAGCGTAGTAAAGAAAGTCATACGCTTGGGCGGGCATACACATGTATATAATATACGTGTGTGTGTGTATATATCTATCCCCATAGAGCCCCCCCCTTACATCAGGGTCCCCAGAGAGCCTCCCCCTTGCATCAGGGTCCCCAGAGAGCCCCCCTTACATTAGGGTCCCCAGAGAGCCCCCTCTTAAATCAGGATCCCCAGAGAGCCTCCCCCTTAAATCAGGGTCCCCAGAGAGCCTCCCCTTAAATCAGGGTCCCTAGAGAGCCCCCCTTAGATCAGGATCCCCAGAGAGCCCCCCACTTACATCAGGGTCCCCAGAGAGCATCCACTCCCCTTGGGGACCCCTGCAGAGACTCAGGGCTATGGGCCCTTGGTTCGGGGCTACAGCCCCAAAAGCCACCCCTAGCGAGGCCACTGGTAGACACCCCAAGCTATTTGCTGAGAGGCATGTCAAGTCCATGGAATATTTTATATTGTGACACAAGTTGCAGGAAAAAGACAAAATTTTTTTTTTTTTTTTGCACAAAGTTGTCACTAAATGATATATTGCTCAAACATGCCATGGGAATATGTGAAATTACACCCCAAAATACATTCTGTTCTGTTGCTTCTCCTGAGTACGGGGATACCACATGTGTGAGACTTTTTGGGAGCCTAACCGCACCGCCTTCAGGGTTTCTAAGGGTGTAAATTTTTGATTTCACTCCTCACTGCCTATTACAGTTTCGGAGGCCATGGAATGTCCAGATGGCACAACCCCCCCCCCCCCCCAAATGACCCCATTTTGGAAAGTAGACACCCAAAGCTATTTGCTGAGAGGTATGGTGAGTATTTTGCAGACCTCATTTTTTGTCACAAAGTTTTGAAAATTGAAAAAAAAAAAAAAAAAAAATTTTCTTTTCTTTTTTCATTTTCAAAAACAAATGAGAGCTGCAAAATACTCACCATGCCTCTCAGCAAATAGCTTGGGGTGTCTACTTTCCAAAATGGGGTCATTTTGGGGGGGGGTGCCATCTTGGCATTTTATGGCCTTGGAAACTGTGATAGGTAGTGAGGAGTGAAATCAAAAATTTACGCCCTTAAATCCTGAAGGCAGTGATTGGTTTTCGGGGCCCTGTACGCAGCTAGGCTCCCAAAAAGTCCCACACATGTGGTATCCCCATACTCAGGAGAAGCAGCAGATTGTATTTTGGGGTGTAATTCCACATATGCCCATGGCATGTTTGAGCAATATATTATTTAGTGACAACTTTGTGCAAAAAAAAAAAAAAAGTTTGTCATTTTCCCGCAACTTGTGGCAAAATATAAAATATTCCATGGACTCGACATGCCTCTCAGCAAATAGCTTGGGGTGTCTACTTTCCAAAATGGGGTCATTTGGGGGGGTTTGAACTGTCCTGGCATTTTATGGCCTTCAAAATTGTGATAGGTAGTGAGGAGTGAAATAAAAAATTTACGCCCTTAGAAATCCTGAAGGTGGTGCTTGGTTTTCGGGGCCCCGTACGTGGCTAGGCTCCCAAAAAGTCCCACACATGTGGTATCCCCATACTCAGGAGAAGCAGCTAAATGTATTTTGGGGTGCAATTCCACATATGCCCATGGCCTGTGTGAGCAATATATGATTTAGTGACAACTTTTTGTAATTTTTTTTTTTTTTGTCATTATTCAATCACTTGGGACAAAAAAAAATAATATTCAATGGGCTCAACATGCCTCTCAGCAATTTCCTTGGGGTGTCTATTTTCCAAAATGTGGTCATTGGGGGGGGGGGGGGTTGTACTGCCCTGCCATTTTAGCACCTTACGAAATGAGATAGGCAGTCATAAACTAAAAGCTATGTAAATTCCAGAAAATGTACCCTAGTTTGTAGACGCTATAACTTTTGTGCAAACCAATAAATATACGCTTATTGACATTTTTTTTACCAAAGACATGTGGCTGAATACATTTTGGACTAAATGTATGACTAAAATTGAGTTTATTGTATTTTTTTTATAACAAAAAGTAGAAAATATAGTTTTTTTTTTGAAAATTTTCAGTCTTTTTCCGTTTATAGCACAAAAAATAAAAACCGCAGAGGTGATCAAATAACATAAAAAAAAGCTCTATTTGTGGGAACAAAAGGACGCAAATTTCGTTTGGGTACAGCATTGCATGACCGCGCAATTAGCAGTTAAAGCGACACAGTGCCAAATTGTAAAAAGTGCTCTGGTCAGGAAGGGGGTAAATCCTTCCGGGGCTGAAGTGGTTAACCCAGTACTTTAGTAAATCAAAGGCTGTGCCAGTTTACAGATATAAATTCTGCACTAGGTTCAGTAATATCTGGTTATATGCTTATTGGGTTTTACAAGCATTTGTTTCACTGGCTGAATTTTCTACGCATGTGTAGTCAACAAAGGGGTTAATGAATGGCCACTGGCTCCAAGCCTAGCCAACCTGGGCAGTCGTGGGCACCACACATGTAGGATGAACTAGCATGTGGCCATGTGTTATGCATTACTATATTTTTAAAATCAATTGTGACCCTTAGTTTATATGCAGAATCCATTCTTCTAACAATCTGAAAACTAATTCTATGAAGAGCCATTATCTTGGCAAATCTTAAACACTAACATTCACAGCTTGTCATTGAAATTACTATGCACTTATATTTCGGTCCTCTACAGGAGGGCACTACAAAATGAAATGTTATCAATGTTTCTTTGTCTGGTAAATTTATCAGCAAAGTACACAGAAGTAATTAGAGTATTAAGGAATTTGTAGGATCAGCTCATATCTGATCTAATAGATGATTCGGGCTGCTAGTTACATCTAAGAAGGTATAGACATTTTCTTAATAAACCATAATTACCCACTGCTAAAATCCTCTATTTTTTTTTCTTGCTCAATATTTTATTCAATTTTAAGAACAAAAAAGTATTCATCCATTAATAGGTATACTTTTTTGATAATTTTGGCATACACACAGGTACATTTATATTGTAGACATACACAGGTGGTGAACTTTAGAAAAATATACCCAGAAGGATACATGTGTCAAAGTTTTGTGTATCTGCAGCGTATTCCCCTGAGATAATCTAATTTTACCAAAAAGGGAAGTTTTGGTTACATGGTGGAAAGACAAATTCAGTTAAGGAATAAGAGTCAATATCTAACTGACTTGGCAGGGGCAAACTGATAACTCATGGGGCCCCTGGGCAACAGGGGATCATGGGGCCCCCTGTGTCCATGCCAAAACTCAAGCCACACTCACACAAAGCCCCAACCCCCAGCTTGCACTGCGTGGACACATCCGCCGCGGGATCAAAACTGGTTGGTCCACGTCAGGCTAAAGAGGGTGGGACAGGGCTGAGGAGGCTGAGTGTCTAAAGAAGGGGAGACTTAAAGTTGGAAAACCAATAAAGCAGGGTTTCTCAACCTTTTTACCAAGGAACTCTTAGCAAAAAAGTTTTTAGATCTCAGGGAACCCCTGAAATAATGTTCAGTTCTACAGCTCACGGAACATTGGTATGATCAGCGAGCTGTTGATATAACAATGATTTTTAGAAATAGCATAAAAAAATTGCATAAATATTAAAACGTACCTATTTAATGTGTAACTTGTGCTTGCATCATTCTGTGTAGCAGGGCAGAGCACGGGGGGTCAAGCAAGCAAAGTACACAGGGGGACAGCAGGGCAGAGCATGAGGGGAAGCATGGCAAAGTATAGGAGTCAGCAGGTCAGAGAACAGGGTGTCAGGAGGGCACAATATACAGTATCTCACATAAGTGAGTACACCCCTCACATTTTTGTAAATATTTTATTATATCTTTTCATGTGACAACACTAAAGAAATTACACTTCACATTGTAGCAAAGTAGTGAGTGTACAGCTTGTATAACAATGTAAATTTGCTGTCCCCTCAAAATAACTCAACATACAGCCATTAATGTCTAAACCGCTGGCAACAAAAGTGAGTACACCCCTAAGTGAAAATGTCCAAGTTGGGTCCAATTAGCCATTTTCCCTCCCCGGTGTCTTGTGACTTGTTAGTGTTACAAGATCTCAGGTGTGAATGGGGAGCAGGTGTGTTAAATTTGGTGTTGTCGCTCTCACTCTCTCATACTCATCACTGGAAGTTCAACGTGGCACCTCATAGCAAAGAACTCTCTGAGGATCTAAAAAAAAGAATTGTTGTTCTACAAAAAGATGGCCTAGGCTATAAGAAGATTGCCAAGACCCTGAAACTGAGCTGCAGCACAGTGGCCAAGACCATACAGCAGTTTAACAGGACGGGTTACACTCAGAACAGGCCTCGCCATAGTCGACCAAAGACGTTGAGTGCACATGCTCAGCATCACATCCAAAGGTTGTCTTTGGGAAATAGACGTATGAGTGAGGCCAGCATTGCTGTAAAGGTTGAAGGGGTGAGGGGTCAGCCTGTCAGTGCTCAGACCATACGCCGCACAATACATCAAATTGGTCTGCATGGCTGTTGTCCCAGAAGGAAGCCTATTCCAAAGATGATCCACAAGAAAGCCCGCAAACAGTTTGCTGAAGACAAGCAGACTAAGGACATGGATTACTGGAACCATGTCCTGTGGTCTGAAGAGACCAAGATAAAAACTTATTTGGTTCAGATGGTGTCAAGCGTGTGTTGTGGCAACCAGGTGAGGAGTACAAAGACAAGTGTGTCTTGCTTACAGTCAAGCATGGTGGTGGGAGTGTCATGGTCTGGGGCTGCATGAGTGCTGCCGGCACTGGGGAGCTACAGTTATTTTGAGGGGTCAGCAAATTTACACTGTTATACAAGCTGTACACTCACTACTTTACATTGTAGCAAAGTGTAATTTCTTCAGTGTTGTCAAAATGTGTTCACAAAAATGTGAGGGGTGTACTCACTTTTGTGAGATACTGTATGTGTGTGTGTGTGTGTTGGGGGAGGGCAGGAAGGCACACTGCATGGGGAGCAGCAGGGCACATTACAGGTGGGGGGGCACAGTAGGATGCATTACATGGGGGGGGGGGGCAGCAGGGAACATTATAGGGGACAGTAGGGCACATTACATGGGGGGGCAGAGGGGCACATTATGGGGCACAGCAGGGCATATTATGAGGCACAGCAGAGAACATAACATGGGGCAGGAGGACACATTATGGGGTACAGCAGAGTATATTACATGAGGGCATGAGGGCACATTATGGGGCACAGCAGAGCACATTATGGGGTATATTACATGGGGGCAAGAGGTCACATAATGGGACACAGCAGGGCATATTACATGCAGGCACGAGGGTACATTATTAGGCACAGCAGAGCACATTGGGGGGGGGGGGCAACATGTCATAATATGGGGCACAGAAGGGTATATTACATGGGGGCAAGAGGATACATTATGTGGCACAGCAGGGCATATTACATGGGGACAAGAGGGCACAGGACGGGATATTACATGGGGCAAGAGGACACATTATAGAGCACAGTGTGGTGCACACAGCAGGGCACATTATGGGGCACAGAATTGTGCATCACGGGACACACAGCAGGACACATCACGGGGCACAGGGCACACAGTAGGGCACATCACATGGCACACAGCAGGGTACAGGGCACATTATGGGACATACAGTAGGGCTCAGGGCACCTCACAAGAGAACTTGGCATACAGTGGGGCACATAGTAAGGAATGGGGCACAAACTAGGACACATCATGGGGCACAACACAGGGCACACAGTAGGGCACATCATGGGGGCACACAGTAGGGCATAGGACACATCACAGGGCACACATCAGGGCACATTATGGGGCACACAGCAGGGCATTTGTTATATTTTCTATATTTTTGTTTTCAAATAATTGTATTAAAGGTAACAAAATACACATACAGATGAAGAAAGAAATCACATCCTTCAAACCAATAAGTATTACATCGAGTTATTGATAAGAGGTGTACAATCATGTCAAAATTTTAGAACATTCTTTGTCATAAAGGCATCATGTACTACTCTTGGCATGATAACAAATTTTAATGATGTGCTGTAACCCTGAAGGATATCTATAGTATCTAAAAGAGAAAAAGAATTACAAGGAAAAGAAAATAAAAAAAAGAAATTATAAAATCTAAACTAAGAACGGTCAGTCTTGAAGCCTGAACAGGAACCACTGATTCCATTTGGCATCGACTGCAGGGATAGAATCGTGTAGGGTGTGAAATATTTTTTCTGCTAACATCATACAGTCTATACGTGAAATAACTTGTGCGTATGGAACCGAAGGTGATTTCCAGTGTAATGCAATGGCCCAAAGCATGGCTATACAACTTGAGTGGATTAATCTCATCAGGGGTTTGGTAATATCAGGGAGGCCCTGAAATAGGATACAGTGTTGGAAAGTGAGAGTGATGGAAGTCCCAGAATAGGTGCAAGTAGGAGCCCAAATGGGTGCAGCCTCTAAAGCACCTGGGGGATGTATGCGGATAAATTTTGTTCAGGCGGACGGGGGTATAATACCACCTTGTTGTGAGCTTAATGGCTGTCTCTCTGATTGTTAGGGCCTTTGTGCATTTACGTATGTTTTGCCATCCCCTATCCCAATCCAGGTCCTCGTGATCTAGGACTAATTCCTGTTCCCATTGGGATCTATATTTCAGGATATTTCAGGATAAGTTTTTCCTCTATTAATTCTAATGACCTGTAAATTCCCGAGATAAGACCCTTTTGACGAGGAGAGGTATGGCACACATCCTCAAAAAGTGTTTTAGTATCTGAAGGAGGGCTGGTATAGTGCTGTTGAAAAAAAATGATGAATTTGTAGGAAACTGAAGAATTAAGGTTTGAGTTTGAGAAATGAGGTTGTATTTTGTCTTATACTGATTCCAAAGTTTCAATCCTATTGCTACTACTTGATTCTTATTGGGCAATTCTGGGTAAGAGGGGTTAGAGGACCACATTAACCCAGGGAGATAAAGGGGAGTGATAGAATCCTGTTCAAATTTGACCCAGGGGACCTTAGAGTCTCTAATGTTCCATTAGGCCTGTTGAGTATATCTACTGGCTAAGTAGTAGAGCCATATTTGGGTGACTCCCAGGCCTCCCCTTTTCGAGGAGCTATATAAAACCTCTTTAGTAAATCTCGGGGGTTTGTCACGCCAAATAAATCTACTAAAATGGGCTTGAACGTTAAGCAGAAAAGATTTAGAGAGTCTGATTGGGAGGGAGCGGAACAGGTAAAGTAACCTGGGGAGAATCGTCATTTTAAGGGCCGTAATCCTGCCTAAGAAAGGAATATGAAGCTGGGACCAGTGTTTAAGGGTCTTCTTCAGTTTGGTTATCATTTGAGGATAGTTGGCTTCAAAAAGTTTGCAAAAGTCTCCTGTCAGATCGATGCCTAAATATGAGAGATGTGTTTCAGCTCATATGAACTGGTAAGCATTCTTAAGTTGATAAAGTTCCACTGGAGTAAACCCCCCTGGAAGGGCCACTGATTTTGAGACATTCATCGAGAGACCTGAGACTCCTGCAAAGTTCGATAGAGTCTGTAGGAGGTTAGGTAAAGAAATGAGAGGGTTAGTAAGAAACATTAGAACATCGTCTGCGTACATGCAAAATTTGTAGGTTGAGGGACCTTTGGTATAGCCAGATACATCAGGATTATTGAGTATTGCAGTGGCTAGGGGTTCTAGAGCGAGGGCAAAGATTAGGGGGGAGAGTGGACACCCCTGCCTGGTACCCCTTCCTATGGGAAAGAATTCGGAACTACAGCCCAGGATCTTAATACGAGTTTTAGGGTTTAAATAAAGGGCTCGAAAGGCTTGTAAAAATTTGTCACGGAAACCCATGCGTTGTAGGAGAGTGAATATATAACTCCAGGAGACGCTGTTGAATGCCTTTTGAATATCTAGGCTGAACATGTTTCCGGGAGGATAAATTGGCATCCTGTATGATGTCTGTAGCTAACCATATGTTGTCTGTGATGAATCTATGGGGTATAAAGCCGGATTGGTAGGGAGATATAAGGGAGGAGATTATGGCTGCCAATCTGTCTGCTAAAATTCTGCTAAAAACTTTTAAATCATTATTCATGAGGGAGATTGGTCTATAATTTTGAGGGAGTGTGTGATTTTTATTAGGTTTAGGGATCAGGGACATATTTGCCAACAACATCTCCCCCTTGCAAGACCCAGTTAAAGAGCTGAACCAAACTTGGGGATAGAAAATTGGAGAATTTCTTGTAGTATATGGAAGAAAAGCCATCAGGGCCCTGGGCCGAGCCCGTCTTTAGGGCTTTAATTACATTAAGTACCTCTGAAAGTGTGATGGGGGCTTTAAGTTTCTCTAGTTGTGTGGGAGAAAGAGTGGGTATAGGTATGTCTTGAAGCCAACTTTCTTCAGCCGGTGTAGGTTTCGTAGGTTTCGTAGGTTCTGGTGCTAATAGGGACGAGTAAATTTGTTCGAAAATTCGAAGTACCTCTTTGGGATGGGAGGTGGTTAGGCCTGTCTTAGAGGCCAATTTATAGATATGAGGGGGACGAGTAGACTGATTAAGCTTTCTGGAAAAAAGGGTCGAGGCGGTGTTGTTGTGAAGCAAAAATTTGGCTTTGGACCATCTGAGAGCTTTTTCAATCTTAGAGGATAAGAGCGAGTCCAATTCTAGACGTTTTTGGTCAATAGATATTCTGGTGGATTCCAAATTCAATGTGTTGGTGTTTTTATATAGGCGGTCCAGATCTTTTGTGAGGTCCAATATTTTTTGTTTATTGATTTTATTACGGGATGAAGCTATGCTAATCAGTTTGCCCCTTAAAACTGCCTTGTGGGCCGTCCATACAATGGAGGGTGGAGTTTCGGGAAGTGCTTAGAGAGAAAAATATTCCTCAAAGGACTTTGCTATCTCTGATTCCGCTGCTAAATCCGAAAGCAATGCCTCGTTTAGCCTTCATGTATGAGAGGTGGGAGCTAGCCTGATAAATTCCGTTGTGAAGGAGGTCACATGATGATCAGACCATACACAGGGGTGGATCGTTGCCTTAGTGGAATTGGCTAAAATGATGGGGGGAAGTGTAAATGTAGTCCAATCTAGCATAGCTATTATGGGGGTGTGAGAAAAAGGTAAATTCCTTGAGCCCCATGTTATCTCTCCAAGTGTCTACCAGTTGGTGGTCAAGTAAGCCACGGGTTAGAGACCTGGGGAAGGCTCTAGTCGTGGTTGTAGAAGAGGATCTATCAAGTGTATGGTTAGCCACCAAATTGAAATCACCTCCTATAATCATATGGGGTGAGTGAAAGGAAGCAAGTTTATCAAAGAAAGATTTAAAAAAGGATGCAGGTGCGTCATTTGGGGCGTATATAATGGCTATTTTTATTTCCCTATTGTGTATCACCCCTTTGATAATGACATGTCTGCTTTCCTTATCTCTATAGATTTGCTTGACTTCCATAGGAAGGGAAGCATGCAGAAATATGGCGGCGCCCCTGCTTTTGGATGAGTGGAGAGAGTAAAAAGTTTGAGGAAAATTTCTGTGAAAAAATTTTGGGTGTGAGGAATGAGAGAAATGAGTCTCCTGAATCAGGAGAATCTTGGCGCCAATATGGTTATATAATTCAAAAGCTTTGCGCCTCTTTATGGGGGAATTGAATCCCTTCACATTATGTGAAATACATGTAATCGCCATGATGGGTGCAATAATGTACTATAAGCCGGAAGAGGAACAAATGTGACATTGCAGAGAGGGTAACTAGAGGGTGCAATCCTAAACTCACCAGACCAATCAGGGGAGCCGCCAACAACCCACATGTAATGAAGTTAATTCTATGCAGACTAATTATAAAAAATAGTTCGTAAGGATATATCATACACATTTCATGAATAGATTTCTGGGAGGAGAAATTTTTCAGACTGTAAACTGACTGACCAAGAAAAAAAAACACTAAAAAAATATATAACCAAGAAAAGAAAAAAGTTTGGAGTCTTTGAAAAAGACATGAAGTCCAACATCAATACTGGATCAGGTAGAGAGAAAATGAAAAAGAAAACTTTACCTGATAAAAAAAAGAAATTTTCAAGTGAGAAGCCGAACTGAAATCACCAGCTTGTGGAGTTGCAGAGTGTGAAACCTGTAGGGCTAACCAAAAAAAAAAATAATAATAATAAAAGAACTCACAGCCCTAAAGTTTCTGGAAAAAGTGTTTGCTGGGTGGGGAGGACATGTAGTGGCTCAGAGGGACAGACGCCCGGAAAGGCATGTCAGGGAATTAGATGCAAACCGCCATGAGGATAATCCGAGGGATAGGCAGCAAGGCAATCAACGAGGATGCTCATCAATTCCATCTCTGATGTCATAGCGGATCCTCCTTCTATCTCTCCTAGGTGGTGGGGATTGCAAAATTGGAGCCGGTCGGGGTGTTGAAGGTGGTCGACGAATCGCAGCTGCATCAAGAAGGCCAAGCTTCACCGGGATTTCCTGGCCTTCTTGCAGGGATGAGGCTGAGAAGGTGGTGCCGTTGTGGGGGACCAGCAACTTACATGGAAAACCCCATCTGTAGCGAATATGGACAGATTGGAGGGCCGCGGTAATTTCTTTCAATCCTCTTCTTCTGTCCAGGGTGGCTGGGGAGATATCTGGATAGATCTGGATGGGATGGTTATCCACGGTGATCCGTTGCTTGTTGCGGGCCGCTCTTAGAATTTCTTCCTTAGTGAGGAAGTCCTTCATGCAAAGTACCACATCTCTGGGGGGCTTATCATCTGGTGGTTTTGGTCGGAGGGCCCTGTGAATATGATCACATTTGAATTATCATACTCCGGGAGAAGGGACTTAAATAGACGAATCATCGTAGGTACTAATTACATCTCAGACTCTGGGATACCTCGTAAACGTAAGTTATTGCGTCTGTTTCTGTTGTCGAGGTACTCGACTTGAGCTTGAATTGAGGTGAAGGCTGAGGCTAAAGATTCATGCTCCCTATTGAGATCATTATAAGCCAGGGCGAGCTCATCATGCTTTGTTTCAAGCCTCTCGGTTCTTGTGCCTAAGGCCGCAATCTCCTGTGATAGCGTGTGGGATGTTTTATGGAGTTCCGTCTGAAATTTAGTAGCCAATCTGGCATACATGGCTTCTAGACTTACATCTAAATCCGCCTTAGAGGGAGCAGTAGGGTACTCACAAGTGCGGCTTGGTGTGGGAGAAAGAACCGGCTGTGACGGAGGAGTCTCTCCCCTCTGTGCCATCTTGGGACATGCTGTATCTTTCCCGTGTGTGGAGGAGATAGTGAGTTAGGGTGTTCTGAGCGGAGCCTTGGGATTTTTTCTTCTTCGACAGCATGCACCAAGGCTATGCGGCTTAAAGGGGTGTTAAAATTGCTGTGAAAAGAGCAGTATATAGCCCTCAGGAAGCCTTTAGAATCCCGGGTGGAGAGGAGCTACAGGGTCAGACGTCCATTCCTATCAGCGCCGCGCATGCGCCCCCATTTTCTATATTTTTGTATGCATAGAATGCACTTTTTGGTTAAGTTCTTTATATCTGGATGGCAGATAGCATCTCTAATTTATTTTTTTTGCTTTTTGTAATGCACAATAAAAAAAAATTGTGTAGAATAATACTTGGCTATGTGTTTTACTTCTAATGACAGTTTGGGAGTAGCCAGTTACATTTAAAAAAATACTATGTAAAATTAACAAGGGACCCCCACATGGTTGTATCTTTGATCTTAAAAACTATGGATAATAGTGTTGTGGTAACTTGCACGAAAAAAAAAATAACAAGCATAATAATGATATTCGTCATATCACTAGAAAAAAAAAAGCCTTTGAAAATACGTTTGGCAGAACTCCATCAGTATCACCAGCAAAGCAGCTTCATTATTACCCCATTAAAGAAGAAGAGAATGTGCGCTGCGTTTGGAGATTTCAGAATTTGCCGCGTCAGGAATGTTAATTATCCATTCCGAAAGCTAGTTTACAAGACCGACCGCTTCAGGCTCATCCTTGCTTCTGAGCATGCGTGTTTGTACTTTGGACTTTTGTGTGATGGACTTGTGTACACACGAGAAGAAAATCTGCCACAGACTGTTGTCCGCCAAAAATTTATTAGCCTGCCATCCAACATTTGTTGGCGGAAAGTTGGACAACAATTGTCTGATGAAGCGTACTAATGGTCAGATTTTAGGCAAACAGTCTGTCATCACACAATTCCCTGCCGAAAATCCAATCGTGTGTACGAGGCTTTAATCTCCAAATACGGAAGGACTTCTTCACAGTAGAAGCTGTGAAAATGTGGAATAGACTTCGTCAAGAGCTGGTTCTGGCCAGCTCAGTAAATTGTCTAAAAAAGGCCTGGATTATTTCCTAAATGCACATATTATAACTGGAAATTATTATTTTTTTAGGTAAAGGGACATTATAGCCCCCACTGAGGGACATTATAGCCCCCACACTGTACTTTGAATTTTATAAATAAAGTGTATGGATGGGAAACCACTACATGACTTAACCCCTTCCCAAAAGGACGCTTGATTTAAACTCTCTGAAGAGGATTTCTCTTAGGGTACCCTGTCCTAACCTGTTGCAAAATCTTTTTGAAAAAAAATTCAATCAAAAAAAGGTAACTTGTCATTACCAACTTAACTCTGATACACAAGTTGCAGAAAAAATAAGTGAGCAGCCTAATGCTAAAGAGGTTGAGCAGATATCTCAAAACCTGTTGTTCGTAGGGGACATTTGTCCATCTATAGCTAGCCTAATCCTACATTTCAACCTATCAACACATAATATACATATACTGTACCAAGTATACACTAAAAAACATCACCAATTTTCCAAGTTTTTGTGAACTTCATATAAAACCTTTTCTGGGTGGTGGAATTGCTATTTAAAACAGATTCAGAAGTAGTAATTGTTTTTGGTCAAACTGCTAATGACTCTCTAAACTTAAAATGTAAGTTGTTCTGTGCAATGTATACAGTATAAGGGCTAAAGATTCCAATCTTGAAACATATACAGTTTTTAGTGCCTCAGATGTCCATGTAGAGACATTTGGAATACCCAGGTATTTAGGTGCCTGCATTTTGGCTGTGATCTTGTGTAGAATTTCCCAAGATCTCCCCAAAACCTGGTGTACCCTGAAACTCAAATAACAAACACTGTCCCTTGTCTCTGGCCCTTGCTCAATCCTTCCTGCATTATGCACATTCATAAGGGCCAAGTAACATACAGTACCTCACAAAAGTGAGCACACCCCTCACATTTTTGTAAATATTTTATTATATGTTTTCATGTAACAACACTGAAAAAATTACACTTTGCTACAATGTAAAGTAGTGAGTGTACAGCTTGTATAACAGTGTAAATTTGCTGTCCCCTCAAAATAACTCAACACGCAGCCATTAATGTCTAAACCGCTGGCAAAAAAAGTGAGTATACCCCTAAGTGAAAATGTCCAAATTGGGCCCAATTAGCCATTTTCCCTCCCTGGTATCATGTGACTCATAAGTGTTACAAGGTCTCAGGTGGGAATGGGAAGCAGGTGTGTTAAATTTGGTTTTATCACTCTCACTCTCTCATACTGGCCACTGGAAGTTCAACATGGTATCTCATGACAAAGAACTCTCTGAGGATCTGAAAAAAAAATTGTTGCTCTACATAAAGATGGCCTAGGCTATAAGAAGATTGCCAAGACCCTGAAACTGAGCTGCAGCATGGTGGCCAAGACCATACAGCGGTTTAACAGGACAGGTTCCACCCAGAACAGGCTTCGCCATGGTCGACCAAAGGAGTTGAGTGCACGTGGTCAGCGTCATATCCAGAGGTTGTCTTTGGGAAATAGATGTATGAGTGCTGCCAGCATTGCTGCAGAGGTTGAAGGGGTGGGGGGTTAGCCTGTCAGTGCTCAGACCATATGCCGCACACTGCATCAAATTGGTCTGCATGGCTGTCATCCCAGAAGGAAGCCTCTTCTAAAGATGATGCACAAGAAAGCCTACAAACAATTTGCTGAAGACAAGCAGACTAAGGACACAGACTTAAAAATAAAAAAGTGTGGCGCTAGTGAAAAGTGAGGCTCCTGTTGCTAGACAGGTAAATATAGTTATTTGAGGAGGAATGAGAAACACTTTCAGTGTAAATAGGTGAAGTGAAGAAAAGTTGTTTTGTGAAACATCCAAAACAATTATAAAGGGAAAATCAAAACTTATATGTGTAGAGAAATAGGGTACTCAGTAATAACCTATAGGTTGAATAGGAAACAATTCTGCATATGAAACCAAATTCCAAAGGAAAAACAAAGCAAGTACATATCAATGCAAGGTATTGTTTCCTATTCAACAATTCCTATTCAATAATTGTTTTGGATGTTTCACAAAACAACTTTTCTTCACTTCACCTATTTACACTGAAAGTGTTTCTCATTCCTCCTCAAATAACTATATTTACCTGTCTAGCAACAGGAGCCTCACTTTTCACTAGCGCCACACTTTTTTATTTTTAATTCTCATCTGCAACGGTCATATTGCTGTGTTGGCTGCTTTCTTCATATTTAGGAGTTGGCGCAATTTCTACACCTTTCTTTCATACGTTTCCTAAGGACACAGACTACTAGAACCATCTCCTGTGGTCTGATGAGACCAAGATAAACTTATTTGGTTCAGATGATGTCAAGCGTGTGTGGTGGCAACCAAGTGAGGAGTACAAAGACAAGTGTGTCTTGCCCACATTCAAGCATGGTGGTGGGAGTGTCATGGTCTGGGGCTGCATGAGTGCTGCCGACACTGGGGAGCTACAGTTCATTGAGGGAACCATGAATGCCAACATGTACTGTGACATACTGAAGCAGAGCATGATCCCCTCCCTTTGGAGACTGGGCCGCAGGGCAATATTTCAACATTTTAATTACCCCAATCACACCTCTAAGACGACCACTGCCTTGCTAAAGAAGCTGAGGGTAAAGGTGATGGACTGGCCAAGCATGTCTCCAGACCTAAACCCTATTCAGCATCTGTGGGGCATCCTTAAACAGAGGGTGGAGGAGCGCAAGATCTCTAACATCCACCAGCTCCATGATGTCGTCATGGAAGAGTGGAAGAGGACCCAAGTGCCAACCTATGAAACTCTAGTGAACTCCATGCCCTAAAGGGTTAAGGCAGTGCTGGAAAATAATGGTGGCCACACATAATACTGACACTTTGGGCCCAATTTGGACATTTTCACTTAGGGTGTAATTCATTTTGTTGCCAGCAGTTTAGACATTAATGGCTGTGTGTTGAGTTATTTTGAGGGGACAGCAAATTTATACTGTTATATAAGCTGTACACTCAATACTCTACATTGTAGCAAAGTGTCATTTCTTCAGTGTTGTCACATGAAAAGATATAATAAAATATTTACAAAAATGTGAGGGGTGTACTCACTGTTGTGAGATACTGTACATAGAAAGGGAGAGGGCATCCCAAATCCACACAACACTGAATCTTGTTGTTTGTGCATATGATGTATATATGCAGAATGCTCTGGGTGTGGAGAATGCCCACAGGTTTTTGACTCTTGTCTTTAGTTTAACAAAGTTTTACAAAAGGGTCCACTATGCAAACAAGAGGACTTATACTTACCTCTCCCACTGCCCATACCGCTGATCTCCACCGTATTCAAGCCCTACACTGCCTTTTGCTTCAAATACACTTGTGTTGTATTCCTGGTTCCTCACTACACACTGTAGTTCCTTCTGTTGACCCCTAACTCACTACTATGTGTAGTGACATAGAGGTCAGTGGAGGAATCACAGTACACAGAGGTGGACCAGGCATTTGATAATCCCAGAAGTTGATGCTGAAGATTTTTGAGGCAGCATATCTTGTCAAGTTAGTATCGGGGAAGCCCGCTGTAAACGTTGCTCAACTAAGCCACAGTAATGCGGAGTTCTGCCTGGGTAAAAACAAAAATAAAAATCAGAAGCTACAAATACTGCAGCTGCTGACTTTTAATATATGGACATTTACCTGTCCAGGGAGCCTGCGATGTTGGCACCCGAAGCTGACCCGTCCCTCGGCTCCGGGTGCAGGCGCTAGCATCCTTACTAAGGGAGACAGGAAGTGAAGCATACCTCCCAACTTTTTGAGAAGGGAATGAGGGACACCTATCAGCAAAAATATGCAGGCATAGGACACACCCCTTGCCACGCCCCCTTAAAGGAGAACTGTACAAAAAAAAACAAGATTAGTTAAATCACAAGTGCTTTTTTTACCACTACTATTCCTTTATACTGGCTTTTGGAATTTACAAATACAGCAATTTAGAAATCAGATGAAAGGTTTAGTATTGGAAAACACTTTTTGATAAAAAAAAGTGCATTTCATATACAGCTATATAGATCAGACCAAAATGAGGGACAAATGAGGAGGAATGAGGGACAGAGGGACATTGTTCCAAATCAGGGACAGTCCCTCGAAATCAGGAACAGTTAGGAGCTATGGTGAAGCTTCACAGCTTGTTTCCTGCTGCGTATGCGTGAGTCACGCTGCCCTTTCTGAATGGTCCCTGCTGTCTTCTGGGACCTGTGTGTTTCCCAGAAGGTAGCGGGGGGGGGGGGAGGAGGGCCGGACATTGCGTAGTTCGCCGCACAACATTGCGGCGATCTTTCCCCGGAAGTGGGAGCAGATACCTGGATTTGACAGGTATCTGCCCCCCCTTCCCCCTGAAAGGTGCCAAATGTGGCAACGGAGGGGGGAAGGAATCCAATCTGCGGAAGTTCCATTTCTGGGTGGAACTCCGCTTTAAGCATGTGTTGGCATTATTTTATTTGAAGAAATTTAAAAGAAAGTATGCTAAAAAAAAAAAAAAAAAGATGATTTAAAATGTATTGCTTATCAAACAATCAAAATGTTATCTGTGACAAACTGAATCCAGCTCCATCTGGCAGCCAGTAATGTGTGACCAACATTCTGTGTTGGAGGTGCTTAGAGGATTAAGGAGTTTAGAATTAAATGCTTACAGTTCCAAATTTTTTCAGTTGTTTGAGAAGCTTTCTTTTTTTAAACACACTTTTACTTTTAAAACTTTCAGAAATATTAACAATCGTGCAATAGAGAGTATAAAACATTATGTTTTGCAAATAGGTTGTGGTCAATGTGCATCAATGGTACTCACAAATTTACACTCCTAATACTTTAGTACGGATTACAAGGTACCCACAAGGGCGGAATGCAGATAACAGTAAATCATAGTTCATATACAACTAAAGTTATCACAAACAGGGAAGAAGGGAGGTAAACAATAGACTCAACACTAGGGATGGGCTTTATGTTCGGGTCGAACATGAGTTCGATTCGAACATTGGCTGTTCTCCCATCCCGCGGAACACCCTTTAAAAGTTATTGTCATAAAAAGAGTTTGGGAAACTGGGTCCTGCCCCAGGGGACATGTATCAATGCAAAAAAAAGTTTCAAAAACAGCCGTTTTTTCAGGAGCAGTGATTTTAGTAATGCTTAAAGTGAAACAATAAAAGTGAAATATTCCTTTAAATTTCGTACCTGGGGGGTGTCTATAGTATGCCTGTAAAGTGGTGCATGTTTCCCGTGTTTACAACAGTCCCTGCACAAAATGACATTTCTAAAGGAATAAAAGTCATTTAAAAGTACTCGCGGCTATTAATGAATTGTCGGGTCTCTGCAATACACATAAAAGTCATTGCAAAAAATGGCATGAGATTCCCCACAGTCCATTACCAGGCCCTTTTGGTCTGGTATGAATATTAAAGGGAACCCCGAACCAAAATTTAAAAAAAAATGGCGTGGGGGTCCCCCTCAAAATCCATACCAGATGGATTTTAAGGGGAACCCTGCGCCAAAATTAAAAAAAAATTGCATGGGGGTCCCCTAAAAATCCATACCAGACCCTTATCCGAGCACGCAACCTGGCAGGCCGCAGGAAAAGAGGGGGAGACGAGAGAGCGCCCCCCCTCCTGAACCGTACCCGGCCACATGCCCTCAACATGGGGAAGATGTCCCCATGTTGATGGGGACAAGGTCCTCATCCCCACAACCCTTGCCCAGTGGTTGTGGGGGTCTACGGGCAGGGGGCTTACCGGAATCTGGAAGCCCCCTTTAACAAGGGGACACCCAGATCCCGCCCGCCCTGTGTGAATTGGTAATGGGGTACAAATGTACCCCTGCCATTTCACAAAAAAAGTGTCAAAAATGTTAAAAAAAACAAAAAAAATAGCCGGTTTTTGACAATTCCTTTATTAATGTCTTCTTCTTACCCCGCTTCTTCCTCCATCTTCTTCTGGTCTTCCTTCGGTTTTCTTCTTCTTCCTCCATCTTGTTCTTCCCCCGCTTCTTCCTCTATCTACCTCTGCTTCTTCCTCCGGTCTTCTCCTCCGTCATCTTCCTCCGGTCTTCTCGTCCAGCATCTTCTTCCGGCTTCTTCCCCGCTTTGACCTCCGGACGATCCGCCTCAATGGGAGTCTCCTGCTGTGTGACGCTTCTGTTCTTGTGACAGCTCTTATATAACTGAGGGCAGGGCCACCTAGTGACCCCGTCCCCCTCTGACGCACGGGGATGGCTTCCCTATGGCTTTCCCCGTGTGGTGTCAGAGGGGGGCGGGGTCACCCGTTAAGTAAAAAAAATGTTAAAAAAGACAATAGCTGGTTTTTGACAATTCCTTTATTAATGTCTCCTTCTTTTGGCGTGGGGTTCCCCTTAATATCCATACCAGACTTAAAGGACCTGGTATGGAATTTGGGGGGACCCCCACACAATTTTTTTTTTTAATTTTGGTTCGGGGTTCCCCTAAATATTCATACCAGACCCAAAGGGCCTGGTAATTGACTGTGGGGGAATCCCATGCTGTTTTTTTCAATTACTTTTATGTGTATTGCCGGGACCGACAATTCATATAGTCGCGAGTACTTTTAAATGACTTTTTTCCTTTAGAAATGTCATTTTGCTCTTGCACTGTTGTAAATACTGGAAACATGCGCTACTTTCCAGGCATACTATAGACACCCCCCAGGTACGAAATTTAAAGGAATATTTCACTTTTATTGCTTCACTTTAAGCATTATTAAAATCACTGCTCCCGAAAAAACGGCCATTTTTAAAACTTTTTTTTGCATTGATACATGTCCCCTGGGGCAGGACCCGGGTCCCCAAACACTTTTTTATGACAATAACTTGCATATAAGCCTTTAAAATTAGCACTTTTGATTATTCATGTTCATGTCCCATAGACTTTAACGGTGTTCGCGTGTTCGAACAAATTTTTTGCCTGTTCGCATGTTCTGCTGCGAACCGAACCGGGGGGTGTTCGGCTCATCCCTACCCAACACTATAATCATGCAGATTTTGCTTTCAGATGTACAATTTTAATGTGTAGTATATCTTGAAATCAAGAGAAAGAAAGAAAAAGAAAAACAACAAAACCACCTAACAAAATCATACATGTGGATCTTTTTTTCAGTGGGAACGCTGTTCTGGCACCTTCAGCACTGAAGGGGTGTGCTGGAGGGTCTATTGATGCTCGCTGTTGGGGGATCTATTGTCACTGGGGGTATTCATTTGTGGCTGGGAATGTCTATTGTTGCTGGTGGAGGATCTGTTTTTGCTGGGATTTTATAGTGCTGGGAGGGATCTATTGTTGAGGGGGGTCTATTGTTGCTGGCTGCTGGGAGATTGTATTGTTACTGGCTCAAGTTTATTGTTGTTGGGGGATCTATTGTTGCTTGTGGGGATCCATTGTTGCTGGTGGGGGATCCTTTGTTACTGGTGGGGATCATATTGTTGCTGGTGGGGGTCTTATATTGCTAGGGGGTCAATTGTTACTGGCAGGGATCTACTGTTGAGGTAGAGGTCTATTTATGCTGGCTGCTGGAGGGTCTATTGATGCTGGCTGCTGGGAGATCTACTGCATTGTTACTTCAGGGGTCTATTGTTGCTGGGGGGGAACTATTGTTGTTGGGGGGGTCTATTGCTGCTGGGAGATTAGGAGAGCTATTGTTGCTGGGGTCTATTGTTGCTAAGGGAATCTTTTGTTGCTGGCAGGATCTGTTGCTGTTGGGAGTGGGCTATTGTTTTTAGGGGGGGGGTCTATTTTTGCTGGGGGGATCTATTGTTTGTGGATGGATCTATTGTTGCTGGCTGCTGAGGATCATGCTCGGGGGTGGGTAGGGGCGGAGACAAGGGGTGACTCGGAAGGGGGAGTATCTGCACCTATTCTCTGCATACATGTATCTAGAGTTGGGGTATATAAAGTAAGAGAAAATGAAAAAAGGGTGTGTAAGAGGGAGTCCAGAAGAACCCAGTGATGGAGTAGGGAATAAGAAAGTTTACCATATTTAGGGGCTTATCTTTCAACTATATGTGTAGTTTTTCACTCCTTGATCTTAATTTCTTTGTAGGAGTTTGACTCCTTTGACTTTGTCCATACAAACAATGGGCGATTGAATTGTGTCTAGCTTAGCATGCAGGACCGATTCCATTTCATGGCTATAATCCATATAATACATCCATTCTTTCAGGGTTGATGTAGAAGTCAATCTCTAGTATCTCGGTATTATGGTGTAAGCTGCATTAAAGAGGTAATATAGAAGAGTCTTAGTGGAGTGTTGTCTCTGTCCAGTTTCTAAATGTAGAAGGGACAAACTGGGGGAGTATGGAATAGAACACCCTGTTACTTGCTTTATCAATGAGTGGACTGTGCTCCAGTACTTTTGGCCAGAACTAGAATATATACAAGTACCATAGCACAACTATCTAAAGTACAAAAACCTTGTGATATTTATATAACATGCATGGATTTTAATGTATGGCCCCTTAAGAATCATCAAGAAAGCAGCAAGCCTCTCCTTGAGGAAGTCACGTGATGAATGATGAAACACATTGGGGGCGGAGTCTTTGACATCATCACGCTAGACCAGAAGTGAGGTATAATAGCCTGGTATACAGTGATGCTGATTTCTGGATGGTTATTAAGGGGGCAATGGATTAAAATCCCTGCATGTTAGCCACTTGAGATCAGGCCTTTTTCTGACACCTTTTGTTGACAAGTAAAAAATCTGTATTTCTTGCTAGACAATTACTTAGAACTCCCAAACATTATATATATATTTTTAGCAGAGGCCCTAGAAAATAAAATGGTGGGTTTTGCAAGTTTTTGTGCAGCCGGATTTTTAATGCAAATTGCCTGGAAAAAATACACTTTAATTATTTTATTGCACACAATCACAATATAATACCCAACTTTTTGGTAAAATATAAAAGATGGTGTTATGCCAAGGAAATAGATACCTACCATGTAAAATTGCACATGCTCGTGCAATGGCGACAAACTATGGACAAATGTCCATAATTAACATAATTAAGCCATTTATTGTGGCTCAATATAAACCTAATTATACTTGTCCCCAAACTCACTTATTTTCTTGGATATACTTTCTTGGAGATATGAATAACACTCAAAGCCTACCCTTTAAACAAAAATGGGAAACTGAACGAAACACTTTTTTAACAGATGAACATTGGAAAGAAATACAGTATGCACTATACTGCATAAATGTTCTTTCTATGCTCGCACACAGGAAATGATCTTTATTGTATAGGATTTCTGCATAAAATTGACCTACGCATACCTCCCACCTCCTGAAGATGTATTAAAGAAAGAGAAATGCTGGCACATAAATTCTAGTTCTGAAAAAGCAAAAGAAAAGTGCAGTGCTACCCTGATAGTAATTAATATCTAATTTATGAATAGTGGTGAAACCACCTAACACTTACACTGTATGTTTAAATATACCATCCTAACACACAAATATCCTTATATAATGAAAAAGTTGTCATAAAAATACTTAGTGAAACAAACCAATAAAAAAAACTTTACGGTTAAAGAGGAACTGCAGCTGAACTGCAGCCTGCTTACATAATTGGTTATAAAAACATCTTTGCCATTCTGAAGCTTCCCTCCAACCACTTTGCATATTATTTTATATATAATGTGATTCTGTACTTGCCAAATATGCTGCAGAAATCTCCCTCCACTGAGTCTGGCTGCATCCATTTTCATTGGGGGCAGCTGACGCTGCTGCCTGTTCACTTCCTGGATTTACACAGACACACAGAAGCACATCTCCAGCTCTGCAGCTCTCATTGGCTTTCTTATGACTCACCCCCCTCCCTCCCTGGCAAACTCTCACGAGAGTGAGAACTAGCTGTGGATGATGTCATAAGCCTAGGCTTTTTACCAGACAAGAAACAAGAAGTAGGCTTTATAAGGTATTTACTGGCAGAATAAAAATGTTTTACTATCCAAAGTTAAAACAACAAGGGCGGAAGATTTCATAGATGGAAAGATGAAAAAATGACTGAAGTTCCACTTTAACTCAAATATTCCTACTGTTAAACTGTAGTGATGAAAAATAGTGGACACCCTTTTCAGGTGCAGCTCAAAATATACGGTGAAAAAAGATTCCTCTTTCAAATACAAAACGAATATACAATTACTTATTGTATGTATAATGGTGGAAAGCCCTCAAATTAAACATCAATTTTCATGTGCAAAACGGTGCATGCATGAAAAAATCAAATGATTAAGCCCCGAGGTGGGGTGAAACGTGTTGGAGACATGGTCTGGATGAATTGAGCTGTGGCTGCTTTTTCCTGCTTACCACTTGGGCCGGGTTAGGTGTGTGGCAACCGGGTTACCTCTTTCTAGGTTTATGTTGAGGTTGTGTTAAAAATTCTGAATTTGGAGATACACTAACCAGGGTAGACTTGCAAAAACTGTCCAGGGTCCTAGGTCTGATCTGGGAAGGAATTTTCCTAAATGGAAAAAATCCCCTGATAGGGGAGTGTGCTTGTTAGGCCAGTTGGCATAGGTAGTCTGTGTATTCCTGGTAGGGAATTTGCCATTGCCTATCAGGGATGTGAGGGGTTTTACAGCATGAAATAGGCTGGGTTTCTACAGCATAGCTTAAAAATATTTAGGGACGTCCCCATCAAGGGATGCTTGCCCACTCTTTTAGATATTGCAGTATAGGCGGACCATGGAAGAGTAGTCAGAGGTCTGGCTGTCGAGCATTGTTCTAGGGTTACCCTGGCTTTTTCTTTCTCATGGAGAAACCAATCTACTATTCTCTGTAAGAGGCTGACTTGGAAATATTTTATAAGGTCCAGTAGACCTAAGCCTCCTTTTTCTTTAACCATTTGCTGACCAGCTGCAGCACATATACTGCAGCGGGGCAGCTCATACAGGCACCATAATGTGCCTCGCAGGTTTCTTCCGGGCTCAGGACGCACGCATGTGACCCCGCCGATTGGCTCTGCTGTGATTGAACACTGCTTGACTTAAGTGGGGTACACACTATAAGGAAATTGGGCAAACGAACGTCTGATTTTCCTTGTTGTTTCACAGCTATTCAGAACCGATAAAAGGAAATTTGTATGAAAATTCTCGTACGACAAATGCTTTTTTTTGTTTTTGTTTATTGTTTCTGATCAAGCACAGTCTTTCTTTTCTGATTTTTCTTGTATGAAAATCGTATGAAAATGGTCCACATTAAGTGAAAATAGTTTGTTCTGTTCCCATACAAGAAGAATTTTGGAGTTTGTTCCTTTGGGAATTTTCGTACGCACATTCATAATCGGCTGTCAAAAGTTGTGTACACACTATATGAAAATCATACGAAAATTCTTTGGACGGAAATGTTCGCCTTATTTTCTTAAAGTGTGTACAAGCCTTTAGTCAGCATGTCCCGACCAATGATTCATGCCTGGGACCTGCTGATCGGCAGTGTCAAATCATGGCCCTGTGATCTGTGTTGACGGGGCTCAATCTACTTATCTTCTAATAATAATACTAAGAAAAGACCTTCCTGCTGGGTTGTATCCCTGATGGAGTGGGAACCTCAAACCCCCAAAACTCATTAGCTTATTCTAAAAAAAAATGTATTACCAATAAACTTCTGGTCTGTGAAATAGTTTGGTTTTCTCCTCTTTTTGCCTCACATATGCCAGATTCACTTTTATTGTGAACACAAATGGTATTCCGTACTATTTTCGCAGTGATTTGTGCAAAGTCATTTTTATATGACTATATATTTTTATTCCTATATTAAAAGAGGAGATTTGTAGATTAGCTACCACAATGACTCTGCCTGTTTAAAGTGGCCCTATCAGCACAAGGTCACTTGTATGTAAAACATACCTGCAGGAAGACGACATATACCTACCTTTCCAGGCTACCTGTTTTTTTGTTTTGTTTTTAAATCCACTGCTTTACTAGTCACGTCACTATCCTCTCCGAGTATTTGAGCAGTTAGATGGTCTGAATACCTGTTTACTCTGCTGCTCTCTGTGGTTCCTCCAACCGGTTTGTACACCCTTTAGTAAGGTACGAGTGGGCAGGGCATTCATAGAAAGCGGTGAGGAAGCAAGGTATTTACACATCCAGAATTGTGTGAATACTTGCAGAGGTCGGTCAGCAGTAAAACAGCAATGTTTTAAGAAATGGGCCACTGGAAAGGCACGTATATGCAGTCCTCATTTTGCTGCTATATTAGACATCTATCTGACCCTGTGCTGACGGCATCACTTTACCAGTTGTTGAGACAAGATATCAGCCACACAGGGCATACATTGTTTTCAATGAGTCATAAACTTGCATTGTGAGACACACCACTAAAACACAACCATTGTGTACCAATGCAAAGCAGAAACCTGACTAGGTATTCCCATTATTCAAAGAGTGACCATCATCATCAATATCTGACTTAGTAAATAAGGGAGTGTAACAATTAAAGCGGAGCTCTGCCGAAAAAAATAAAAAAATAAATAAAAGTCAGCAGCTACAAATACTGCAGTTGCTGACTTTTAATATTAGGACACTTACCTGTCCAGGGTGCCCACAATGTCCTCACCCGAAGCCGATCTGTCCCTCAGCTCTCGAGTGCAGGTGCCGGCATCTTCAGTAAGGGAATCAGGAAGTGAAGCTTTGCGGCTTTACAGCCTGGTTCCCTACTGCTCATGTGCGATCGCGCTGCATGTCCCCATTGTTCCCTGCTGTTTTCTGGGACCTGTGTGTCTCCCTGAAGAGAGCGGGGGGGGGGGGGGCAGAGGAGGGGCCGGACATGGAGCAGATCGCCGCAGATTTTGCGTCAATCTATCGCCAGAAGTGGGAGCAAATACCTGTATTAGACAGGTATCTGCTCCCCCCTCCTCCCTGAAAGGTGCCAAATGTGACACCGGAGGGGTAGAGGAACCCGATCAGCGGAAGTTCCATTTTTGGGTGGAACTCCGCTTTAAGCTTAATACCTAAAGTGACACTAAACAATTTCCTTTTTTTTTCTGCCTCCTTGTAATGTCCTCCATGAACTCCAGAATCTCTGCTTTTTACCCCCTTACTTAGGTCTCGTTGACATCATCACCTAGAAGGAACCAGCATTCCTGCTATGCAATTCTGACATTGTGATTTTCAAGCAATTCTGCGTGTCGCATAGGGCAGCTCATTCCCTTGAATGCCCTATGCACATTTGCCTTCCAAAAACAAGCTCCCGCTCCTTTTCGGGTGACATGCTTCACATGATTTGTGAAGACGTAGTTTGCGGAGAATGCAATGTGATCCTTTCACGCAAAAATCATGGCGTGCCATTATTAAAGAATAATGGCACCCAAACACACACGGCGTGTTTTGCTGCAATCCCAAATTGCCAGATGTGAACTGGGCCTCAAATTTGTTTGGAACGAGCTATGCACGTTAGTTTTGGTCATGTACACAGCTCTTTGCACACTACAGATACCATAAGCCATTGTTCATCTGGGGAGCAAGCAAGGGGCTGGCTATTTGCCTTCATACAGTAAAACAATGGAGAATTAACTTAGCCACCCTCTAACAGCAAGTCGGATCACAGCAGCTAAAAAAGGAATTTGGAGGAGACTGAGAGCAATAGAAGAGACTTTTTGAGTTAAAGCGTTTGTAACCCAAAAAATAAAATAAAAATTGATCCTGTTCCCTTAAAGAATGCATAACAGCACAGTGCTTGTGCTGTGTCATTTGGCCCCCTGTATTACCTAAAGAACCTGGCTGATCCTGCCTGGCTATACCCTCCCCCCCTGTAAACTGATCATGGTTTATCATGGCTGCTGAGCCCTTACACCGTGGTCAGTTTACGTGCCTTAGTCAGCTGCAGCTATCCTCTCTGCTCTCCTCTCTCCCACGCTCCCTGCCTGTCAGCTAGTCTGTGCCATTATGCTCCCCATCCCTTCCCTTCCTGCTGCTATCATAACTGTACAACAAACATCCTATCCCCTCTATTAGCTAATATTATCTATCCTAGTGTCTGTGCTGCAAAAAAAAAAAAAAATGCAGATTATACCTTATATCAGAGCGTCTCCCGGCGCTGATGTGACTCCTCGACTCTTTCTCCTCTCTCCTCCCCTCCTCCCCGGCTGACGTCAGCGGCAGTGCTTTACTCCACCCGCTATAGATGTCAGCCGGGCAGAGGAGAGAGCCCAGCAGTCACGTGAGAGCCGGGAGATGCTCTGATATAAGGTATAATCTGCATTTTTTTTTCAGCATAGACACTAGGATAGATAATGTTAGCTAATAGAGGGAATGGGATGTTTGTAGTACAGTTGCTTAACAACCACTTTAAAGGAAATATATAGTTACAGCTTACACTTCCATTTTATAACATGACTCACAGATGACTTACTAACAGCTAAAACCAATGGTCATTATTCCATACATATTCCAACGCAGTTCCGGCACCTCCAGCACTGAATGTATGTAATAGCATGGGGTGTGGGGTGTGCTGGAGGGTCTATTGATGTTGGCTGCTGGGGGATCTATTGTCACCGGTGGGGATCTGATTTTGTGTGAGGGTCTATTGTTTCTGTTGGGGAATATATTGTTGCTGGGGGGTCTTATGTTGCTGGAAGGGATCTACTGTTGAGGGAGAGGTCTATTTTTACTGGCTGCTGGAGGATCTATTGATGCTGGCTGCTGGGAGATCTGTTGTTGCTGCTAGGGGGGTCTAATGTTGCTTGGGTGGATATTTTGTTACTGGGTGTGATATTTTGTTGTGGGTAGTTCACTGTTGCTGCAGGGAATCTATTGTTGTTGGAGTGGAGTCCATTGTTGCTGGGGGAGTCTATTGTTGTGTGGGGATCTATTGCTGGGATTCTATTGTTGCTGGCTGCAGGGGATCTATTTTATTGCTTTTTTTTTTATCATCATCTTCCATACAAATGATTTAGCACCACAAAATGATACTTGGTTCTGTATTCTCTAAAAGGGGCAGTACTGGTAGGTGGGTAGGGGGTGGAATCAAGGGATGGTGGTCAGAGGTGGGTAGGGGGCAGAGACAAGGGGTGACTCAGATGGGGGGAGTTCCTGCACCTATTCTCCGAAAAAAAAGCCCTGTCAATCTACACATCCTCCCTGGGTCCGCTGATAGCCTCCCATGGCTTCTGCTACCATTTATATGCCGATGACATCCAAATCTATCTCTCTACCCCTCAGCTCACCCCATTAGTCTCCTCACACATCACTGATTTACTAACAGACATATCAGCCTGGATGTCACACAACTTCCTCAAACTGAATCTTTCTAAAACCGAGCGCATAATATTTCCTCCCCCACATGCCCCTACTCTGTCAAGATCAATGGCACAACTATAAGTCCACCTTAGCCTCCGCAACATTTCTAGAATACGCCCCTTTCTAACCAATGACACCGCCAAGCTTCTAATTCACTCCCTAGTTATCTCTCGCCTCGACTACTGCAACTCACTCCCCATTGGATTACCTTTACATAGACTATCCCCCCTTCAGTCCACAATGAATGCTGCTGCAAGACTCATTCACCTTACCAACCGTTCAGTGTCCTCCACCCCTCTACCAATCACTGCACTGGCTTCCACTCGCCCAACTAATGAAACTCAAAGTACTAACAATAATTTACAAAGCCATCCACAACTTTGCCCCAGCTACATCACTAACCTAGTCCCAAAATACCAACCAAGCTGCTCTCTTCAGTCCTCCAAAGACCTCCTGCTCTCTAGCTCCCTTGTCACCTCCTCCCATGCTCGCCTCCAGGATTTCTCCAGCTTCTCCCATCCTTTGGAACTTCCTACCCCAATCTGTCCAACTGTCCACTAATTTATCTATCTTTAGATGATCCCTGAAAACCCTTCTCTTTTAAGAAGCCTATCCTGCTTCTAACTAATACCCCATTTTACTTGCTCCATCAGCTCTTCTCCCACAGCTCTTACCTTTTGTATCAATTAACCCTCCCTCCTAGATTGTAAGCTCTAATGACCAGGGCCCTCTGATTCCTCTTGTACCAAATTGTAACGTAACTGTAATGTCTGCCTTCATTTGGTTAAGCGCTGTGCAAACTGTTGGCGCTATATAAATCCTGTATAATAATAATAATATAACATCATTATTGTAATAACATTACATACAATTGTTACTTTTGACAATCCAATATAAGCTTACTTGAAAATGTCCTTCCATGTTGTGAGTTCTGCCTGTCTGGTGACCGTCTCTTTCCACAACTTCCTGTAATCCCTGCTTCTCCTCTGCCGTTTATGTTCAATGCCTAAAGACTATGTAACCCATTGTACCTTGCTGCCTGTAGGCTGTGATTCCTGTACTGACTTTGACTCCTGAAACTCCTCCACTTAGCACTTCTGTAGCTCAGAAGGCAGGCTCAGTGAAAAGTGTGACACAGCAGTGCCTATTCACATTACATGGTAAATGTGTGTCACAGAATCCAAGAAAGAAAATTTGCAGGAATGTCATGTACCTGGTAGAGGCCGAGTTGACAAGAGGCCTTCCCTTATGCCTCCTGTCCTGTTTCCCCTGGAGTTAAGGGCAAGGTATAACAGGGCACAGCGTGACATGGGTGCATGTAGAAGATCCTGGCTGGAAGATAGCCTGAGTAATACAGGAGATGCAGAGACTACAGGACTGGAAATTGTATAGCAGGCAATCTAGGTGCTAGCATGTGCAGGAACTGGAGGTGTAGTCAGGCAGGCAGGAGTTGGCACTAACTGGGCAGCAGAGGTACGGAATCAGGAGGCAAAAGCGGAGCCAGGGTCAATATCAGATGTGCAGAGAAGATACTGAGTCAGCAGATGGAAGGCAAGATCAGGTCACAAGTTGGGATCAACAAGGAGATATCAGGAACAAGCAGAGTCAAGACGAGCGAGGTCAGAACACAGATGAAAGCACAGGGTATGGTCACAGGAGCAGACACACCACTCCGAACTCCTGTACAACTTTAAATAGGCCAATAGGCACCAAAACGTCTGTGCTCACGTGCACACTCATTCATGCTAACATACATGTGCAAGTGTTGATGCATAGCTGTGCTATGTGCATATCCTCACACATGGCTGTACATGCTATTCACCTGACAGGGCATCTTCACAAAGTAAGTTTACAAGCTTCAAGATTGTTCATATTAATAGGAGTAGGTTAGAAATGATTGAAACACAATGTGGAAATGAATGCAAGATTTCACATCTTGACCATAGACACACTTTAAAGCCCAACTCCGGTCAAAAGTTTTTTTACCATGTAGTGGGGCTGTGCCCACACCGCATGGGTTAACTGCTTTTTTTGTCCAGGGGCAAACACAGAGCATTTGATTCTATGAAAAACAGCACTCCCCCATGTCCAGTGTCAGACTGTTCCTGATGTCTTCACTTACAGATCCGGTCTATGGGCGTGATGACGTCAGGGAGGAATAGTGCCTCATTATTGGCATTAGTGGGAGGAATAGTGCCCCATTGTTGGTGCAGTGGGAGGACTAGTGCCCCTATCATTGGTATCAGTGGGAAGAATAGTGCCCCATTGTTGGTGTCAGTGGGAGGAATAGGGCCATTATCATTGGTATCAGTGGGAAGAATAGTGCCCCGTTGTTGGTGTCAGTGGGAGGAATAGGGCCCCTATCATTGGTATCAGTGGGAAAAATAGTGCCCCATTGTTGGTATCAGTGGGGGGAATAGTGCCCCCATCATTGTTATCAGTGGGAAGAATAGTGCCCCATTGTTGGTGTCAGTGGGAGGAATAGTGCCCCCATCATTGGTATCAGTGGGAAGAACAGTGCCCCATTGTTGGTGTCAGTGGGAGGAATAGGGCTCCCATCATTGGTATCAGTGGGAAGAACAGTGCCCCATTGTTGGTGTCAGTGGGAGGAATATTGCCCCATCATTGGTATCAGTGGGAAGAATAGTTCCCCTATTGTTGGTGTCAGTGGGAGGAATAGTGCCCCCATCATTGGTATCAGTGGGAAGAATAGTGCCCCATTGTTGGTGTCAGTGGGAGGAATATTGCCCCATCATTGGTATCAGTGGGAAGAATAGTGCCCTATTGTTGGTGTCAGTGGGAGGAATAGTGCCCCATCATTGGTATCAGTGGGAAGAATAGTGCCCCATTGTTGGTGTCAGTGGGAGGAATGTTGCCCCATCATTGGTATCAGTGGGAATAATAGTACCCCATTGTTGGTGTCAGTGGGAGGAATATTTCCCCATCATTGGTATCAGTGGGAAGAATAGTGCCCCATTGTTGGTGTCAGTGGGAGGAATAGTGCCCCCATCATTGGTATCAGTGGGAAGAATAGTGCCCCATTGTTGGTGTCAGTGGGAGGAATATTGCCCCATCATTGGTATCAGTGGGAAGAATAGTGCCCCATTGTTGGTGTCAGTGGGAGGAATATTTCCCCATCATTGGTATCAGTGGGAAGAATAGTGTCCCATTGTTGGTGTCAGTGGGAGGAATAGTGCCCCCATCATTGGTATCAGTGGGAAGAATAGTGCCCCATTGTTGGTGTCAGTGGGAGGAATGTTGCCCCATCATTGGTATCAGTGGGAAGAATAGTGCCCCAATGTTGGTGTCAGTGGGAGGAATAGTGCCCCATCATTGGTATCAGTGGGAAGAATAGTGCCCCATTGTTGGTGTCAGTGGGAGGAATATTGCCCCATCATTGGTATCAGTGGGAAGAATAGTGCCCCATTGTTGGTGTCAGTGGGAGGAATATTGCCCCATCATTGGTATCAGAGGGAAGAATAGTGTCCCATTGTTGGTGTCAGTGGGAGGAATACTGCCCCATCATTGGTATCAGAGGGAAGAATAGTGCCCCATTGTTGGTGTCCATGGGAGAAATAATGTCCCCATCATTGATATGTCAGTTTTAGGAATAGTGCTCCGTCATTGGTGTCAGAGGAAGAATGTATACTTCATGATCAGTGTCAGTGGGAGGAATAATACTCCATTTTTGATGTCAGAGGGAGGAATAGTATCTAAAGGGCCTGATTAGGGCAAGCAAAGGGCCGCAGTTTGGAGACCACCGCCCTAGACAATAAGGTGCAGGTAAGGTGTGCAGTGCAGGCACAACCCCAATGATTGTGGAAAAAATATGCCCCGAGTTTCAGCTTTAAGAATACATAGTTGCATAGAATTTTTGTGTCATTTAGTATATTGCTGTAAAACCTTTACCCTTTCCAATGCAGCTAGACTCTCCATCTACTAGATCTCCTACATACACCCCTCACATTTGTTCCCCATGCCGTTGCTGTAAAAATCCTGTTACAATGTCACATGTTTAGACAACAGAAAAAAGTAAAAGTTTCTCCTGCTACTAGTGTTGCTAGGTGTATCACTGTGACCAAATTCAGCCACAGCCAATCAGATCGGACCTCAGTACAACGCAACCACTACGTTGCAAGTAGTTCCTAAAAGCAGTGGATCTGTGACGCCAGCGCCGTGCACTAAGACTTGACGAAACAAATAAACGTAAATCAATAGATGAGCCAGGGAAACCTGACAGAGCGAGCATGGACCAGCCTGCAACTCCATCGCAAGTCATCCTGTTACCATGACAATACAGGGCGCCTGACACTGGCCACACCCCCTCCCTTCAATCTCCATCCTCGCACCTCTCAGACCCCGCCCACTCTGCAGCATTCACTTTCCTCTCCTCCTCCAGCCATTCTTCTATCCCTGCTGTGTGTTCCTGCCTCCTCCCCGCACACTCCTCCTTATCTCCCCTCCTCCTCCTCCTCCGATCTGTGGCAGAAGGGATATAAATCACAACCGCCACCCACTCCCCAAAATTACAAGACAAAGGATCCCTGCAGTGTCCCAGGACTGAGAGGATACATAGAGAGCCTAGTCCCTGGGAGGACCTCAGCAGGCTGGAACACAATACCTGTACATTTACTAAATAACATGCAATGGGATACTTGTACTAGTGTTACATACTGAGCCACCAGTGCTGTGCACTCATAACACTGATCAGTAATGGCATGGCTATGGGGGTCTTAACTTCCCACCAATTACAACAGCACCCACCATGTACTCACCCCTGAAAAGGTGACCCCACTATGTACTGTAAACATAGAGGTCTCTGATGACCCTCATACCCCTCTATATACTATACACATAGAGATCTCTGATGACCCCCCCAATACCCCTCTATGTACTTACACAGAGAGATCTCTGATGTCCCCCCCAATACCCCTTTATATACTATACACATAGATATCTCTGATGACCCCCCCCAATACCCCTCTATATACTGTACACATATAGATCTCTGATGACCCCCCAATACCCCTCTATGTACTTACACATAGAGATCTCTGATGACCCCCCCCCCCAATACCCCTCTATACACTGTACACATATAGATCTCTGATGACCCCCAATACCCCTCTATGTACTGTACACATAGAAATCCCTGATGACCCCCATACCCCTCTATATACTGTACACATAGAGATCCTTGATGACCCCCATACCCCTCTATATACTGTACACATAGAGATCCTTGATGACCCCCATACCCCTCTATATACTGTACACATAGAGATCCCTGATGACCCCAATACCCCTCTATATACTGTACACATATAGATCCCTGATGACCCCCATACCCCTCTATATACTGTACACATAGAGATCCCTAATGACCCCCAATACCCCTCTATATATTATACACATAGAGATCCCCGATGACCCCCCAATACCCCTCTATGTACTATACACATAGAGATCCCTGATGACCCCCCCCCCAATACCCCTCTATGTACTATACACATAGAGATCCCTGATGACTCCCCCCAATACCCCTCTATGTACTGTACACATAGAGATCCCCGCTGACCCCAATACCCCACTATGTACTGTACACATAGAGATCTTTGATGACCCCCAATACCCCTCTATGTACTGTACACATAGAGATCCCTGATGACCCCAATACCCCACTATGTACTGTACACATAGGGGTTTATTTACTAAAATTGGATGGTGTAAAATCAGGCTCACTTCTGCATAGGAACCAATGACCCCCCCCAATATCCCTCTATATACTGTACACATATAGATCTCTGATGACCCCCCAATACCCCTCTATGTACTTACACATAGAGATCTCTGATGACCCCCCCCCAATACCCCTCTATACACTGTACACATATAGATCTCTGATGACCCCCAATACCCCTCTATGTACTGTACACATAGAAATCCCTGATGACCCCCATACCCCTCTATATACTGTACACATAGAGATCCTTGATGACCCCCATACCCCTCTATATACTGTACACATAGAGATCCTTGATGACCCCAATACTCCACTATGTACTGCACACATAGAGATCCCTGATGACCCCCCAATACCCCTCTATGTACTGTACACATAGAGGTCTCTGATAACCCCCAATACCCCTCTATGTACTGTAGACATAGAGATCTCTGATGACCCCCAATACCCCTCTATGCACTGTACACATAGAGATCCTAGATGACCCCAATACCCCACTATGTACTGTACACATAGAGATCCCTGATGACCCCAATACCCCACTATGTACTGTACACATAGAGATCCATGATGACCCCAATACTCCACTATGTACTGCACACATAGAGATCCCTGATGACCCCCCAATACCCCTCTATGTACTGTACACATAGAGGTCTCTGATGACCCCCAATACCCCTCTATGTATTGTAGACATAGAGATCTCTGATGACCCCAATACCCCACTATGTACTGTACACATAGAGATCCTAGATGACCCCAATACCCCACTATGTACTGTACACATAGAGATCCCTGATGACCCCAATACCCCACTATGTACTGTACACATAGAGATCCCTGATGACCCCAATACTTCAGTATGTACTGTACACATAGAGATCCCTGATGACCCCCAATACCCCTCTATATACTGTACACATAGAGGTCTCTGATGATCCCCAATACCCCTCTATGTACTGTACACATAGAGGTCTCTGATGACCCCCAATACCCCTCTATGTACTGTACACATAGAGATCCCTGATGACCCCAATACCCCTCTATGTACTGTACACATAGAGATCCCTGATGACCCCAATACCCCACTATGTACTGTACTCATAGAGATCCCTGATGACCCCAATACTCCACTATGTACTGCACACATAGAGATCCCTGATGACCCCCCCAATACCCCTCTATGTACTGTAGACATAGAGGTCTCTGATGACCCCCAATACCCCTCTATGTACTGTAGACATAGAGATCTCTGATGACCCCAATACCCCACTATGTACTGTACACATAGAGATCCTAGATGACCCCAATACCCCACTATGTACTGTACACATAGAGATCCCTGATGACCCCAATACCCCACTATGTACTGTACACATAGAGATCCCTGATGACCCCAATAATCCACTATGTACTGTACACATAGAGATCCCTGATGACCCCCAATACCCCTCTATGTACTGTACACATAGAGGTTTCTGATGACCCCCAATACCCCTCTATGTACTGTACACATAGAGGTCTCTGACCCCCAATACCCCTCTATGTACCGTACACATAGAGATCTCTGATGACCCCAATACCCTTCTATGCACTGTACACATAGAGATCCCAGATGACCCCCATACCCCTCTATATACTGTACACATAGAGATCCCTGATGACCCCAATACTCCACTATGTACTGTACACATAGAGATCCCTGATGACCCCAATAATCCACTATGTGCTGTACACATAGAGATCCCTGATGACCCCAATAATCCACTATGTACTGTACGCATAGGGGTTTATTTACTAAAATTGGATGGTGTAAAATCAGGCTCACTTCTGCATAGGAACCAATCAGCTTCCAGGTTTTATTGCCAAAGCTTAATTGAACAAGCTACAGATAGAAGCGGATTGGCTACCATGCGCAGCTGCACCAGATTCTGAGTGCTCCAGTTTCAGTAAATCTACCCCCCAGAGATCCCTGTGAATTGCACTGGTACTATTCTGCTGCAATACCCTATGATCCCTGTACTGTGATAAGTCAATTACTCTGTTACCAATCCACCACACTACTCTCTACTCCCTTCATTGTGATAAGTGAATTGCACTGGTATTATCCTGCTGCACTAGTCTGTGCTCCCTGCACTGCGATAACCGAATTACACTCATAATATACAGCTATACTGGCCTGTTCTCTCTGCAGTATTAGAGAATTACACAGGTACTTTACAGCTACACTAGTCTTTGCATGCTGCAGTGTGACAAGTGAATTGCACTAGTACTATATTGTTCTACTAGTCTGCTTTTTGCAGAGTTATTATGCCCCGTACACACGATCGGAAATTCCGCCAGCAAAATTCCGACGCGAGCTTCTGCTTGGAAATTCTGACCGTATGTATGCTCCATCGGACTTTTGCTGGCGGAATTTCCACCAGCAAAAGATTGAGAGGAGGTTCTCTATTTTTTCCAACGGAAAAGGTTCCTATTGGAAATTCCGATTGTCTGTAGCAATTCTGACGTGCAAAATTCCTACGCATGCTCGGAAACAATTCAACGCATGCTCTGAAGCATTGAACTTCATTTTCTTGGCTCGTCGTAGTGTTGTACATCACCGCGTTCTTGACGGTCGAAAGTTCAGAGAACTTTTGTGTGACCGTGTGTATGCAAGACAAGCTTGAGCGGAATTCCGTCGCAAAAACCATCTAAGGTTTTTCTGATGGAAATTCTGATCGTGTGTACGCGGCATTATACTGTAAGTGCATTCCACTCTGGTACTATACTGAGGTACTGGTCACCACTTATAGTGTGGTAAGTGAATTGTGCTTCTACTATTTGGATGTACTTGTCTGCTCTCCTTGTAGTGTGATAGATGCTTGCATTGGTACTATAATGTTTATTTGAGGTATTATCATTGTAGAGATCTATGATCATATTGACTTAATTCTAGTGACTTATGATCATAGAGAGGTATTAGTCTAGTGCAGTGGTTCTCAACCTGGGGGTTGCTAGGGGTCACTGAATCCTGGGTTGTTCCTGAAGCCTGCACCGTTCTCCCAGGCTAGTGATATATCATAGTGAGGTATTATCATTCTAGTGATATATCATAGTGAGGTATTATCATTCTAGTGATGAAGGATCATAGTAATGTGTTAAAAGTATATTGATTTATGATCATAGTGATGTATTATTCTAGTGATCTATAGTCATAGTGAGGTATTATCCTAGTGATCCATGATTATAATTAAATATATATTCGAGTTATTCATGATTATAGTGAGGTATTATTCTAGTGATCTATGATTATAGTGAGGTATTATTCCAGTGATCTATGGCCATAGTGAGCTATTGTCATTCTAGTGACTTAGGATCATAGTGATGTCTTATTATTCTAGTGACTTGGGATCATGGTAATGTCTTATTATTCTAGTGACTTGGGATCATAGTGAAGTATTATTATTCTTATAGTGAGGTATTATACATCTGGCGATATAGCATCATAGTGAGGGATTATCATTCTAGTGATCTATGATCATTGTGATTATAGATCATTTTATGATTTAGGATGATAGTGAAGTATGATCATTCTAGTGATTTAGGATGATAGATGAAGTATGATCATTCTAGTGATTTAGGATGATAGTGAAGTATGATCATTCTAGTGATTTAGGATGATAATGAGGTATGATTATTCTAATGACTTGGGATGATAGTGATATATGATCATTCTGGTGCTCTATGATGGTGGTGGGGCATAGTCTAGTAACTTTGGATGATAGTGATCTATGATGATTCTGGTGCTTGGGGTGATAGTAATCTATGATGATTGGGATGATAGTGATCTATGATGATTCTGGTGATTGGGATGATAGTGATCTATGATGATTCTGGTGATTGGGGTGATAGTGATCTATGATGATTCTGGTGATTGGGATGATAGTAATCTATGATGATTGGGATGATAGTGATCTATGATTCTGGTGATTGGGATGATAGTGATCTATGATGATTCTGGTGATAGTGATCTATGATGATTGGGGTGATAGTGATCTATGATGATTCTGGTGATAGTGATCTATGATGATTGGGATAATAGTGATCTATGATGATTGGGATGATAGTGATCTATGATGATACTGATCTATGATGATTCTGGTGATAGTGATCTATGATGCTAGTGATCTATGATGATTCTGGTGATTGGGGTGATAGTGATCTATGATTATTCTGGTGATAGTGATCTATGATGATAGTGATCTATGATGATTCTGGTGATTGAGGTGATAGTGATCTATGATGATTCTGGTGATTGGGATGATAGTGATCTATGATGATAGTGATCTATGATGATTCTGGTGATAGTGATATATGATGATAGTGATCTATGATGATTGTGGTGATAGTGATCTATGATGATTCTGGTGATAGTGATCTATGATGATTCTGGTGATTGGGGTGATAGTGATCTATGATGATTCTGGTGATTGGGATGATAGTGATCTATGATGATTGGGATGATAGTGATCTATGATGATAGTGATCTATGATTCTGGTGATTGGGATGATAATGATCTATGATGATTGGGATGATAGTGATCTATGATGATTCTGGTGATAGTGATCTATGATGATAGTGATTTATGATGATTCTGGTGATAGTGATCTATGATGATTGGGATGATAGTGATCTATGATTGGGATGATAGTGATCTATGATGATAGTGATCTATGATGATTCTGGTGATAGTGATCTATGATGATTCTGGTGATAGTGATATATGATGATTGGGATGATAGTGATCTATGATGATTGGAATGATAGTGATCTATGATGATAGTGATCTATGATGATTCTGGTGATAGTGATCTATGATTCTGGTGATAGTGATCTATAATGATAGTGATCTATGATTCTGGTGATTGGGGTGATAGTGATCTATGATTCTGGTGATTGGTATGATAGTGATCTATGATGTTTGGGATGATAGTGATCTATGATGATTCTGGTGATAGTGATCTATGATGATTGGGATGATAGTGATCTATGATGATTCTGGTGATAGTGATCTATGAAGATAGTGATCTATGATGATTGGGATGATAGTGATCTATGATGATTGGGATGATAGTGATCTATGATGATAGTGATCTATGATGATTCTGGTGATAGTGATCTATGATGATAGTAATCTATGATGATTCTGGTGATAGTGATCTATGATTCTGGTGATAGTGATCTATGATGATTCTGGTGATAGTGATCTATGATGATTCTGGTGATTGGGGTGATAGTGATCTATGATGATAGTGATCTATGATGATTCTGGTGATTGGGGTGATAGTGATCTATGATGATTCTGGTGATTGGGGTGATAGTGATCTATGATGATTCTGGTGATAGTGATCTATGATGATAGTGATCTATGATGATTCTGGTGATTGGGGTGATAGTGATCTACGATGATTCTGGTGATAGTGATCTATGATGATTCTGGTGATAGTGATCTATGATGATTCTGGTGACTGGGGTGATAGTGATCTATGATGATTCTGGTGATTGGGGTGATAGTGATCTATGATGATTCTGGTGATAGTGATCTACGATGATTCTGGTGATTGGGGTGATAGTGATCTATGATGATTCTGGTGATAGTGATCTATGATGATTCTGGTGATAGTGATCTATGATGATAGTGATCTATGATGATTCTGGTGATTGGGATGATAGTGATCTATGATGATTCTGGTGATTGGGATGATAGTGATCTATGATGATTCTGGTGATAGTGATCTATGATGATTCTGGTGATTGGGATGATAGTGAGGTATAGCAGTGTGATGATCGGACTGCACTGTAGTAGTGATGGCTCGGTATCTCCCTCCATCCTCGGATGGTGGTGATGTTGGGTGTGCGGACACTCGGTATGTATTCCCTCCGGACATTATATAGAATGGAAAGGATGAGGAGCTGTGTCCCGCAATCCTGTCCATTGACTGTCCGCACTGTGTAGAATCCCCCGTCCTTGGAGTAGTACCTCCGGGTGTTCCCCTGAGGAGCCGGGCAGTGTGCTCGGTATAATGTACGGAGACCCGCACATCGCTCCTCGGCAGGCTCTCCCTGCACTGTAGTGTATGGGGAATGCGCCGCCTGCACGTGGAGGTGTGCCAGTGTCCTTCCGCTGCTGCTGGCGGAGGGATCTGCAGTGGAGGGGGAGGGGGGCTACACCCGGGCGCTGCCCTATTTCCTTGGCTTCTCCCGGCTGGCGGAGCTCAGATTATCTCCGGCCGTGACGGAGCCGCTTCATCCCTCACACCGGCTACCCTCATCCCTACCCCGACATCACCGGTATACCTCTCGGTCACCCCTCTCGGTGTCCCCCCCTCCCCACTGAAGATGTCCGGCTGGCAGGATTACGTGGATATGCTGATGGCCGATGGCAGCTGCCAGGAGGCCGCCATTGTCGGATACGTGGACGCCAAATACGTCTGGGCAACCACCCCCGGGGGCTTCTTCCAGACGCTGACGGTAAGTGCGGAGTGTGTGGGGTACACCTGCCGGGAGCAGACAATCATCATAATGAGGGATAACGGGCGCCATTCCTCCTCCCCCCCCCGCGGACTCCCTCCCTCCCTCATCATGCGGCTCTTCTCCCTCTATGTATCCCCTCCTCATCCCCGGATCCGCTATGTCAGGCACACTGGCCGGACCGGTCTTTCCAGTCATCAGGCCGCCGGGCGCACATTGCGTTCACTGGAGAGCGCTTTGCGTAGCCCCCGGTCACTGTCATTAGGAGATTTACGTATTTGACGTAAGCGGCTTTCATGAATCCCGCCCCCGCCGCTGACACCATGTTCTTCTGCAAGATGGCGTGCTCCCATTGATTTTTATCCTTCACGAGGAGGCCTCAGAGGATGCGGGGACACCCCACCTTGTCTGACACTCTCACAGAGCACCCTCATCACCATTCTGCTCTCATTTCATTGTGTCCTGTCAGGGGGGGCGTTCTGGAAGGCGTAGAGCCAAGACCTGTGTGGTGGGCAGGGGGCTGCACTTTGTCTCACCGGTCATTTCATTTTATATGGCCGTCATTTAATACTATCCAGGGAATTAGACGTATTCAATGTCTACGCCAGCCGTTCTTGATGTTTCCAGCATGGAAGAACCCTCTAAATAAACTTTCCTGTCCCAGGGAACCCCTGCTAAGGATGACTAGATCTACAACTCGTGACACATTCGTGTGATAGTCATTGGGAAGAGTGCTCCTCACACGTGTGGTCAATGGGAAGAGTGCTCCTCACACGTGTGGTCAATGGGAAGAGTGCTCCTCACACGTGTGGTCAATGGGAAGAGTGCTCCTCACACGTGTGGTCAATGGGAAGAGTGCTCCTCACACGTGTGGTCAATGGGAAGAGTGCTCCTCACACATGTGTTCATTAAGAATTACTTCCTTACAGATAGATAAAAACATCATCGTCAGTGATTTCTTATCAGAGAGGTAGAAATTGCTCAAGGAACCCCCAGCAACCTCTGAAGGAACCGTAGGCTTCCATGGAACCCTTGTTGAGAAACCCTGGTCTACACCAACGGGGGTCCTCCAGAAGTTGTTGAGGTTCCTGGAGCCATGGCTGATTGACCTTCTTTCTGATGTTGTCTGCATAGTTCCAGGGTTGCCACCTCATTCCTTTAGGCTGGGTTCACACTAGAACACGCAGCGGCTCACAGCAGGAGTCCGGTGCGTCGCCATTCACCATTTCAGCCCAAATTTTTGGCTGAAACAGAACAAAACACGCACAGGACTCCTGTGCAGTTCGCTACTGAGCTGCTTTGAAGATGTGTGAACCTGTCTCCATAGAGAGCTGGTCACAATCTCCTGCTAGGCGAATTGGATGTGGGGAAACCTACAACCTGCATCCAATCCGCAATGGTGTGAACCCAGCCTCAAACCTGAACACATATTAATTACACAGGTTCTGTGGCTAAATAAGGTGGTAATTAAATTCACTTGGGGCCTTATCTGCATTTAATTAGCCTAAGAACCTGTGTAATTCATATGTGTTCAGGTTTAAGCCCTCGTTTACATTGAAGGCAGTTTGAAATCCAGTGAGTTCGGCTGAACTCGCACGATTTCAAACTTGCATTTCAGTGGGAGTTCGGGGGCGATTTTAAAGACATCGGTGCAGGTTCATGCACCGATGTCTATTGAAATCGCCCCTCAAGTCATCAAAAGTAGTGTAGGAACTACTTTTGGAAATCAGTGTGACGCCACAAAGTCGGCGCTGCACCGTTTCGGACGGTGCCCTTGTCGGCAATAGGCTCCAATTTGGCATGAGATTTGACATGTCAAATCGGCTCGATGTCAACGGGGCTAAAAGGGATGAGGTGGCAACTCTAGGGCCAACAATACTTGAAAGATCGTCTTTTTTAGCTGTCTGAGCATTGCATTCTTCCAACAACATCAAACATAAGAGGCATTTTCCCTTCTTACTCCCCCATGAATTGATTTTATAAGTTTAGGTTTCCACATAGGCAGATCATGGGACACATTTTTGTACTTACAACCAACACACACCGCTCTTTCAACACAAAGAGAAAACCAATGCTCCTGCGCTTTAGAAGCTGCTTTACGGTTGGTGGAAAAAACGTGTCTCACCACTGGTTAAGCCACCACCTCGGCTTGTCTCCCACTCATAACAGGTCAGGGAAACCCAAAAAGAACTCTTAAGACGAAAAAAACAGAAGGCGCACCAGCCTAGCGCATTGCCTTTGCGTCAATTTCTTATAAAAAAGGTATGTATTAAACTGTATTAAGCAAAATGTAAAGTCCACCAGATGCTTCACCCAGCATGGTCCGCTGGCCAGTGTCAGTCGTGGAGGTGAAAGTCCAAACAAATCTGACGCGTTTCGAGGAGGATCCGCTCTTCCTCTAGCTAAATTTGGAATGCAGGTAGCTGATCTTTATATGGTGAGTATGATCCAAAAGTCCTATGTGACCTCTAATTTAGGCCCCACCCTTCAATGGGCGGGCTGAGGAAATCAAGTCATATGAGTGCACACATGAGAACAAATTACTTATGACATAACATCAGGATCATTCATCACAAACATATTATATATATGTGTATGTGTGTATATGTATAAGAAGTCTAGAAAAAACACACAAGTATTTGGCTCTGAACCCTCAAGCATTGAAGCACCGCGTCTCATACTGTACCATATGGGCTACCATATGTAGCCCATATAGGTGTATATGTGTGTGAGAATGGGTACTCACCGAACATGGGGCAATTGGCACAATGGAGTATACGTATGGTAAATATGCAGAAGTCCAGATCAACTGGCTTGTCCAAAATGGGGCCGTGCAACACACTGACAATGTTTTCCTGTCCCCCCTAATAGCAATGCACGGCCCCATTTTGGACAAGCCAATTGATCTGGATTTCTGCATATTTACCATAAGTATATGAGACACAGTGCTTCAATGCTTGAGGGTTCAGAACCAAATACTTGTGTATTTTTTCTACAGACTTCTTATACCTATACATATATATAATATGTCTGTGATGAATGATCCTGATGTTATGTCATTATAAATGATTTGTTCTCATGTGTGCACTCATATGACTTGACCTGCACTCCAAATTTAGCTCTAAGGAAAAGGGGATCCCCCTCTAAATGCGTCAGTTTGTTTGGACTTTTAACTCCACGACTGACAATGGCCAGCGGACCATGCTGTGTGGAGCATCTGGTGGACATTACATACATTTTGCTTGATAAATTCATTTTATGTGAGTATAATACATACTTTTTTTTATGATAAATTGTCGCAAAGGTAATGCGCTAGGCTGGTGCACCTTCTGTTTTTTTTTTTTTTCACTTTAGAGTTACCCACCACTCTTGACCAGACACACCGAGGTACCGTTAGTTCTTAATGCCACCCCCAAACGTGAAAATGCAGAAAGTTTTTGGGTGCACAAAACCTCATGGTGTCTCAGCACCAAGCTGGTGCATGTTAGCAAAAGGATATGGGATTTTTCCCCATGTTTCCCACAGGTACAGCAGCCCATTCAAATGAATGGGCTGCTGTGCCTGTGCAAACGCACCCACACAGAGATGTAAATATGAGAACCTGGCCTCAGGGGTTCTTGTAGACATGAAAATTATTTCAAGGGTTCCTCTGGAGATACAAATGTTGAGACAGGCTAATTTATACCTCCAGAGGTTTCAGTTGCTTTTCAATAGAGGGATGATTAGTTAAAGGGTTATTTCACCTCAGTAGTAAATTTTGCAGTCCAGTCAAGGTTCCCCAGTAGGGTACAAATAATTGTACAGTGTAGAGAAATGGAGCCTCCTTTAAATTACAACCCTGTTGGCCAACTGTAGTGTCTGCAAAGCAGTAAAGGTAGCATTCTGAGTGATTAGCACCATCCCGCCTATACGCTAGGATGAATGGTCTATTCAGCACACCCCTATCATCACAGGAGCAAGAGTGGAGCTGCTGTATTGCTCACCCGCACATGTATAGTCTGCTCTTCCTTGTCCACATAACTGGACATGCGCAGTGTGATCTCCCTCATCCACAAATCTGTACATGTGTAGAGCGCTCTCCCTTGTCCATAAATCTGAACATGTACAGTGCACTCTCCCTCATCCACAAATCTGAACATGTACCGTTTGCTCTGACGTGTCCACAGATCTACACATGTGCAGTGTGCTGTCTCTTATCCATGGATCTGCACATAGACAATGTGCTCCCCCTTGTCCACCAGTCTGAACATACGCAGTGCATTCTCCCTCGTCCACAAATCTGTACATACGCAGCACGCTCTCCCTTGTCCACAAGTCTGCTTATGTGCAGTGTGCTGTCCCATATCCACGGATTTGCACATAGGCCTGATTCTTTCATCTTTAAACCATTTAAGTCTATGGAACTAAAAACCAGAAAAAAAAACCTGGCCCTTGCCATAACGTGCACAGATGTGAACTACATTCATTGGAAAATATGCTAAATGGACTGTAGTATGTTTCTCCAAAACTGAAAATGCTTAGGTGTGAACCAGGCCTTATACAATGTGCTCCCCCTTGTCCACCAGTCTGAACATGCGCAGTACATTCTCCCTTGTCCACAAATCTGTGCAAAGTGCTCGCCATCATTCACAAATTTGCACATGTGCAGTGCACTCTCCCTTGTTCACAAATCTGTATATGTACAGCGCACTCTTCCTTGTTCACAAATCTGTATATGTACAGCGCACTCTCCCTTGTTCCACAAATCTGTATATGTACAGCGCACTCTCCGTTCACGAATCTGTATATGTACAGTGCACTCTCCCTTGTTCCACAAATCTGTATATGTACAGCGCACTCTCCCTTGTTCCACAAATCTGTATATGTACAGTGCACTCTCCCTTGTTCCACAAATCTGTATATGTACAGTGCACTCTCCCTTGTTCCACAAATCTGTATATGTACAGCGCACTCTCCCTTGTTCCACAAATCTGTATATGTACAGCGCACTCTCCGTTCACAAATCTGTATATGTACAGTGCACTCTCCCTTGTTCACAAATCTGTATATGTACAGCGCACTCTTCCTTGTTCACAAATCTGTATATGTACAGCGCACTCTCCCTTGTTCCACAAATCTGTATATGTACAGCGCACTCTCCGTTCACGAATCTGTATATGTACAGTGCACTCTCCCTTGTTCCACAAATCTGTATATGTACAGCGCACTCTCCCTTGTTCCACAAATCTGTATATGTACAGTGCACTCTCCCTTGTTCCACAAATCTGTATATGTACAGTGCACTCTCCCTTGTTCCACAAATCTGTATATGTACAGCGCACTCTCCCTTGTTCCACAAATCTGTATATGTACAGCGCACTCTCCGTTCACAAATCTGTATATGTACAGTGCACTCTCCCTTGTTCCACAAATCTGTATATGTACAGTGCACTCTCCCTTGTTCCACAAATCTGTATATGTACAGCGCACTCTCCCTTGTTCCACAAATCTGTATATGTACAGCGCACTCTCCCTTGTTCCACAAATCTGTATATGTACAGCGCACTCTCCGTTCACAAATCTGTATATGTACAGTGCACTCTCCCTTGTTCCACAAATCTGTATATGTACAGTGCACTCTCCCTTGTTCCACAAATCTGTATATGTACAGTGCACTCTCCCTTGTTCCACAAATCTGTATATGTACAGCGCACTCTCCCTTGTTCCACAAATCTGTATATGTACAGCGCACTCTCCGTTCACAAATCTGTATATGTACAGTGCACTCTCCCTTGTTCACAAATCTGTATATGTACAGTGCACTCTGCCTTGTTCACAAATCTGTATATGTACAGTGCACTCTCCCTTGTTCACAAATCTGTATATGTACAGTGCACTCTCCCTTGTTCCACAAATCTGTATATGTACAGTGCACTCTGCCTTGTTCACAAATCTGTATATGTACAGTGCACTCTCCCTTGTTCACAAATCTGTATATGTACAGTGCACTCTCCCTTGTTCACAAATCTGTATATGTACAGTGCACTCTCCCTTGTTCACAAATCTGTATATGTACAGTGCACTCTCCCTTGTTCACAAATCTGTATATGTACAGTGCACTCTCCCTTGTTCACAAATCTGTATATGTACAGTGCACTCTCCCTTGTTCACAAATCCACACATTTGTCCACACTGCACCATAACTTCTAACCTACTAGGAGCCCTTGACTGCACTGCAAAATTTGCTATAAAGTTGATCTAACCTTGTATTGGAGGTTCCTATGGGATGAAAGAAACTTAAAGTAGTTCTAAAGGCCAAGGTTTTTTTTACCTTAATGCATCCCTTGCTTTAATGCACATCCCACTAACGGTTCCCCCCTGAAACACTTATCTGAGCCTGTCAGCGATCCAGTACAGTGCCCAGCTGCAGCTCTTCTCTCTTCACTTTCTACTCTCCCAGGAGACGCGGGCAGCAGCGGGAGCCATTGATTCCTGCTGCTGTCAGTCACATCCTGCGGGGAGGGAGCAGGAGAATGCTGGTGGGGTCTCCAGAAGAAGAGTTAATGCACAGAGCAGGTAAGTATGACTTCTTTTTTATTTTTAATACATAGAAAAAAAATAGGCTTACAATCACAGTTGTAATGTTACTTTTTTTCTTAAAATAATGAACATGGTGTCTGGGGTCCCCTAATGGTGCTCCAGACTCCTCCTCCATGTCTGCCCCCATAACAAGCCCTTGCTATGGGGGCAGACGTGCGGGTTCAATCCTGAGCCAGGCTGTGTGCGTCTATTGAGGCACAATGTGGCTCGGCCCCTACCTCCACTCTGCTCACAAGATTTGATTGGCATGAGCCAATGGCTCCCACTCCTGCCTCCATGTCCTGTGAAGAGAGCGAGTGCAATGATGCTGCTCTGGCACAGTGCTGTATTGAGATCGGGCTCAGGTAAGTACTTAAAGTGTTACTAAACCCACAACAGTAAAATCAGTCTGTATATGCAGAATAGCATGCTTGTTATACTCGCTGTGGAACTTTAGGGGTTAATCCTCTGCATTGTGTAAAAAGGTTGTTTTATCCTGTATGCACAGATCCTTCCCTCCTGCACGGTCTATCTGTGGAAGGTCCGCTAACACAGGCAGGGTAGCCAACCTGTATATGCTCAGTTGTGTCATTTATTCTGGAGAGAATAATTACTTGTTCTCAGGGCTAGCCAGGTCACATGATATTGGCATCACACACATTGGCATGTATACAGGCTATAGTGGAAATCTCCTACCTGAACACACAGCTCTGGACAAACTCAGCAGGATATCATGTAACCGCGGTATACAGATCAGCCAAAAAGGTATGTATTGGCAGTATTTTAATGTAAAAAGATTTATAAGCTTTGGGCAAGGTGGGTGAGAAGATGAACTATTTTCATATTACTGGGTTTAGTAACACTTAAAGGGCAGGCTTGGGGAGAACTGACATTGAAAGTTTTTTTTTTTTTTTTTTCCTTTAATGTAAAGAATGCATGAAGTTAAAAACCGTTTACTTTTTAGAACCACTTTAAGAAGCCTCTCAACATCAATTTGTGCCATAGATGGCTGGTGCTGTCATACCTTAACTGTTAAAGGTCCTTTAGGCTTTCTGAAAGCTCATATTACACTGCTGTAGCTGACACACGTTTTTTTCTGCAGCCAAGTGAAAGTAAACCTTAGATTGATCAAAGTAGAAAACATTTTTACATGATCTGAATTGTGTAGGTGCATTTTTTATTTAGGGGAGGGGTGGGGGGGACAATTTTACATCTGTAAACGTGCAAAGTGATTTGTGTATCAGTTGTTGGAAGAGTCAGTTTTTGCTATGTTTGTGCTGCACTAAGGTGTTTCAGTAAATATTTGGTAAAAGGGATGATCTTTTAAAAGTATTACTAAACCCAAAAATGTAAAAAGCCACCTTTGCATGCATGGTTCTGGCTGGCACCTACATGTGTTCATTTAAAGAAAGATAACTGGGCAGCAAGCAATGTCCTGGCTTCCCCCTCCTTCCCGCACTGTCCCTTCTGAACAGTGTATGTGAGCTACTCAGAGTGCATGCTTTTCTACCCAGAAGTTTGGGGAAGCAGCACTCTGTGCAATGTATTCAGAGGTGGGAATTCGCAAACTTAAGCTGGCCATACACTATACAATTAGATTGTAGTGTATCCATAGAATCTTGTAGATTGATGGAAACTATGTAATATAAGGACAAACCTGAACAATCCGTTCAGTTTGTATCCGATCAAGAGGCCCATGCACTACATAGTTTGATGGTAGATCTAAAGGAGATTGTGCAATTAGATTGTATGGTGCATGGCCAAATTTAGTGTGTTACTACAACAGTAAAATCAGACTGTATATGCAGTAAATAATGCTTATTATACTCACTGTGGAATCTAAGGGGTTTATCCTGCATTGCGTAAAAAGGCTGCTTGATCCTGTCTTCTCTGATCCTCCCCTTCTACCATAGTCCCCAATCTATCTCCTGGTAGTACAGAGCCCTGGTGGCACTCTGCACATGCTCAGTTTGGTGTGTATATTTTTTTGGGAGGGTGCATGTGATAAGCACAGGGCCAATCAGCACTGTCCAGACAGAGGGTCAGGGGTCATGCAGCCTCAATCAGGCTGATAGGCCAATCAGGGGAGAATGAAAACTCCTTAACCAGTGCTCGGCTGGACACTGATAGAAGTCACAAGACTGCTACATACCGCTGATGAGAAAAGATATTTAGCAGTTTATATTTACTAAAATAATTGAATTTCCATGGTCTGTATATTGTGGGAGACCAGATATAGTGAATGCAGGGTCCTGGGTTTAGTAACACTTTAAAGATCCCATTTCATGTTATGTTTTATCTATGGGCTCAATACACTGACATATGGGTTTTTTTTTTTGTGTAAAGCTTGGTGAATTAAGCCAAATAGGTCTAATTTTTACATTCCGTTGTCTATTTTTATTTTTCCTGCCATATCTATAACTATATCAGCATTTAAAGTATAGCTATGGTCATATTCATTTCCACACAGTATTTAGATTATTAATCTAATTATTATTAATTACTAATTATTAGTTAGGAGGTGGAGTCAGTACAGGAATTATTGCTTGCAAGGTACCATGGGATATGTAGTCCTTAGAATGTGAAAGTAAACAGTAGAAGAGAAGCTGCAAAGCATGCTGGGAATCCAGAAAATTGTGGAAAGAGATGGCCAGCAGTCAGGCAGCACAATAGGAATTTGCATAGACTCTACTTATATGCTTGCTAGTATTTTAGAATGTGTGGGGTTTCATTTCTAGGGTACTGGATGCTACTACCTAGTGTGTTTTCCTTGATCACAAAGTATTGCATAACTTTTTTGTTGTCCAAAATGGCCTTGTAGGATTCTTCTGGACAGTACTTGGTTTCATGCATGACACTCTTATGTTTCAGTTTGTTGCACACAGAAGTATATCAGGTTAAAGAATGAATTGATGGTAAAATTACAGTTAGGCCTCTTTCAGCTGGGTGCTGTCACACATACGGTTTGTTTTCACAGACGCAGTGGTTCTCCCTTGGCATGTGGAAGTGGATGCACGTCCCTGATCGTACACTGTCCAGAGCCACTTGCCCATACCCCTGTCAAATTTTGACATGTGGCTGTGTCCGTACAGCTGCTGCATCTGCATCTGCATCCACTTCCATAGGGTGCCTGCACTCAGCTCTGGGTGGATGCATATGTGAAAACAAACGCCTGTCTGAATGAGCTTTTAGTAAAAAAGAGGTGTAATACAAGGATAAAATGGAGCATTTTTTATACTGCTACTTATGCTAATGATTTGTGGTAATTGCTTTTTTGAACTGACTGAGCCGGCTTCATTGTAGGATTGCCACAAACATCACCCTGACTGGGTTTTGTGCTCCTCCCTAACAGATGAAGCACATGCACAGAGAAACATTTACTGGGCCTGGCCTGTTGATTATGGAATAAGTGGGCCTGGAATGACTGTGCAGTTATTTAGGAGGCCTATGCTTTCTTCCTCCAAGCCATAGGCACTCGCTGATCTCACTGATGCTCAGTACTTTTTACCTAACAATGCAGAGACAGTTGAGTGCAGTATGCTGCAGTCTTTTGTCTTGCAGTAATTATTTCAATCTACACATGGCTTTCATTGAGCAGCCGTTTGTCTCTGGAACACTGCCATAAGACACGAGTGGCATTTCATTGGTTAAATGTTTGGAATCTCAGCCCTTCTGAAATTCTAACTGTCACGTGTTGGAGTGTGGCTTTGTGAGGCTTTGTTTCTTCTTTTTTTTTTTTTTTTTTTTTTTTATTTTTTTTGTGCTAAGGATATTTCTAAAGAACAAATTCTTGTATTATCAATGGGACATTAATATAACAAATATAAAATTGCTGCCTCCATATGAGCTTAACCCCCCCCCCCCCCCACTGCTCAGTGGACTCAAATATCTTTATATTCCTGAATGTAGAAAAAATTTCCACACAGTAGAAGCTGATTTGTGAGGTGGGATGAGTGCAGTCCTCCACACGTTTTTCAGATTAAAATCGGCTTTGTTAGGAGGCATAGGGGGCATATCTATAATTGTACATTAATTGCATACTTTACCTTTTATAAATGCATAATAAATGCACCCACATTAATGAAAAAAATGTGAATTTAATATTTTTTTTTTTTAAACGAACGCCTGCAAAGTGTCACAGCCGTGATCAGTGCATCCCTAGTGCAATGCACAGCTTCCTGTAGGCTATTCTTCCAGTCTTGCCTCTGTACCCCTGGTTATGGGGCAGATAGAACACATTGACTAGAAGTGCTGGGGCATCAATGCACTTGTGCTCCATTGAGATCTATGAGTCCATCTGCTCAAGTGGCAATGGATCTGTGAATGAAGGATGTAACTGTGTGGGGCTCTGCCTGCACAGCTACTAAGTTCAAATGAAAAAAGGCCACTCTGGGAGAAGAAATCTGTGTTTCAGGGTAAGTAGGTGGGTGCTGGGGGATTTGACCATGTTTCATGATACAACCTAAATATTTGTAACATGACACATGATCAGAAATGTTGACTATTTTTTTGAGTTTCATGTTAGTAACTGACAATAAAAATTTATGAGACTAAATAACCTAATCACATAAGAACAATAAGTATATCCACAGCTTAAACATGGAAATTTAAAAGCCGTTCCAGGCTGTGTTCCAGTTGAGACAAAGTTTGTCCCAGGCAGTTTTTATTAAATTCTCATCCCCCCCTCAAGTGTTCGTGTGTGTGTGTGAAAATACATCAATAAAACGGACCCAGACAAAAGCTTTGTTGCCTTTGCCCTGTGTTATCTTTTTTTTTTTTTCTACAACCTCACACAGACAGTAATGTTGTGCACTTTACTTACTGTACATATACACACAGGACTGACCCATATATGCTCTTACTGTCATAGTACTGACCCATATGTTCTTTCTCTCTTTCTCTTTCTTTCTTTCTTTCTTTCTGTCTCTCTGTCTCTCTCTCTGTACTGATTCATATGTACTCTTTCTTTCTCTCGTAGTACTGACCCATATGCTTTTTTATCTCTCTCTCTCTCTTTTGTAGTACTGACTACAAAAGAGATATGCACTCTTTTTTTCCTCTCTCTCTCCTAGTACTGACCCATATGCTCTTTCTTTCTTTATTTCTTTCTCTCCTAGTACTGACCCATATGCTTTTTTTTCCTCTCTCTTTTGTAGTACTGACTCATATGCTCTCTCGCTCACATAGTACTGACCCATATTCTCTCTCTCTCTCTCTCTCTCTCTCTCTCTCTCTCTCTCTCTCTCTCTCTCTCGATCGACCCATATGCTCTCTTGCTCACATAGTACTGACTAGGGCCAAAACAACTAATCGATTAATCGGCCTGCATACAGAATGCATTATTTACATAGCAGGAAATACAGTGCAGCACACATACAGCTCAGTACACCATCCATGCATGTCAGAAGGTACAGTGCAGCACACATGCAGCTCAGTACGCCATCCATACATGTCAATAAGTGCCTAAGAACTTGTGAATGTGTGAGGCGCAATGCCTCACGGGACATGTAGTCCTGGGCAAGAAGTGAGTGGTTCTAAAGGCAGAAGTTTTATTTACCTTGTTAAAGGGGCTTTCTCTATACTACACTTTGCAGCTTGTTATTATAGGGGCACTCTGAAGGCAGGAGGAGCCAGAAGCGCTGGTGGGGGACCCCAGAATAGAACCAGGGCTGCTCTGTGCAAAACCATTACACAGAACAAGTATGTATAACATGATTGTTGTTTTTAAAAAAAATCACTTTAAAGACTGTGTGCGGGGAAGAGGTGGAGGCTGATAGACTGGAAGTAATAGAAGGCATTACAAATTACATTTAAAGTAAACTTTTACCAGTATTCAGCATTATATTTAAAATGATCATATCCATAAAAAAAAAGTCTCAGCTTTTAGTACTACTTTAATATAAAAGATTTATATTTCCCTTCCCCCTTTATACAGCTTCATGTCTGACTCCTAGTTATAATGCCCATATAGCCTACTTCTGGAGATATCTATCTATCTATCTATCTATCTATCTATCTATCTATCTATCTATCTATCTATCTATCTATCTATCTATCTATCTATCTATCTATCTCTAAGTCGGGGCTTGACAAAACCCAGGCGCCAGGTCGCAATAGCGACTGGAAATTGCATCCTAGCGCCTGGGCTACACCACAGCAGCGGTCTGGATTCCTGCAAAGTGCCTCCCCGCCCCCCCCCCCCCCCCCGTGTGTGCACGGACTTAGGTTGGGCTGGCCAAAATTGAGGCCGCGGCTTTGCGGCCTGCTTGAGCGGGATACACGCTCCTTTTTGCGAACCAGCGCCCTCCTCTGGTGGGCGGTGCTGTGATGAGCATGGCATGCTCACTGCCCGCCCACCTCCGACATCATCTTCCCAGTTTGACAGCTGGGGTTGAGGTTGCAGGCATGATCAGTTGCCCATTCCTTACCGCCGTTGTGGACGGGGAGTGCCATCTCAGTTCTGCCTGTCAGTGTCACCTGTCAGTGCTGCTCATCAGTGCCACCTGTCAGTACCACCTCAGTGCTGCCCATCAGTGCCATCTCATTGGTGCTGCCCATCAGTGTCACCTGTCAGTGCACATTAGTGCTACCTGTCAGTGCCACCTCAGTGCTGCCTATCAGTACCACCTGTCAGTTCCCATCAGTGGCACCTCAGTGCTGCCTATTGGTGCCCATCAGTTCCATCCTCAATGCTGCCTCATCAGTGCCCATTAGTGCAGCCTATCAGAGCACATCAGTGAAGCAGGAAAAAAAACTTATTTGCAAAATCTTATAACAAACAAAACAAAAGTTGATTTTTTTTTTTTTTTTTTTTTACATTTTTTTTTTTTTACTAATATATATTTTTTTTCCGCTTGGCATCAGGCATGAGCAATTCTTATTGGCCGATGCCCCAGACATGCACTTCTGGGCGCTGTGCAGAGGATTTAGTGCCGGTTCACACAGGGGCGGCACGACTTGCAGGTCGCCTCAGCGAGGCGACCTGCAAACGACTTCCGAGGCGACTTGCAAAACGACTTCTGTATAGAAGTCTATGCAAGTCGCCCCAAGTCGCCCCCAAAGTAGTACAGGAACCTTTTTCTAAGTCGGAGCGACTTGCGTCGCTCCTATTAGAACGGTTCCGTAGCACAGAACGGGAGGCGACTTGTCAGGCGACTAGGTCGCCTGACAAGTCGCCCCTATGTGAACCGAGCCTTACAAAACTGGCTCCTAACTTTTTCAGCTGGCTCCTAGATTCTAAGCAAACTTGTCAAGCCCTGATTATAAGTAACATATATTATTACTGTCACTGTTTCAATCTGAGTCTGATGAAATTTACCAGATTCAACCTCTATTAGTATATACAGTATTTCTCTTCTGTCTGTTATTCTCAGAGTGGATTAGAGATTTTGCTCCCTAACCATATAGTTGGTTATTTATATTTACCACTGCATATAGGTATATAAGAATAAATTGCCTTTTTTTTTTAAACTTTACATACTAACTAATTTGTACACCACACTTTTTTTAAAGTTATTATCTGATTAATTCGTGCAATAATTGGCCATTTAATCGATTATGAAAATAATCGTTAGTTGCAGCCCTAGTACTGACCCATATTCTCTCTGTAACACTGTATCGCTGATTTTGTTCCGCATAAGTCACATGCACTTTTGGGTATTTATTGACTGATTGTGGAAATCTTGTTTCTACCGTCCTAGTGGAGGCTACTAGAGTTTCAGTCAACAAAACGGTAAAATGCTCAAATACATTTCTGTCATGATGGCCACCTGCCAACTGGGATTTGTCCATCCCTAATTTGGTGTATATGTGTTTGTCTTAACCTAGAATTGTTTGTTTTTTTTCTTCCTTTGTAATAAAAAATTCTTTTAATAAACGTGGTATGTTTTGCTATAAATGTACTTGCCAGGCACTGTTAAAAGTACTGTTGATAATACAAGTTTTTGTTCTTTGGATATGATTTGGGATGTGGTGTCTAGAAAATTCACCAGTCCAATAGAGTTATTGTAACACTGCCAAATATCCAGTATTTCCTCTAAGCATGTGATTCCTGCACTGGTACATATTTGGTTTCATATTTAAAATAGCTGACTTAACAATTGAACTCCTTGCCAAACAAAGCTCCAGGGAATACGTCATACAGACTCTAGGTTTCGCTGTATTTGTGTTTGGCATTATACTGGTGTAATGAGGACCATATTTATTTTTTTAACTATATGCTTGCAAGTTGAAAAGCTGATGCTTTCATGAAAGATGGGGACTAATTAAAGCTTTTAGGGGCCTTTTATTTGAACTGATTTGGTTTACTACAGCAATAATGGCCCATTGGTTCTTAGGTATTCACACAATATACAGTATATAAAATGGTACCTGTGTTCTGTGTCCTTTGAAAGGGTTCTTGAAAAGTTTGTACACAGAGATCTGTCCTTACACATAGACATAAGAAATTTTTATTACAGTGCTTGGAGTTTTGTCTCACTAGAAACTATTTTTGGTATGACAGGCAGTTCTTCCTTCAGGTTATGGATGTTGCCATGGGGCCAGATTTGCTCCCAGCGTGGCAAATTTATTCATGACCCTTTGGGAGAAGGAGAGTGTCTTTCAGGACCGCCCCAATCAATTAATGTGCTACAAACAGTACATAGACAATCTCATTATGATTTGGGATGGGGGCATGTGTAGTCTTGAAGCCCTTATGTCGAAGTCAGATAACAACAACAAAAATATTTCCCTCTCATGGAACATCGATACTCAGCGTATGGTGTTCCTTGACCTGGAAATATAGAAGGAAGGAGTCCAATTCAGGACACAAAGCTATTTTAAGCCAACTGATTGAAATAGGTATATCCTTCTCTATAGTTGGCATCATAAGACATGCTTATGTAATATTCCGAGGAGTCAGTTTATTCGCCTGAAGCGAAACTGCTCCTCTGAAGTCTATTTCATGGCCCAATCCCATGTTTTGACCAAAAGATTTCAACAGAATGGTTATCAAAAAGATCAGATTGAAAACGAGATTGGTAGGATAGGGGACCTTGATAGGAATATTTTGGTCTCTGATTCTGCTAATAAGAGAGTAACTAAACATCAATATACATTTATTTTAGATTATAACATCCAATATAAACAGTTTAAAAAAATTGTTCCTAAACATTGGGAAGTATTAAAGTATAGGGTTTTGGGAACAGTCCTCCCTCCCCGTCCCCAATTAATTCATAAGCGAGCCTCTACTTTGAGACCTTATTGCTCCTGGGGTCATGGATCCACCCTTGTTTAAAGAGAATAGGATATTCTCATTCCTTTCTGGCTTTTATGCTTGTGGACGTTGTCCAGCATGTAAACAGTGTAGGACCAATGTGAAAAAGTGGAAGGATTTCACATCTACTTCCACTAACAAAAAGTATCAGATTAGGAATCTGAATACATGCAGCACGCAGGGGGTAGTCTGTATGTTGGAGTGCAGTTGTGGGCAGAACATCTAGACCCCCTCAGTGTTCATATAGGGGAGCACGTCAATATTAAGAAGGGTTTGAGGACCCATAGGGGTTGATTTACTAAATCTGGAGAGTGCAGAATCTGGTGCAGCTGTGCATTGTAGCCAATCAGCTTCTAACTTCAGCTTGTTCAATTAAACTTTGACAATAAAAACTGGAAGCTGATTGGTTTCTATGCAGAGCTGCACCAGATTTTGCACTCTCCAGTTTTAGTAAATCAACCCCATAGTGTCTCTAAACACTTTAGGCTGTGCCATGATAGGGACCCCAGAGGTCTTACGTTTTGGGGTATAGAAAGGGTTAATAGACATGGGAGGGGGGGACTATATTTGTCATCTTAGCCAAAGAGACTCTTTTTGGATTTTTGAAGCAAACGTTTTAATGCCTAAAGGATGAAGTGTAGTTTTTTTATTTAAATTGCTTTATTTCTGATAGATGATTCTTTTATGTATTTTTTTTATATATTTGTAATTTATATGTTGGTAATTTTTTTTTTTTCTGTAAAGGATGGCAGCGGGTGCACAATTCATTGTTTATAGGGATTTACAGTGTATATGCGGGTCAATATTTTGATAAACCCTCTAGGGGTCAGTATTGTACCCATTTTTATATATATTTTTTTTAATTCTATTTAGTGTGGTACTTATTTGTGTCCCGATCCCGATTTGTAATGGCTCACTGTGGTATTCTGTATTTTAGGATTACTTTATATAGTGATAGAAAGTGCTGATAAGTGCCTGTTTCGGTAGAGCCGGGCGATTTTCTACAAAAAAAAATAAATCTGCGATTTAAAAAAAAAAAAAAACTGGATTCACGATTCGAGTTTTTTTTTTTTAAATTTTTTATTGGACACCGCGCCGGTCCTGAGTTTTTAGGTGAGGCCACGGCTTTGGCCTAGTCCGTGGCGTCCTGAGGAGCTGTGGGCAGGAGTTTTCAGGCGAGGCTTCGGCATAGTCAGAGTTGTACTCCCAGATTCTTTTCCAAAACGTGGAAAATTCCTGTTCACCTCTTCTGGGATTTGTGGTTCATCTGTTCTTCACTTGGACTTTGATTTCATCTTTTATTGATATATTGCGCTGATATATATATATATATATATATATATATATATATATATATATATATATATATATATATATATATGGATTTATGTGAAGATCTATTAGTGTTCAGCTTGCATGACATTTTTGTTTTATTGTGCTAATTGCATCTTTATATTATTGTACACAGAGATCAACACAAATTTTCTCTTTCCCTCTTTCCTTTCCTTTTCTCCTTTTTCTTTTCCCCTCTTCCCTTGTTTCCCTCCCCGCCGAGTGCCCCCATAGCAAGCCATTTTCTATGGGCGGCACAGTGTTCTAGTGGGTAGCACTACCTGCCTGGAGTTTGCATGTTCTCCCTGTGCCTGCGTGGGTTTCCTCCGGGTACTCCGGTTTCCTCCCACACTCCAAAGACATGCTGGTAGGTTAATTGGATGCTGTTTAAATTGTCCCTAGTATGTATGAATGTGAGTTAGGGACCTTAGATTGTAAGCTCCTTGAGGGTAGGGACTGATGTGAATGTACAATGAATATGTAATGCGCTGCGCTATATAAGTACCTGAAATAAATAAAATAAATAAATGTGTGCTCACTCCCAAGCCCTGCTCTGTGTGTCCAAAGGAGAAAACAGAGCGGGGCTCCACCCCCCCTCGCTCCCTTGTCACTGGCTCCTGCTGCTGTATCTGAGCCAAAGAGGACCGAGTGAGCCTCGGCTCATGAACATTGCTGATCAAGATTGGGCTCAGGTATGAATTTAGAAGGGGCTGAAATCTGTTTGGCATTGTACTTTTAAAGTATACACATCGGGTATTTAACTTTTTGAGTGTTTTTACATTTTATTTTTTTTTGTTTCTTAAAGAGGAACTGCATTCTGCTCACATAATTTGTAATAAAAACATCTTTGCCATTCTGGAGCTTCCCTCCAACCACTTTGCCAATTATTTTATTTATACTGTGATTCTGTACTTGCCAAATATGCTGCAGATATCTACCCTTCACTAAGTCTCGCTGCAGCCATTTTAACTGGGCAGCTGAAGCTGCTGCCTGTTCACTTCCTGGATTTACACAGAGGCACACCTCCAGCTCTGCAGCTCTCATTGGCCCTCTTATGGCTCATCCTCCTCCCTTCCTGCCAAACTCTGAGTGAGAAAGAGAGCTGTGCATGATGTCATAAGCCTAGCCTTTTTACCAGACAAGAATCAGGAAGTGGGCTGTATAAGATATTTACTGGCAGAAATAAAAAAGGTTTACTATCCAAAGTTAAAACAACAAAGGCAGAAGATTTAATAGATGGAAAGATGAAAAATGACTGACGTTCCGCTTTTAAAAAGTGGATGCTCTGGTGGCTCCGTGGGATCAACACATGCTGATCTACACCTTTCCTGCCTTTAAACTTCTTCCTTCTGATTATCAGGATTGGGATGGAGGGATTTGCCATGGTCTTCATTGCTCCAGACTGGACCAGTAGGCTCCTGATAAATGCTCAGTGGACTCTTCCAAATCACAAGGATCTTCTGTCAAGGGCCCATTTACAGTCCTTCTGTTATTGCTGGCTTTAACCACATGGCTATTGTAGCTCAGGCTGTCATTTGATTACTGAATCTGCATTTCAATTATGCTACTAGTTACTTTTCGTAAGGTTTATTGTCAGACATGGAAGGCATAGTTCACTTTATGTGAGTCTTGGGGCTTCCACCCTAGAAGCTTTTCCATGGGATGAATCCTTCCCTTTCTACAGCCGAACCTAAACCAGTGTTTGGCTATCAAGTGTCAGGTTTCTTTCCTGTCTATCTTGCTTTAGAGACCATTTGTATCTTACTACTTGATTAAATCCTCATGGTAAAATCTGATATGTAGCAGCATACTGCAAAATGTGCCATGTTTGTTCTGTGCTTGTTTTTGGTGAGTTGCCATTTGTTTGTATTCTGCCTTGGATTGTTTTTCCTCTGCTCTAGTTCCATCTTGAGGGTGGCTCTGCTACTTTGTAAGGCCCTATGGAGCCACCCTTGTATGTGCACGTCAGTCTCTGCTGGGCATGCATGTGCCTTGTTATTGCATTGGGGATTGGAGGGTGGTCATGTGCATCAGGGGAGAGCACACCACATTCCTGGACAGGGCATTTGTGTGCAGTTTACTTCTTGGTAAAGGGATTAAACATAAAATCTGAAGTTGGCTGGCCTGGGGCAGGGGCACATAAGAGCTGTTTTCTTAGGGAATGAGACACCCAACTACAGTGCTGTGATGATCATTAACCTCTGTAGTAACCCCCCAACCAGAAGTTAAATAACAAAATGTATAAAAAGCGAGTGATCCTAGTAAAAAAAACTAGCATATATTCATTAAAAATGTTTATGCTTGAGGTTGCATCTGTGAAAGGGAACCATTTACAAAATTAGATGGTTTCATAATATTTTAAGACCTTTGTCCAGAAATATTCCTATATAGTTCCCCCTGTTCTTTCTCGTTTTACTCTGTGGGATCTTAATCTGGTTTTCTTTGTACATCTAAGGCCTATTAGAGACATTCCTCTCTACTCGCTCCCACAAGTTGGTTTTTCTTGTAGCTAGGGCTGCAACTAACGATTATTTTCATAATCGATTAGTTGGTCGATTATTGTTTCGATTAATCGGATAATAATCTTAAAAAAAAAGTGTGGTGTATAATTTAGTTAATATGTAAAGTTTAAAAAAAAAAGCAATTTATTCTTAAATATCTCTATGCAGTGGTAAATATAAACAACCAACTATATGGTTAGGGAGCAAAATATTGAATCCACTCTAAGAATAACAGACAGAAGAGATATACTGTATATACACTATTAGAGGAGATATTGTATACACTATTAGAAGAGAAATAGTTTTTTGGCCAATTTGTTGTTGGGCAGATTAAAAAATACAAATTGCTGCAAAAACGCATTACATGCTTTTCTGCAGCTTCTCCATTGAAGTATATTGAACCAAAAAAGCACCGTTTTGCGTTAAAAAAAAAAAATATGCAGCGGCTGAAAAAAAGCATAGATGTGAACGTGTCCCATAGAAAACCATGTTAAATGAACTGTAGTGTGTTTCTGCAAAAAGCACCAAAAAACACAAAGATGTGAACCAGGTCTAAGACGTTTAGTAATATAATGGGGTTAAAAAAAACTAAAATGAGCCCTTTATAGTACAAAAAAAGCAAATAATCGCTACTGTTAGGGGTTCATTTTTTTACTGTAGAACTGTGAAAGTAATATTTACAGTAGCAATTATTTGCTCTTTTTGTACTATAAAGGGCTCATTTTATTATTTTTAACCCCATTATGTTACTGGCCGATTAATCGATTCATAATCGATTAGTTGTCGATTAATCGATTAGTAGTTTCAGTCCTACTTGTAGCCATCGCCTCTGTGACCCTTTCTGGTTTTGCATAGGGACACAGTAGTTTGGAGGCCCTGGATTTTCTTCTTGCCTAAAGTTGGCCATACACTAACTGAAACTAACCAATTCCACTATCTACACACTGGATAGATAAATCTCCTGCTGTGGCTATTGTATTCTTACAGCTGGCCCTGCTCAAGACATCTGTGCCTTATGACCAGGCCTTGTGATTACACATTTCGTAGTTTTCCTGTCCCATAACATAGTCTAATATGGCATTCCACTGGCTGGTTGTCTTTTATGAATTAAAAATTGGGGATCGTTCATTTAAAACGAGAGTGGGTAAGCTGGCAGATATTTAGCATCCTCATGTCACAACTCTTCTAATGAGTATAGCAAGTGTGCTCCTGCCAATACAGCTGTGTCTATAATTCATTAGTTCTTTCTGGAAATACATTAACAAGGTTTAGTTTCACCACAAACACATGTTACATATGTGCAGTTGGATTTAGTCAACTCTGTTTTAAAGCAGGGTTGGTTAATCTTTTCTTCGGGTGTTTTCACACTGGGGAGTTGGGGGCGTCGGCCGTAAAGTGCCGCTATTTTTAGCGGCGCTTTACCGTCGTTTTGCAGAGGTTTTCGGGTCGCTTTTAACCCCTGCTAGCGGGCGAAAAGGGTTAAAAATAGCGATGCACCGAATTTTCGGCCGCCGAAACATATCGGCCGAAAATGGCCTTTTCGGCAAAATGCCGAAAAGGAAATCTCGCCGAAAATGGGGGCGGGGCCCCGTCCCTGGTGCTGTTCATTACGGGGGTGTCCTTCTGGCGCGGTGTGCCGCAGTCCTCTCCTCTCTTCTCCTCCCTTCCCTCCCTCCTCGCCGCGATCTCACAGGAGGCAATGTCCTGCCTCCTGTGACAGACGGCACACTGATCCAGTGGTGGGACATTGAATCAGTGTGACATGATTACAGGAGGCGGGACATCGTTACTGCGACCCGGGCAATTAAAATGCAGCTCCGTGACACGGAGATTGCCGCTCTGATTCGGGCACTGGCAGGCTGCATGACAGGCACTGGCAGGCTACATGACGGGCACTGGCAAGCTGCATGATGGGCACAAGTGAGGCTGCATCTCATAGGCACAGGCAGGCTGCATCTTATGGGCACATGTGGGCTGCAGGAGGCGGGACATCATTACTGCGACCCGGGCAATTAAAATGCAGCTCCGTGACAGAGATTGCCGCTCTGATTCGGGCACTGGCAGGCTGCATGACAGGCACTGGCAGGCTACATGACGGGCACTGGCAAGCTGCATGATGGGCACAAGTGAGGCTGCATCTCATAGGCACAGGCAGGCTCCATCTTATGGGCACATGTGGGCTGCATCTGAGGGGAAAACTCGGGCTGCATGACGGACACTGGTGAGGCTGCATTGATCTCTTGTATCATGTCTGCAGTCTCTGACCCTCTACCATGTCCGCAGTCTCTGACCATCTCCTCTACCGTGTCCCCAGTCTCTGACCATCTCCTCTACCGTGTCCCCAGTCTCTGACCATCTCCTGTACCGTGTCCCCAGTCTCTGACCATCTCCTGTACCGTGTCCCCAGTCTCTGACCATCTCCTGTACCGTGTCCGCAGTTTCTGACCATCTCCTGTACCGTGTCCGCAGTTTCTGACCATCTCCTGTACCGTGTCCGCAGTTTCTGACCATCTCCTGTACCGTGTCCGCAGTTTCTGACCATCTCCTGTACCGTGTCCGCAGTTTCTGACCATCTCCTGTACCGTGTCCGCAGTTTCTGACCATCTCCTGTACCGTGTCCGCAGTTTCTGACCATCTCCTGTACCGTGTCCCCAGTCTCTGACCATCTCCTGTACCGTGTCCCCAGTCTCTGACCATCTCCTGTACCGTGTCCCCAGTCTCTGACCATCTCCTGTACCGTGTCCCCAGTCTCTGACCATCTCCTGTACCGTGTCCCCAGTCTCTGACCATCTCCTGTACCGTGTCCCCAGTCTCTGACCATCTCCTGTATAAAAATATTTTTAAAAACAGTCACTTTCGGTATCGGTGCTGTTTCGGTTTTCGGCCTAGTGTATTTTTCATTTTCGGTATCGGTTTTGGCACAAAAAAATCCATTCGGTGCATCCCTAGTTAAAAATGCCCACAAAGCGCAGCTGCAGCGGCGCTATGCCGGCGGTTCGGTGGCGCTGCCCATTGATTTCAGTGGGCAGGGGCACTTTAGGAGCGATGTATACACCACTCCTACAACGCTGCAAAGATACGGCTTGCAGGACTTTTTTTGGCGTCCCACCAGCGCAAACCTCCAAAATCTTCATTGCAACCATGACCATCTGTCATCTACTGGCCTTCTGGATTCACTATCGCTCAATTCTGCAAGTATTCTAATTTAGTGTCGCTGTTTTCTAGCTGGTCTAAAGCCACCTTTGATGTAAAGGGACACTTTTTGGTTGCTATGGACAATCTCAAGTTTCCAGGCAGAAAGAATGGTATATATAATATAAAACTGCATGCAGGGCACAGGACAAAGCACTGGGGACAAAAGGGAAGTGAAATGATTTGTAAGATTACAGTACTGTATGTGTTATGATTTTTAAATTTTTTGAATTTGCCACCAGACTCCGCCCCGTGCGTCGCGACGCTCGCAGGAAACGGAGCCTGGCACAGAGAGGCTTCGGGCAGAGGACGGAGCCCGCAGACAGCGCGGGGGGACATCGCAGGATCCTGGGGACAAGGTAAGTATACCACACCAGGATCCTGAGATGTAATCCCGAGTGTGGCTCGGGGTTACCGCTAATGGTGCTGAAATTTAACCTCGAGCCACACTCTGGAATACCGTCAGGGAGGCTACGGGGAAACATGTAAATGTGTTGAAATGGCCTAGTCAAAGCCCAGAGACCTCAATCCAATAGAAAATCTCTGGTCAGACTTGAAGATTTCTGTTCACAAGTGCAAACCATCCAAATTGAAGGAACTGGAGCAGTTTTGCAAGGAGGAATGGGCAAGAATCCCAGTGGTAAGATATGGCAAGCTCATAGAGACTTATCCAAAGCAACTTGGAGCTGTGATAGCCGCAAAAGGTGGCTCTACAAGGTATTGACTTTAGGGGGTGAAGAGTTATGCAAATAGACCTTTTCTGTTATTTTGTCCTATTTGTTGTTTGCTTCACAATTAAAAAAAAAAAAAAAAAACATCAAAGTTGTGGGCATGTTCTGTAAATTAAATGATGCAAATCCTCAAACAATCCATGTTAATTCTAGGTTGTGAGGCAACAAAACACAAAAAATGCCAGGGGGGTGAATACTTTTGCAAGGCACTGTATATACATATTTCAGTCATAAAGAGGAATATGCTGACAATATTAATATCATTCATAACACTGTATCACCGTCATTTCCCTAGCTCCCAGCTTTGCTCCGGTTGGTAAGAGTGTTCATAATTTAAATATAAGGTTATGACCCAGGACCATTAGTATATTGTAGCATGTTCTGTTTAAAACTAAACAAACAACATGCTTTTTTTAAAAAAAGGTTTTTATTTTTGATTTTATAACATAGAAAAAGCAATACAGAGAAGACAACAAAAGAGGGACTTATGTACAATTGCAAAAGATGTGTTCGGTGAAGCACCTACATTGTACAGGCATTGTAAGAATATTACAAGTCCCTAAAACAGAAATACCCCAGTAAAGCACATTCATACCTACATGCATACAGCCATTCAAACCAGCAGCACATGCAACCCCGTAAAGACAATATAGGTCAAGAATCCCCCCCCATGTAGTAGATGCTTCATAAAGACATCCCGCGATTCTCCGTTTTGTATGCTGCCAGACAACAACATTAGAGTACATAAGTAATAGGTCTACTAGGAAAGCTGTGAAGATAGGACATCCCCCCCCAGAAATCCTTCGATACATCAAGCCATGGTTGCCATATTTTAGTGAACTTCTTAAAGCATGCCCTACTCTTGTTTATCAATTTAACCACTTGAGCCCCGGACCATTATGCTGCCTAAGGACCAGAGGTCTTTTTCCAATTTGGCACTGCGTCGCTTTAACTGCTAATTGCGCGGTTATGCAATGCTGTACCCAAACGAAATTTGCGTCCTTTTCTTCCCACAAATAGAGCTTTCTTTTGATGGTATTTGATCACTTCTGCAGTTTTTATTTTTTGCGCTATAAACGGAAAAAGACCGAAAATTTTGAAAAAAAATGATATTTTCTACTTTTTGTTATAAAAAAAAATCCAATAAACTCAATTTTAGTCATACATTTAGGCCAAAATGTATTCGGCCACATGTCTTTGGTAAAAAAAATGTCAATAAGCGTATATTTATTGGTTTGCGCAAAAGTTATAGCGTCTACAAACTAGGGTACATTTTCTGGAATTTACACAGCTTTTAGTTTATGACTGCCTATGTCATTTCTTGAGGTGCTAAAATGGCAGGGCAGTACAAAACCCCCCCAAATGACCCCATTTTGGAAAGTAGACACCCCAAGGAAATTGCTGATAGGCATGTTGAACCCATTGAATATTTATTTTTTTTGTCCCAAGTGATTGAATAATGACAAAAAAAAAAAAAAAAAAAATATTTACAAAAAGTTGTCACTAAATGATATATTGCTCACACAGGCCATGGGCCTATGTGGAATTGCACCCCAAAATATATTCAGCTACTTCTCCTGAGTACGGGGATACCACATGTGTGGGACTTTTTGGGAGCCTAGCCGCGTATGGGACCCCGAAAACCAATCACCGCCTTCAGGATTTCTAAGGGTGTAACTTTTTGATTTCACTCTTCACTGCCTATCACAGTTTCGGAGGCCATGGAATGCCCAGGTGGCACAACCCCCCCCCAAATGACCCCATTTTGGAAAGTAGACACCCCAAGCTATTTGCTGAGAGGCATATTGAGTCCATGGAATATTTTATATTTTGACACAAGTTGCGGGAAAGTGACACTTTTTTTTTTTTTTGCACAAAGTTGTCACTAAATGATATATTGCTCACACAGGCCATGGGCCTATGTGGAATTGCACCCCAAAATACATTTAGCTGCTTCTCCTGAGTATGGGGATACCACATGTGTGGGACTTTTTGGGAGCCTAGCCGCGTACGGGGCCCCGAAAACCAATCACCGCCTTCAGCGTTTTTAAGGGCGTGAATTTTTGATTTTACTCTTCACTGCCTAACACCGTTTCGGAGGCCATGGAATGCCCAGGTGGCACAAACCCCCCCCAAATGACCCCATTTTGGAAAGTAGACACCCCAAGCTATTTGCTGAGAGGCATGGTGAGTATTTTGCAGCTCTCATTTGTTTTTGAAAATGAAGAAAGACAAGAAAAAACTTTTTTTTTTTTTCTTTTTTCAAATTTCAAAACTTTGTGACAAAAAGTGAGGTCTGCAAAATACTCACTATACCTCTCAGCAAATAGCTTGGGGTGTCTACTTTCCAAAATGGGGTCATTTGGGGGGGTTTTGTGCCACCTGGGCATTCCATGGCCTCCGAAACTGTGATAGGCAGTGAAGAGTGAAATCAAAAATTCACGCCCCTTAGAAAGCCTGAAGGCGGTGCTTGGTTTTCGGGGTCCCGTACACGGCTAGGCTCCCAAAAAGTCTCACACATATGGTATCCCCGTACTCAGGAGAAGCAGCAGAATGTATTTTGGGGTGTAATTTCACATATTCCCATGGCATGTTTGAGCAATATATCATTTAGTGACAACTTTGTGCAAAAAAAAAAAAAAAAAAAAAAAAATTTGTCTCTTTCCCGCAACTTGTGTCGCAATATAAAATATTCCATGGACTCGACATGCCTCTCAGCAAATAGCTTGGGGTGTCTACTTTCCAAAATGGGGTCATTTGGGGGGGTTTTGAACTGTCCTGGCATTTTATGCACAACATTTAGAAGCTTATGTCACACATCACCCACTCTTCTAACCACTTGAAGTCAAAGCCCTTTCTGACACTTATTTTTTACATGAAAAAGTTTTTTTTTTTTTGCAAGAAAATTACTTTGAACCCCCAAACATTATATATTTTTTTAAAGCAAATGCCCTACAGATTAAAATGGTGGGTGTTTCATTTTTTTTTTTCACACAGTATTTGCGCAGCGATTTTTCAAACGCATTTTTTGGGGAAAAAACACACTTTTTTAAATTTTAATGCACTAAAACACACTATATTGCCCAAATGTTTGATGAAATAAAAAAGATGATCTTAGACCGAGTACATGGATACCAAACATGACATGCTTTACAATTGCGCACAAACGTGCAGTGGCAACAAAATAAATACATTTTTAAAAGCCTTTAAAAGCCTTTACAGGTTACCACTTTAGATCTACAGAGGAGGTCTACTGCAAAAATTACTGCCCTCGATCTGACCTTCGCGGCGATACCTCACATGCATGGTGCAATTGCTGTTTACGTTTGACGACAGACCGCCGCTTGCGTTCGCCTTAGCGCAAGAGCAGGGGGCGACAGGGGTGCTTTTTTTTTTTTTTTTTTTTTTTCTTTATTATTTTTTTGCTTTTTTATCTTATTTTTAAACTGTTCCTTTCATTTTTTTTTTTTTAAATCATTTTTATTGTTATCTCGGGGAATGTAAATATCCCCTATGATAGCAATAGGTAGTGACAGGTACTCTTTTTTGAAAAAATTGGGGTCTATTAGACCCTAGATCTCTCCTCTGCCCTCAAAGCATCTGACCACACCAAGATCGGTGTGATAAAATGCTTCCCCAATTTCCCAATGGCGCTATTTACATCCGGCGAAATCTAAGTCATAAAATGCTCGTAGCTTCCGGTTTCTTAGGCCATAGAGATGTTTGGAGCCACTCTTGTCTCTGATCAGCTCTATGGTCAGCTGGCTGAATCACCGGCTGCATTCTCAGGTTCCCTGTTGAGACAGGAGAGCCAGAGAAAAACACGGAAGACGGTGGGGGGGGGGGGGGGCATTCCCTCCCACGGGTTGTAAAGGCAGTCTAGAGGCTAATTAGCCGCTAGGATTGCTTTTACATGAAAGCCGACCGCTGGCTGAAAAGAATGATACCAAGATGATACCTAAACCTGCAGGCATCATTCTGGTATAACCACTCAAAGTTGTGAATGGCGTACCTGAAGACAAAAAAATGGTTAACAATAAAGCACAGTAAACAATAAAGTATAAATAATTACATACCTGAAAAACAAACATGATAAAACATAATAACAATAACAATAACAATAACAATAAAACACTGCAGAATAGAATACAGTAAAAAAAGAGCAGAACAATAGAGAGAGAGAATAGAGAGAGAGAACAATAAAACGACAACTATTTTTTTTTATTTTATATATATTTTTTTTTTTTTTACACTTTTTTTGTAACTAACTTTTATAACTGTAACCGGTTCCAGGTTCGGGTCTCTCAAAATGCGATGGCATCTTGGGAGACCCTGTGAAAGTGTGCCTAGTCTGTGCAATGCTGTACCCTACGCTAATACTCAACTAGTGTATGGTAGCGTTCAAAACATTCACCAATGCAAAGACCAGGATTGTCAGGACAGAAGGGACAATAATAGCGGGTGTCACGCCTATATCCGCGTTTGCTGCAGACACAACATCTTTTTGGGGGGGGTTCGTTGGGTAGGGGTACTCGGGAGCACATAAAAATGCCTCTCATGCAGCCGACTGCATTTCGTTGGGGGATGTGAATGGGGGAAGTACGGGCGCTGCAGAAGTGGTGGGTTCCCAATTAGGATTGGCGAATGCAGCAGGAAGGGCACTATGGGCACGACGGGCCTGTGTTTGTCTTTTTGGTGGCAGCGGGACACTACTTGTGCTTGTCACCTCACCAGCTTGAACTGCACTTATGGGACTCGCCACGTCACCAAGTGTTACTGCAGTGCTGGTTTGACTACGACCGGGGTGTACTAGGCCGCTGGTGCTTGCCAGTTCAATAAAAAGCTTCCAAAAAAACTGTTAGCGATCGCAGGGATCAGGCCTGACTCTGCAAACGCTGCAGTTATGCGTTTAGTGTTTTGTAAGTGACAGTGATCGATCGATACTGCACTTGGGTGGGCTGGACTGGGCCGGGCGGAGGGGCAAAACGCAGGTGCTAGCAGGTATCTGGGTTGATCCCGCTAACACTGCGTTTTTGGGAACCCTAAACTGCTGGGGACGCTAGTATAGATCTGATCTGATCGGATCAGATATTGATCCGTTCAGATACTATACCACTAAAGGAGGCGTATGCTGCGTGCGTGGGTGTTAGTGGTACTGGCGCTAACCTGACGCTGCCTGGGGCCGGTGCTTGCTAGTTCACCAAAATGCTACCAAAAAAACTGTTAGCGATCGCAGGGATCAGGCCTGACTCTGCGAACGCTGCAGTTATGCGTTTAGTGCCTTGTAAGTGTCAGTGATCGATCGATACTGCACTTGGGTGGGCTGGGCTGGGCCGGGCGGAGGGGCACAACGCAGGTGCTAGCAGGTATCTGGGCTGATCCCGCTAACACTGCGTTTTTGGGAACCCTAAACTGCTGGGGACGCTAGTATAGATCTGATCGGATCAGATATTGATCCGATCAGATACTATACCACTAAGGGAGGTGTACGGTGCGTGCGTGGGTGTTAGCGGTACTGGCGCTAATCTGACGCTGCCTGGTGCTTGCTTGCCAGTTCACCAAAATGCTACCAAAAAAACTGTTAGCGATCGCAGGGATCAGGCCTGACTCTGCGAACGCTGCAGTTATGCGTTTAGTGTTTTGTAAGTGACAGTGATCGATCGATACTGCACTTGGGTGGGCTGGGCGGAGGGGCAAAACTCAGGTGCTAGCGGGTATCTGGGCTGATCCCGCTAACACTGTGTTTTTGGGAACCCTAAACTGCTGGGGACGCTAGTATAGATCTGATTAGATCAGATATTGATCCGATCAGATACTATACCACTAAGGGAGGCGCATGCTGCGTGCGTGGGTGTTAGCGGTACTGGCGCTAATCTGACGCTGCCTGGGGCGACGCATATCACCGCCGGGCGATCAGGGGGCTAAACCTTTATTAGGTAATAAATGGCGGGTGCCCTGACACTATAAAAAATAAACGAACTAACCTGCGTCACCCGTAACGGTTATACGGTGATCAGTGGTGAAAGGGTTAACTAGGGGGCAATCAAGGGGTTAAAACATTTATTAGGTAGTATATGGGGGTCCCTGTCACTATAAAACGCTGACGGCGAACCTAAATATTTACCTCACTAACTAGCGTCACCAGCGACACTAATACAGCGATCAGAAAAATGATCGCTTAGCAACACTGGTGACAGGGGGTGATCAAGGGGTTAAAACTTTATTAGGGGGGGTTAGGGGGGTACCCTAGACCTAAAGGGGGGTAATACTAACTGTCCCAACACTGTAACTGTCACAAACTGACACTATGCAGTAATCAGAAAAAAAAAAAAAAAAAAAAAAAACCTGCTGGTGTCAGTTTGTGACAGGGGGGGGGGGGTGATTGGGGGGGGGGTCGGGGGGCGATCGGGGGGGGGATCGGGGTGTTTTGTGTGCCTGGCATGTTCTACTGTGTGTGTGTGTGTTGTGCACTCACATTGATGTCTTCTCCCCTCGGCGCTGGAACGGAAAATACCGAGCCGAGGGGAGATGACATCATTTCCTTTGCTGCTGTTTAGCATACAGCAGCAAAGGAGTGTTCCCATTGGCCGGCGGCGATCGCGAGGGGGGGGCCACGAACGGATGGCCTCCCCCTCATCTCGGATCGCCGGGGAACAGAACGGGACCGCTTCGGGCACCGGGGGGGGGGGTCCGATCGGACCCCCCACCCGCGAGAGGCAAATCACGTACATGTACGTGATTTTGCCTGCCCGTGCCGCCTTGCCGACGTAAATCGGCGTTAGGCGGTCCTTAAGTGGTTAAATATAGGAAGGACCCCATGAACAATGCGGAAGAAGGCGTGGGCTGAAAGAGGGCCCACATCCTTCCAGTGCATAAGGATGGTTTTACGTGCCTAAAATAATAATATACGTAGCAATGTTCTGGCGTGAGTGTGGTGAACATGGTCACTGAGTATTCCCAAGAGTCCCACCTCCGGGGTGTGTGGTATCGGGCAGATGGAGGTTGTGATCAAAGAAAGCAAACAGTTCCTTCCAGAAGGTTGACAGTCTGGGAAACAAACAACATGCTTAAACTGCCCATATCCCATTCTGTAGGATCATACCCATTTTAAGCTTGCTGTATATTGCCAATGTAACTCAAGGCAGATGTAAAAAAACACTGGGTTTTCTGACGGAAGTTTTTTTTTTTTGTGTCCATAATTGGTTAATCTAAAATATTTCTGTAAATTATTTTTAAATAAATTTACGTATTTTGTTGATACGTAAATGCACAAAAATAAAGGCTTGTCTAAAACTGTTGTGCCCTGTACACACGATAGGATTTTCTGATGGAAAATGTGTGATAGGACCATGTGTGGGCTCCATCACACGTTTTCCATAGGAATTTCCGACACAAAGTTTGAGAGCTTGCTATAAAATTTTCCGACAACAAAATCCGTTGTCGGAAATTCCAATCGTGTGTACATAAATCCGACGCACAAAGTGCCACGCATGCTCAGAATAAATTAAGAGACGAAAGCTATTGGCTACTGCCCCGTTTATAGTCCCGACGTCGTGTTTTAGGTCACCGCGTTCAGAATGATCGGATTTTCCGACAACTTTGTGTGACCATGTGTATGCAAGACAAGTTTGAGCCAACATCCGTCTGAAAAAATCCATGGGTTTTGTTGTCGGAATGTCCGATCAATGTCCGACCGTGTGTATAGGGCATAAGGCTGCCCCCTGCCATTTTATTTGCCATACTGTTACAGTAACCTTTATACTTTTTTTTTTTTTTTTTTTTTTTTAATTAAGTCTTTACTAATCTGCACAGTGCATATGGTTAGTCATGGGGGCTCATAAGCGATAACTAAACTGAACAGCTTTAAAGTGATAGTTATTTTTATAGGAAAAAACTGAGACTTTACAAACATGTTATACTTACCTGCCTTGTGTACTGGATTTGTACTGTGCAACCCAGATCCTCCTCTTCTCGGGTCCCTCTTCTGTGCTCCTGGCCCCTCCTTCCTGTTCAGTGCCCCCACAGCACTGGGGGAACCTGAGCTGAGTCACAGCTCACTGTGTCCATTCACACACGGAGCCCCGCCCCTCTCACCCCTGATTGGATAGCTGACCTTAACCACTTCAGCCCCGGAAGGATTTACCCCCTTCCTGACCAGAGCACTTTTTACAATTTGGCACTGCGTCGCTTTAACTGCTAATTGCGCGGTCATGCAATGCTGTAACGAAATTTGCGTCCTTTTCTTCCCACAAATAGAGCTTTCTTTTGATGGTATTTGATCACCTCTGCTGTTTTTATTTTTTGCGCTATAAACGAAAAAAGACCGAAAATTTTGAAAAAAAATGATATTTTCTACTTTTTGTTATAAAAAAAATCCAATAAACTCAATTTTAGTCATACATTTAGGCCAAAATGTATTCGGCCACATGTCTTTGGTAAAAAAAATGTCAATAAGCGTATATTTATTGGTTTGCGCAAAAGTTATAGCGTCTACAAACTAGGGTACATTTTCTGGAATTTACACAGCTTTTAGTTTGACTGCCTATGTCATTGCATGAGGTGCTAAAATGGCAGGGCAGTACAAAACCCCCCCAAATGACCCCATTTTGGAAAGTAGACACCCCAAGGAAATTGCTGAGAGGCATGTTGAACTCATTGAATATTTATTTTTTTTGTCCCAAGTGATTTGAATAATGACAAAAAATAAAAAAATAAATAAAAAAAAAAAAAAAAATTACAAAAAGTTGTCACTAAATGATATATTGCTCACACAAGCCATGGGCATATGTGGAATTGCACCCCAAAATACATTCAGCTGCTTCTCCTGAGTATGGGGATACCACATGTGTGGGACTTTTTGGGAGCCTAGCTTCATACGGGGCCCCGAAATCCAATCACCGCCTTCAGGATTTCTAAGGGCGTTAATTTTTGATTTCACTTCTCACTACCTATCACAGTTTCGAAGGCCATAAAATGCCAAGATAGCACAAAACCCCCCAAAATGACCCCATTTTGGAAAGTAGACACCCCAAGCTATTTGCTGAGAGGCATGGCGAGTATTTTGCAGCTCTCATTTGTTTTTGAAAATGAAGAAAGACAAGAAAAACGTATTTTTTTTTTTCTTTTTTCAATTTTCAAAAGTTTGTGACAAAAAGTGAGGTCTGCAAAATACTCACTATACCTCTCACCAAATAGCTTTGGGTGTCTATTTTCCAAAATGGGGTCATTTGGGGGGGGGTTTGTGCCATCTGGGCATTCCATGACCTCCGAAACTGTGATAGGCAGTGAAGAGTGAAATCAAAAATTTACGCCCTTAGAAAGCCTGAAGGCGGTGCTTGGTTTTCGGGGTCCCGTACGCGGCTAGGCTCCCAAAAAGTCTCACACATGGGGTATCCCCGTATTCAGGAGAAGCAATAGAATGTATTTTAGGGTGTAATTTCACATATTCCCATGGCATGTTTGAGCAATATATCATTTAGTGACAACTTTGTGGAAAAAAAAAAAAAAAAATTTGTCTTTTTCCCGCAACTTGTGTCACAATATAAAATATTCCATGGACTCAACATGCCTCTCAGCAAATAGCTTGGGGTGTCTACTTTCCAAAATGGGGTCATTTGGGGGGGGTTTTGAACTGTCCTGGCATTTTATGCACAACATTTAGAAGCTTATGTCACACATCACCCACTCTTCTAACCACTTGAAGACAAAGCCCTTTCTGACACTTTTTGTTTACATGAAAAAATTATTTTTTTTTGCAAGAAAATTACTTTGAACCCCCAAACATTATATATTTTTTTAAAGCAAATGCCCTACAGATTAAAATGGTGGGCGTTTCATTTTTTTTTTTCACACAGTATTTGCGCAGCGATTTTTCAAACGCATTTTTTGGGGAAAAAACACACTTTTTACAATTTTAATGCACTAAAACACACTATATTGCCCAAATGTTTGATGAAATAAAAAAGATGATCTTAGGCCGAGTACATGGATACCAAACATGACATGCTTTAAAATTGCGCACAAACGTGCAGTGGCGACAAACTAAATACATTTTTAAAAGTCTTTAAAAGCCTTTACAGGTTACCACTTTAGATTTACAGAGGAGGTCTACTGCTAAAATTACTGCCCTCGATCTGACCTTCGCGGTGATACCTCACATGCATGGTGCAATTGCTGTTTACATTTGACGCCAGACCGACGCTTGCGTTCGCCTTTGTGCGAGAGCAGGGGGGGGCAGGGGTGCTTTTTTTTTTTTTTTTTTTTTTTTTTCCCCCTTATTATTTTTTTGCTTTTTTATCTTATTTTTAAACTGTTCCTTTCACTTTTTTTTTTTTTTTTTTTTTTTTTTTTAATCATTTTTATTGTTATCTCAGGGAATGTAAATATCCCCTATGATAGCAATAGGTAGTGACAGGTACTCTTTTTTTGAAAAAATTGGGGTCTATTAGACCCTAGATCTCTCCTCTGCCCTCAAAGCATCTGACCACACCAAGGTCGGTGTGATAAAATGCTTTCCCAATTTCCCAATGGCGCTGTTTACATCCGGCGAAATCTAAGTCATGAAATGCTCGTAGCTTCCGGTTTCTTAGGCCATAGAGATGTTTGGAGCCATTCTGGTCTCTGATCAGCTCTATGGTCAGCTGGCTGAATCACCGGCTGCATTCTCAGGTTCCCTGTTGGGACAGGAGAGCCAGAGAAAAACATGGAAGACGGTGGGGGGGGGGGGGGCATTCCCTCCCACTGCTTGTAAAAGCAGTCTAGAGGCTAATTAGCCGCTAGGATTGCTTTTACATGAAAGCCGACCGCTGGCTGAAAAGAATGATACCAAGATGATACCTAAACCTGCAGGCATCATTCTGGTATAACCACTCAAAGTCCAGCAACATACCAGTACATTGCTGGTCCTTGTTGGGCATACATTGTAAACTTTTTTTTCATGCAGCCTGTGGGCTGAACGAAAAAAAGATCTTGATCGGTGGGTATGCCCACCATTAGAATACCTCCCTTCATCCACCCACTTCTAATGATGGGCATACATGCACCGTTTTATATATGCCGAAGCATGGAGGCATCCTCCCACAAAAGGCAGGAGCAAATCGCTCCTCCACCCACTGCTGCCCCCACGCTTCGGCATATATGCTGAAGTATGTAACTGTGGTGGTGAAATCACCTCCGACAGCGCTGGAGTCACGGCTTTATGTATCGTGGGAGCAAACGCTGTTGCTGTCAAGATAAATAAATCCGCGCTGCAACTGAATGGCGTACCTGCTAAGCAAATGATGGTAAACAAAGTAACATTACAGTATAACAGTAATACTTGCCATACCTGCAAAGCAAATACAAAAAAAAAAACATAGTAAAAAATAAAACATTTAACGCAACCTGTGCCTACCTAAAATATATATATGCCGAAGCATGGGGGCATCCTCCGAGCTCAGAAACGTGTAGGCCTCTTCACTAGTGTACCTTCGATTTGCCATTTTGGGCTCTAAATTTAGGGGTACACTAGTGAGACTCACAGGCAAAAAAGCTCCTGACTGTCAGCGACTGATTCAAAACGCTACCAAAAAACTGTTAGCGATCGCAGGGATCAGGCCTGACTCTGCGAACACTGCAGTTATGTGTGCTTAGTGTTTTGTGACAGTTATCGATCGATACTGCACTTGGGTGGGCTGGGCTGGGCTGGGCCGAGGAGCAAAACGCAGGTGCTAGCAGGTATCTGGGCTGATCCCGCTAACACTGCGTTTTTTTGGGGGACCCTAAACTGCTGGGGAGTATAGATCTGATCGGATCAGATATCGATCCGTTCAGATACTATAGCACTAAGGGAGGTGTATGCTGCGTGCGTGGGTGTTAGCGGTACTGGCGCTAACCTGACGCTGCCTGGGGCGACGCAGACCTTATCTGACCCTAAAAACTTAACTTATATCACCGCTGGGCAATTAGGGGGTTAAACCTTTATAAGGTAATAAACGGCGGGTGCCCTAAAACTATAATAAACTATAAAAAACTACAAAAAACAAACCAACTAACCAGCGTCACCCGTAACAATTATATGGTGATCACTGGTGAAAGGGTTAACTAGGGGGGCAATCAAGGGGTTAAAACCTTTAGAAGGTAGTATATGGGGGCCCCTGTCGCTATAAAAAACACTGACGGCGAACCTATATACTTACCTCCCTAACTAGCGTCACCTGTGTCACTAATACAGCGATCAGAAAAATGATCGCTTAGTGACACTGGCGACGGGGGGTGATCACGGGGTTAAAACTTTATTAGGGGGGGTTAGGGGGGTACCCTAGACCTAAAGGGGGCTAACCTAACTGCCCTAACACTTGTAACTGACACAAACTGACACCAATGCAATAATCAGAAAAAAAAAAAAAAAAACCTGCTATTGGTGTCAGTATGTGTGGGGGTACAGGGGGGTGACTGGGGGGTGACAGGGGGGTGACAAGTGTGCCTGCGTGTTCTACTGTTAGTGTAGTGTTGGTGCACTTACTTGGATGTCTTCTCTCCTCGGCGCCGGATCAAAAAGACCGGCTCGAGGAGAGATGACATCACTTCCTCCGCTTCTGTTTACATTCACAGAAGCCGAGGAAGCTCGTCATTGGCCAGGAGCGATCGCGAGGGGGGAGCCACGAATGAGTGGCCTCCCCCTCACCTTCGATCGACCCTGACCTCGATCCGACCGCCGCTGGCACCGGAGGGGGGGTCCGATCGGACCCCCCACCCGCGGGCAGGCAAGGACGTACCTGTAAGTCCTTTTGCCTGCCCGTGCCATTCTGCCGACATATATAGTCGTGCGGCGGTCGGCAAGTGGTTAATTGACAGCAGCGGGAGCCAATGGCGCCGCCGCTGTGTCTCAGCTAGTCAGGAAGGAGAATCTCGGATGGCTGAGACACTCGTGGATAGAGAGCGACCTCAGGTAAGTGTTAGGGTGGCTGAGGGAGGCTGCTGCACACAGGAGGCTTTTTATCTTAATGCATAGAATGCATTAAGATAAAATACCTTCCGCCTTTACAATCACTTTGTACCAGAAATATTATTTCTTGGAGTCAAAGTTGACTGGCTGGGAAAAAAATGCATGAAATGTATACCTTTGCTGGTATGTGTCAGTGGTCGCAGTACTCCTGTGGAGGATTTGTAGATCTATATGGATGTATTTATTGTTACTTTAAACCTTTTGGCATTGATTTATTTTTGCTATATGGGGTCAAAGGGGACAAAGTCTAAAGCCCATTTGTATATAAAGCATAAGAGGACTTACACATGGGCCTTAGGCCATCAATTGAGCATCTGCATTGGTGATGTTGGTTGCAATAATGCAAATACCTAACAGATATCATTGTTATATGTAAAATAAAGGTGAGTTAAGGTAGTATTAAACCCAACACAAAAAATGTAATATTACAGCTTACCCAATCATCTGATGTTGTGGCTGCATTTGTTTTATTTTTTGGCTTTTTCCCTCTGTTTTTACCTGTTGATCTGGCCCATAGTACATCTCTTGTGTTGGGGTAGCTACACTCTGGATGAAGGGGCAACAGACACCTTTGGACAGCAGCATTGCCAGTCTTGGGGTTGGGTAGTATTAGATGCACTAGCTGATTTTAATACACTAACAAATTGAAGCCAAAATCTTGCTAAAACTTTTTAAGCATTAGTTTTTTCTTTTAACCACTTAAAGACCAGCCGCCGCAGTTGTATTGCGGCAGCTTGGCTCTGTTACGCAAATCGCCGTCATTGTACATCGCTTTGTGTAATAGATATAGCAGGCACGCCAGTGGACCGTGCGCCGGCCACCCACAGTCTCTCCACACAGAGGCAGAACGGGGATCTGCCAGTGTAAACACTGCGGATCCCCGTTCTGACAGGGGAGCTAAGAGTGAATTTTGCAGAATTGCTACAGACGATCGCATTTTCGGATAGGAACTATTTCCGACCGAAAAATTTGAGAACATGTTCTCAATCTTTTGCTGGCTGGAATTCGGCCAGCAAAAGTCCGATGGAGCATACACTCGGTCGCATTTTCCGACCAAAAGCTCTCATCGGTCTTTTGCTGGCCGAATTTCCAATCGTGTGTATGCGGCATTACTTTATCCAAAATGGGGGGGAAAAAAGTTTTGCCTATAGTTCTACTTTAACCGCTTCAGCCCCGAAAGATTTTAGCCCCTTCCTGACCAGAGCACTTTTTGCGATTCGGCACTGCGTCCTTTTTTCCCCAAAAATAGAGCTTTCTTTTGGTGGTATTTGATCATCTTTGCGGTTTTTATTTTTTGCGCTATAAACAAAAAAGCGCGTACATTTTTTTAAAAAAAACAATATTTTGTAATTTTTGCTATAATAAATATCCCCATTTTTTTTTTCTTCTTTTTTAAAAAGCTAATTTTTTCTCAGCAAAGGCCGATATATATTCTTCTACACATCTTTGGTAATAAAAATCGCAATAAGCGTATATTGATTGGTTTGCGCAAAAGTTATAGCTTCTACAAAATAGGGGATAGATTTATAGCATTTTTATTTCTTTTTTTTACAAGTAATGGCGGCGATCTGCGATTTTTATTGTGACTGCAACATTATGGCGGACAAATTTTTGGGACCATTGGCATTAATACAGCGATCAGTCCTATAAAAATGCATTGATTACTGTTAGGGTTGTCCCGATACCACTTTTTTAGGACCGAGTACAAGTACCGATACTTTTTTTTTTCCAAGTACTCGCCGAATACCGATACATTTTTTTTTGTTTTTGTTTTTTTTTTTATTTACAATTTTTAATTTTTTACAATAATATTTTTTTTTATTCTTTATTGCAATATGTGTTTTTTTTTTTTTTATCGGCCCTGTTGGGGGGCTTTGGTGAGATATCAGGGTTCTTAACAGACCTCTGATATCTCCCCCTTGAGACAGAGAAAGAGACAGAGGATAGAGATTCCCCAGTCCTGCACTGAAAATGAATGGAGAGAAGACAGCGGCTCCTCTCCATTCATAAACTGAGACATCGTAATCACAGGAGATTGCAATGTTTCAGTTATGTGAATGGACAGAGTCAGCTGACTCTGTCCATTCACAAAGGAAGGAGGAGGAGGACAGCAGAACGGAAGGGACAGCGGAGAGGCACAGCAGAACGGAGGGGACAGAGAAGGAGAGGGGAACAGCGGAACGGAGGGGGATAGCGGAGAGACACAGCAGAATGGAGGGGACAGAGAAGGAGAGGGGAACGGCGGGGGACAACAGAGAGGCACAGCAGAACGGAGGGGACAGAGAAGGAGAGGGGAACGGCGGAACGGAGGGGGACAGCGGAGAGACACAGCAGAACGGAGGGGACAGAGAAGGAGAGGGGGACAGCGGAACGGCTGAACGGAGGGGACAGCGGAGAGGCACAGCAGAACGGAGGGGACAGAGAAGGGGAGGGGGACAGCGGAGAGGCGCAGCAGAACGGAGGGGACAGAGAAGGAGAGGGGAACGGCAGAACGGAGGGGGACAGAGGAACGGAGTGGGCATGGAGGAGGACGCAGTGACAGTCAGCTGTATGTCACTAAAGCAGGTGAAAGCCGCGGGGGGGAGAAGCTTGTAACTCCCCCACACGCCGATCACCGCTGACAGTCCAGGTATCGGGGGGAAGCATCGGGAGCATTTGACTGAGTACAAGTACTTGGGCAAATGCTCGGTATCAGTGCCGATACCGATACTAGTATCGGGACAACCCTAATTACTGTAAAAATGTCACTGGCAGTGAAGGTGTTAACACTATAGGGTGATCAAGGGGTTAATTGTGTTCCCTAATGTGTGTTCTAACTGAAGGGGGGAATTGACTGACTAGGGGAGATGACAGATTGCTGTTCATACTTTGTACGAACAGACAATCTGTCACTTCTCCACTCAGAGAACCGGGATCTCTGTGTTTACACACAGAGATCCCGTATTACGAGCGATCGCGGGAGCCCGGTGGTCATCGAGACTGCCGGGCACTCGCATCGGCTCCAGGGGCGAGTGCGGGTGCCTGCCCCTAGTGGCCACCAGAGGGAGAGACGTAACATAACGGTGATTCACGCAGCCGAGCCATGTTGCTGCAGTGCAACTGCAGCGGCTGGTCAGCAAGCGGTTAAAGTGATATTATACTTTTCAAGTTTTTTAATTAAAATAACAAACATGTTTATACTTACGTGCTCTGTGCAATGCTTTTGCACAGAGCAACCCGTTCCTCTTCTCCTTCTGCAGGCCCCCACCAGTGCTCTAGGCACTTTCCGTTGACACAGACAGCAGGTGAAAACCCTTAAGCTTTTAGAACCACTTTAAGATAATAGGAATTTTGACTCAATCCTAACTTCCTTATCTCAAGTTCCTCCCTCTGTGACTTGATCACACCTACGTCTTGCTTGATCAAAAAAACTGGAGCCCCCCAGATTTGATGGGTTTATATGGGTACACTCTAGGAATGTTTTTTTACCAGTGTGTCTAATCGCCCTAAGGTAGCAGCATATAATTCATTACCAGTACTGTACAGTATGCCAAGATAAGGAATTTACACTTAAAGTAGCAGTTCAGCCTAAAACTAACTATCTCTAAATCTACTGGCAGCCACATTCTAAGACTAACGTATCTAACCCTGTAAAGCAAAAATCGCTATACATACCTTTTCTGAAGCCACTCCGGTCCGGTCTCCAGCGGCGGATGCTGTGTGCAGAAAACAGCCGATACTGGCTGGGAAATGACCCATAGAGTTACTATGCGGCTTCTGTTGTCGGCTGCTTTTTCTGCACACTCTTACACAGAGAAGCCACCGATCAGCGTGGAGCCAGACCGGAGCAGCTTGAAGAAAAGGTATCTATAGCAATTTCTTCTTTACCGGGCTAGATAGGTTAGTCTTAGAATGTTGCTGCGAGTCTATTTAGAGTTACTTCTACTTTAAGTCAAAACTCCTGGTTTTTCTCCTTCTGTTAAAGCGGAGTTCCACCCAAAAATGGAACTTCTGCTTTAAGGGAAGGTGACCCCTGACCCCATGTCATTTTTTTGGGGGGAACCCTCTTTTCAGAGGGTTTCAGCTCCCACTTCCTCCCGGGGCACCGCAGTGCCGGAAGTAAGCTCAGCCCCCCCCCAGGGTCACAGGTCCCAGATGATTGCCGCCCGGCCAGTCACAGCGTGGCTCGCGCATGCACAGTGCGTGCCCGGCTGTGAAGCCACAGCCTGGCGCTCAAAGTGACAATGCCGGCGCCGCAAAGAGAAGGTGGAGATGAGTGTGGCTGCGGTCCCCCGCATTGCTGGACCCTGGGACAGGTATGTGTCCGATTTATTAAGTCAGCAGCTGCAGTATTTGTAGCTGCTGAATTTAAAAAAGAAAAAAAAAAATTAGTCGGAACTCCGCTTTAAGTGTCACCTTATTTTTCCTTTAGATATGTGATGTTTTCCACGTTGTCACTTGTTTCTATATTGCTGCTAATTGGTGAGGTTTAGCTTTGTGTGAACAAGCCCCAAGAAAAATAGAGTGTGTACAGCACATGGAAGTACCGTATTCATCGGCGTATAACCCACACTTTTTTCACCCAAAAACAGAGGGTAAACAGTGCCTGCGTGTTATAGGCCGATAATATGATTTACCAACAGGGGGCGGGGAACGGGCGGTCCTCCCCGGCAGCCACCCATTGGGGGTGTGTCAGGCTGGCCGCCCCGCCTCTCCTGGCCCTGGGGCAGCACTGTCTGCATAGTCTAAAGTTGAGGAAAAAATCACTCGCCAGCCCCTTCTCCTACACTACACCTCCTGTGTCAGTGTCATTGTAAAAATGAAGCTTGGAAATATCTCAATAGCTCTGTTTTTTTTGGCTACTCTCCTCCCGCTCCTCCAAGTGTAGCTTTAGATTGGAGGAGGAGAGCAGTCAAATGACCATATATGTAATGTCAGAGAAGAGCAGTCGTTACCAGGTCAGTGAAGAAAACAGAGCTATTGAGGTATATGAAGGCTTCGTTTTGCAATGATTGACACAGGAGGAGCAGTGTGGAAGGGGCTGGCAGTGATTTTTTTTCTTAACTGAAGGTATGCTGGCAGTGCTGTCCCAGGAGACCGGGGTCTCCTAGGAGTGTGGGGGGGGGGGGGGGGCTGTGTACTGTGCATGAGGAGGGGGCTGTGTACTGGGGAGGGGGGGCTGTATACTTGATGGGGGGCAGTGTGTACAGGGGGAGGGGGACTGTGTACTGTAAAGGGAGCTGTGAAAACATGTTTTCCTTAACCGCTTGCCGACTACCTCACGCAGATATACTGCGGCAGAAGGGCTCGTACAGACAAAACCACGTACCTGTACGTTCCCCTTTAAGAGGCGGCCAGCGCGTACCCGCGATCGCCTCACGGGGAGGAAGAACGGGGGTGCTGGTAGGTTAACTGGATCCTGTCTAAATCGGCCCTAGTATAGGTATGAATGTGAGTTAGGGACCTTAGATTGTAAGCTCCTTGAGGGTATAGGGACTGATGTGAATGTATAATATATATATGTAAAGCGCTGCGTAAATTGACGGCGCTATATAAGTACCTGAAATAAATAAATAAATAAATAAATAAGATGCTAATGTAAACAAGCATCTGCCCGTTCTGCCTAGTGAGTGTCACTGATCTCTGCTCCCTGTCATCGGAGCAGAGATCAGTCACATGTCACACAGCCATGACCCTCACAGTTAGAAACATGCCCCTAGGGCACACTTAACCCCTACACTGCCACCTAGTGGTTAACCCCTTCACTGCTAGTATCATTTACACAGGAATCAGTGCATTTGTATAGCACTGATTGCTGTATAAATGACAATGGTCCCAAAAATGTCCGATGTGTCCGCCATAATGTCACAGTCACAATAAAAGTCGCTGATCGCCGCCATTTAAAAAAAATAATAATTAATAAAAATGCCATAAAACTATCCCCTCTTTTGTAAACGCTATAACTTTTGCGCAAACTGATCAATAATCGCTTATTGCGATTTTTTTTTTTTTTTTTTTTTTACCAAAAATATGTCAAAGAATACGTATCGGCCTAAACTGAGGAAAAAAAAAATTTTTTTATATATTTTTTGGGGATATTTATTATAGCAAAAAGTAAAAAATAATGCGTTTTTTTCAGTTGTCACTTTTTTTTGTTTATAGCGCAAAAAATAAAAAGCGCAGGGGTGATCAAATACCACCAAAAGAAAGCTCTATTTGTGGGGAAAAAAGGACGTCAATTTTGTTTGGGAGCCACGTCGCACGACCGCGCATTTGTCAGTTAAAGCGACGCAGTGCCGTATCGCAAAAAGTGCTCTGGTCAGGAAGGGGGTCAATTCTTCCGGGGCTGAAGTGGTTAAACTTCCCTCTGAAATTGGAGTGTGTGTTATACACCTGTGCATGTTGTACACAGATAAATATGGTAGTTCTGGCCCTGTATCAAGGGTTATCTAATCTTACCATTTCACTAAGGAGGGATGTCAACTCTTGCTGTTTAGTTACATAACAAGCAAGTGAACTCCTTTTACCCCTTATCTAGAATGACACACTGAAAGGGGCCCCTTTCTGCTAATCCCTGTATGCTAATATCTGTTTGAGAAAGGAGCTTCTTCATAGTATGCAAAGATAAAAATGGATAAATGAGAAAGGCCTTCTTTGTGGACAAATGCACCAAACTGATCACATTAACCTCTTCTAGATCATATTGATTTCTACTTTCAGCACTACATCAGTTTTTAACAGTTAAAAGGTCAGTAAATTGACTGTTACAAGGAATTGAATCAGGCAAGTATAAGGGGGGGGGGGGGGGGGTGCACATATAGAATGCATTAAGGTAAAATCCTTCTACCTTTACAACCACTTAAACTGTTTGGGTTTAGATTCACTAGAGCAATGGGAGCCAGGGAGGTTGTTTTAACTTACTGGCTATATGTCCTTTTTAAGCCTCATGCGCCCTTGAGCTCAAAAACACTGCTTTTACAGGCATTTGAGGTTTTTATTTTCTCTACCTCTAAATTCCCATGTTTACCTACAGTATGTGTCCATGCACAATATAGGTGTTTACAGGAGTTTTTTTAGCCGTAGTTCACACTGACTGCGGGAATGAAATAGTGCAAGTTCAGCAGAACTCGCACGATTTCATTCCCGCATGTCAGTTCCGATTTTAGTACAGAAACTACTTTTGGGAATCGGTGCTGTGTCGCACCATTTCGGACGGTGCTATTGATGGCGATTTCAGGTGCGGTTTCAATAGACATCTGTGCAGAAAACCGCATAGATGTCTCTGAAAACGTCGGGCTGACATGCGGAAATGAAATCATGCGAGTTCAGCTGAACTCGCACGATTTCAATCCCGTAGCAGTGTGAACCTGGGCTTACTAGTACAGTGAGGAAGGATTAGAGGCGAGCCCCCTGCCCTGTTATCAATGTGGTCTGTATCCTCATTTGGTAGGTTTTCTTATTTTCTGTTGAGTTGCAGGAAAGAAAGTGTGTAGTACAGAAATGAAAACCTGGTGGGGGTCCAAACACACTGCCCAAAAAAATGAAAAAGAAAATTGGACTTGCTGTCTACTTTTTTTTTTTTTTTCTGTAATGTCCCTTTCACATAATGTTGGACAGAACAGACAGCAATTAACACAGACACACTTGGGTGACTGGGAACTGTGTACCCAAGGTTACTACCAATATAACTAATAATAATCTATCCGGTATATAAGATTAAAGTGGCTGCAAAGGCTAAAGGTTTTTTTACCTTATTGCATTCTTTGCATTTAAGTGGGTGTAACCCCTCCCAAAAATTTCTAATTAAGACTCATATCTGTTACAGCAGAGGATGTAGTTTCATCTGTGCCCAGTCTTGCCATGGAGAGTTAATAAAGCTCTGAGCAATCCTCTTATCTTTCCTCAGTAAGATAAAAATGGACAGACAGACAAATAGGTGTCAGTTTCTTCCCCATGTGAGTGACAGGTGATTTCCTTCTCATGCAGGTGCCTGAGAGAGGCATTCTATGTACTTCAAATCCCCCCCCTTTCTTCTCCAGCTCTCCCAGGATTGGCTGCTCCACACCTGAGCATAATTGGGCATGCTGAAGTCATGTGGTGACTTTTCTGGGCTTTGAGTGGATGTTGGTGATCATGGGGAATAATCCACAGACCAGCAGAAGTTCAGTAAAAAAAAAAAATCAGTTCAGTAAAAAATCAAGAAATATTGATGCCTGGCCAAGGGAAGTGTAGAGGTGGTCTATTATTATTATTATTATTATTATACAGGATTTATATAGCGCCAACAGTTTACATAGCGCTTTACAACTTGAGGGTAGACAGTACAAATACAATACACTTTAATACAGTAGGAATCAGAGGGCCCTGTTCCTTAGAGCTTACAATCTAAGACATCACGTCTCCACCCACCGAGCCCTGGACAACAGACCTGCCCACAGAATCTGGAGTATCGCAGGGCTCCAAACAGCTAAAGGGGAGATATTTGACTGGTAAGGCTACATGCAGGAGGCATGTACAGTGGGGACAAAGTATTCAGACCCCCTTAAATTTTTCACCCTTTGTTATATTGCAGCCATTTGCTAAAATCATTTAAGTTCATTTTTTTCCTCATTAATGTACACACAGCACCTCATATTGACAGAAAAACACAGAATTGTTGACATTTTTGCAGATTTATTAAAAAAGAAAAACTGAAATATCACATGGTCCTAAGTATTCAGACCCTTTGCTGTGACACTCATATATTTTACTCAGGTGCTGTCCATTTCTTCTGATCATCCTTGAGATGGTTCTACACCTTCATTTGATTCCAGCTGTGTTTGATTATACTGATTGGACTTGATTAGGAAAGCCACACACCTGTCTATATAAGACCTTACAACTCACAGTGCATGTCAGAGCAAATGAGAATCATGAGGTCAAAGGAACTGCCTGAAGAGCTCAGAGACAGAATTGTGGCAAGGCACAGATCTGGCCAAGGTTACAAAAAAATTTCTGCTGCACTTAAGGTTCCTAAGAGCACAGTGACCTCCATAATCCGGCCAAACTGAGCTATTGGGGGAGAAGAACCTTGGTGAGAGAGGTAAAGAAGAACCCAAAGATCACTGTGGCTGAGCTCCAGAGATGCAGTCGGGACATGGGAGAAAGTTGTAGAAGGTCAACCATCACTGCAGCCCTCCACCAGTCGGGGCTTTATGGCAGAGTGGCCCGACGGAAGCCTCTCCTCAGTGCAAGACACATGAAAGCCCGCATGGAGTTTGATAAAAAAAACACCTGAAGGATTCCAAGATAGTGAGAAATAAGATTCTCTGGTCTGATGAGACCAAGATAGAACTTTTTGGCCTTAATTCTAAGTGGTATGTGTGGAGAAAACCAGGCACTGCTCATCACCTGTCCAATATAGTCCGAACAGTGAAGCATGGTGGTGGCAGCATCATGCTGTGGGGGTGTTTTTCAGCTGCAGGGACAGGACGACTGGTTGCAATCGAGCAAAAGATGAATGCAGCCAAGTACAGGGATATGCTGGACGAAAACCTTCTCCAGAGTGCTCAGGACCTCAGACTGGGCCAAAGGTTTACCTTCCAACAAGACAATGACCCTAAGCACACAGCTAAAATAACGAAAGAGTGGCTTCACAACAACTCCGTGACTGTTCTTGAATGGCCCAGCCAGAGCCCTGACTTAAACCCAATTGAGCATCTCTGGAGAGACCTAAAAATGGCTGTCCACCAACGTTTACCACCCAACCTGACAGAACTGGAGAGGATCTGCAAGGAGGAATGGCAGAGGATCCCCAAATCCAGGTGTGAAAAACGTGTTGCATCTTTCCCAAAAAGACTCATGGCTGTATTAGATCAAAAGGGTGCTTCTACTAAATACTGAGCAAAGGGTATGAATACTTAGGACCATGTGATATTTGTTTTTCTTTTTTAATAAATCTGCAAAAATGTCAACAGTTCTGTGTTTTTCTGTCAATATGGGGTGCTGTGTGTACATTAATGAGGAAAAAAATGAACTTAAATGATTTTAGCAAATGGCTGCAATATAACAAAGAGTCAAAAATTTAATGGGGTCTGAATACTTTCCGTCCCCACTGTATATCCTTATAGATCAGCACTATGGAACTAATTTAGAAATGATGAGAGGGTTTATATCCACTTTAAAGTGAAAAACCTTTTTATGTTCAGCTCCTTCCCTGCCTCCTCAAATACATACTTGAGCCCAATCTTGATCCAGTGCTGTGCTCGGGAGCAGCGGTGCTGCTTTCGCTTTCTCCCTCCTAACTGGACTCAATAGGGATTATTTACTAAAACTGGAGACTGCAAAATCTGGTGCAGCTCTGCCCAGACACCAGTCCGCTTCCAGGTTTTATTGTCAAAGCTTAATTGCACAAGCCGAAGTTAGAAGCTGATTGGCTACCACAGCTGCACCAGATTCTGAGTGTTCCAGTTTTAGTAAATCAACCCCAGTGAGGAGCACTGTGTGCATCAGTAGACACACACAGTGCAGTTTGGAATCACTCGGAAGGCAGGAGGGGGACCCCAAAAAAGGAGGATCGGGGCTGCTCTGTGCAAAAGCACTGCAAAGAGCGGGTCAGTATAAAATGTTTATTTTTAACCCCTTCCCGACCAGCTGCTGCAGTTGGACTGTGGCAGGTTGGCTTCCCTGGGCGAAACACTGTTACCTTACGTCTGTTCGCCTTTTGACCACTAGGGGGGCGCGTGCACTCCGCCAGAGCCAATGCTTGTGCCTGGCAGTCGCTGGGCACCTGCGATTGCTCCACACAGAGACAGAATGGAGATCTGTCAATGTAAACAGACAGATCTCCGTGCTCGCAGGGATGAGGAGAGCAATCTGTTGTTCATACTAAATGTGAACAACGATCGGTCTCCTCATTCAGGCAGTCCCATCCCCCCCACAGTTAGAATCACTCCCTAGGACACACAGTTAACCCCTTGATCGCCCCTACTGTTAACCCCTTCCCTGCCAATGACATTTACACAGTAAGCAGTGCATTTTTATATCACTGATCACTGTATAAATGCCAATGGTCCCAAAAATGTGTCAAAAGTGTCCGATCTGTCCACGATAATTTTGCATTCCCGTTAAAAATCGCTTATCACCGCCATTACTAGTAAAAAAAAAAAAAAAAAATACGATAAATCTTTCCCCTATTTTATAGATGCTATAACTTTTGTGTAGACCAATCAATATAAGCTTATTGCAAATTTTTGTTTTTATTACCAAAAATATGTAGAATACATATTGGCCTAAACTGAGGAAATTGGCTTTTTTTTTTAAAAAAAATTGGAGATATTTATTATAGCAAAAAGTATAAAATATTGTTTTTTTTTTTTTTTTGTGTTTTTTTTCAAAATTGTCGCTCTTTTTTTGTTTATAGCACAAAAAATAAAAAAGCAGAGATTCTCAAATACCACCAAAAAGCTCTATTTGTGGGGAAAAAAGGACGTCAATTTTGTTTGGGTACACCGTCACAAGATCGCGCAATTGTCAGTTAAAGAGATGCAGTGCCGTATCGCAAAAAAATGGCCTGGTCATCGAGCAGCCAAATCTTCCGAGGCTGAAGTGGTTAAACCACTTGCTGACCAGCGACGTACCCAAACATTAATGGATTTCAAGTGGTTATACCAGGATGATGCCCGCAGCTGCAGGCATCACCCTGGTACTGTTTTTTTAGAGCTGGAGGTTGGCTCTCTTGTAAAAGCAGTCCTAGTGGCTAACCAGCCGCTGAACCGCTTTTACAAGCAGCAGGAGGAGACGTGTGTCTCCCCCCACCTTCCACAGCTTGCTGGGCTCTTCCATCCCACTGGGAGACTCGAGCAACCAGCCGGCATGTCTTTCAACTCACATGTATAGTGGCGTGTTTAACAGACAGAACCTGTTATGCTTTTTCTGCTTGGGGATTTTTACTTAATATGCTTGCATTCCCTTCAAATTATTACTACTGAGTAGCACCTGAAACAACGGTTTTAGTTTACAGTATGTGAATTGAAACACCTCACCTGACTTCTTATTCTAACAGGCTCTTGGAGTATACAGTGGCTCATGAATTTAATATTTTATTTTCCCCTGCAGTGGTGGCAGGGCAGTTGGGCCTCATGGACCAGTTTTAGTAAATCTCCTCCATTGCATTCTGACATCGGCTCTCACTGCTGTCAGAATGCACTGATCAGCGGTTGTGGCAAATTGGATGCAGCCGCTGATCAGCTAAAGTCTTCCAGCCTGTCTTGGTTCAACAGAAGTTGATCTAATAATCAACTTTTGTTTAACAGACTGGGCCATACACACAGATTTGAAATGTGTCTGGTTCCTGCTGAATCGGCAGAATTTCAGTCCACCTGTCCAATCCACCATTCTGTGTGCACCAGTTTTAGTAAATCTCCCCCATTCTCCCTACAATTAGCCAGTGCAGTGTTTGCTATAAATGACTAGTAGAGATTTGTTTCTCAGCAGCACTGTTGTTGGGATTATTCCTCTACATGGTTTACTCTAAAGTAGCGTTTCCTGTAACAACTTTAGCACTTCAAGTGACTGTTGGTGTTTATGCAAATATGCCAGTAGGCAGGCAAGAGAGTAATCTGCACAGCCAAAAATGTACCAATTTCAGGATAAGAAGTCAGCATGGCAGCCTCTGTTTCTCGGAGTGGTTTATCTCCCCTAGTATGAAACGTTATTTGACAGAAGGTTAGGGTAATGGATTCTTCCCATGTGTTGCAACCTTAAGCCGGCCATAGATGGAGCAATCTCTATGATCTCTATGATCGTTCAGAGGCCGGGTGCGATGTTATGACGTCACGCCCGGCCTCTGCATTCAAACGACTAGCGCCGCCTCAGCTGGGAAGCCGAGATCGTTTTATTTAATTTTTTTATTTCTGGCTTCCCAGCCTAGAGGTGAGATGTGGGGTCTTATTGACCCCATATCTCACTGTAAAGAGGACCGATCATGCCATATTCCTATTACAAGGGATGTTTACATTCTTTGTAATAGGAATAAAAGTGATCAATTTTTTTTAAAGTGTCAAACTAAAAAAGCAAAGTAAAATTAACAATAATAAAAAAAAAAAAAAATTTAAGCGCCCCTGTCCCCGTGTACTCACACGCAGAAGCGAACGCATATGTAAGTCCCGCCCACATATGAAAATGGTGTTCAAACTACACATGTGAGAAATCGCCGCGAACGATAGAGAGAGAGCAATCATTCTAGCCCTAGACCTCCTCTGTAACTCAAAACTTGTAACCAGTAAAAAATTTTAAAGCGTCGCCTATGGGGATTTTTAAGTACCAAAGTTTGGCGCCATTCCACGAGCGTGTGCAACTTTGAAGCGTGACATCTTGGGTATCTATTTACTCGGCGTAACTCATCTTTCACATTATGCAAAAAAAGTGGGCTAACTTTAATTTTTTTTTTTTTTTTTACGCATTAAACCAATTTTCCCCCAAAAAAAGTGTTCGAAAAATTGCTGCGCAAATATTGTGCGAGATAAAAAGTTGCAACGACCGCCATTGTATTCTCTAGGGTCTTTGCTAAAAAAAATATGATGTTTGGGGGTATTAAATTTTTTTATTTTCAGTATCGGTTTTCGGCCTAGTGTGTTTTTAATTTTTAGTATTGGTTTCGGCACCAAAAAAAACATTCGGTGCACCCCTACTTATGGTGGTCAGGTGTCACACATACTAGCATAGGCTCTGGTGGTGGGTACTTTAAAGATTCTTAGATTAGAATTGTGTTATCCACTGGGTGTTTTGATAATTGGTATTTACTTCAGTGGAAGTAATGTGCTGGTGTTTTATCATCTGATTCATTGCAGGACAAAGCCCATGAGCCCAAAGATAGAAAAACAAAGACACCCAGAAAAGGGTGCCCAATGTGCACCAAAAAAATGCCTTATGATTGGAAGAAAAGTGCATGTCAGCACTGTATAGATAAACTCATCAAGGGAGAGACAGGACCTGTCCTCAAGGGTTTCATGGACTCAATGAAGAAGGAGATTAAACAGACTTTACAGTCCTTTAAACCCAGAGAGCAGGAGGCTCTTGCTGAACCTATCCTCTGTACTTCCGGCACCAGTACTGGTGCTAGGCCAATAGTCCTTGCTCATGCATGGGCAGCCCACCAGCATGGAGTACTGGAGGAGCTGGAGGAGAACTCAGTCAGCCTCAGATTCTGAGGAAGGGGAGCTTAAAAACCCAGCAAGGTCCAAAGATGTATTTTTTCCTTCTGAGGAAACAGAAGTTAAAGGCTATTTACGACACCCTGGAGCTGGAAGAACCAGAAAATCAGGAATTGTCTGTACATGACCTTTTTATATGCAGGCCTTCAGCCTAAGCAGACCAGAACCTTCCCGGTGCATACGTCCCTAAAAAGAGACAGTACTTCAAGAATGGAAGAATCTGTAGAAGAGAGTCTTCTTCCCTAAGAATTTGAAGAGAAAGTTTCCCTTCAAGGAGGAGGATACAAAGTTGTGGGAAAAGTGTCCCAGACTAGACTTTGTGGACACAGGCACCCTAAAGGATCCAATGGATAGAAAGGCGGAAGGGTATTTAAAGAAAGCGTGGGAATCCTGCTCCGCTAACTTTAAACCAGCTCTAGCCACTACATGCTTGGCTTGTACGCTTGATTTGTGGCTAAAGCAGCTCCACACTTTTCTGGAGTCAGACACTCCCAGGGAAGAGATTTTGGATGCTTTGCCAACTCTGAGTAAGGCAGTAGCTTATATAGCAGATGCATCCACTGAGTCTGTAAAGTTCTAGGCCAGGTCTACAGCATTGATTAATGAAGCCAGGAGGGCTATCTGGCTGAAGTCCTGGGGAGGTGACACAGTGTTAAAAACCAAGCACTGTTCCCTCCCCTTTTCTGGAGATTTGCTCTTTGGTAAAGAGCTAGAATCTGTTCTAGAGAGGTGGGCAGATAAAAAGAAAGGGCTTCCTTTCCCCAAAAAAACAACAAAGAAGGAATTTTCGTCTCCCTTCCAGAGGTCAGGAGAAAGGAACCATCAGGGGGACAGATGGCAGCGCAACAAGGGTTTTGCAGCTACGCGAGACCAGAAAAGAGGGTGGCAGTACAGGAGGGGAAGGGGGCAAAGGTGGCTTCCTTTTCAAACCCTCCCAGCCTAAAGGCCCTTCCCAGTGACTCAGTCGGCCATGTGGGGGGAAGGTTGGAGTCATTCCTCCCACAGTGGCAGGCCATTTCCAGCAACAGTTTTATCCTGGATCTGATCAAGTCAGGGTACAGGATAGTGGGCTGCCCCCCTCAAAAATTTCACCCAACAATTCTCCCGAAAGACGTGGAGAAATCAACAGCTATGTCTTCCCTCCTACAGAGTATGCTGGAGGAGAAGGTGATAAGTATCATCCCCCCAACTCTTAAGAAAAGGGGGATTTTATTCTCACGTTTTTCTGATAAAAAAGCCATCAGGAAAATTCCAACTCATTTTGAATCTAAAGCAAGTGAACATGTTTGTAAAGTACAAACGATTCAAAATGGAGTCAATATACACCACCAGATATTTGTTAACCCCTGGGGTCTTCATGGTCTCATTAGAGCTAAGAGATGCCTATCTTCATTCCCCCATTCAAAAGGGAGTCCAAGCAATATCTCAGGTTTTCAATGAAGAATGGGTCCAAGATCCTCTATTTTCAGTTCAATGCTCTGCCCTTCGGATTGGCGTCAGCACCACTCATCTTCACAAAGATTCTGGCAGAAGCTCTGTGGACCCTGAGATCTGAGGGGATTCACATAACTCCCTATCTGGACGACCTGCTGATCTTTGCACACTGAGCAGAACTATCAGACACCATCAGCAGCTGGGGTGGCTGGTAAATCAGGTGAAGTCACAGTACCTACTCAAAGTATAGTATTCCTAGGATACTTAATAGACTTGACTACATCCAAAATTTTTCTGATGAAAGAAAAAGTGGCAACAATAATTGCAGAGGTGAGAAGCCTCTGCACATGTACAGAGACCTCAATTCAAGGTATAATGTCCTTGGTTTGACAGCAGCCATCCCAGGAGTCCAGTGGGTTCAATTCCATACTCAAGCACTTCAGGCAATCATACTTCCTCTCTGGGATGGAAGGAAGGAATCTCTTCAGAGGCAAACAGATCCCACAGGAAGTAAAACTCATAATCAAGTGGTGGTTGATCCCTGTAAATCTCTCTGCAGGTCGACTTTGGTCCTAACACAACCCTCTGATGGTTACCACGGACGCCAGCCGCCAGAGGTGGGGAGCCCACTCAGGCGCACAGATGGCCCAAGAGGTCTGGAGCTGGCAGGAAGCCACCCTTTCCTCCAATGCAAGGGAGCTGAGAGTTCTAAAGGCTCTAGTAGCCTTTGGTCTGACTCTGAGGGGAAGACACGTGCAGGTCCTTTCAGACAATATTACCACCGTAAGCTACTTTAACAAGCAGGGAGTTACGAGAGTGGCAGGCCTTATGAGGATAGCAGAAAAAAATCCTTCAATGGGCGGAGGCAAATCTTCTATCCCTGTCTTCAATTCACTTAAAAGGGGAATTAAACCTCTGGCGGATGTCCTAAGCAGGGAGGTTTTGTCTCAGACAGAATGGTGCTTGAATGGAACAGTGCTCGAACAGATAGTGCAGAAGTGGGGAGTCCCACAGATAGACCTTTTTGTTACAAGGCAGAACAGGCAGGTGGAGCAATTTTTCTCCTTCCAGAGAGACCATCTCAGTCTGGGCCTAGATGCCCTATCTCAATCCTGAGAAGCAAGCTTGGTGTATGCGTTTCCACCTTTTTGCCTTCATTCCAAAGATCATCTGGAATATAAGAGTGTCGAGCACGAAGGTTATCCTGATCGCACCATTCTAGCCACGGAGGTCTTGGTTGTCAGGACTACTAAGACTCAGAATCACGGAGCCTTGGAGACTGCCTTACAGGACAGACCTCATATATCAGGGAGAGGTGAATCATCCAGAAGTGAGCTCTCTATCTCTGATGGCCTGGCTACTGAGAGGGAGCTGTTAACGGAGAGGGTTATCGGCAAAAGTAATCGATACCATGCTGAGCAACAGGAAGCCGTCCACTAACGTAATTTACAATAACATCTGGAAGAAATTTGGGGGCTGGCGCATGTTCAACAACAGAGTGTCAGGAACCATGATCCCGGCACTAACTGGTCAACACGTGACACTAATACGGCAATTAGAATATAGATCTATACAATATATTAGTGACACTGGTGACAGGGGGTGAAAGGGTTAAATGGGTGGCGATCAAGGAGTTAAACCTTTTTATTAGGGGGGTACCCTAGATCTACTGGGGCCTACTACTAACTGCCCTAACACTTATTAGTCACAAATGATACCAATGCAGTGATCAGTGAAAACTGCACTTGGTGACGCTGTGACGGAGTGAAGGGGTTAACTGGGGGGGGTGATCAGGGGATGACAAGTGTACCCATGTGTTCTGGTGTTAGTGTAGTGTTGTGCAACTCACTGTTAGATGTCCTCTCTCCTCTCTCTGGAACGGAAAAGAGTTCCACGAGGGGAGATGACATAATTTCCTCTGCCTGTGTTTACACTTACAGGCAGAGGATAGTCTGTCATTGCTCAGAACCGATCACCAGGTCCAGGCCAGAAATCATTGGCCTGGGCCTGGAGACTGAACAGATCTGAAGCGAATCAGATCACTGTGGGTGTGCCGGGTGCGTGCGCCCCCCTAGGCGGCTGCGCGCCTAACAAATACCTACGGCGATTTGCCCAGGAGAGCCAACCTGCCGCAGTATAATGACTGCGGCTGGTCGGCTACGGGCCAAAGTGGAACTAAAGCCGCTAATACACACCTACCCAACAATGGTCCAGAGTCTTATGAGGTCTCCTGTCACCGCCGACATCTCCTCAGCTTTTTCTGGTTGCCAAGTCTTCACTCATTATAACTGGTATGGAATGATGTAAATCACGTGCGAACGTTCTTTCATCCTACTATACAGGCACCATGCTGAGAATGTATAATGATTTGCGCATACACAGCTCAGTGTGCATTGTAGAAGAGACATATAATGTCTCTTCTGTGATAAATAGCCTGCCTGCTCAAAATTTGTTCCACTTTAACTACAATAAAGAGAAATCTGGTTGCTAAGCATTACTACATTGTATCTTTGTATGTCATTGAGAGCCTGGGTGTCTCACAGTTAAAGCTCTATGTAAATACAAGTTTGAGTAAAATTGTGAGGATTGTTTGTTTACCCAGAACCTTCTTTTTAAGCTATCCTTATTTGTATTTGCAAAATATGCAGAAAAAAAACAGCTCAATTTATTTGCATATATACATAATCAAAATGTATTTTCTGTAACCCTTATTCTTGGTGAAGGTGTTGTCTCTTTGAGTTATGGCTTCAGTGATATTTTATGTATATGTACCGCTTGCTCTCTCATCATGTTTGTTGGTATGATGTGCTGCTCCACTTTGTGTTCTGGAACTCACTTAAATCCAATCTTTTTTTTCTTGAAATTGCAGCCTGCAGAAATAGATGTACTGATAGGAAAGGATAGAGAAGGATTCTTCACTAATGGTCTTACTGTCGGAGGAAAGAAATGCTCGGTGATCAGAGACAGCCTGTATATTGATAATGATTTCACAATGGATATCAGGACAAAAAGTCAAGGCGGAGAACCAACATACAACATTGCTGTAGGCAAAGCTGTCAGAGGTAAGGCCTTTTTATGTGAATATTAATAATTAATTAATACTAGGGTTACATTCTTGAAGGGCAAACCTTTTTTTTTTATTTTATTTTTTTTAGTATTCTTGACTTTTGCCTTCGATACAAGTGAAAGGGGGTCACCTTGGTGGAAGTCTTCTCAGTGTGTGGTTTTGGTAATTTTTTACTTCCTGCTATAAAACAAACCCCCAAAAAATGTATTTATCAGATTAGGCCAATATGTATTCTACATATTTTTGGTAAAAAAAATCCCAGTAAGCGAATATTGATTGGTTTGCACAAAAGTTATAGCATCTACAAAATAGGGGATAGATTTAGGGACTTTTTAAATTTTTTAAAAATTGTTTTTACTGGTAATGGCGGCGATCTGTGGTGTGTGTGTGTTTTTTTTTTTTTTTTTTTTTTTTTTTTTTTTTTTTTTTGCAGGACTGCGACATTGCGGTGGACTTTTTGGGGACCAGTGTTAATAAAATGCACTGATCAATGTATAAATGACACTGGCACGGGTTAACGCTAGGGGCAATCAAAGGGTTAACTGTGTTCCCTGGGTGTGTTCTAACTGTGTGGGGGATGGGTTCACTGGGACAACAAAGATCGCTGTTCCTGATCACTAGGAATAGCAGATCTCCATGTTGTCTCCTGTTTACATAGGCGGATTACATACATCTTGTTTACATAGGCGGATCCCCGTTTCTGCCTCTCTATGGAGCGATCATGGGTGGCCGGCGAACTCGACGCACGCTCTCCCGACGTGCAGTGGCTGTGCGCACACAGTCTGTCATGCACGAAACCACGTACAGGTACGTTGTTTCGCACTGCCGTTCCGACTTGCCGCAGTATGTGTGGTGGGTGGGTCCAGTAATGGTTAAAGTGGTTGTAAACCTTCATCTATACCCAGTGAACTGATACACAGAGATGAAACAAATCCTCCTACATAAGTTGTAGCTGTTGGTAAATTGCAGCACTCTCTTCTCTACATCTGTTCAATCAAAGTGCTGAATTTATAAGGCCTCATGCACACTGGACGTTATAATAACATTATAAAAACGCCAGTATCTTTGCAGTGAGTCTTTTAGCGTTTTTGTAATAGTGGGTTTTTTTTTGTTTTTTTAAATCAATGGGATCAAAAATGTTAAAACGACAGTGAGCCGCATTTTTGATCGTTTATCTGCGTTTTTGACATTGGAGCATTTTACAGCTGAAAAACTCCTCTCAGAACCCACTAGTTTTGGGGTTTTTTTTTACAGCCAAAAAACACCCCAGCCAAAAACAGTTGATAACGGCCTATGTGTGCATGGAAACATAGGATAAAATGCTGGAGAGTTTGACAGTAGAAAAAAACGTCTGAAGCCAAAAACAGCAGCTGTAAAAATGTCCAGTGTGCATGAGCACTAAGTGGCCCCGAGATATGGGGCCCCAAAGTTGGGTCACAAAATGTCATTCTCTGCTGCAGAAGTGCTTGACATTTTGCGACCTGACTTTGGGGCCCCGTATCTGGGGGCCACTTGGTGCTAGGAACCCCAAATTTTGATATGTTGTAGTGTTAGAACACCAAACTTGGGGTTCCTAGCACCAAGTGGCCCCGAGATATGGGGCCCCAAAGTCGGGTCGCAAAATGTCAAGCACTTCTCTGCAGCAGAGAATGACATTTTGTGACCCGACTCTGAGGCCCCATATCTCGGGGCCACTTGGTGCTAAGAACCCCAGCTTTGGATATGTTGTAGTGCTAGTGTAGTGGGGTTCCTAGCACCAAGTAGCCCCGAGATATGGGGCCCCAAAGTCAGGTCGCAAAATGTCATTCTCTGCTGCAGAAAAGTGCTTGACATTTTGCGACCCGACTTTGGGGTCCCGTATCTCGGGGCCACTTGGTGCTAGGAACCCCAAATTTGGATATGTTTTAGTGCTAGTTCCACTGTGTTTGCACACCAAATTTGGGGTTCCTAGCACCTTTTTTTTCTGGTCCAAAAAATAGGGTTCCTTTTAAAAACACTTATAAAAGCAAACGCGGCTAAACGTGGTACCGGCGTTTAGCGTCTGAAACGTGGAAAACTTTTGCGTCTGAACCCATTTTTTTGCTTCTGGAAATACAAGGTTAAACGTAGCTGCCTACAAACGCCAAAAAACGAGACTGTGTACATGGACACATAGGATAGCATTGAATGAGTTCAGGGGCAGTTGAAAAAAGTGTCCAACTGCCTCTGAACGCGCGATTAACAGCGTGTGCATGAGGCCTTAATTGAGACAAGCACACACTATAGAGGGATATGCTTTGTTAATATTTCATGTCTGAGGTTTACGACTACTTTAGAGCTTGCTGCACCATGTGACAGTTCTGGAGGACAGACATTTATGGAACATCAATTCCCTCCATGAGCGGATATACTGTAGGTTAGATAGCCAAATTCCTCATTTTTGATGATTGTAACAACTCATTAAAGGGATCTGTTATTGTAGTGTAACACTTTGCAATGTTGCTACCCGTTACTACAGAGCGGACCGCATTATATTGTCAACGACCCGTTTACCTGTGTCCTGTTCTTTTGCCTGGAAAAGCTTAAAGCGTTTGTTACCCCAACACTTCATATTCCCGATTAGAGCCTGGGCACACCCTAATTACTATATATGGTACTGATTCCCTCTACTGCCTGGTTTCTCCCCTCTTGTTGGCCCCCCACCCCGCAGTGCTGCTGGCTTCCATCCTCTCCTGCCCTGGCTGCTGCGGGGGATGTTACAGGATGGAGAGCAGGGACGGGGCTAGTAAATATGTCATTTGCCAGCCCCTTCTCTTTCTAAAGGAACTGAATGTAATTTACCGGCCCCTTCATTTCTAAATGAACTGACTGTGGGCATTCATTACTGAATCATAGTAAACTGTTTACTATGCTTCCATTTGTAAATGAACAGGAAGCCACTCAGCACAGAGCACGTCCCATTCATTCACTGTCCAGTGCAGCTGAGGCTGCAAAGAAAGGCATGTGTGTTTGAGCTTTGGTGTGCACACCCTAATGCAACAGGCTGCGCTCTGCTTTCCTATTAATGGACCACACTAAGCAGGAGACTACACTGTGGCCAGTCCTCTAGCTATGTTGGGAACTCAGCCTGCTCTCCTGGGGGCTGGAACATTTTACATATTCCACACTAAATATGCCTGGAACAGGGCGTGGCCTGGAGCGGCATGGTGTGAGGAGTGAGACACAGGAGCTGCGCTTGAGATAAACTCCGTTCATACCCATCCTTCGGCTGAAGCTGACTTTTTTACTGCCCCAAAACACAGCTTGCTATCTCCTACACCGCCTGCCATCATGTCGCCTCCAAAAAAGGCGACGGACACGATTGCTAAACTCGACAAGTACCGGCTAAAGGAGAAGGGGACTCCGGGTGAAAATGGTGCCGACGCGCCCTCCTCCCCTGAATCAGCGGCAGATGACACAGCCCAAGTGCTTGAAGCAATCTCTGATTGCAAAAGCACCTTAACGGGTAAGATTGAGGAGGTGAGGATTGATGTTTCCCTGATCAAACAGGACCTACAGAAGCTCAGGGAGCGTGTCACGGAGACAGAGAATCGTATCAGCCGCGTGAAAGATGAAGTACCGCCAATACAGATTGCCACTGAGAGAATGCAGCATCAACTTAACACTTTACTGTCCAAGCAAGACGACATGGAGAATCGTCTGAGACAATGTAACCTCCGTTCCGTAGGACTGCCTAAGGGAGCGGAGGGTTCTGACCCTCTGTCGTTTCTGGAAAACTTGCTAATATCTACCTTCGGGAGGCCTGAATTCTCCTTCTCTTTTGTGGTCGAGCGTGCTCACCGTCTCGTGGCTAGACCCCCCCCCCACAAGGTGCACCTCCCCGGACATTTATCGAAAAGTTCTTAAACTTTAGGGACCGGGACGCCACCTTACGCCTCACAAGACTGAAGGGCAACATTCCCTTCAAGAACTCCAAGATTAAAGTGTTTCCGGACTTCTCAGCGGAGGTCCAAAAGAAAAGAGTGCTCTTCATGGAAGCAAAGTGCCAGCTCCGGATCCGCCACTACACTTACGCTATGCTGTTTCCCGCTAGACTCCGCATGGTGGGAGAAGATAGGGCCCATTTCTTTGACACCCCGAAGGCGGTGTTCGCGTGGCTGGAAGACCGTGCAGCATCTAACCAGCCTCATGCGTGAGATCGGTCTCTACACTGTCCTTCCATTCACCACCGTGCAGTGTTTGCATACTTCCTCCGTACACACTGCTGCAAAGAAGTCCGGACACAGGTACTGTGACAATGACTCCTGTCCCAACACTGTAGCAGATGATAAATGGCCTAACTGTTTGAACACTTTGCTTCATGAACCCCCCACTCCCCCCCTTTTTCTTATTTCCTGGAGCTGCTGAGCTGATCCCTGCTCCTTTACCCCCGGACATATGATGCATACGGCAGAGAAGCACTACAGCCACCACAACCCTCAGACTGCCTCAGGCTATTACCCGTTTTGATGCCTAGATCTTGGGCACACATCCTAATTCCCTGCTACCTCCCCTTATTTTCTTATTCTGCGTGCCTGAAGCTAGGGGTCACCCCCCCTCACACTGTTGATCGTTTTTCAGCGGACATTTGTCCTCCTAGGTGCGGGAGTCTTACTAGACCCCGTTGTTTCAATTTAGGAATGTAACATTGGTATTGTAATTCAAGCACTGTTTCCCTGGCCTATCTGGGCGCACATTTTTGTTATGGGTTGGACTCCTAGATATGCCATACCCAGCCATGCCAGTGTGTATGTTCAAATCAGCTTAAAGTTCAGTTATAAGTTAAGCAGACCTAGTACCCACCTTAAGCAGAGCTGGATTTTCCCCATGTATTCTCTTGGATCATGCTCCATACTGGATAGAGCTCAAGGTGAGTTCCCCCTCCTCTTCTTACGCCTGGAGACTCAACCCTTTTTGGCTCTCGGTTGTCCCCGATTTGGGGACTGCAGGAGAGGAAGGGAGTTCTTTTTTCAGACAAACAGATTCAGCCCCCTTTGATATAGTATGGGATGCATTTAAAACTCATGCATGCTACTGTCCCAATGAATATCTAGATATCGGAGAACCTCAAATCAAGTACTTAAACAAGCTGAACTGAAAATGACTGCGGTAGAGAGGTCCTTCTCAGAAAACCCCTCCCCAGAGGCGGCGAGTCAGGTGAAAATGCAGGCCCGTATAGTGAATGGACTTCATTTTGAAAGAGCAGAAAGGAAAATATTTTACACTAAACAAAAGGTGTACGAGTGTGGGAAGCGTGTGGGACGCATACTGGCTTACTTGGCACATCTGGAACATAAACCGCCCACTGTAGTCACCCTGCGAGATACCACAGGCACCCTGATCTGAGACCCAGAGAAGGTGGCTGGTGAATTCTGCTCCTTTTACACGTCCTTATACTCGTTCACCACTAATAACTCCAGACATGATATAGCTGACTTTCTTTCTACTGTAGACTTTTCCCAGATAACCTCAACTCAATTTGAGATGTAGGAGGCTTCCATCACTAAGGGTGATATTGCAGAAGCAATGTCTCACCTTGCCCCCTCCAAGGCTCTGGGATCAGACTGTCTCCACCTAGAATTCTATACGAACTATAGTGAGACTTTAGTCCCCAAGTTACATTAATTGTTTATGCACATATTCAGATCAGGATCCCTCCCAAAGTCAATGAGAGAGGCATTCATTGTACTTATACCCATGAAGGCCGAACAGGACCAGATAAGTTCCAGAGTGGTGGTGTCCCTGGACGCCGCAAAAGCATTCGATTCTGTAGAATGGGACTATCTCTGGGAATGTCTGGCCAGGTTTGGCTTTGGGCCCAAATTTATTAAATGGCTTCAGCTTCTCTATCAAACTCCGAGTGCCAGGATCCTGATTAATGGTAGGGTCTCTGATGCTTTCCCATTGTCTAGAGGCTTGCGTCAGGGCTGTCCCTTATCCCCCCTATTTTATGCTATAGTGGTAGAACCCCCAGCTACATCACTTCACACGCACCCCGGGATCAGAGGCCTAAGCTGTGGTCAACTGATTGAAACCATTAGCCTGTACGCAGATGATATGCTCCTCTATCTGGGAGATGCAGGACAGTCTCTGCTAACTGCCCTTGAAACCATAAAGCAATTCGGGAACTACTCAGGGCTATGGATTAATTGGGATAAATCCCAGATACTACCCTTAGATATAGGGGCCCCAACGGAGATACAGGCTTCATCTCCTTTAATTCGGGTTAGCGAAATGAAATACTTAGGTATCATGATCACCTGCTCCACAGAAGACTATATTAGACTAAACCTAGAACCACTATTCAGTCTTAAAAACCAAAACACAGGCATGAACCAGACTACCTCTGGGAGTCATGACCCGGATAAACTGAATAAAAATGATTATACTACCCAAATTCTTGTACGTCCTATGGCAGGCTCCAGTATATATACCTCTGCGTATATTTAAATCCTTAGAAGTCATTCTAAATTCCTTTTGTGTGGGGTAAAACTCGTCACAAATTATCCTGGCAAGTGTTGAAGAACCCCACTGATTTAGGGGGTACAGCACTACCGGATTTTAACCTATATTACCTGGCAGCACAATGATCTCACTTCTTCTACCTAGATAAGGGTGACAGGGAACGGTATTTGGCCTTAATGTGCTCTCCCTTTTACCCGGCTTCATAAACACCCTTTCCAACTTATTTTTAGGGACCCCGGCGAGCCCTGGACTCTGGGAGATCATAGGAATCTGCTTTACAACCATTGTAAGGTATGGGAACTAGTGAGACACAAACTCAAAGCCCCCTCAACACATAAACAGACACCTCCCTGGGATAATCCTTGCCTATCTGAATTACTAAATCTACCAGACAGTAACCTCTGGATTAACAGTGGGGTGGTTTACTTAGCAGGCATGTATAATTGAGCTATTTTAAAATCATTCCAACAACTCAAGGATGACTTTGGCCTCACCTACTCTATGCATTTCTGATACCTCCAGCTTCGCCATGCCCTACAAACCCAATTTCGTGACTCCCCCCCCTAATCTGGAACAACTGGATATTCTTTGTATAGTGCTGAGCACTGAACCCCAGATGTATCTACATTCTACTCCTGCCTTATGCTTCCCACTGCAGTGGCACTAGCATACCAGCTAGAAAAACGGTGGACTGGAGATATGGGTGCGATAGAAGACGACGAGTGGGAGGAGGCACTAGATGCTTGTAAAAAGGTATCCCGTAAGATCTCAGACCGTCTCACACAATTCTATATCCTACGCAGGTTTTACCTGACACCTTTGCGCTTGGCCAAGTTTAGAGACAACTACAGCCCACTCTGCCCCAGATGTGGAGGTTCTGATGGAACCTTCTTTCATATATTATGGTCCTGTGCAGTGATTCAGGACTACTGGTCCCACATAGTAAGGTTCATTCATGATAAGATGGGCTCTCCCCTAACTCTATGCCCCAAACAATGTTTACTAGGAGTGTTCCCAAATCCTGACTCCAATAAGTATCACCATATGTTATTACAGGAAACATTGTTCACAGCCAGATTACTTATTGCTAGGAAATGGCTCAGAGTGATGCCACCTACTATTCGGGAATGGGTTGCCGCAGTTAACGCTGTACTACCCTACAAAAAAGAAACGTATGCCCATAGAGGATCCCCTGCAAAGTATGGAAAGATTTGGGATACTTGGTTAGGCGAGGCTTCCACCTGTGACGAGTTGGACGAGCACTCCACTTAGAGTAGAGATGGTATGGACGCACTCTCTTTTGGGTACGCCAATACAATTTAATGGCGAGTGGTTTATGAAAACTAGTATATATAACCGCACTCTTATCTAAACGCAGGTTTTTCAAAACTCTTTCTGTACTGCTCTGTAACTGTATATCTTTTGCATCATGAAAATGGTTACTCTGTATACATGCATAATTTTCAAATAAAGAACGATGTTTGTAAAAAAAAAAAAAAATATGCCTGGAACATTTACCATGTTCCAAAAGGGGAACCTAACCTTCAATTGCCCATTCAGAACTATCTATTCTGATTCAGTGCATTAACACATTATGTTGAAACAGTCTAATTGTTTGAATGGCCTGCCAGTGCAGCCCAATTTGCATATTACAATGCAGTGCATTGCAGTCCAGGTGCATTGGATGTGTTTGTTAATAAACATGCATTTACTGCAAACATTTTTTAGTATTCTATGTTTTCCCAAAATAATGCTCCCAAACTTATTTTTGGTACCTGATGTTTGTAGTGCAGTGTGTATATACTGCATGTGTTCTGTTGGTGGCAGCAATGACGCATATGTAGCATATTTCTTTTCTCTTCATGTGCTAACATGGGGTACATACAAGAAGCTGTAAAGACCCCATAATTCTCTCATGATGACTTTTGTTTCATCACTTTTTTTAGCATACAATTTTACTATTTTCTTTTTCATACATCATGGGAAACATAGTTGGGCTATTATTCATTACCTGCTGGGTTATACTTCATCTCCAGGTGAATGGACACTGGTATACCAAATGTCTTTAGACAGGAAGTGATCCCCTATATAACCCCTCCCATACAGGAAGTACTTCAGTTTTTTTACCAGTGTCTGCAAGGTGAATGGCACGGTTGTTTGAGCTCCAGGTCTCTAGTCCCACAGACGGTTCTTAAATTAATCAAGGGGTTAACTGATCGGATCCATTTGACACAGGCTTTATATGCTTGGATAAATGGTACCTGAACTTCGCAAAGAAGACTCAAGATCCTGCAAGGTTTTGCCTGTAATATGGCTTCCGGAAGTGGAATCCTGGACATTACACCGCTAATGCATTCCTGCAGGGTGCTGTACAAGTCTAAGGGAGTGGACCCTAAAAGTGACAGGAACCCACTGTGAAGGGTGAAGATTGGGCTCTTAGTTTCTAAGCTGCCCTACGCCTGGACGGGTAAGTGAAACCCCTTTATTATTATTGTGGAGTGTCCCAGTGATTGTAACAATCAGTCAAGCTAGCTAGAGGCTGGACACCTGTGTGCGGTGACCATACGGGGGAGTTTTGGGCTAGCTGTGGGTGTTTGCAAAGTGTACCTTTTTTTTTGCTTATGTCTGGTTGTTTTTTTACCTGTATGATGGCGCACGACGGTGCACCATTTCGCCTTGGTTCGCCATGGCGCACGTCCATTCGTAAAAGAGCGCTGCTGGGCTCAGCAGTTTGTTTTTTGGCTGCCATGGCGCACACGGCTTCACCGCACATGCGCCCTAGCCTTTATCTGGTTGCACGAAGATTCGCATCATACGCGAATACGGTCACTCCTGTTCGCCGGGACCGCACACGCATGCGCAGAACGTTCCGGCGCCCAGCCAGCTTATTTAAGCTGTCTATGCCAAGCATGCTGTGCTTCCAGAAGGCAGCTGTGGGACACAGAGCAGGCTCTGAACTAGGCATTTGGAGCAGTTCATTTCTCCTTACCCGGGTCACGTGAGTCACCAGGTGTTGCTTGGCTGGCTAAAGGTGCTTAGCAGAATTGTTGCATAGGGGCTTGGTGAGCCCTATTAAAAGGTCTCCCTTCTGAGGTGTGTTAATACTACACCCAGGTACTCCCTTTTTTGTGGCTAGTAAATCTCTTCAAAAAAGAGGAGCGGGATTAACACTACAGGGAAGGGCACACCTATGTCATCAGTAGTTCCTGATGAACCTAGTCGTATCCCTAGTGTTGTATACTCTGAAGGACCAGAGGCTTCCGGGCAATCTGAGCCGCTGCCCCTATCTGGGATTGTGCCTACAGTCAACGCTGCTGCTTCACCCCTTATCACTAAGGATGAACTGTCCTCAGTCCTAGCAGGGTTAGAGCACAGGATTGCTGGCATGATTGTCTCCATCCCGCAGGGTAGCAAGAAGCGTGACAGATTCCCCTCCCCGGAGCCTCCTAGTCTGGAGCAGGAATAGGTGGAGGATGGGGAAAAGCTTAAAGCTCAGGATTCTGTGGATGGCCTGGTGGATGAGTCTGCTTCCAAGCAATCTGGACAAGAGAATATCCAATTGGTGTCTGCCTCTCAATCACAGAGGCTTTTGATCCTGACTCTTAACAAAATGGTTCGTTCTGCCTTTAAGTTGCCTCTTGCAGAGGTTATTGAGCCTCCCTGGTCCTCTCTGGGATCGTTGAGACCTCTTCAGGCAACGCAGGCTTTCCCCTTACACCCTCTGTTGGAACAAGTGGTGTATGCTGATTAGGAACATCCTGACAGGATTTTTGTTCCTCCTAAGAGGATTTCCCTTTTATATCCCATAGATGAAAAGTTTGTTAAGAAGCGGAGCATGCCAGCCGTAGATGCAGCAATCTCTTCCTTAAACAAGAACTTGACTTGTCCAGTAGATAACGCACAGGGCTTGAAAGACCCTGTTGACAAGAAATTGGGGTCATTATTAAAGGCTTCCTTTTCTTTGGCCAGTTCAGCTATTCAGCCAGCTGTTGCAGCAATTGGTATCTCACAGTCTGTAAAGGATCAGGTCAGACAGCCAGACAGGCTTAACAAGGAGGATGATCTGCCTGGAAATAAGGCAGATATTCCTCGAGCGCTGTGTTTTGCTGTTGACGCCTTTAAAGGATTCAATACAGCAAGTTTCTCGTTTGGCTCTCTTGTCTGTACATATGTGCAGACAAGCTTAAGAACTGGTCAGCCGAGCTTCCTTGTAAAAAGTTATTGGCAGGTTCATGGGGAACGTTTATTTGGTGAACACTTGGATAAATATATCCAAAAGATTTCCGGAGGGAAGAGTTCTGTACTTCCTATGAAGAAAAGCACCAGGCGTCCCTCGTATAAAACCACAGGGACTGCTTCCTCAAATGTCTCAGCGCCAAGGCAGTTCTGCCGCCAACAGGGCGCTAGGGACAAAGCCAGGGCCATAAAAAGCTCTGGGTCCAAAATTCTTCTAAACCCAGCACCAAGCCCTCCTTTTGAGGAGACGCCCCCCACTCCTTTGGGTGGGGGGAAGGCTGCTGCACTTTGCGTACTTTTGGAGAACAAAAGTTCAGGACGAGTGGGTCACCTCAACTATATCCCACAATTACAAGCTGGAGTTGCGGGGGGTTCCCCCTCAGAGGTTTTTAAGATCCAGCGTTCCCTCGGATCCTCCAAAAAGTGCATCAATGAGTGATTGTAGAGGTTCCTGTACCCGAAAGGGGCGCGGGGTTTTACTCAAACCTATTTACGGTTCAAAAACCAAACGGGGACACAAGGCCCATTTAGGACCTAAGATCCCTGAACCAGTATCTACTGATCCAATCCTTTTGGATGGCGTCTGTCCACTCAGTAGTAGCCTCACTCCAGATGGGAGACTTTCTAGCCTCCATCAATATGTATTTACACATACCTATCTTTCAGCCTCATCAGAGGTTAATGCGATTTGCAGTAGAGGAACGTCATTTTCAGTTTGGCTCTACCCTGCGGGCTTGCTACAGCTCCCCGGCTGTTCACCCAGGTCCTAGCACCAGTACTGGGTCTTTTAAGGGCCCAAGGGATCCTGGTGCTCGGGTATCTGGACGACCTCCTGCTCAGAGATCACTCACTACAGGCTCTAGAACAGAGCATAACCTGCACAGAGTGGTATTTGGAAAGCTTAGGTTGGATCATAAATACCGAAAAGTCAACCTTGAGACCAGCTCAAAGTCTAAAGCATTTAGGTCCGATTCTAGATACTGTCCAAGCAAGCCACCTGCAAGTATCTGCCCTGAAGAATCAGGTGCATCAGATAAGGTGCACCAGATAACTCTCCATTCGGCTCTGTATGAATCTTCTAGGGAGGATGGTATCCTCCTTCGAGGTGGTGCCCTATGCCCAGTTCCATTCCAGGCCTCTAAAACAAGACATCTTGCCAGGAGCATGGCGGACAAGATGGGTGAACTAGAGCTACTGTTGTACAAGGAGGATTTGGATTTTGTGGGAATTTCAGAGACCTGGTTCAACAGCTCTCATGATTGGCTGGCAAACATTCAAGGGTATACCCTAATCCGCAAGGATAGAGAGGGTAAAAAAGGGGGAGGGGTATGCCTATATATCAAGAATAATGTACAAGTGAATGTGAGAGATGACATCACTAAGGGAGCTAGAGAGGAGGTGGAATCCTTATGGGTAGAGCTCCAAAGGGATGAAGCTAAGGGGAAAATAATACTGGGAGTATGCTATAGGCCCCCTAACCTGAGGGAGGAAGTGGAGATTGATCTCCTATCACAAATTGGATTAGCAGCAAGGATGGGAAGTGTTATCATAATGGGTGATTTTTAATTATCCAGACATAGACTGGGCGGAGGGAACCGCGCATTCATTTAAGACTCGCCAGTTCCTTAATGTCTTGCAGGACAATTTTATGGGTCAGATGGTAGACGCACCAACTAGAAATAAAACATTACTGGATCTACTGATTACCAACAATACAGACCTGATCACGGATGTGGAAATACGGGGCAATTTAGGTAACAGCGATCACAGGTCAATTAGTTTCAGTATAAATCGCACAAATAGGAAACATAAAGGGAATACAAAGACAATGAATTTCAAAAGAGCCAACTTCCCTAAACTACAAACCTTGCTAAAGGGCATAAATTGGGATAAAATATTAGGAACAAAGAATACGGAGGAGAGATGGGTTTGCTTTAAGAGCATATTAAATAAGGGCATTAGCCAATGTATCCCATTGGGTATTAAATTTAAAAGAGCGAACAAAAGTCCTGGATGGCTTAACTCCAATGTAAAAATGCATATAAAAGCAAAGGAGAAGGCCTTCAAAAAATACAAGGTTGAGGGATCATCCTCAGCATTCAGACTTTATAAAGAATGCAACAAGAAATGTAAGGGTGCAATTAGGACAGCTAAGATAGAACATGAAAGACACATAGCGGAGGAAAGCAAAAAAAAATCCTAAGAAATTCTTTAAGTATATAAACAGTAAAAAGGCCATATTGGCCCCATAAAGAATGAAGAAGGACATCTGGTTACAAAGGATGGGGAGATGGCGAAGGTATTGAATTTATTCTTCTCCTCAGTCTTCACGAGTGAATCGGGGGGGCTTCAGTAACCAAAACTGCAGTGTTTATCCTCATGACACAACACAGGAAGCACCTCCATGGTTAACAGAGGACAGAATTAAAATTAGACTTGAGAAACTTAACATTAATAAATCACCGGGACCAGATGGCGTGCATCCGAGGGTACTTAGGGAACTCAGTCAAGTGATTGCCAGACCGTTGTTCCTAATTTTTACAGATAGTCTACTGACTGGAATGGTACCAGCTGATTGGAGAAAAGCCATTCTAGCACCAATATTTAAAAAGGGCCCAAAATACATCCCTGGGAATTACAGACCAGTTAGCCTAACATCAATAGTATGTAAACTCTTGGAGGGGATGATAAGGGACTATATACAAGATTTTAGTAATAAGAACGGTATCATTAGCAGTAATCAGCATGGATTCATGAAGAATTGTTCTTGCCAAACCAATCTATTAACCTTCTATGAGGAGGTGAGTTGCCATCTAGATAAAGGAATGCCCGTAGACGTGGTGTATCTGGATTTTGCAAAAGCATTTGACACAGTACCCCATAAACGTTTACTGTACAAAATAAGGTCCATTGGCATGGACCATAGGGTGAGTACATGGATTGAAAACTGGCTACAAGGGCGAGTTCAGAGGGTGGTGATAAATGGGGAGTACTCAGAATGGTCAGGGGTGGGTAGTGGGGTTCCCCAGGGTTCTGTGCTGGAACCAATCCTATTTAATTTGTTCATAAACGATCTGGAGGATGGGATAAACAGTTCAATCTCTGTATTTGCAGACGATACTAAGCTAAGCAGGGCAATAACTTCTCCGCAGGATGTGGAAACCTTGCAAAAAAACCTGAGCAAATTAATGGGGTGGGCGACTACATGGCAAATGAGGTTCAATGTAGAAAAATGTAAAATAATGCATTTGGGTGGCAAAAATATGAATGCAATCTATACACTGGGGGGAGAACCTCTGGGGGAATCTAGGATGGAAAAGGACCTGGGGGTCCTAGTAGATGATAGGCTCAGCAATGGCATGCAATGCCAAGCTGCTGCTAACAAAGCAAACAGAATATTGGCATGCATTAAAAGGGGGATCAACACCAGAGATAAAACAATAATTCTCCCACTCTACAAGGCTCTGGTCCGGCCGCACCTGGAGTATGCTGTCCAGTTCTGGGCACCAGTCCTCAGGAAGGATGTACTGGAAATGGAGCGCGTACAAAGAAGGGCAACAAAGCTAATAAAGGGTCTGGAGGATCTTAGTTATGAGGAAAGGTTGCGAGCACTCCTTCTCTCTGGAGAAGAGACGCTTGAGAGGGGATATGATTTCAATTTACAAATACCGTACTGGTGACCCCACAATAGGGATAAAACTTTTTTGCAGAAGAGAGTTTAACAAGACTCGTGGCCACTCATTAAAATTAGAAGAAAAGAGGTTTAACCTTAAACTACGTAGAGGGTTCTTTACTGTAAGAGCGGCAAGGATGTGGAATTCCCTTCCACAGGCGGTGGTCTCAGCGGGGAGCATTGATAGCTTCAAGAATCTATTAGATAAGCACCTGAATGACCGCAACATACAGGGATATATAATGCAATACTGACACATAATCACACACATAAGTTGGACTTGATGGACTTGTGTCGGGAAGATCCTTCCTCCCGGTAACTTGGAGAGTACTGACTACAATCCGCTGTGGAAATCAGATTGGCTTTGAGTACAATCAGAGGTCAAGTTTCGGCCCTATCAGTATTATTCCAAAGGCCTTTAGCCTCCCATTCACTGGTCTGAACCTTTATGCAGGGGGCAACTCGCTTGCTTCCCCCCATTGGGTCACTTATGTGTCCTTGGGAACTTGGTGCTGTCTGTGTTACAGAAACAACCATTTGAACCTATCAAGGAAATTACATTAGACTTGCTGTCACGCAAACTAGCCTTCCTGATGGCTATCACCTCGGCTAGAAGGGTGCCGGAGTTGGTGGCCCTTTTATGCAGGAAACCTTACTTGATCCTCCACCACGACGGGGTCGTGTTACAACCTGTTCCATCCTTTTTGCCAAAAGTGGTGTCGGCCTTTCAATTAAATCAGGACATTATTTTGCCTTCTTTTTTGTCTCAGCCTCGTTCCACGGAATAGAGACGACTGCATTCTTTGGACGTTGTCCGGGCAGTCAAGGTTTATTTGTCTAGATCTGCGGAGATTTGAGGATCAGACTCCTTTTTTTTTACCAAAATAACTCAAGAAGGGGCAGGCAGCTGCCAAAGCTTCCATTGCCAATTGGGTCCGTCAATTGGTCATTCAGGCCTATGGTCTGAAACGTAAAGCTCCTCCCTTTAGAGTGAGCGTTCATTCCATCAGGGGTGTAGGAACCTCCTGAGCTTTTCGCCATCAGATATCTGTGGCTCAGATTTGTAAGGCTGCTACCTGGTCTTCAGTGCATATGTTCACAAAATGTTATCAAGTGGATGTTCGAGCAGCCAAGGATTTGGCTTTTGGCCGCACTGTACTACGGGCTGCCGTATAAGGTCTAATGGCTATTGTTTGGCAGGGTGTCTCCCTCCCCTCAAGGGTAAGGACGTCCCATTACCTGCTGGGACGTCCCAGCAGGTAATGAATATTAGCCTAACTCTGTCCCATGATGACCAACAAATATTTTATTTATTTTTTTTAATGTTACCTGGAATATTTTTTAAACACATTTACTGTTAATTTAAGGAGATTGTAAATAATGTGCTAAGCAGGTGCACTTATAACTATTTTTTTTCTCCTCCTTTTAATGTTTGTTTTTTAGAAGCAAATGCATATAATAAACAAATGTATTAGGCAATCGGTGGCTGGGCTGGAGTGCACAAAGCAGCCCGGTGCTTTGAAAAGCCCCATAGTGCTAGTGCCTGTATAGGTACAATACATCAGCAGCTGCTGCTGACTTAACATGTGAGTTCACTTCTCAAGTGTGAGAACAGACACAGCAGCTGTTGTTTTTATTCCTTTTCCAACACAATTAACTTTTTTGTTGAATTCCAAAATTAAATTGCAACTTGTAAACCATAAAGGTCGCGATTCCTTTTTGTTTCTATAGTCTATCATTAAATCTAGTACCATTTATTGTATAGAGCGTAGCAAATTTATCTGCAAAACAAAGATAAGCACTTTACCCTATGTTTTTTCTGGTCCTGCTCATGACAGCTTTGAAAAGGCTGTATTTGTGGGCACCACACTTTAGTTTCCACTTCATACATACTACCAGCACTTCTAAATGTCCCACAAAAGTTTCCTGCTTTTTTTTTTTTCCCCACCCATATTTTTTTTTTTTCTCTTATTGCGTCCTCTGACTCCTTTCACAACAATAATTTATGATTATTTTTCAGGATTTATATATTGCCAACAGTTTGCACAGCGCATTACTATAGAAAGGGAGACAGTACAGTTAAAATATGATAATACAAGAGGGCCCTTCTCAAAAGAGCTTACAATCGAATAGACTTGTGATATGTCCCAGTAGTAAGGTAGCAAGTAGCCTAGCCTATGGCTGGTGTTTACCTTTTATAGCCTCTCTTTCAGTGGCTCATTCACATGGCTGTTCCTGACTGTACACCATTCTATCAGCATATAAGGTAGACCCAGCTGTTTGCATTCAGCAGTGGACATGAAGCCTATACAAATCATTGACAGGCTGACGCTGTCCTGTTTGCATGTAACTGCTCACGTGGCGAAGGACCGGTAGACTGTTTGTACGCAAACTGTTCGTGTCTAGGGACACTCATCTGTCCCTAATCACAGGTAATTGCTCCATGTGCAATTGTATGGTTTGTCGTTGATTTTGTACAGGTTGAGTGGCCACCGCTTATCGGAAATATCTGACTATAACCAATGCAGAAATACGCAGATTACATTTCTGAAATGTCATAATATACAACAACAATGAAGCTGAGTTTCATTCAAGAAATGGTGCCTAGGATGATGTCATTAGTCTACTGCAGGTAGAAGGAAGCATTTCAGCTCCACAATATTATGGTAACATTGTAACTTTAAATATACTCCATTTACAATGCTCTATAAAAATAACTAAAATGTGTTTTTTACAATACAATCTAAATGTCCATTCAAGGTGCAACTCTAATATAAATGTCCATTAAAGTGCAGCATCAATAGTGTCCATTTATAGTGCAACCAAAACAAGAGAAACAGCCTACCCAAAAATGACAGTGTTGGAGCACCCATAGCCCAAATCACGGTGGCGGATATGTCCTATGGTTTTGACATATCCGCCACCGTGATTTGGGCAATGGGTGCTCCAACACTGTCATGTTTGGGTAGGCTGTTTCTCTTGTTTTGGTTTCATAGACTTCATGTTCTCTATGCAATGCTATGACAATATTATGCGGTAGAAAATGTTGTATTTATTTATATTTTTTCTAATCTTGTATTTCACCATACAGTAAGAGCTTGTCCCACGAGTCGCCCTTGACGAAGGGACGGTCAGTTTCAGTCCTGAAACGTGTAGGCCTTCGTGGAAGACATTACAAGCATCTTTATCCAATGCACATCAGTACAGCTGTGTTTCAGCTTTTTATTGTGTTCACTGTGTTATGTTTATTAACTATGCTAATGTTTTGTATACATATATAAATTTTTCTATAGAATAAAATAGTTTTTACATTACGCTGTTGCGGTTAAAGTCCCACAACCTTATTTGGGGGTATTTTTTTCAGTTCAGCTACTACTGCAGTCTCTCTCTCTCTCTGTGGTTTGTTAAGCTATTTTTGAACACAGCCAAGAACTGCAGGCACCAGAATTGACATGATTGTGTCATCTCTGAGCCATCATCTCAGTCCAGGAATTTAATGTGGATTAATGTAGCGGTTTAAACTATGTAATGGTTTCTTCCCCATACTGTAATATCTGTTTTGGGTGGATTGACTTCCAGGGTCACTAATTTTATATACCATGTATCCATCAAAATAGATGTATGAGAAATTTGGGAAAACTGGACTGAAGTGGAGTTGTTGGCTATAGTATCCAGAGAGATTCCTTGTATCCTGCCCACATTGTTCACATACTGTTAGATATCATGCAAGTCATATATGAATTACCATTCTGCTCTCCCTCTCTTGATGTGTGAAGTGGCAGTGCATGAATTGGTATCGATAGATATGTTTGTGACTTTTAGGCCTCGTATTACAGCCATGTTTCACCGCACAGGGACACACAGGTGTTTTGTGCATCCCTGTATAGGCAATCCCATTGATTTTAATTGAGACACAGCGGCTGCACGGACATGGCCGCTGCTCACAATTTGACAGCCATGTGGATGTGCGGCCCCAAACGCCTTGGGCCCCATACATATCTTTGTTTTTTAAAGATCAGTTCCTTTCTTGATTTTTTTTCCCATATTGGTTATTTTATGTATTTTAATTGAATATGTTGTGATGCACTTTTGCATAGTTAAGGGCTGATTCACACTAGAAGTGTGCACTACTGCACAGTAGCGGGTGTGCGATGTGAATGCAGAAGTGCCGATACATTGTAAACAGCATATTTCACTACAACCTTTTATCCCTTGTGGTAGATTGCGTTGAATAATGTTGTGCTGAAAAAAGGTACTGCATGCCATGATGGTCAACAAGGCTTTTTGCCACTGTGCATTGGGCCTGTGTTAGCCAAGATGTCCCTGTGGAAGCTCACTCATCTGGTGTGAACAGGCCCTAAAATGTACCTAAAAGGATACTACAATTCATGGAAAATGATCAAAAACCTCTACATGGAAAATGTTAAAAAGCTTCTGCAAGTTAAGAACCATTCTTATTGCAGAAAGACAGCAGGTCAGACAAATAATTAATGGACTCACTTACATAACACAATATATTATGATTTTTTTGGCACATCTATATCTTTGAAATTGAATGGTTTAACCACTTCAATACCGGACACTTTCATCCCCCTTCCTGCCCAGGCCAATTTTTTGCTTTCAGCGCTGTCACACTTTGAATGACAATTGCGCGGTCATGCAACACTGTACCCATATGACATTTTTATAATCTTTTTAAGGCAGATAGAGCTTTTGGTGGTAAAAAAACAACTTTTTCTTATTTTGTTATAAAATTTTGCAACTAAGTAGTTTTTCTTCACTAATGGGCGCTGATGAGGCTGCACTGATAATCAGGACTATAATGATCAGTTCCCTGATCATCGGTGTAAACCATGTGCTGGCAGCCTTGCCAATTATCAGCACTCCTTTCTTCACACAGACACACACAGCGCATGAGGAAAGGACTGCTGATAACCAGCAAGTCTGTTTACATGTGATCAGCTGTGATTAGACAGCTGATCACGTGGTAAAGGACTGCTGTGATTGACCTCTTACCCCGATTTCTGATCAGCTGTGTCCAAAGGACATAGCAGACACAGAGCATGCTCAATGTGCGCTGTAGGAGGTAGGGTTCTAGGAGGACATCTATAGACACCCTCCCAGAACTATAGTACCACACTGTAGCCATTTTTTTTAGCGTATAGGTTAAAATACAATTTCTGTGTTAGTGTCTAGAAACACTGACAAGGAACGTCTTGCTTTTGGTCTATTAAATATACCATTGAAAGAGTCTCATCTGTACGATAACTGTAAAAGAAAGAAAATGCCAGAGATTGCTGTCTTGTGCACACTTCCTGTGTTCTCTCAAGGTGTGTAGCTGGCCATCCTAGTTCTTATCTTGGACTATAGAATAGTGGGGGTTATTTACTAAAGGAAAATCCACTTTGCACTGAAAGTGCACTTGGAAGTAAAGTCACTGTAGATCCGAGGGGGACATGCAAGGAGAATAAAAAACAGCATTTTAGCCTGCACATGATTGGATGATAAAATCAGCTGAGCTTCCACTCATTTCAGATCTACCCCTTAGATTTAGAGCGACTGCACTTCCAAGTGCACTTGCAGTGCAAAGTGGATTTGCCTTTTGTAAATAGCCCCCAGTGTGTATGTTGTAAAGAGGAGGACAGTAGGAGGGATTCAGTAGTGTTGTAAAAGACACTGGGTAGGGCTTGCACAGTTTAGACCACAAAAGATCTGTGTGCTTATGACCCACAATGGGATGTGCATACATTATCTGGCAAATCAGCTGGTATTCTGTACTTGCACTTTTTTTTTTAAAGCAGAAGTAAACCCCCTCCTATCCTTTACAGCCAAAGAAGCAGCCACATTGGTAACTGTAACCGTTATTATTGAAGGCATGCCTTAAATTTTAAGAAACTTCTGGAAACTTTAAAACTTTCTCTTGTGATGCGTTCTCTCTTGGGTTGTGCCTGCACTGCAGTAGTTAATTGCTGGTTTAGATCTAGGGGGAATGGAAAGTAGATTTACTTACCCAATTCTCCACTCCTCCATGTTGCTTGACCGTCCCCACAGTGTCTTTTCCCCTGTGTCGCACCAGTCTAAGGTCCTGACATCAGGACCAGACAGGGTCCATAGTCAATGGGACAGGCATGCCAAAGGACAGTTCACTGCCGGTGCATGGGAAAGTGCTGTCTACCAGGAGAGCGGAAGATCAGATAAGTAAAAGTGCTTTTACTCTCCCCTAGATCTAAACAAAAAAAAATGTGCTTATATTGAAGGGATGTATTACAGAGGGCTCAAAATTTCAAGTCCTGAGCTACTCGTCAGGCCTTAAGAGTTACTAGCCATCAGGGTATGCCATGATTGCAAATGCCCCCCAGCTCTCTCATCTCTCAAAAATTCCCCCCAGCTGTCTTAGCTCTCACAAATGCTCCCCCCCAGCTCTCACAAATGCCCCCCAGCTCTCTCACCTCTCATAAATGCCCCCCAGGTCTCACTAATTCCCTCCAGCTCTCTCATCAATGCTACCCCCCAGCTCTCTCACTAATGCCCCTTACCTTTCTCACTAATGCCCCCCCAGCTCTCTCGCTAATGCTGCCCCCCCCAGCTCTCTCGCTAATGCTGCCCCCCCCAGCTCTCTCGCTAATGCTGCCCCCCCAGCTCTCTCGCTAATGCTGCCCCCCCCAGCTCTCTCGCTAATGCTGCCCCCCCAGCTCTCTCGCTAATGCTGCCTCCCCAGCTCTCTCGCTAATGCTGCCTCCCCAGCTCTCTCGCTAATGCTGCCCCCCCCAGCTCTCTCGCTAATGCTGCCCCCCCCAGCTCTCTCGCTAATGCTGCCCCCCCCAGCTCTCTCGCTAATGCTACCCCCAAGCTCTCTAATGTTGCCCCCCGGTCTCTTACTAATGCTATCCCCCCAGCTCTCTCACTAATGCCACCCCCCAGAAATATAGAATGCAGACAACACCGCGCTGTTTGGTATTTCCGTGCTGTCAGCTTTGTCTGTTCGGACTTGTAGCACAGACCCAAGGAGAAGTTTCACAGCACCTCATTTAGCTCTATGCTTCAGTCCTGACAGACGGGGAAAGAAGGCGCCTCGGACTGGAACAAAAACAATGAGGGCGTTTGCGGCGCCAGGACCCGGGGCACCCACCAGCACATGTAAGGAATATGTCCAGGATGCCTGGCACTTGCACAACAAAGCGGTCTCTCCAAACTAAAACATGCAGGGGCTGCAGGATTCCTTACCAGAGGAGCCACTGAGAGGCAGAAAGCAGGAGCGGAGGGTGGAGCTGGCCTGAAAATTGTGCCATCGGTGTCTGCATTGAGGCGAGGGGGGAGCAGAGATTGCCAGCAAGCCAGGGCAGTTGGGGGTTATCCCCTCAGCAACCACCTGGGGCCTCTTCTCCTCCCTCAGCAGGATCCTGGCTGCTTCTGCCTGCTCCATTACTCCAAATTTTGAGGGCTGTATTACATATGTTCATTTTTTTGCCCTGACATATGCTTTAACTACTTGAACTACCCTGAAAATGCACTGCCTGCTTTGGTGAGGTACGCCATAGTACACAGGGATATGTATATGTACAGGGGTGGGTGGCGCTGCCTATCACTTGAAGAGTGACCTCCAGTGATGACTAACGGTTTGAAAAGTGCAAGTGCTAATTGGACCACTATGTGGTGTATGCTGGGATCAGATTATGTGTAGCAATACGTGGCACTACCTCTCCCCTGGAGAGTAACCTCCAAAGATGGCAATCTGCTAACCCTGTGAGGTTACTAGTTAAACACAAGAATGTTGTGTACTAGATTAGAACACAATGTTACACCAGGTGCAAAACTGCAAAGGCGTGTGCCTATGTGAAAATATTTAGTGGGTCCTTATGTATACTTCAGAAAGTAACTGTAATCTCTATCCCAATATAAGAAAAAAAAAAAGGAGTAAAAAACTGTTTGTGCAAATTATTTTCCCAACCAAAGAGCCCGTATTAAAGTGCTCTTATATAAGGCAACTTAAACCTCCACACTTGTATACGTGTTTAGCAGTAAAATCAGTGGTCTCAGCATATCCTCCCGACGCGTTTCGACTTGGACGTCATCATCTGGGGATGATGATGACTTCTAAGTCAAAACGCTTGATTTTACTGCTTAACACGTGAGTGTATTTTCTTTGCTTTTCATGTATTAAAATTTCCATACGGAGTTACGCTATATGCCTTCCTCTTTCTTTTAATGGTGGGGCTGACTGCCTATTTCTACTGAGTCCATCCATACCTTACACCTGTTCGGAGGTCCATCTGGAGGTCATATCTTGAGAGAGCATCTGATCCCCTTGGTATATTATACCACAAAGCTTGATGGACTCACTAGGTGTACACCTATTTGAGTTCAATCCCTCTGGTAAGCGGCTTCTGGTATCTTTGGTGGTGGATCTACTATCAACTGTTATTACATCATACATATTTGAAGTTAAAGACTGTCACTATATCATATCCACATGTGGTTGAGGATTTCATCACACATGATCGAAGTTTGTCACTGACTTTTTTTGGACATCACACGTCCAAGTTCCTCTGGTTATAGACATCACATGTCATAATAGAGGACTGCTTGGGGTATTTTTGAGCACATCATTTATTATTCACGTTTTTTGTACTCCTTTATCATTTGTTATGGTTTATATGATCACATAAGCGCTGCACATTTTGTAATTTCTGCTCTGTCCATAACCCGTACTTTCTCTATTTCGCTATCTAGAGAACTTTTATCATATCCTTTTTCCTGAAATCTGGATGACAACACTTACTACTTACTCAGTTTAGGCCGATATATATTCTTCTACATATTTTTGGTAAACAAAATCACAATAAGCGCATATTGATTGGTTTGTGCAAAAGTTATAGCATCTACAAAATAGGGAATAGATTTATGGCATTTTTATTATTTTTTTTCTAGTAATGGCGGTGATGTGCGATTTTTTTTTTTTTTTTTTTTTTTTCAGGACTGCGACATTGCGGCGGACAGATCGGACACTTTTGACACATTTTCGGGACCATTGACATTTATACAGCGATCAGTGCTATAAAAATGCACTGATTACTGTATAAATGACAATGATAGGGAAGGGGTTAACACTAGGGGGCGATCAAGGGGTTAACTGTGTTCCCTGCTAGGTGTTTATAACTGTGGGGGGATGTGACTTACTAGAGGAGGAGCCAGATCAATGTTCCTACATAGTAGGAACAGGTGATCTGTCTCTCCGCTCCTGACAGAATGGGGATATGTGTGTTTATACACACATTCCCATTCTGGCTCTCGTGCACGCGTTTGCGCGTGGCCGGTGGACATCGTGTCCCCCGCCGTGCAGCGGGTGCCTGCTATGGCTCTTAAAGGAGCCGATGTACAGCTACGGCGATTCGCGGGAACGTGCCAACCTGCCACAGTATAATGATGGTGGCTGGTTGACAAGTGGTTAAACTTCACTCATTAAGGCCCCTTTCACACTTCTGCAACTTGTCCTGTGACTTGGGACTGCAAAATCGCATGACAAGATGTACTCCATAATTTTCAATGAGTACCATTCATATCTGTGCGACTTCAAAGTAATCCCTGCACTACTTTGGTCCAACTTTGAGGTGACTTGAGGTCCCTAGACCTCTACATTACACAGGCATTGCTTAACCACTTAAGGGCCAAGCCTCTTTCTGAGATTTGTTGTTTACAAGTTAAAAACAGGCCTTTTTGCTCAAAAATTACTTAGAACCCCCAAACATGCATTTTTTTTTTCTAACAACCTAGAGAATAAAATGGCTGTCGTTGCAATACTTTCTGTCACACCGTATTTGTGCAGCGGTCTTTCAAGCGCACTTTTTTTGGAAAAAATACTTTTTTGAATAAAAAAATAAGAGAACAGCAAAGTTAGCCCAATTTTTTTTCATATTGTGAAAGATAATGTTACGCCGAGTAAATTGATACCCAACATGTCGCGCTTCAAAAATGCGCCCGCTCGTGGAATGGTAACAAACTTTTACCCTTAAAAATCTCCTTAGGCGACGTTTAGAAAATTCTACAGGTTGCATGTTTTGAGTTACAGAGGAGGTCTAGGGCTGGAATTATTGCTCTCACTCTACCGATCACGGCGATACCTCACACGTGTGGTTTGAACACCGTTTTCATATGCGGGAGCTACTCACGTATGCGTTCGCTTCTGCACGCAAGCTCGGCGGGGGGCGTTTAAAAATTTATTTTTTTAATTTATTTTTTATTTTACATTTTTATTTTTTATTTTACACTGTTCTTTTATTCCTATTACAAGAAATGTAAACATGACAGGACCTCTTAAATATGAGATCTGAGGTCAAAAAGACCTCAGATCTCATATTTACACTTAAATGCATTTGGCCCTTTAAGAGCTATGGGCGGAAGTGATGTTTTGACATCGCTTCCGCCCTGCAATGGTATGAAGACTGGTGGAGGCCATCTTCTTCCCCTCACTCGTCTCCGTACCCAGGAAGGAGAAGGATCCGATCGCCTCTGCCACTACCGATGGCCCCGGTAAGCGGTGGAGGACACTGGAGAGGGGCGGGCCCTCTCCCGCCACCGTTAAAGGTGATCTTGCGTCGAATCCGCTGCAGAGACCACTATTATCGGAAACCAGACCGCCCACTGAAAAGGATACCAGAGTTATGGCAGCTAGTTGCTGCCATAACAAAGATATCCCTCTTCAAAGTTAGGACGTATATCGGCGGTCATGAAGTGGTTAAAGTCGTGGCAAAAAAGTATGGCAAAATCGCATAACTTTCAAGGTCGCACAAGTGTGAAAGGGGCCTTACACACACCGAATTTCATTCCTTTGATCTAAAGGACAAAACGTTACAATGTTTATAGTTGGTTCCAGGGCTGAGGAATGTTGTGATACAGGCAGTCCGCAAGTTACAAACCGATTTACAAACGACTCCTACTTACAAACGTAGGGAGACAACAGGAAGGGAGAGGAAATCTACCCCTAGGAAGGGAAATTCTCTCATGTAAGAGTTATAGGAAAAGTGTCTCCACTGAAGCTTTATCACCAATCCTCCTTTCCTCAACAACCCAAAATTTTCAAAATCCCATTGGCACAGAAACTGAGGTGAAATCTTCTGAACAGGGGCACAGACAGCAAATGATACAGGGGTGCTAACGCTTCCCTATGCTATCCAAAAAAAGTAAACTTTTTTTTTGGCTGGAGCTACACTTGTACCTGTTTCGACTTACAAACAAATTTGACTTAAGAACAAACCTACAGATCTTGTTTGTAACCCGGGGACTCCCTGTACTTGGCAGACTGTCTGTTTTTTTTGTTTTTTTTGTACAGCTGTCAGCTTCAGCTCTCTGTATAGAAAGAATCGGGAAAATGCATTGTCAAAATCGCAAGGGGGGAAAAAAATTGCGATACCGTTTCTTAACCACTTCAGCCCCGGAAGGATTTACCCCCTTCCTGACCAGAGCACTTTTTACAATTTGGCACTGCGTCGCTTTAACTGCTAATTGCGCGGTCATGCAATGCTGTAACCAAACTAAATTTGCGTCCTTTTCTTCCCACAAATAGAGCTTTCTTTTGATGGTATTTGATCACCTCTGCTGTTTTTATTTTTTGCGCTATAAACGGAAAAAGACCGAAAATTTTGAAAAAAAAATGATATTTTCTACTTTTTGTTATAAAAAAAAATCCAATAAACTCAATTTTAGTCATACATTTAGGCCAAAATGTATTCGGCCACATGTCTTTGGTAAAAAAAATGTCAATAAGCGTATATTTATTGGTTTGCGCAAAAGTTATAGCGTCTACAAACTAGGGTACATTTTCTGGAATTTACACAGCTTTTAGTTTATGACTGCCTATGTCATTTCATGAGGTGCTAAAATGGCAGGGCAGTACAAAACCCCCCCAAATGACCCCATTTTGGAAAGTAGACACCCCAAGGAAATTGCTGAGAGGCATGTTGAACTCATTGAATATTTATTTTTTTTGTCCCAAGTGATTGAATAATGACAAAAAAAAAATAAATAAATAATAAAAAAAAAAAATTACAAAAAGTTGTCACTAAATGATATATTGCTCACACAAGCCATGGGCATATGTGGAATTGCACCCCAAAATACATTCAGCTGCTTCTCCTGAGTATGGGGATACCACATGTGTGGGACTTTTTGGGAGCCTAGCCGCGTACGGGGCCCCGAAAACCAAGCACCGCCTTCAGGATTTTAAAGGGCATAAATTTTTGATTTCACTCCTCACTACCATCACAGTTTTGAAGGCCATAAAATGCCAAGATGGCACAAACCCCCCCCAAATGACCCCATTTTGGAAAGTAGACACCCCAAGCTATTTGCTGAGAGGCATGTTGAGTCCATGGAATATTTTATTTTTTGACACAAGTTGCGGGAAAGTGACAATTTTTTTTTTTTTTTTTTTGCACAAAGTTGTCACTAAATGATATATTGCTCAAACATGCCATGGGCATATGTGGAATTACACCCCAAAATACATTCTGCTGCTTCTCCTGAGTACGGGGATACCACACGTGTGGGACTTTTTGGGAGCCTAGCCGCGTACGGGGCCCCGAAAACCAAGCACCGCCTTCAGGATTTCTAAGGGCATAAATTTTTGATTTCACTCCTCACTACCTATCACAGTTTTGAAGGCCATAAAATGCCAAGATGGCACAAAACCCCCCCAAATGACCCCATTTTGGAAAGTAGACACCCCAAGCTATTTGCTGAGAGGCATGTTGAGTCCATGGAATATTTTATATTTTGACACAAGTTGCGGGAAAGTGACAATTTTTTTTTTTTTTGCACAAAGTTGTCACTAAATGATATATTGCTCACACAGGCCATGGGCATATGTGGAATTACACCCCAAAATACATTCTGCTGCTTCTCCTGAGTATGGGGATACCACATGAGTGGCACTTTTTGGGAGCCTAGCTTCATACGGGGCCCCGAAATCCAATCACCGCCTTCAGGATTTCTAAGGGCGTTAATTTTTGATTTCACTTCTCACTACCCATCACAGTTTCGAAGGCCATAAAATGCCAAGATAGCACAAAACCCCCCAAAATGACCCCATTTTGGAAAGTAGACACCCCAAGCTATTTGCTGAGAGGCATGGCGAGTATTTTGCAGCTCTCATTTGTTTTTGAAAATGAAGAAAGACAAGAAAAACGTATTTTTTTTCTTTTTTCAATTTTCAAAAGTTTGTGACAAAAAGTGAGGTCTGCAAAATACTCACTATACCTCTCAGCAAATAGCTTTGGGTGTCTATTTTCCAAAATGGGGTCATTTGGGGGGGGGTTTGTGCCATCTGGGCATTCCATGGCCTCCGAAACTGTGATAGGCAGTGAAGAGTGAAATCAAAAAATTTACGCCCTTAGAAAGCCTGAAGGCGGTGCTTGGTTTTCGGGGTCCCGTATGCGGCTAGGCTCCCAAAAAGTCTCACACATGGGGTATCCCCGTATTCAGGAGAAGCAATAGAATGTATTTTGGGGTGTAATTTCACATATTCCCATGGCATGTTTGAGCAATATATCATTTAGTGACAACTTTGTGAAAAAAAAAAAAAAAAAATTTGTCTTTTTCCCGCAACTTGTGTCACAATATAAAATATTCCATGGACTCGACATGCCTCTCAGCAAATAGCTTGGGGTGTCTACTTTCCAAAATGGGGTCATTTGGGGGGGTTTTGAACTGTCCTGGCATTTTATGCACAACATTTAGAAGCTTATGTCACACATCACCCACTCTTCTAACCACTTGAAGACAAAGCCCTTTCTGACACTTTTTGTTTACATGAAAAAATTATTTTTTTTTTGCAAGAAAATTACTTTGAACCCCCAAACATTATATATTTTTTTAAAGCAAATGCCCTACAGATTAAAATGGTGGGTGTTTCATTTTTTTTTTTCACACAGTATTTGCGCAGCGATTTTTCAAACGCATTTTTTGGGGAAAAAACACACTTTTTAACATTTTAATGCACTAAAACACACTATATTGCCCAAATGTTTGATGAAATAAAAAAGATGATCTTAGGCCGAGTACATGGATACCAAACATGACATGCTTTAAAATTGCGCACAAACGTGCAGTGGCGACAAACTAAATACATTTTTAAAAGTCTTTAAAAGCCTTTACAGGTTACCACTTTAGATTTACAGAGGAGGTCTACTGCTAAAATTACTGCCCTCGATCTGACCTTCGCGGTGATACCTCACATGCATGGTGCAATTGCTGTTTACATTTGACGCCAGACCGACGCTTGCGTTCGCCTTTGTGCGAGAGCAGGGGGGGGGGCAGGGGTGCTTTTTTTTTTTTTTTTTTTTTTTTTGCTTTTTTTATCTTATTTTTAAACTGTTCCTTTCATTTTTTTTTTTTTTTAATCATTTTTATTGTTATCTCAGGGAATGTATATATCCCCTATGATAGCAATAGGTAGTGACAGGTACTCTTTTTTTGAAAAAATTGGGGTCTATTAGACCCTAGATCTCTCCTCTGCCCTCAAAGCATCTGACCACACCAAGATCGGTGTGATAAAATGCTTTCCCAATTTCCCAATGGCGCTGTTTACATCCGGCGAAATCTAAGTCATGAAATGCTCGTAGCTTCCGGTTTCTTAGGCCATAGAGATGTTTGGAGCCATTCTGGTCTCTGATCAGTTCTATGGTCAGCTGACTGAATCACCGGCTGCATTCTCAGGTTCCCTGTTGGGACAGGAGAGCCAGAGAAAAACATGGAAGACGGTGGGGGGGGGCATTCCCTCCCACTGCTTGTAAAAGCAGTCTAGAGGCTAATTAGCCGCTAGGATTGCTTTTACATGAAAGCCGACCGCTGGCTGAAAAGAATGATACCAAGATGATACCTAAACCTGCAGGCATCATTCTGGTATAACCACTCAAAGTCCAGCAACATACCAGTACATTGCTGGTCCTTGTTGGGCATACATTGTAAACTTTTTTTTCATGCAGCCTGTGGGCTGAACGAAAAAAAGATCTTGATCGGTGGGTATGCCCACCATTAGAATACCTCCCTTCATCCACCCACTTCTAATGATGGGCATACATGCACCGTTTTATATATGCCGAAGCATGGAGGCATCCTCCCACAAAAGGCAGGAGCAAATCGCTCCTCCACCCACTGCTGCCCCCACGCTTCGGCATATATGCTGAAGTATGTAACTGTGGTGGTGAAATCGCCTCCGACAGCGCTGGAGTCACGGCTTTATGTATCGTGGGAGCAAACGCTGTTGCTGTCAAGATAAATAAATCCGCGCTGCAACTGAATGGCGTACCTGCTAAGCAAATGATGGTAAACAAAGTAACATTACAGTATAATAGTAATACTTACCATACCTGCAAAGCAAATACAAAAAAAAAAAATAGTAAAAAATAAAACATTTAACGCAACCTGTGCCTACCTAAAATATATATATGCCGAAGCATGGGGGCATCCTCCCACAAATGCAGGAGCAAATCGCTCCTCCACCCACTGTTGCCCCCACGCTTCGGCATATATGCTGAAGTATGTAACTGTGGTGGTGAAATCACCTCCGACAGCGCTGGAGTCACGGCTTTATGTATCGTGGGAGCAAACGCTGTTGCTGTCAAGATAAATAAATCCGCGCTGCAGCTGAATGGCGTACCTGAAAACAAAAAAATGGTTAAAACACATTAAACTATAAAAAAATTACATACCTGAAAAGCAAACATGATAAAACATAACAATAAAACATTGCAGAATAGAATACAGTAAAAAAGAGCAGAACAATAGAGAGAAAATAGAGAGAGAGAGAACAATAAAACGACAACTATTTTTGTTTTTTTTATTTTATATTTTTTTTTTTTTTTTTTTTTTATTTATTTATTTTTTTTACTTTTTTTTTTTTTTTTATAACTGTAACTTTTAAAACTGTAACGGTTCCAGGTTTGGGTCTCTCAAAATGCGATGGCATCTTGGGAGACCCTGTGAAAGTGTGTCCTAGTCTGTGCAGTGCTGTACCCTACGCTAAAACTCAACTAGTGTATGGTAGCGTTCAAAACATTCACCAATGCAAAGACCAGGATTGCCAGGACAGGAGGGACAATAATACCGGGTGTCACGCCTAAATCCGCGCTTGCTGCAGACACGACATTTTCTTTGGGGGGCTCGTTGGGTAGGGGTACTCGGGATGGCATAAGGAAAATGCCTCTCATGCAGCCGGCCTACTGCATTTGGTTGGTGAAGGTGAGGTGGAGCACCGTCTGGAAACAGAAGGGCTCTGACGATCTCTTCCTGGAATTTAAGGAAGGATCCAGTCTGTCCTGAAGCTCTGTATAGCACATGAGCGTTCAGCAAAGCCAATTGAAATAAGTATACAGACACTTTTTTGTACCAGCGTCTGGGCTTACGGGCAATTAGGTACGGCGCCAACAACTGGTCGTTGAGGTCCACCCCTCCCATATTTTGGTTATATTCGTGGACACAGAGGGGTTTCTCCACAACACCAGTCGCCGTAGTAATTTGGGTCGTCGTGTCTGCATGAAGGGAGGTAAGAACGAAAACATTCTTATTGTCCCTCCACTTCATAGCGAGCAAGTTATTACACTGCAAGCAGGCTCTCTCCCCCAGCCTAAGACGGGAATCTGCAAGCCGCTGAGGAAAGCCCCGGCGATTAGGTCGCACGGTGCCACATGCTCCAATCTGATGATCAAACAAGTGACTAAAAAGTGGCACGCTCGTGTAATAATTGTCCACGTACAAGTGGTACCCCTTTCCGAATAAGGGTGACACCAAGTCCCACACTATCTTGCCAGCACTTCCTATGTAGTCAGGGCAGTTTGTCAGCTCTACGTGACTATCTTTGCCCTCGTAAACCATAAATCTACATGTATAGCCTGTGGCCCTGTCACAGAGCTTATACATCTTGACCCCGTATCTGGCACGCTTGCTGGGAAGGTACTGTTTGAATGACAAGCGGCCAGAAAATTTAATCAGGGACTCATCAACGCAGACAACTTGATGGGGAGTAAACAAGTCTGCAAAACGTTGGTTGAAGTGGTTTACGAGGGGCCGAATTTTGTAGAGCCGATCGTATTCAGGGTCTTCACGAGGACGACAGAGTTCATTGTCGTTGAAGTGCATGAACCGCAAAATCTGCTCGTATCGTGCCCTGGTCATGGAGGCAGAGAACACGGGCATATGGTGAATTGGGTCAGTGGACCAATATGACCGCAACTCACTCTTTTTGGTTATGCCCATGTTGAGGGAAAGGCCCAGAAAGATCTTAAATTCGGAGACCGTAATTGGTCTCCAATCTCTGGCAAGGGAGGACTGGGGAATAGTGGCGATGTGTTGACCAGCGTATAAATTGCTTTGGTCCACAATAGATCTATAGAGATCTTTGGTGAAAAACAGTGAATAAAAATCCAGTGGCGTAAAATCAACTGTTTCCACCTGAATTCCGGGTTGGCCAGTGAATGGGGGCAATACGGGTGCTGCAGAAGTGGTGGGTACCCAATTCGGATTGACGAATGCAGCAGGAAGGGCACTATGGGCACGACGGGCCTGTGTTCGTCTTCTTGGTGGCAGCGGGACCCTACTAGTGCTTGCCACCTCACCAGCTTGAACTGCACTTATGGGACTCGCCACGTCACCACGTGATACTGCAGTGCTGGATGTACGACCAGGGTGTACTAGGCCGCTGGTGCTTGCCAGTTCACCAGAAGGAATAGCGGCACTAGTACTGCTCTGCTCCATACGAGGGACCTGCGGTTCTTGCACTTCAAGGACAGAAGAAGTTCGGGGTCTGGTACGCCTGACCCTAGCAGGGACCACAACTCCGTCGTCAGAGCTATCTGTCATGGAGCCGCTGTCCTCTACAGGATCGTATTCTGAGCCTGAACTTGACAGATGAGTGACTTCCTCTTCACTATCTGTCATGCTCAGAAACGTGTAGGCCTCTTCACTAGTGTACCTTCGATTTGCCATTTTGGGCTCTAAATTTAGGGGTGCACTAGTGAGACTCACAGGCAAAAAAGCTCCTGACTGTCAGCGACTGATTCAAAACGCTACCAAAAAACTGTTAGCGATCGCAGGGATCAGGCCTGACTCTGCGAACGCTGCAGTTATGTGTGCTTAGTGTTTTGTGACAGTTATCGATCGATACTGCACTTGGGTGGGCTGGGCCGAGGAGCAAAACGCAGGTGCTAGCAGGTATCTGGGCTGATCCCGCTAACACTGCGTTTTTTTTTGGGGGACCCTAAACTGCTGGGGAGTATAGATCTGATCGGATCAGATATCGATCCGTTCAGATACTATAGCACTAAGGGAGGTGTATGCTGCGTGCGTGGGTGTTAGCGGTACTGGCGCTAACCTGACGCTGCCTGGGGCGACGCAGACCTTATCTGACCCTAAAAACTTAACTTATATCACCGCCGGGCAATTAGGGGGTTAAACCTTTATAAGGTAATAAACGGCGGGTGCCCTAAAACTATAATAAACTATAAAAAACTACAAAAAACAAACCAACTAACCAGCGTCACCCGTAACAATTATATGGTGATCACTGGTGAAAGGGTTAACCAGGGGGCAATCAAGGGGTTAAAACCTTTAGAAGGTAGTATATGGGGGTCCCTGTCGCTATAAAAAACACTGACGGCGAACCTATATACTTACCTCCCTAACTAGCGTCACCTGTGTCACTAATACAGCGATCAGAAAAACGATTGCTTAGTGACACTGGCGACGGGGGGTGATCACGGGGTTAAAACTTTATTAGGGGGGTACCCTGGACCTAAGGGGGGGTACCCTAGACCTAAAGGGGGCTAACCTAACTGCCCTAACACTTGTAACTGACACAAACTGACACCAATGCAATAATCAGAAAAAAAAAAAAAAAACCTGCTATTGGTGTCAGTATGTGTGGGGGTACAGGGGGGTGATCAGGGGGTGACTGGGGGGTGACAGGGGGGTGACAAGTGTGCCTGCGTGTTCTACTGTTAGTGTAGTGTTGGTGCACTTACTTGGATGTCTTCTCTCCTCGGCGCCGGATCAAAAAGACCGGCTCGAGGAGAGATTACATCACTTCCTCCGCTTCTGTTTACATTCACAGAAGCCGAGGAAGCTCGTCATTGGCCAGGAGCGATTGCGAGGGGGGAGCCACGAATGAGTGGCCTCCCCCTCACCTTCGATCGACCCTGACCTCGATCCGACCGCCGCTGGCACCGGGGGGGTCCGATCGGACCCCCCACCCGCGGGCAGGCAAGGACGTACCTGTAAGTCCTTTTGCCTGCCCTTGCCATTCTGCCGACGTATATAGTCGTGCGGCGGTCGGCAAGTGGTTAACATTAATCGTGCAGCTCTATCAAATACCACCAAAAGAAAGCTCTTTTTGTGGGGGAAAAAGGACATCAATTTTATTTGAGTACAGCGTCGCACGCTCGCGCAATTGTCAGTTAAAATAACGCAGTGCTGTATCGCAAAAAATGGCCTGGTCATTAAGGGGGTAAATCCTTCTGGGGTTGAAATGGTTAAAAGCCTTTACAGGTTACCAGTTTAGATTTACACAGGGTGCTACAATTGATGCCCATGATCTGATGTTTGCGGTGATACCTTACATGTGTGTGCAGGACCGATGTGCATGTTCATCTTTATGCGGGGGAGGGGGAAGGGGCACTTAAAAAATAGTTAAAAATTATTATTTTTTTTTTTTTTTTTACTTTTGTCACTTAAATTTTTATTTTTTATTTTCTTCTTTTTGCTCACTTTTATTGCTGTCACAAGGAATGTAAACATCTAAACAAGACCCCAGATCCCTCCTCTGCCCTTTAAAAGCATTTGATCACACCAAGATCGGTGTAATCAGATACTTTTCAGATACTTTTTAAAAATAGTGCTGTTTACATCTGGGTAAATCGGAAGTGATGTAAGGTCATTGCTTCCAGTTCCCTATATCATAGAGGCGAACAGAGCAGTTCCAGTCTTTGTTCGCCTATATTATCAGTCAGTGGAAGCAACGACTGGTTGATCGGGTGGGTCGGGACAGCCCAATAAACCCGCAGAAGGTGGCCATCAGGTCTAAAAATACTGTACTGGGACATCCTCTCTAGACGTCAAGTGGCTAAAGTGGCATTAAACCCAAAACCAAAAATCAAATACATTGCAGCTTACCAATTGTTAGATGTAGTGGCATTCGTTTTCTATTTTATTCCCCCCCTCTGTTTTCCCCCTCTATTTTCACCTGGTGATCTGGCCAGGAACATACCTCCTTATGAGCGTGTCCTCGTGAAAGAGCAGCAGAGAATTCAGCATTGTCAGTCTGGGAGGAGGGTAGTATTGGGTAGAGGTCGACCGATATATCGGCCGATATTTGGCTTTTTTTACTTAATCGGCATCGGCTGATTGTGCTGATAAAAAAAAGCCGATTATACCTTCAGCGGGACTTGCAAATGACTTCTGTAATAAAAGTCAATGCAAGTTGTCTGAAGTTTTCTTCTCTCCTCCCTGGGCAGCCTGCCAAGTCTGATAAGAAGATACATTGTATCTCTTTCAGGTTCTTTTATCAATAGACTGAACTCCGTGGAGAAGTTCTCAGTTTAACCATTTAAAGACTAAATCTTTTCTGACACTTGTTGCTTACAAGTAAAAATCCTGTATTTTCTGCTAGAAAATCACTTAGAACCCCCAAACATTATATATATTTTTTCTAGCAGAGACCCTAGGGAATAAAATAGCGGTTTTTGCAATATTTTATGTCACACGGTATTTGCGCAGCGGTCTTTCAAACGCAATTTTTTTTTAAAAAATACACTAATGAAATAAAAAAAAAAAAAAAAGCAGTAAAGTTAGCCCATTTTTTTTCGTCCAAAAGTTTTGATTACCTGTTTTTGTGTATTTAATATTTAAGATATAGTTATTTTTTTTTATCTAAATTCTACATACAAGTGAACTGATTGGAGGTTTGTTTTGTTTAATAAATGTTTAAATATAAAAAATTTTCTGTATCACTTATTACTTAAGGCTGCTTACACACTGGAGCGGGCATGCATTGACGGTAAAACGCTGTTAGTTTTAGCGGCGCTTTACCGTCATTTTAGCGGCGCTATTCGGCTTATAACCCAGCTAGCGGCTGAAGAAGGGGTTAAATGCGCCCCTGAAGCGCTGCTGCCGAAATGCTTTGCAGGCGCTTCGGCAGCGGTGTGCATTCATTTCAATGGGCAGGAGGGGTGGAGCAGTGGTATGCACCGCTCCAAAGATGCTGCTTGCAGGACTTTTTTTTTAACATCCTGCCAGCGCATCGCCTCATTGTGAAAGCACTCGAGCTTTCACACAGACTGCAGGGGAGCCATTTTACAGGCGCTATTTTTAGCCCAAAAGCGCCTGAAAAACGCCCCAGTGTGAAAGGGGTCTAACTGTTAGATTTTATGAGATGAAGGGAAAAAAAAAAAAAAGAAATCGGCCTAATATATCGGCCCAAAAAAATCGGCATCATATATCGGCCACCGCGATTTCTAAATATCGGCTTTGGCATCGGCCAGAGAAAAACCCATATCGGTCGACCTCTAGTATTAGGTGTACTATCAGATTTAAATACACTAAACAAATTGAAGGCAGACTCCAGCTTACACCTTTTAAGAAGGTACAGCAGCAGTATTGTTTCTTTTGGGGAAAAGGGTTTACATAAATAAAATCTGATCATTGTAAGCACCTCTGTCAGTGGTAAATGGTTTGTCTCAACCCCCTAACTACTACTCTGCAGGACAGGTTCTGTTGAAAAACAGACTTAATGGCTGGATCGCTAGCTGAAAAAAAGAGCTTAAAAAAAAAAAGATTGCAGCCGTCACATCTAAGGATTGGTAAGCTGCAATGTAATACATTTTTGTCTTTGGGTTTAATACTGCTTCATTCCTGGTAGAAATCCTATAAGCTTGTAGCTTCTGTTTCTCTTAGGATGTTTATAGCGCCACTTGCAGGAGTAGGACAGAAAAACACGTCAGCACCTTATGGGCAATTCTAGCTGGTATAAACCCCCTCTCTGCTATAGGCAAGCCAGTTATTTCTGCCTAGTGTTTAAGGTGTAAGGATCCATGCTGGGACCTGTGGTTCCATAGCTTTTTTTCCCCTTTTCTTTTCCTGGAATTATTTTTCCTGCAAAGATCTTCAATCAACAGTTGGTCTGGGTGACAGGTTGGATAATTTAGATCCAGTAGTCACCCCAGTTTAGCCACTGAGCGCACAAAGACTTTTAGCTATGTGCTGGGTCAGCTGTGACAGCCCTATCTTGGTCCAAGGCGGCAAGCACAGATCAATATCTCCAGCTTATGCCTATGAGCCTGCCTGCATTTTCCACTTAGTGTTGTTGTGCAGCTCAGGAGGGGGGTGCGGGGGTGGCCTGATCCAGGCCTCCATTAGGGGTTGTTCCTTCTTTGGGGGGGCTGAGAACTCCGTGGGTGGCTTGCACCTTGCTGGAACTGGTGCCCATTTTTATCCTGGCGCTACGATGACCATCTTTAGTGTGTCTTGGCTTGTAGTCCTTTTCCTGCGACTGCCATTTTCTTGTGGAACGGTGGGGTGGCCATCTTGGGTTGGTCCCCTTCTGTAGTTCCGAGTGTATGCATCAGCAACCTTAGAGTCAGGCAGGGGATCACACGGTGGCCATTTTGTTGTAATTGCAGTGGTCATTTTGTTTGGCCCTGGTGTTTCTCTGCTGTGCATGTGGGAGCCGTTTACTGTGCTTGGGACTGGTGGGCGTGCGTCTCGAAACTGCCTCTTCTTCCTGGACAGTGCAGACTGCTCACAGCCTATCCCTATACAGCCTGGTGTTTGGGTGGTGAGTCCTTCCTGTGGTACCCTCCTTTCAGCTGCTGTTTTCTTACCATCTTTTGGGGCTTTTTCCTATGGCAGTGGAGGTCCATCTGCATTGAAGGGTGGTCACGACAGACATCGGGCTAGGGTGGTGTCCTGGGTTTGAGAGCGGCTCAAGGCCACTGGACATTGGAAAAGGCTCAACTGCTGATGAACATTCTGGAACTTTGTGAAATTAGGGTACATCTGGAACAGTGGTCTGAGCTTCACCAGGGGTGCCTGGTCAGGATCCAGTCAGACAATGCCACAGCAGTGGCCTATGTCAGCCACCATGGGGTCACGAGGAATATTGTGGCAGCACTTTACATTCTTCAATAGAGGTTCACGTGCCAGCTCTCTCTGCTGTTTACATTCCAGGCGTAGAATATTGGCTGTCGAACTCAGTCATCGGACACAGGATAAGGCCCCTTTTACACGAACCGGCCATTCAGGTCTGCCTGTCAGTTTTTTAGGCAATCCTGAACGGACTCTCCATGCAGGTCTGTGGAGCGACGGATGTCAGCGGTTACCATGTCCGCTGACATCCGATCCGCTAAAATCAGATGCATGGCCCTACGTTCGCATCTGTCCTGGCGGATTGGATGAGATCTGCTGAAAATGGACATGCTGTCCATTTTTGTCCGATCCCTCCATAGGAATCGGTGGCACTCTGACAGGCCCCTCCCTGCTCAGTGAGCAGAGACTGACCTGTCATCCACCGGCTCAACGGAGAGATCTCCTGCTGAGCTGGTGGGCAGAGCTGAGCGGATCCGCCTCATGGGAATGAGGCCTAAGGCAGTGTTCCCTGTACCCGGATGTCTTTCGTCAGATCTGTCTGCAGTGGGGCACCCTGAACATGGAGATTTCTGGCTCCTCTCCTCAACAGAAAAGTGTTGAGGTTTGTGGCAAGAGCAAGGGATGCGACAGATGCTCTGGTGGCACCATTATCATCTCATTTAAGTGTTTTCATCTTTTCAGGCTTCTCCCTTGGCTGCTGCACAGGATAGAGGCCCGAAGGGATTCTGGTAGCTCTGAATTGGCCTCAACCCTGATACGCTGACGTGGTGTGGCTGGTCGCAGACTTTCCCAGACTTTGCCTCTTCAGGAAAATCTTCTGTCTCAAGGCCCAATCTTCCACCCTGCTTTGACGGCCTGACAATTGAAAGCCAGGTTCTAAGAGATAGGGGGTTGTTGGACTTGGTAATCCCTACCAAGTTAAATGTATGTAAGTATACCTCTTGGAAGCTTTATCATCTCACCCAAAAGCCATTTGTCTCGTAGTGTGAGACTACGGATGTCCATCTGCGTTGAGCACAAGCTTGCCTTGAGTACCAGTAAAAGTCAAGCTTCTGCCCTTGTGGTCTTTTTCAACGTCCCTTGGCCACGCACGCCTTGATTCGTACCTTTTCATCCAAGGGGTTTCATGAAAATGCACCCCCTGTGCATTTTCCATTGCCACTGTGGGACCTGAACCTGGTTCTTTTGGTCCTTCAGAAGCCTCCTTTGGAAAAATTCAGAAATCACTCTTGCACGCAGCATGTTGGGGCTAACAGCCTTAGGAGATAAGGTGGTTCTCCATCTGCATCCTCCTTTCCTTCCGAACGGGGTATCTGACTTTCATCTGAATAAGGACCTTGTCCTACCTTTTCTGTTTCCATGGCCTTTGCACAGTAAGGAGGTTGTGCTTCACTCCTTGGATGTGGTTCATGTGTACCTGTCTGCTATGGCTTCCTTCTGGAGGTCAGATTCTCTTTTTGTGAGTACAGATGATCCACGAAAAGGCCTGGTGGCCTCCTCTGCCAACATTACTTGATGGGTTGGGCAGACAGTGGTTCAGTCTTATGTCATTGAGGATCAGGCTCATCCCTTCCCTGTTTCAACACTCTACCAGGGCGTAGTGCCTCTTGGGTGTTCCAACATCAGGTGTCTGTGTCTCATGTTTGCAAGGCTTGCTACCTGGTCGTCTGTGCATACCTTTTGCCAAGTTTGATAAAGTTGATGCTTTTACATCTTCAGATGCTTGTTTTGGCTGCAAGGTTTTGCAGGTGGCTGTTTGAGGTTCCTTGTTTCCCTTGTGGAGTTTTTTTTTCCGAGTGGTTGCCTGCTTGCTCCTGTTTTGTTTCCCTCCCCCTCATTGAGGCACTACTTTGGGGCATCGATATGGTCAAGAATAATGAGAAGATGTCCATCAATAAATGCAAGAGAAAACTGGATTTTTTTGTTACTCACTGTAAAATCTATTTCTCTGAGTTCATTGTTTCTTGTACTGCTTTCCTTTCACACTTGTGCGACATGAAAGTCGTGCTTTTTTTTTTTTTTTTGTGATTTTGACTTTTTGTTATAATAAATATCCAAAAAAACAAAAAAAAAAAATTTCTTCATTGGTTTAGGCCAATATGTACATATTTTTGGTGTAAAAACCCGTAATAAGTGTATATTTATTATTTTGCGCAAAAGTTATAGCGTATACATAATAGGGGATACATTTTTGGCATTTCTATTAATCATTTATTTTTACTAGTAAGGTGATCATCGATTTTTAGCAGGACTACGACATTGCAGCGGACAGACCAGACACTTTTTTGGGACCAGTGACATTTATACAGCGATCAGTGCTATAAAAATGCACTGATTACTGTATAAATGACACGGGCAGGGAAGGGGTTAACACTAGTGGGGATCAAGGGGTTAAATGTGCTCCCTGGGAGGTGTTTTTAACTGTGGGGGGGAGGGGACTGGCTGGGAGTAGAGAGAGATTGCTGTTCCTGACCACTAGGAACAGCAGATCTCTCTACTCCCCTGTCTGAATGGGGATCTGTTTACATTGCAGCGGGCGCCCGCTACACCTCCTAAAGGAGCTGACATACTGGTACAGCGATTTGCGGGAACAAGCCGACCAGCCACAGTATAATGACGACAGCTGGTCGGCAAGTGGTTAAGGACTGCTGAAAAGGTTTCTTTAGACTTATGCCGTGTACACAGGGGCGGACTTTCCAACCGGACTGGTCTGACAGACCGAATCCGGCGGACAATCCGACCGTGTGTGGTCTGCATCGGACTTCTGACAGACCATTTCGATCGGAAATCCGGCGGACTTTAGATTTGAAGTCTGCTTCAAATCTTTCTGTCGTAACTCCGCCGGACTCAGTTCCTAACGGAAAGCCCGTTCGTCTGTATGCTGGTCCGACGGACCAGATGCGACGCAAGTGCAGGGTACTGCATCTCGCGCTCGCTGCAATAGGAAAAACAAATTTTCCTATTGCGGCGAGTGCGAGGTGACGATGTCCCCCAAAGCAACCCCCCCATATGTTGAGGGCATGTGGCCTGGTACGGTTCGGGGGGGGGCACTCGCTCGTCCCCACCCCCTTTCCTGACCGGCCGGGCTGCGTGCTCGGATAAAGGTCTGGTATGGATTTTGGGGGGATGCCACGCTGCTTGTTCGGCGTAGGGGGTTCCCCTTAAAATCCATACCAGACCTAAGGGCCTAGTATGCCCTGTGACGGGGCTCGCAAGGTGTCAATCTCGCCGATAAAAACGGCGAGATTGACTTCCTTTTCTAGTCCCGTCGTACCCGAGTCACGTTCAAAATGAACGGACTTGTTCATGTGTGGGCAAGTCTGTTCATCTGGAAAGTCCATCGTAACTCCGTCGGGAAGACCGGCGGACATAGTCTGCCGAAAAGTCCGGTCGTGTGTAGGCAAGTCCGTCCGTAGTCCGGTCGTGTGTAGGCAAGTCCGTTCGTAAAAAAAAAAGTCCGGCGGAAGTCTGTCAAAAGTACGTCAGAAAGTCCATTGGACCAGTCCGGTCGAAAAGTCTGACTGTGTGTACGTTGCATTAGAAATTCTTGTTTTCCTTGACCTGCAATAGGAAAGAGGTCTACTAAGTAGAAGACACAGCCACTGTTTTGTGACATGCAAATATGTTTCTTCCTATGTGGATTTATAATTAAATACTTAACAGACAAACAAGTTAACACAACATTTCATATTTCTGATATGTGCCTGCTGCTTGTATGAAAACGTATCCTGTTATCTTTGCATTGCATTGCTTCCTTTGTGTGAAATACCTGGTGATCCTGCCAGTCCCTCAGCTTTCCAATAAAAACGGACCACACTAGGCATGAGAGCACAGCGGGGTCAGCTTTCTGACTGTGCAGGGAACTCAGCCCGCTCTCCTCTAATGATCAGATTTGTGCTTACACACCCATTCCTGTACAGCCATTCATTGGCAAATTCAGTGTCCTGATGTTTCTCCTCCACTAGCTCTCTGAGCTCCTTTTGCAGCTGAGAACAGAGGGTGTGTAAACACTTGTAAAAAAGAAAAGGGAAAATAAGCTATTTATGATGGTTTATAAATGTCTACATAAATTGTTTGCCTTTCATTTATATTTTAAACTGAATGGGTGGTTTTATAAGGTGAGGTTTTATATATACTTTAAAGCTGAAGTCCACAGATGGATGATATAAATGGGAGTTGTTCTGCCTGCCAAGTATTTGACTTTCTGTCCATCCAAATCTGAGGTTTACACAGCACTGTCAAGTGGATGACATCACTTTCTATAGATTGTGGAACAGAGTGGTGTTCTTTCCCCACCCCCAGGTTGTTAACTGGACTTTGAAAGCAGCAGTAGCAGAAAACAAATGAGGTTGTCTCTGTTCTCATTCTACTTTATCTTATTGGCATGTTCGTTTTTAGCAGGCGGTTGATGATCTAGCTGTTTTTCATTTGTGTATTTTGGATCTGTGTGCTTTGAAATCCAGGTATACAGGTAATAAAAAAGCATGCAACGGGCTTTTAGGTAAAATTGACCACTTTTATGGGGCTCTGAAAGTGCGCTGGGTGGCTGTAGCCAAAGATGCAGCTCATCAAGCATGATCAGTGCTTGATTAACTACAGTGGAGGCATTCGGGATCTAATGGACCCCCAATGCCTCCCATGAAGAGGACTTGTCACCACCCCAGTGCTATCAAATAGGAGGCTTGTTAGTCTCCTGTCATAACAAAAAAAATAAATGAAGAATAAAAAAAAAGTGTAAAATAAATGCACTGTGCAACTCCGCTGCAGTCTCACAGCGAAGGGTGCACACCTGATTTGGACACATAAATCAATCAATTTTTGAGTATTCGTGTTTTGCAATTTCATGGGTGTGCACAATTTTAAGGCTTGACACGTTTGGTATCTATTTGCTCATTGCAATTCCATATTCTTACGTTTCTAAGAAATTGGGTATAATATTGTGTTTGCACTAAAATTCATGTATGTTGTATTTTTGTCAGAACAGATAAACAACTGCGCAAAACATTGTGAGATAATTAAAATTGCAACTGCCAAACCTTCTTTTGTGTATAAAAAAAAAAAGTCTCTGCTTTCAAAAAATATATACAGAATCTCACAAAAGTGAGTACACCCCTCACATTTTTGTAAGTATTTTATTATATCTTTTCATGTGACAACATTAGAGAAATGACACTTTGCTACAATGTAAAGTAGTGAGTGTACAGCTTGTATAACAGTGTAAATTTGCTGTCACCTCCAAAATAACTCAGCACACAGCCATTAATGTCCAAACCACTGGCAACAAAAGTGAGTACACCCCTAAGTGAAAATGTCCAAATTTGGCCCAAGTAACCATTTTCCCTCCCCGATATCATGTGACTCGTTAGAGGGGAGCAGGTGTGTAAAATTTTGTGTTATCGCTCTCTCTCATACTGGTCACTGGAAGTTCAACATGGCACCTTATGACAAAGAATTCTCTGAGGATCTGAAAAAAAAGAATTGTTTCTCTACATAAAGATGGCCTAGGCTTTAAGAAGATTGCCAAGCCTCTGAAACTGAGCTGCGGCACGGTGACCAAGACCATACAGCAGTTTAACAGGACAGCTTCCAATTAGAACAGGCTCCGCCATGGTCAACCAAAGATGTTGAGGGTGATCCTGCCTGGCTATACTCTCCCCCCTGCACGCTGACTCCAATATATCAGGGCTGCTGAGCCCTGACACTGGACTCATCCCTACGTGCCTCCGTCATACGTAGCCTGCTGTCTCCTCTGTGCTCTGTTCCCCTCCCCTCTCTGCCTGTCAGCTTGTGCCTGCCCCCTCAACTCTTGTTGCTCAAATAACTTTCACAATTTCATACCATCCCCTCTGTGTTCTAATCCTGTGTGCCCATTTGAGTGATTTCTAAAAAAAAGTCTGCTATATCTCATTTCACAGTTTTTCTCAGCGATCACATGATCCGATGACTCTCTCTCTCCTCTCCCGAGTGATGTCAGCAGGGGAATCTCGTGTCCGCCCACTGCATCTATCAGACAGGGAGAGAAGAAAGCCAGCCGATCATGTGATCACTGAGAAGAGCTGTAAGATGAGGTATAGCAGGCTTTTTTAAATTTTTTTATAAATCACTCACATAGGGGCACACAGGATTAGAACACAGAGGGGATGATAGGAAGATGTGAAAGTGGCTTAACAACCACTTTAAAGTAATAGCAAAAATGCTAATTTTAATGTGTGGGGGAAATTAAAAAATTTCCCCAGAAGTGGTTAAAAAGATTATAGTTTATTTTAAGGAGTACCTGTCAGTAAAAAGTAGTATTGGAATGGGTTTATAAGGTGCAAGAGCTCCCCTTGTCTGTCTTTTGTCTCTATCACCTAAAGCCACCATTGCACTTTGGAGGAAGTGCAGACGTGTGAAATTATTGAGACCAGGGGAGTGCCTGCATTTAGGCCTGATTCACACCTATGCATTTTTAGTGCTTTTTTGCATATTTGCACTACACAACGTGTTCCATAGGAAACCATGTTAAATAAACTGTAGTGCAAATCTGCTAAATGCAAAAAGCTCTATAATGCATAGGTGTTAATCAAGCCTTAATGTGGATTCTTAGTCTGCAGACAGCACCTGACTCTGTTGCTATGCCTAGTACACACGATCGTCTTTTGAAGTGATTGTACGATAATCTAATCATTAGTACACAGCTTTCGAGAGCCAATCACATCAGTTCATCTGAAATTATCCAAAGAGACAAACTAGTAAATTTTTCTGGTATGATACCAGAATGTACGGTTTTAGTTTAATCAGGACAGTATTCATCTGAAAAAAAAAAACTGAAGACCAAGATCACGCATGCTCGAAAATGAAAGAATACAATACATTACATCATTTCCAAAGTTACATTCTCTCATACGAGAACTTTCCTAACTTTAGTAACCTATTGGTTTTCGATATGCGACTATCGTGCAAAGAAAAAACTGCCAATCATTTGTCCGATATTTTCATTGTGTGTACGAGGCATTAGTCTTTATGGAGATAGGTTTCTGCTGTGGTAAATAACACTAAAACTGAAAAAACAATAATAGAAAAAGCAGCCAGCACAATATTGGTGAACAATAATAATGCAATATATATAAAATAGGTTCAGCGCTAAGAAATATCCATAAAACCCTCCTGATTATTAATTGAAAATGATAATAGTATAGTCCATAGGGTATGACAGGAAAGCGTATAAGAGAGGATCACCAGCACCCAGACAAACTGCCTTTTACCCTCCCCTTTGGACCCTTATTACAGAGGTCAAATAGGCATTGCATAGAAACGAAAACCACAATCTGCTATAAACGACTGGACACCAGTAGATGTAGCAAGTATACAAGAAAAAGAACCGCTGCTCCAGGTGTATAAGGATAAGGCAGATTGGAGTATCTTGCAGAGTGCTAGCCCCGTCCTGCCTCCGTGGGAAACTTGGAAAGAAGAAAGAAATGGCTGCAAATCCAGAACTTCCGATTGCCTTTTATTTTGTTTCACAAGGATAACACCAAAGACACCAAACTGTGGTCACATAGACGCGTTTCACACATACATCTTGTGCTTAATCATTACCAGTGATGATTAAGCACAAGATGTATGTGTGAAACGCGTCTACATGACCACAGTTTGGTGTCCTTGGTGTTATCCTTGCGGAAAAAAAAGGCAATCGGAAGTTCTGGATGTGCAGCCATTTTTCTTCTTTCCAAGCAGATATGGCAAACTGGAAGCAGGATGGATAACACTCTCCACACTTGATCCCCGTTTTCACAACGTTGAATCCATATGCATAGTTTGGCCCATGTAATAAAAGTACAGTATCTCACAAAAAGTAGTACACCCCTCACATTTTTGTAAATATTTTATTATATCTTTTCATGTGACAACACTGAAGAAATTGCACTTTGCTACAATGTAAAGTATTGAGTGTACAGCTTGTATAACAGTGTACATTTACTGTCCCCTCAAAATAAGTTAACACACAGCCATTAATATCTAAACCGCTGGCAACAAAAGTGAGTACGCTTCCTAAGTGAAACTGTCCAAATTGGGCCCAATTAGCCATTTTCCCTCCCCGGAGTCATGTGACTCGTTAGTGTTACAAGGTCTCAGGTGTGAATGGGGGAGCAGGTGTGTTAAATTTGGTGTTATCACTCTCACTCTCTCATACTGGTCACTGGAAGTTCAACATGGCACCTCATGGCAAAGAACTCTCTGAGGATCTGAAAAAAAGAATTGTTGCTCTACATAAAGATGTCCTAGGCTATAAGAAGATTGCCAGTTCTCTGAAACTGAGCTGCAGCACAGTGGCCAAGACCATACAGCGGTTTAACAGGACAGGTTCCACTCAGAACAGAGCTCGCCATGGTTGACCAAAGTAGTTGAGTGTACGTGCTCAGTGTCATATCCAGAGGTTGTCTTTGGGAAATAGACGTATGAGTGCTGCCAGCATTGCCACAAAGGCTGAAGGGATGGGGGGTCAGCCTGTCAGTGCTTAGGCCATACGCTGCACACTGCATCAAATTGGTCTACATGGCTGTCATCCCAGAAAGAAGCCTCTTCTAAAGATGATGCACAAGAAAACCCCCAAACAGTTTGCTGAAGACAAGCAGACTAAGGACGTGGGTTACTGCAACCATGTCCTGTGGTCTGATTAGACCAAGATAAACTTATTTGGTTCAGATGGTGTCAAGCGTGTGTGGCAAAAACCCAGGTGAGGAGTACAAAGACAAGTGTGTTTTGCCTACAATCAAGCATGGTGGTGGGAGTGTCATGGTGTAGGGCTGCATGAGTGCTGCTGGCACTGGGGAGCTACAGTTCATTGAGGGAATTGTGAATGCCAATATGTACTGTGACATACTGAAGCAGAGCATGATCCCGTCCCTTCGGAGACTGGGTCGAAGGGCAGTATTCCAACATAAGGACCCCAAACACACCTCCAAGATGACCACTCCCTTGCTAAAGAAGCTGAGGGTAAAGGTGATGGACTGGCCAAGCATGTCTCCAGACCTAAACCCTATTAAGCATCTGTGGGGCATCCTCAAACAGAAGGTGGAGGAGCGCAAGATCTCTAACATCCACCAGCTCCATGATGTCATGGAGGAGTGGAAGAGGACTCCAGTGGCAACCTGTGAAGCTCTGGTGAACTCCATGCCCAAGAGGGTTAAGGCAGTGCTGGAAAATAATGGTGGCCACATAATATATTGACACTTTGGGCTCAATTTGGACATTTTCACTTAGGGGTGTACTCACTTTTGTTGCCAGCAGTTTAGATATTAATGGCTGTGTGTTGAGTTATTTTGAAGGGACAGCAAATTTACACTGCTACAATGTAAAGTAGTGAGTGTACAGCTTGTATAACAAAGTGTCATTTCTTCAGTGTTGTCAGATATAATAAAATATTTACAAAAATGTGAGGGGTGTAACTCACTTTTGTGCGATACTGTAAATCCGCCTCGTAGTGCAGTACATTTTATAAGATAATTTACTTCTTAAAAACCGCTATATTGCACTCACATGCTCTTGTGTAAAACAGGCACTGAATAATGGCTTAAACCACCAGCAAGATGGCTGCCACTTCCCAGCATGCACTCATCACGTTGCGTCACAAGTTCCCTGCGTGTTTCATCACACGTTTGATGTCAATAGGGGCGTGGCTTAACGTTCTTAGAGGTGCATTATATAGGCAGGATGTCAAGATCAGGGCGGAAATTGATTGCGTTCCACACATCAGAAGCGACCAGCGGAAGTGAAACCACTCGGACTAACCCCCGACTGGAACACCACTACAGCTTCAATAATCAAATTGCCTTAGTGAGCAAACTTAAGTTAAAAAGTTAGAAGCAGAATTAGAGACAACGTGCCGGAAGACGGCACCATTTTGTGGACTAAAGCCAAATTACAAGTAAAAACAGTAAATTACATTACAATTAATACATGTATGATAAATCAATTCTATACGTGTCATTCAAGAGTACAGTAACTTGAAAGTAATTCTAAGGAAAAAACAACAACAACAAGAACAGTACCACCACCAAAAATTTATATAAACAGATTTTTAAAAACATGATGAGGAAACCCTATGCATTACTAATGAATGCGTTCACGTCCCACTCTACATTCAAACTGAATGGACTATAGATCTTGGCCTTATTGATCCACTCAGTTTCAAATCTGGACACACCCCTAGTCATGTGACTCCCTCTCCAATTACCCATAAATTTGTCAACCTCCAGAAACAAAGTTTCCTTGGGTTTCGATTGTGACAAAGGTCATAATGTTTGGAGAGGCTGTGCTTGGGGTAGCCATTTTTAATATTCACAATTCGTTCCTTCAGCCGGACTTGGAGCATACGGACCGTCTGGCCTATATATTCCAGCCCACATGGACACCGATGAGATAGACTACATGCTTGCTGGTGCAAGTGATGAATGGTTTGATGGAAAAAACCTCCTGAGTAGAATTGGATTGAAAAGTTTCCATTTTTCTTCTCCCCTGTATGTTAATATTACAGACAGAGCACTTCCTACAGGGGAAGAAACCCTGTATATTATGATAAAAAGATACCCTATTAGGGGGATCTATAATGTTAGGCGCTACTTGGAGCCTCGAAGGGGGGGCCCCTCAACGCTCTGGGAGTACTGGTCCTAGAACCCTGTCATTTCGTAACACATTCCAATGCTTGTATAGAATTTTTTTTATAGTAAAAAATGCATGCCGAAAAAGCCTCATTAGGTTCTTTAATTCTAGGGACCAACAACTCATTTCTATCCTTCTCACTAGCACATAAAAGTGCTTGAACTCACAAGGGGCATAACCTTTTTCTAAAAACCTTTCCCTAAGGGCAGAGGCTTCTCTCAGGAAGTCATTACAAGTAGTGCAATTTTATTTGAGCCTCAAAAATTGACTAACCAGAACGGATCTGAGCTAGGCTGGTTGGTGACAGCTGTCAGTGCGGTCAGTCTCCTTAAAGGAAGTGGAGGTAATAATCAATCCTTCCACCACTCTTATTTTCAGGTCAAGGAAATGAACTTCAACTCCACTGGACTCATGTTGGAGCCTGATACTTCTATCATTGTTGTTAAGATCTATCATGAATCTATCGAGGGAAGACTGGTCCCCATCCCATATGAGGAGGACGTCATCTATATACCTCCTCCACAGAACCAACTTCAGTCTGCGTATACTATAGATGACGTCCTCCTCCCATTTAGCCATAAAAAGGTTGGCCATGCTGGGCGCAAACTTGGCCCCCATGGCCACACCTCTATTCTGTAAGTAGTAGGAGCCCCCAAACCAGAAGAAATTATGGCTCATTGCATAGTCAAGCAATGCCAGAATAAACTCAAACTGAACAGCAGTGAGATCGTTAGTCTTTTGGGCTGTGTATATTGTATTAGAGGCTGTGTTTAAATTGAATTGCAGTAGCACATACATGTAACAAATTTCTTCTCTTTTCTCTTACAGTCTTGGTCTTCGCAATGGGCAAAGAAGGAGTCCACGGTGGCGGCTTGAATAAAAAGGCATTCGCAATGGCGAAATACTTGAGAGATATGGGATTCTAGCTTTTAGGCCAACTTACATTCTAGGGGAAAACAGACAAACATTGCTACTAAACTTTCCTACGTGAACAAAGCATTCTTTATCTGGAAATTTTATTAGCAATAAAATGGGTGATGGGGGATGATCCTGTGTCTCCTTTGTATCCCTATTTTGGTGGGGAAAGTTATTGTCTTTAACTTTTTTTCTTTTAAATTTTTTGTTTTTAAGCAATTGATTTATCATGGCAAATTGTGTCCATAATAGGACAACCCAACAAGATGTTTTGTTGACTGCTTTTACCCTCCTCAAAGGCTTTACTACTGAGCAGCATCTCCTGCCGGCTATAACTTTACATTGCATCTCGTCTGTCCACCAGACTGTAGAATATAGTTACAGTTTGTCTTTCATTTAACCATAATCTTTCTTGTTAGCGTTACTATATTTCTGTACCACACGTTGCAGTCCCGTAATGTGAAACGCGTGGCTTTTCAGTGTTATGTACGCATAGGCTGGTAATCCATATCTGTTGGTATACTGAGTGTCTGACCCATATGTTAACATTGTGTTTAGAAGTCAGGTGGTAAAAGGGTGGGGGTTTAACCCAGTTTTAAGACCGTTTTAGGTACACCGAATGTACACCTTGCCACATACTGTACCTCAATTAAAGCTGTTTTAATCAGTACTCTTCTAAAGTACGATGTAGTTGCCTCACTTTAAAGCAGATAGCAATGTAACTTAAACCCAGTTTGCCATCAGATATTCCTGGTTTGTGCTGTTCTGCTGCCAGCACAAGTCTTAAAGTGGAGTTCCACCCAAAAGTGGAACTTCCACTCATTAGATTCCTCCCCCCCTCCGGTGACACAGTTGGCACCTTTCAGGGGGGAGGGGGGTACAGATACCTGTATATTACAGGTATCTGTACCCACTTCCGGCGTAGATAGCCGCAGAATCTGCGGGTATTTACGCCACATCCTGTTCCCCCCCCGCTGCCTGCTGGGAAACACACGGGTCCCAGAGGCAGCAGGGACCATTCGTATTGCGCTGCGCGACTCGCGCATGCGCAGTAGGGAACCGGGAAGTGAAGCCGCACGGCTTCACTTCCTGATTCCCTTACCGAAGATGGAGGCGGCAGCACCCGAGGACGGAGAGACGCTTCGGCCTCGGGTGCCGACATCGCGGGCGCCCTGGACAGGTAAGTGTCCATGTTTTAAAAGTCAGCAGCTGCAGTATTTGTAGCTGCTGACTTTTAAAAAAAATTTTTTCGGTGCCGCTCCGCTTTAAGCACATGCTTGTGTTGTCCTGTACAAAGTCTGGGCTTAGTATAGTAAGTAGAGGCCTAGTAACTTAAGTCGGCAGGACTGCAGCAGGGCATGGGTAGCAGCTAGACATATAAGGGGGAAGAAGAGTGGTGCACAAGAAAACACTAAGCGTGATGCAGATTTGTACATTCATTGGATTGATGCGTTTTGAGCGGTTTGAGCATATACACAGCTCAACTTAGTCTTCCTTTGCTCAAACACAGGTGGAAATCACTACTTACAATAGAAAACACTAGGTCCACTTTTCGCTACTCTTTAAATTTATTGTAAAGCAATTTTACCTTTTTTTTTTTTTTTTTTTTTTGGTGTCTTACAAATTCACCCTCCTGTATGTAATCATGACTGCAGACTACAGTGCCACAAGCTTATGGTTTGGCATTGATCTGTGATGAGCGCCTGCTCGGAAGGACACGCTTGTGCGTTTTTAGTGCAATAACGTAAATAATATCATCTTTCTCTCACACTAGAGTGTATGCCAAATCATTTTTTTAAATAAACGTTTTAAAGCCATTTGCTAGAGTTTATTCTTTTGTCATGGTTGTGGTGGGAAAATTCTCTTTAAAATTATGAAATCTTTATTTCCAAATCTTCCACCTTGTATTGCAGCACAGAATAAGGATTTTATGTAGATGAAGGAGACTCAGACTGACCCGTGGGAGACTTTTTGGGGCATATTTATAACTTATTTCTTTCTGTATTATTAATTCATGGCTGTATTTAACGAAAGGTAGCAACCCATATCAGAATAAATGGCATAATATTCAATCTTGTACTCCCTTCAAATATATCTTATCATTATTGTTGGTTATGCTGTGATCTTTTGACATCAGTGTAAACGTCATTCCTGTCTGCCACACATTTAATTTGGATCTTGGCTGATCATAGATCCTGATGTACACGTCTAAATAATGGCTGATGTATGACATACATTACAAACCTTATTTAGGAGGCCTGTTAACTAGTAGCGCCATACCAATATGGTGTCCTTTATTTTTGAAGGAACTATTAAAGAATTTAAGTGTAAGGAGCTAGGAACAGCCTTAAGCTAGCCATACATTAATCAGTTCTGGTTCAGCAGGGATTGGCCAAATTTCTGTGTATAGCCAGGCTGGTTGTCCAGAAGTTGATCTACCAATTGACTTTTGTACAACCAGCCTGTTGGAAAACTTCCACACGGTCCGGCAGCACTGATCCGTGTATCCAGACAGCAAGGAAGACAGAAAACATCTCAGCGGGAGGGATTCCCCCATCCACCTCGACTGGGCAATTGGGTCTTTTTAACCCACTGGTTGAACAAAATAAAATACTACTTTATGAACTGTCTTAGTGTAAAATCTTAGGTACTTTGGGATCTTGTCACTTTGCTACAAGCGCTGTGTTTCAGCTAGTCTGTCTTCAGCGAGGGATGTGTCAGAAGGCAGGGACAGCCGCAGAGGGAGGAACTTCTCAGAGGAACTCCACTGCATCTGACCATCACCATAGAGAAGCCTTTCTCATCCTTTTTAACATGTAGGAACCCTTGATATAACTTAACAGTCTCAGGGAACCCCTACTAATTATTTATTTACAGCTAATGGTACATTAGTGCTTGGGTCACCGGAAAGAATGCTTCCTACATTTGTGGTCAGTGGGAAGAATCTCCCGCTTACAGATGGCTAAAATGTTAATTGGCATTAGCAAATACTTATCAGAGAGGTAGAAATTGCTCATGAAACGCCAAGAAACCTCTGGACAAGCCCTAGGACACCACAGAACCCTAGATAAAAAAAGGCTGCTGTAGAGGTTCTAGCAGTTTAGTACAATAAGACCAGTAGTTTTGCTGGCTTTCTAATTTAACTCAGGCTCTTGGTCAGCCAATCAACAGGGAATATCATAAAGCCAATCTCCCTTATATCGATGTGGTTTATTTGTCTTCATAGGACCAATTGCAGTTACATATTTCCCCCCAAGCATTACAGACATAATCTATCCTGAGATGACTACCACTTTCACTCTCATTATTCAGCTTCTTTTCATTGGCAGGTCTGAGAATGTCATTGCTGCTGGATTATTATCTCTATATATCGTTTTAAGGGGGTTGGTAGTTTTGAAATAGTGCTGCTGACAAACGTTAACCCAGAGAATAACAACTGTTGAACATCGCTGCAGAAACAGTTCATTACATTTCTTTGTATTATTTGAAATGTGTATAACCTGGTTGTCAGTTAAAATACATTACTGTCTATTTTAATAAAAAAAAAAATAAAAAAAAATACAAGTTCTTTGTACTAAAGAATAATAGATGGCATTCTTTAGAATGAAGCAAGCTCTATTTGTGATAGCTTCATATGTATTCTGTGCCATATGACAGTATGGAGCCGTGAGAGGGGTTTTAACTGACATAAAGGTCCTACTTTCTCCAAAATGGCACTTCTGTAAGGACATTTTAAAATTTTGCTTCTGTTTTGTCTTGTGTATCATGTACAAACTGTAAACACGTGTTAATTTGTTCATTTCTTTCCCTGCACTTTTGCTACATCTGGGATACAGTCTAACTCATCTGATTTAATATGCATTTAAAGAAATGCCATAAACTATTAAACCACCTTGTTTACAGACAGATGAAATTAAATTTATTCCAACCAAATGTATGAGTCGTGTCATGTCTCCAGAGGATGCAGGAAGAGGTGAATCTTTACATGAATACTTGCATTGCTGTATACAGAAATGTATTTGCTTATAGCGAGGTGAATCAAACAAAAGCAAAAACCCAGCTAAACACACAGTGAGTAGAATTAAAGTTCAACTCCAGGCAGATGTGAATGCAGTTAGCATTTACTAAAAATGTACACTGCTCAAAAAAATTAAAGGAACACTTTGAAAGCACATCAGATCTCAATGGGGAAAATAACATGCTGGATATCTATACTGATATGGACTGGGTAACATGTTAGCAACGAAAGGATGCCACATGGTTTGATGGAAATGAAAATGATCAACCTACAGAGGGCTGAATTAAAAAAAAAAAAACAAAAATCAAAGTGAAAAAATGCTGCAGCAGGCTAGTCCATTTTGCTGAAATTTCATTGCAGCAACTCAAAATGGTACTCTGTAGTTTGTATGGACCCTACGTGCTTGTATGCATGCCTGACATAGTCGGGGCATGCTCCTAATGAGACGATGGATGGTGTCCTGGGGCATTTCCTCCCAGATCTGGACCAGGGCATCGCTGAGGTGCAACCTACATAATGTCCCAGAGGTGTTCTATTGAATTTAGGTCAGACGAGCATGGGGCCATTCAGTGGTATCAATTCCTGCATCCTCCAGGAACTGGTTGTATACTCTTGCCACATGAGGCCGGGCATTGTCGGGCACCGGGAGGAACCCAGGACCTACTGCACCAGCGTAGGGGCTGACAATGGGTCTAAGGATTTCATCCCGATACCGAATGGCAGTCAGGGTGCCATTGTCTAGCTTGTAGAGGTCTGTGCATCCCTCCATTGATATGCCTCCCCAGACCATCACTGACCCAACACCAAACTGGTCATGCTGAGTGATGATACAGGCAGCATAACGTTCTCCACAGCTTCTCCAGACCCATTCACGTCTGTCTCGTGCTCTGGGTGAACCTGCTCTCATCTATGAAAAGCACAGGGCACCAGTAGCAGACTTGCCAATTCTGGTGTTCAATTGCAAATGCCAATTGAGCTCCACAGTGCCGGGCAGTGAGCACAGGGCCCACAAGAGGAAGTCGGGCCCTCAGGCCACCCTCATGAAGTCTGTTTCTGATTGTTTGGTCAGAGACATTTACACAAGAGGCCTGCTGGAGGTAATTTGTATGGCTCTGGCAATGCTTATCCTGTTCTTCCCTGCACAGAGGAGCAGATACTGGTCCTGCTGATGGGTTAAGGACCTTCTACGGCCCTGTCCAGCTCTCCTAGAGTAACTGGCTGGCTCCTTGAATTTTCTCCATGTTCTTGAGACTGTGCTGGGAGACACAGCAAACCTTCTGGCAATGGCACTCAAAGTGCCATCCTGCAGGAGTTGAACTGCCTGTGCAACCTCTATAGGGTCCAGGTATCGCCTCATGCTACCAGTAGTGACAGTGACCCTAGCCAAATGCAAAACTGGAAAAACAGTTAGAAAAGAGTAGAAAAAAAAAGTAAGTTGCTTCCACCTGTAAATCCATTCCTGTTTTGAAGGTTGTCTCATTGTTGCCCATCTAGTGCACCTGTTGTTAATTAACACCAAAGCAGCTGGAACTGATTAATAACCCCCTCTGCTACTTAACTGACCAGATCAATATCCCAGGAGTTTAATTGACTTGATGCTATACTCTGATTAAAAAGTGTTCCTTTCATTTTTTTTGAGCAGTATATTTTTAATGCAACTAGTATAAATACCTCAATTTGTCTTGGGTTTAGGCACTTTAAAAGAGAAGTTTGGTATTAAAAAAACATTTATACTCACCTACAGTGGGGACAGAAAGTATTCAGACCCCCTTACATTTTTCACTGTTTGTTATATTGCAGCCATTTGCTAAAATCATTTAAGTTAATTTTTTTCCTCATTAATGTACACACAGCACCCCATATTGACAGAAAAACACAGAATTGTTGACATTTTTGCAGATTTATTAAAAAAGAAAAACTGAAATATCACATGGTCCTAAGTATTCAGACCCTTTGCTCAGTATTTAGTAGAAGCACCCTTTTGATCTAATACAGCCATGAGTCTTTTTGGGAAAGATGCAACAAGTTTTTCACACCTGGATTTGGGGATCCTCTGCCATTCCTCCTTGCAGATCCTCTCCAGTTCTGTCAGGTTGGATGGTAAACGTTGGTGGACAGCCATTTTTAGGTCTCTCCAGAGATGCTCAATTGGGTTCAAGTCAGGGCTCTGGCTGGGCCTTTCAAGAACAGTCACAGAGTTGTTGCGAAGCCACTCCTTCGTTATTTTAGCTGTGTGCTTAGGGTCATTGTCTTGTTGGTAGGTAAACCTTAGGCCCAGTCTGAGGACCTGAGCACTCTTGAGAAGGTTTTCATCCAGGACATCCCCGTACTTGGCCGCATTCATCTTTCCCTCGATTGCAACCAGACGTCCTGTCCCTGCAGCTGAAAAATACCCCCCACAGCATGATGCTGCCACCACCATGCTTCACTGTTGGGACTGTATTGGACAGGTGATGAGCAGTGCCTGGTTTTCTCCACACATACCACTTCGAATTAAGGCCAAAAAGTTCTATCTTGGTCTCATCAGACCAGAGAATCTTATTTCTCACCATCTTGGAGTCCTTCAGGTGTTTTTTTTAGCAAACTCCATGCGGGCTTTCATGTGTCTAGCACTGAGGAGAAGCTTCGGTCGGGCCACTCTGCCATAAAGCCCCGACTGGTGGAGGGCTGCAGTGATGGTTGACTTTCTACAACTTTCTCCCATCTCCCGACTGCATCTCTGGAGCTCAGCCACAGTGATCTTTGGGTTCTTCTTTACCTCTCTCACCAAGGCTCTTCTCCCCGATAGCTCAGTTTAGCCGGACGGCCAGCTCTAGGAAGGATTCTGGTCATCCCAAACGTCTTCCGTTTAAGGATTATGGAGGCCTTTTGTGCTCTTAGGAACCCTAAGTGCAGCAGAAATGTTTTTGTAACCTTGGCCAGATCTGTGCCTTGCCACAATTTTGTCTGAGCTCTTCAGGCAGTTCCTTTGACCTCATGATTCTCATTTGCTCTGACGTGCACTGTGAGCTGTAAGGTCTTCTATAGACAGGTGTGTGGCTTTCCTAATCAAGTTCAATCCGTATAATCAAACACAGCTGGACTCAAATAAAAGGTGTAGAACCATCTCAAGGATGATCAGAAGAAATGGACAGCACCTGAGTTAAATATATGAGTGTCACAGCAAAGGGCCTGAATATTTAGGACCATGTGATATTTCAGTTTTTCTTTTTTAATAAATCTGCAAAAAATGTCAACAATTCTGCGTTTTTCTGTCAATATGGGGTGCTGTGTGTACATTAATGAGGAAAAAAATGAACTTAAATTATTTTAGCAAATGGCTACAACATAACAAAGAGTGAAAAATTTAAGGGGGCCGGAATACTTTCCGTCCCCACTGTAGGAGAATGCAGCATCGATCCGATGTTGCATTTGTCTCCCACCGCCTCTACACCAAGACCTGAGCGATCAAAGACCACTGATCGCTCAGTTCTTGCTCTTCAGTGAGCAGAGAGCCAGTAACTGTCAGTCACTGGCCCTCTACTCTGCCCCTCCAGCGCTCACTGAAGCACCAGGCTGTGGAGGGGTCAGGAGCAGCTGTCTCGGGCTCCAAGAGGTTGAGCCAGCTGTTGATCCAGGCATTTGAGTGGATGGTAAAGTCAGGATCTCTTAAGAGTCTGGATCAGCTAAGTGACTGAATACGGGCCCCAGGAGTGCAGAACAAAGTGCACTCCTGTAATCCCCAGGCGAAGCAAGGTCAAAAGAGCTTTGGCCCTACTTCTGCTTTATTTCCCTGTACAACAGTACTCAAACTGGGAAAGGAAGAACCAGTACTTGAGGCCAGTCTGTGTCCTGCATTTACATGTGATGACAACTTGGTTACAGAAAAAAATGTCCTCATCAGTTGTTACAGCCTGGGGGTAGAGGGCAGAGAGGACATCTAGTTGCAATGCTCAAAGTGCTGAAGCCAGAGCTAGTAAGGAATCCTAATTATTTTCATAAGTCAACACAGAGTGCCTATATGTTTCTCACAGTACAGTAAAAGGACAGTCTGTTCAGAACATGTTTTAGTGTTTGCTGGAGTTACAGCTAGTGGTCTCTTGTGACTCATTAGGGACTCTGGAGGGGAGAATGATTTTTCCATTATCGTACAGTACAGGACACAGGCTTCTTTGAATCATCACAGCTGGGTTATGTGCAGCTGCCTTTGGGGGGGGATAGGGATATTTCCTTTCCCACTCCCAACTAGCCTAAGTTTTTGTTTTGCTAATTATCCTTAGGTAATTGACCTTTTCTTTCTACTTAGAAAGGTAAGAAGCTTACATTCTACGATGGAGGTTTTCTCTTTCTTCGGTTGATTTCTTCCAAGATGTTTACTTCGTCACATGGCTGCACTATAACCCTTTTAGCTTTTATGCAGCTTCCAGATCGGTGAACTCAGTGGCAGAACCTTGGAAGACCATACCTGAACCCCACTTGATGAAAAATGTGAGGCCGGCCTGTAATGTTGCTATGCACTGGATCCTGATGTAGGTGCTCCCCTTGGCGTGGATGAGATCAACTCCCCCTTGTTCCTGCTGAGGTTTTAAGTCTTAGGTACGCAGTCCTCTTTTCCCCTTTGGGGTAAGAGATTACTGGTTTCCACCCTTTCGTTGGTGCGGTTCTACAGCCAGGGTTTATAGGACTTCAGCACCATTGGAGTGTCCCTGCTATTGCATTGGGTACTCCTTTTTTACTTGTGTCACTTTACTGTGCCTATGTAGACCATGTGCTACTACACCTGTGCAACTGAAAAGCTGGTTGCTTTCATGGAGGTTTTTGTGCATGTAAAAATGCTCTCCTCCCCTGAAAGAAAAAGGTTTGTCCCTACCAGTAGATCTACTACCTCTGAGGTTAGGAAGGGTTCTTTTCATACTTGCTAAGTCTAAGACCCCTATTAGATGTTCTGCAGATTTTTGTCTTCAGATTTACCAAAACCATGTAGTGCAAGAGCCTGCCTGATTCCACACAAATTGAAACTATTAAGGTTTGACCTCATATTATATGGTTTTGGTAAATCTGAAGAAAATCTAATAGTGTGTATGGGGCTAAAGACAGGAACATATTTTTCGAAAGACCTGGAGAAGATTTACTAAAGCTGGTGGACCCAGAACATGATGCAGCTGTGCATGGTAACCAATCAGGTTCTAATTTCAGCTTGTTAAATTAAGCTTTGACAATACAACCTGAAAGATTGGTTACTATGCGCAGTTGCACCAGACTCTGTGTGCACCACATTGGGTCAATCTCCTCTAGGGTCTTCCAAACCAGCCAAAATTGCAGCCAAGGCCTCTGCACCCTTCTCAAAAAGTAGGGGGTGTCTGTTGGACTTGGTTCTCTAGTCTCAGAACATCTCCAACACCTGGATCCAGAGTGTTTCCAGGAGCTACAAACTGGAGTTTTGCATGCCTCCTCCTTGCTTCATGCTTGCTCATTAGCCCTGTGCCACCTTGTCTGCCAATGCATGTTTAACCACTTGTCTGCCAAGGCATGTTTATAAATGTCATGGTAGACAAGTGGCTAAATCAAGCTCACAGCTGCAAAGGGCTTTCTTAAAAAAAGCGATCACTCCTACAGGGCTCTCAATGGGTCCCTGCTGCTGGGGGCGCCACTAGCACCAACAGTGGTCGTGCCTGGTTAATGTTGGGGAAATGTGTTCTCTGATCCCTCCTGCAACTTATGACAGCAGAAGTGACATAATACACAGCTATTTTTCCTTGGCTAGGGTAGCCAAGGATTCAGCTATTCAAATGTGATCTGTGTTTGACTAGCTGCATTGGAGGACGGGGAGACATTGAGGGTTTAATAGACACCTATTATCTCAATAAAGAGGACCTGTCCCTTGCCCATACTATCGCATACAGGGACAAGAAAAAGTACTGTATGTGAACCCCTTGGCATTACCTAGTGTTCTGCAGTAATTTGACATAAAATGTGATCTGATCCTCACCTAAGTCACAATAATAGTCAAACAATGTGCAAACTGGAGCTCCAACCCCCACACCAAAAAATTAAACGTCAGCATATTGTAGCTGCTGACTTTTAATATTAGGACACCTACCTGTCCAGGGATCCCGCAATGTCAGCACCCCAACCGATTTTTAAGTCAGCTCTAAGGTGCTGCAGTCACCATTCCTTGTAGGGGAAATTGGCAGTGAAGCCTTGTGGCCCAGCAGCAGGGGAAGGAGGAGGGGGACCTCACCGGAGACGGGTACCTGTCAAAAACAGGTACCTGCTCCCCCCCAAAAGGTGCCAAATGTGGCAGCAGAGAGTTGTAGGAAGCAAACAAGCTGAGCTTCCCCTTTTGGGTGGAGCTCCACTTTAAACTGTTAACAAAATACAAAAAATCTCAGCATAGGGCAAGCATGTGTATATAACATAAATTGTGCCACACGTGACCACTGGAGTCAGAGCAGTACTCCTAGGGCTATAGGTCACCGTTAACTCTAAACTAGTTACCTGTACAGGCTCTTAAAGTGTCGCCTATGATGAATTCTGAGTACCAGCGTTTTTGCGATTCCATGGAAATAGGCAATCTTAAAGAGGAGTTCCATCCAGGGGCTCCATTAAAAAAAAAAAAAAAATAAGTCAGCAGCTACAAATACTGCAGCTGCTGACTTTTAATTGGACACTTACCTGTCCCTGGGTCCAGTGATGCGGTGGATCGAAGCCCCGCTCGCCCCCCCCCCTCCGCTCGTCGGCATTTCAACTGTGGGCGCCGGGCTGCGGCTTCACAGCCTGGCACCCGTCGCACGCCGTGATTGGCCGCTCAATCACCTGGGACCTGTAAAGGGTCCCAGATGATTGACAGGAGGGAGGAAGCAGAACCAACCGTGCCCTTCCTGTGCCGAGGGGGAAGTGAAGTCACCAGCCCAGGCAAAGAAAGAGGCAGACTACGAGGGACCACCTAGCAACAGGCATTTAGAGGTAAGTTAAAAAAATATATATATCCAAATGTTTTTTTGGGGGTTTTTTTTTAGAATTTTTCAGGTATTTTTGTTTTTTTGGCTGGAACCCCACTTTAAGACTGGACATGTTTGGTATCTATTTACTAGACACAACCACATCTTTTATATTTTACCAAAAATTGGATATGGTAACCAGATTTTTTTTTTTTTTTTGTTACCATAAAATCTCTTTCTCCCCGTTCATTGACAGACACAGCCTCTTCTTCTCGACCATAAGATTAAAAGCGCCACCTACAGAAGGAGGACACTAGGCAGAAAAAGGACAGCACCGCCTATGGGCAGGCCTAGGTGGTTTAAACCCCCTCTCAGGTATAGGCAGGTCTGTTAGTCACAAAACAGTAAAAGGGAAAAAAAGAACCAAATAGAGGGGTGAGTGCTGTGTCCATCAGTGTACTCAGAGAAAGGGATTTTACAGTCAGTAACAAAAAAGGAAAATAGCTACGGAATCACAGGTCCCAGCAGGGGGTTTATACCAGCTAGGACTGCACCTAGGGGTTAGGCAGTGCTTTGTTCTTTTTTTTTATCTAGTGTCCTACTCCTGTAGGTGGCGCTATAAACCCTATGTTCAAGAAGAAGCGGTATGAAAGTAAAAGAAAAAGTGTATGTGTACACTAAAATTCATTTTAAAGCATATTTTCCTGAGAATATACGTTTGATAAATAAGTGCACAAATATTGTGGACAAAACCACACATCCCAAAGCTGCCCACATTTCAGGCATGGCAAATAGACAGGCAGTCTTTCCCAGGCATTGTGTGGATGCAGGTAATGTTCTCTCCATTCAGCGATCTTTCAACCTCCTGGAAACCAGATTCAACAACCAAACTGGACAGGTCCCGTTGGGGCCTTAACTGTGGACGCTCTAGTGGTGCTGTTGTATTAGTTCAATCTGATCTGTCTTTCTGCCTCCTGCTGTGCAGGATTGTGCAGAAGGGCATCCCGGTGATACTCTCCGACTTTGCCCAAAAGACTGTGGTATTCTGATATACTCAAGCTCCATGGGCTCTTTCATATCCTCCAGAACTCTCCAAGGGCTAGTGTTCCATGCTGCTTCTTTGTCACTGGTTTTAACAGTAAAGATGTTGCAGCTACTGTCCTTAGGGAATGGGGCTTTTTAGCTTTTGTCACCCATACCCTCTTAAAGACAAGGAAGTCAACTTATCGTAAAGCCTACCATCGCACCTGGAGCAAGTTGAGGAACTTTCACTCTGGAAAAACCAGGCTTGAGTACCATTATGACAAATCTTGGCCCTGGCTGTTCTGTTTCAGAGACCTTTGACCTCTCAGTCTCTTGTTAAAAACTTTTGTTCAGAAAGTAGCGCACATCTTTCCCCCTGCTCGCTCATTCTCCTTTTGCTCCTAGGTATCGCAGTCTGGTCCTCTCAGCTCTTCAGAGCCCGCCTTTTGACCTTTTCAGGTATATATTACCCTTTCTGATATTAACCACAAGGTGGCCTTTCTTGTTGATTATCACCTCTGCAAAGAGTCTCTAAATTAGCGGCCTTATTCTGTATGGATCAGTCTTTTGTTGCACAAGGACAAGGTTGTCTTGAGACCTCCCAGAGGTGGTATTTGCTTTTTGCATTAAAGCGGTTGTAAATCACTGGCCTTTTTTTTTCTGGGGAACCTGCAAGGTAAAGGCATAATATGCTAGTATGCATCACATACTAGCGCAGCCCTCAAAAATTACACTCGCCTGCTCGCATCTTGCGAGTGGATTTTGAGGGCTGGCGAGTGTGGCCTGCGGAGGGAGGGAGCACCTCTGGCAGCCTGAGTTGTATGGGAGCGATCGTAGGGGAAGAGATGGTTGATCAGAGCGCAGGGAACATAACAGCTTTCATTTCAATAGCAATGTGTTCCCTACTGCGCGCTGTCATATATAGCCCCTCCCCCTTGTCCGGTAAACTTTGATAGGTAGATCACCCATCCCAGGATTGGACAGGTGATCTGTCTATCAAAGTGCCTGGTAAAGGGGGAGGGGCTGTATATGACGGCGTGCGGCGGGGAACACACAGCTATTGAAATGAAAGCTGTTATGTTCCCCGCGCTCTGATCGACCAGGCGGCGGCGGCTCTCCTCTCTCTTCCCCTACACAGGCTGCAATGGGGACGCGTGGCTGCATTGGGGACGCGTGGCTGCATTGGGGACGTGTGGCTGCATTGGGGACGCGTGGCTGCATTGGGGACATATAGCTGCCATGGGAACACAGGCTGCATTGGGGACACATGGTTGCAACGGGGACACGTGGCTGCATTGGGGACACATTTATTTTTATAACTTAATTCTGCATAAAACATTTAAGTGTCATTTCATGAGATAATTTATGAGGGCGTGTTTAGGGGCGGGGCATGGTAAGGGTTGGGCGGGGTCTCTGGTGGCAAGTAACCCTTGAGGCCTGGCTAGTACAGTGGGGAGGGAAAGTATTCAGACCCCCTTAAATTTTTCACTCTTTGTTATATTGCAGCCATTTGCTAAAATCATTTAAGTTCATTTTTTTCCTCAATGTACACACAGCACCCCATATTGACAGAAAAACACAGAAGTGTTGACATTTTTGCAGATTTATTAAAAAAGAAAAACTGAACTATCACATGGTCCTAAGTATTCAGACCCTTTGCTGTGACACTCATATATTTAACTCAGGTGCTGTCCATTTCTTCTGATCATCCTTGAGGTGGTTCTACACCTTCATTTGAGTCCAGCTGTGTTTGATTATACTGATTGGACTTGATTAGGAAATCCACACACCTGTCTATATAAGACCTTACAGCTCACAGTGCATGTCAGAGCAAATGAGAATCATGAGGTCAAAGGAACTGCCTGAAGGGCTCAGAGACAGAATTGTGGCAAGGCACAGATCTGGCCAAGGTTACAAAAAAATTCTGCTGCACTTAAGGTTCCTATGAGCACAGTGGCCTCCATAATCCTTAAATGGAAGAAGTTTGGGACGACTAGAGATGGCTGTCCAGCCAAACTGAGCTATCGGGGGAGAAGAGCCTTGGTGAGAGAGGTAAAGAAGAACCCAAAGATCACTGTGGCTGAGCTCCAGAGATGCAGTCGGGAGATGGGAGAAAGTTGTAGAAAGTCAACCATCATTGCAGCTCTCCACCAGTCGGGGCTCTATGGCAGAGTGGCTCGACGGAAACCTCTCCTCAGTGCAAGACACATGAAAGCCCGCATGGAGTTTGCTATAAAAAAAAAAAAAACACCTGAAGGACTCCAAGATGGTGAGAAATAAGATTCTCTGGTCTGATGAGACCAAGATAGAACTTTTTGGCCTTAATTCTAAGCGGTATGTGTGGAGAAAACCAGGCACTGCTCATCACCTGTCCAATACAATCCCAACAGTGAAGCATGGTGGTGGCAGCATCATGCTGTGGGGGTGCTTTTCAGCTGCAGGGACAGGACGACTGGTTGCAATCGAGGGAAAGATGAATGCGGCCAAGAATAGGGATATCCTGGAGGAAAACCTTCTCCAGAGTGCTCAGGCCCTCAGACTGGGCCTAAGGTTTACCTTCCAACAAGACAATGACCCTAAGCACACAGCTAAAATAACAAAAGAGTGGCTTCACAACTCCGTGACTGTTCTTGAATGGCCCAGCCAGAGCCCTGACTTAAACCCAATTGAGCATCTCTGGAGAGACCTAAAAATGGCTGTCCTCCAGTTGTCAGGTTGGATGGTAAACGTTGGTGAAGATCTGCAAGGAGGAATGGCAGAGGATCCCCAAATCCAGGTGTGAAAAACTCGTTGCATCTTTCCCAAAAAGACTCATGGCTCTATTAGATCAAAAGGCTGTGTCTACTAAATACTGAGCAAAGGGTCTGAATACTTAGGAACGTGTGATATTTCAGTTTTTCTTTTTTAATAAATCTGCAAAAATGTCAACAATTCTGTGTTTTTTCTGTTAAAATGGGGTGCGGTGTGTACATTAATGAGGGGAAAAAATGAACTTAAATGATTTTAGCAAATGGCTGCAATATAACAAAGAGTGAAAAATGTAATACTTTCCGTCTCCACTGTAGCTCAGGACTTGAAATTTCAAGCCCTGTACTGTACTAGTACATTATGTTAAACTTACCTTAAAAGGAAGCCCCCCCTGCACCAAGAAGTCAGCGCTGCAGGGGCTCCCATCTTCACCCGTCTTGCTTCCAGGTTCGCGGACTCTGGCCCTGTGACTGTCCAAAGTCGTGATGATGTCACTCCTACACAGGGCTCTAAAGGAATGGCATGGGTGGCCGTTCCTTCAGAGCACATGCGCCAGTGATGTCACTGGCTGCATGTAATGTAAATATCTCCTGCACGGTGCATGTTTAGGAGATATTTACACTACCTATAGGTAAGCCTTATTATAGGCTTAATAGGTAAAAGCAAAAGATGGAAGTTTACTTACTCTTTAATCAGGACACTGTCTTTCTTTCCTTCTGTGTGTTCTGCTCCAAAGCATCTGAAGGAAATTTTGCTCCACTCTCGTTAAGAGTTTACCTCCCAAGCTACAGCCACTTTTAGGAAATTGGATTCACTATTTGTGCTTCCTGAAGATTTCTGCATGGTTATCGCTCCACCATTGCTACATAGATCAGGCAAGTTAATGGTAAGGCCTACAGTTGGAAGGATAGGGTTCCTCCATTCCTGATTAGCTACATTCTATTAGATCTGTTAGTGCTTCATGGGTTTTTGAAAATAGAGCATCTGTTTCACAGGCGTGCAACGTTGCCCTCTGGGCTTCTGTTAACACATTTATTAGGTTCTACTAGGTGGATGTTAAGGTCTACTCTGATGCTAGTTTCAGGTAAAAAAGAGGTGCACAAGCTGCCGTTAGTTGAACTTTTCATGACCAGTTTATTATGTGGGCCTGTTGGCATTGTTTGCTGTGTTGCCTACCCCTTAGGTAGACTGCATTTGGTCATGCCATTAGTAATTATATAAATCACTGTATTGTACAATTAAGAACACATGATTTTTTTTGACTTGCTAGAAAAATCTGTTTTCTCTTCTTATGATCTTCCCTGTTGCTTGCTACAAAACTGAGTCTAGTCTCTTTTTTGGGCCTGTCCAGTCACCTAGAGGCAGTTGCATATAATCCAGTCATAATGTTTTAAAGGAGCCTGTGTACTGTACTTCAAGAACATGATTTTACTGCCAAGTTTAAAGTAGACCTTCACCCATAAATAGCACTTCCTCTCATCTGTGCCCCCATCCTAATTGTAAAAAAAAAAAAAAGAAAAGAAAGAACAAACAGGGCTGCCACAGGCCTGAATGGTAAAAAAGAACAGATTCCGCCATCTGCACAAGCAAGGTGAATGGAGGAATCCCTTCCACTGGATCATAATATTCTGATACCTAGACTGGATAGGCTGTCGGAATACACTGAAACTTTTGGTTTTATTTGTACAAAACCCAAAGTTTTTTTTCACTTTTGCTTTTTTTTTTTTTTTTTTTTTTTTTTAAAGGGTATGTTTATTAAACTGCTATAAACATTACAGTGATTGCAATAACAAGAATTTTTTTTTGTGCAGTAATAAGACAAAGCTTATCAAACAAAATAGTGCACCAGTAGTGCAACTTGGTCAAAGATAGACAAAAGGAAAGAAGACATGCATTTGTTTATGAGTACCCGGTACTCTCAGTACTGTAGAACGAACTATAATGGTGACATATATCAGAACATCATAAAAAATAAAGGAATAAAAAAATGAACTGAACACGATGCAGCATATGGTAAAAAACAACTTTGGAATATAACATCATCAAAGGTTATTCTGGAGCAACGGTCTGTGAGTCTACCCAAGGGGACCAGATTTTATTAAATTTCTTTGGACAGCCTCTTGCTTCGTAAGTTAAATTTGTACATAGGAAGAGCCTTATTTACTAAAGTGAGCCAAAAGGAAAGGGAGGGGGGAGTCAATGACTTCCAATTTAAGAGTATAGCCTTTTTGGCATAAAAGAATAATAACCGTAAAATATTTTCCTCCCTGCAGGAAGAATATCTTCCTCAACATATCCTAATATACACCGTAGGGGATTACAAATATTAGGAGCATGGAAGACTGTGCTAACAAAGTCAGTTATTGTGGACCAGTAGGCCCGAATACACAGACAGTCCCAGACCATATGATAAAATGACCCCACATTCTCTGTACACTTGGTGCAGTTGGGAGATGCAAGCCTGCCCATCTGAAAAAGAACATAGGGAGTGTAGTAGGAGCGATGGAGGAATTTTGTTTTTCAACACTATCTCGGGCTGAAATGACCATAGGGGATTGTAGAGGTAAGACTTCTTCCACACCTCCATGAGATCAGGCAAATCTCAACACCAATCCGAAGCAGTCCACTCAAGACGTTTGGTGGTAGTATGTATCAAGGAGTTATAGTAGGTGGAAACTAGTTTAGAGTGATCCGAGTGAGATAGCATCTGCTCAAGTCTGGAAATTAGATATTAGCCAATCCAAATTGAGCAGCCGCCACATGCTGAATCTGCAAGTATCTGAAATACGCAGTGGCAAGTATATCATATTTACGTTGATAATCCACAAAAGATTTAAATGAACCTCCTCCATATAATTGCGCAACAGTCTTAATCCCATATTTGGCCCAAAACAGGCCATCTTCACGAGAACAGAATTTGCCTAGATGTGGGTTATGCCACAGAGGAGCGTTAGGGGAGACAGTACCTACATCCCCAGTCGGAATTAAATTAGAGGCCTTAAAAACCCGTAACTTCATAGCAAGAACCTCCCGTTTTTGCGTAGAGACTGCCTATGAATGCGGTTTTGTAAGGACTCATATGATGTGAGAATCGCTGCCTCTAAAGCAGTGGCCGCATTTTTGGTATCCAGATGAAAACACCAGTGCGCGTGGGTCAGTTGGGCAGAAAAATAATATGTTTTGGAGGTTAGACATGTCCTCATCTGACAGGGGTAGCTGCAATGTATCCCTGGCAATTCTTGCCTGTTTTCCCGCCCATATAAATGCCGTAATCAGAGAATCAAGATTTCAAAACCGTTGTTTAAGGATGTAGATCAGAGAATTACCCAGGACATAGAGGAAACGTGGCAAAAAAATCATTTTAAATATATTGATTCTACCTAGTAAATTAAGGGGTAACTTAGTCCAAGCCCTACATTTTTTTAATCTATGAATGAGAGGGAGCAAATTATCATCGATATATTTGAAATAGGTTGTTGAATAATTATGCCCAGATATCTGAACCTAGTAACCACCCTAGGGGAACAACTATTGGGAACACATTTAGCTGGATCAGGGTCCAATGGGAAAATGGTGGATTTCTCCCAATTTACCCTAAATCCAGAAAAATGTCCAAATTGCGTGATAACCTGCACAAGTGGTTCTATAGCCGGGGCGACAAAGGGCACCCCTGTCGCATGCCCTGGCCTATGGAAAAAGTGGCTGACATAGTTGTTGACACGTATGCGAGCATTGGGCTTAGAATACAGAAGGTGCACCCAACGAATGAAGGAGAGCCCAAATCTAAATCTGGCCAGGACTTCATACAAGTCGAATGCCTTGTGGGTGTCCAAGGAAACAACCAGTCTAGAGCTCATGTGGTCATGGGTAGCTTCAAAGAAATAAAAGTGTAGCGCTATATTCCACATCCACAAACATGTGTATCGCAATACATAAGTGCATATATAAGGTGGATACTACCAAAACATGTATGACCATAAATATGGATGATACCAAATGATTAAACAGTGTTGATCACATGGAAAATTAAATAGACGATAATAATGCTTTGTTATCAGATGTACCAGTGATTAGTAATAAGAAACCCGTGCTGGTTCCATGAACCAAACACCTCAAAAATAAAAAAGAAAAAAAATCATAAAACATAACAGTCCATATTGAGTATATAAAAAATGTGTGGAAAAAATAGTGAAGAGAACGTCACCAAAGGTCTATGGGGGTGATGAATGGCCAGTGATGGAAAAAAACTCCCAAATTCACAGATGGATGGTTTCACCAGATCTGGCAAGTGGGTAGAAAGAAGACCACAAGTGTGCAAAGATTTTACATCAGTGCCGGGGCCATCACCAGAAGTAGAGGAGGCTTACCGGAACTACATGACCTGAAATGGCGTACGCCAAACAAGTCAGAAAGGCTTAATAACCACCGATTCTGAGGGGTGCGTCTTGTCAGATGTCATCAACATATGGTGGAGAAAGGGGTAACAGCACAGCTTCATTCAGTGCTGGAGGTGCCGGAACTGCGTTCCCGCTCCCAATTTTTGGTCATGGGTAGCTGGCATGTAAGTGAACCATCTCCGGAGATTAATATAGGTGGAACTCCCAGGAATAAAACCAGTCTGATCCAAGCCAACCGAGGTGGTAACCACGTCATTGAGTCTACGAGCCAAAGCCTTTACCAGGATTTTAATGTCTAAATTAATTAGGGAGATAGGCCTATAGGAGGCACAAAGTGAACGATCCTTATAGGGTTTGGGAATGAGCACGATGAGCGCTTCTGACATAAGTGGGAAGACACCCTCTTTCATGAGACAGAAGGATTTCCTTGTACTGGCTATACCATTCAATAAGAAAGCCATCTAACCCTGGTGTTTTATTCCTGGCGAAGGAAAGCATAGCCACCTCAAGCTCATCGACTGTCAGTGGGGCTTCAAGCGCGGAGACCTGATCTGGGGAAAGTTTAGATAAGGGGATATTAAACAAATAATCATCTAATTCTACAAAAGTATAATGCACTTTAGATGTGTATAGGTTAGTATAGAAGTCTACAAAAGCCTGTACCACCTTGGTAGTCTGGATGACTGGTTCTCCCAGCGAATGGAGAATTCTGGGAATATTACAGGGCTGGTAATCATTTTTAGATAGAAATGCTAGAAGACAGCTGTTTTTTTATCCCCAAATCTGAAAATACATTGACTTTGATAAAGCAGTTTCTTTTGAGTACGTTCTAGGAGAGTGAGGTCTAGTTGTCTAGCCCTGTCCTTCCAGTCAAAGTAGGCGCCAGATGACGGGTCAATAGAGTAGCCACACTCCGATGTACGGAGGGCATGTTCTGCATCAGTTTGGATCTAGACGAGCAGCAGAGATGGTACTATGCATATTGGATTGCCAATAGGAGTTCATCTCTGTCTGGCACCTATCCTCAACCGAAGGATCAGCAAGCCACAAGGGACTCAATCTCCATATATTGTAATTGCAAGGTACCCCCAGTGCTAAATCCAACATCAAGGGAGAGTGGTCAGACGGCCCTGGGGAGGTACTTAACATCCAGTACACAGCTCAATAGTTCAGAAGATAAAAGACAGATATGTGATCGTGTTTTATGGGTTACTGAATGATAAGTATTCCTGTGGCTCTGCATATTTCCACATTCAGGCAGCCACCACATCAATTTTTTTTAGACATTAACAAAGAGTAGGGCTTTGTGTAGAGGACCCAAACCTATCAACGAAGCTGTCCAGGACTGTGTTAAAGTCTCTTGCGAACAGTAAAGGACCCTCAGCTACTTCTAAAACTATACCCATAAGGCATTCAAACCAGGTCTTAGTGAACGGAGGGGGGACATAGACATTCACCAAGGTATAAGGCTTACCGCCAAATTCCATGACTAATATTACAAAGCATCCTTGGGGATCTGATCTTAAATGTTTGATGAAGACAGGGGCCATTTTGAATAATAATATAGAAGTCCCCCTTGCGCAAGTGGACTACGTTGAATGGTGTGCAGAGGCAATTTTTGCTCTTTTGAGAGCCATGACCCTAGAGCCATGTAGATGGGTCTCCTGGAGGAAGAGGACATGGGAAGCATGGCAGGAAATGTATATTCATAATCCAAGGAGCATTTAATTTTCGAGTTCAGTCCCCGTACATTCCATGAAAAAACCCATAAGATACTCATGGAGGTTTAGAAAACTGTAGGTAATGCAGGATAGTACATAAACACATGCCCCTAGTGTATAGGAGGAGGCCTGCCTGAAGAGGGTGAATTGGCCAAAGTAGAGCATTAAGCAGACTCCAGCCCTCAGTGATACTTACAAAGTAGTAGTCCTGTATTACCATAGTTATTTATTTATGTAAATATATGTAATATGTAAAAAAACATTCCCACCCAGCTCCTAAACCCAACAATTGAGAGCTTTATCCCAAAAACTGAAACATGGTATGGAGAAAACATCGAGTAGTCCGTTAGAACTGATGTAGGCATCTATTGTCCAAAGAAATGTGAAAAACTTTATGAAACAACAAAATCCCGAGTCCAGGGGAGAGCTAGATTGTCCAAACTGAGAATCGTAGAATAGACAAACCCATAGTGGGGGATCAATCACAGACCATCAGGAGCCAACGTTAGAATTCGCAGGGAATAATAAGATTGGTATAAACACGAACATCCTGGGGCGTCCCGCATAGGTTGCATAAATGACCAAATGAAACAAAGGTCTGTGAATAAAAGTGGTAACAAGCGATCAGAGTAGTATAGCAAACCATAGATTCAGGGTGGATTGTGCTTGCCGGTGCGGCGAGGAGAGGAATGGCCCAAGGTATCCACCCAGCGTAAGGCATCATGAGGATCTGTAAAGAAATGGGTTTTACCATGATGAACAACCCGCAATCTGGCTGGGTAGAGCATGCTATAAATTATATGTTTATCCCGAAGCCTTTGTTTCACTGACAGGAAGTCAGCGCGCTGCTTTTTGCATGGCCGCCGAAAAGTCGGGAAAGATAGTAATGGGGTTCCCATAATATATTAGCCACGCTTGCTCTCTTGCTGCATGCAACACTGTTTCCTTATCCGGAAAATGGAGCAGTTTGATCGAAAGAGGGAAAGCAGGCGCACCCGGAGGGCAGAGGGCGCAACGGCACCCTATGGGCATGTTCGATGGCAAACATGGATGAGAAGTTTGCAGCCCCAAAAGTATCAGTGAGCCATTTTTCCATAAAAGATTTGGGTTGTTTACCACCTTTGCCCTCAGGAAAGCAAAGTAGCTAAAGATTGTTACGCCGTAGGCGATCCTCCATTAAGCTTCTTTGAGGTGGCAACAGAATGTTGTTTCAGTTCTGTCATCTGATGATCAAGAGGCTGTAAAGACTCTTCCAGGTCACTGATCCGTTGTTCAGCATTGGACACAATGCTTTATATTGTGTATATCCTGTTTTAAATAGGAGAGTTCCACTTTAACCAAGTCAATTTGCATTGTGAGAGAAGCATGACTGGTGCTGGATTGCTTCCATAATCTGGGACAGTGTGGGTTCTGCACCAGCAGCTGGAGGGTTAATCGCTTTATGAGAGAGCACAGCTGCAGCTCCAGGAGGAACAGAGGGCTCAGGGCTTATGGGAGAGCGCAATGGAGGGGAGTATGACTCACCCTACACAGGAGACAAAGGTTCAGTATGTGTCGGCATTGTGTGCGAGGTGGCTCTGTCTCCATGTCAGAACCACGTGATTTGTCTGCACCATCTTGGCTCTCTTCGCAGAGGAGGTGAGGCAGCTTATCCATCTGGATTTGTGAGTACGACGGGCTGATTTTCACCATGGCTGCTGCTCCTCTAGTGTCCCACAGGCAAGGCAAGCGTGTGGGCAGAGCCGAACGATCTCTCCGGACGGTAGGATCTGTGCAGGATTTAGATGTCGGGATGGAGCTCCATGTAGCTGCTGCTTACATCCGGAAAGACGACCATGCCCCCTGCTTTTGTTTAAAAACAAGTTTTAAGGGTTTCTTTGGCACCAAATGTCTGCTCAACCCAAAGTATGCACCCAAGTAGTACTTACTGGAGGCTCCCCATTATATACATGCATGTATGTATGCAGACATATTAAACTAGCAAGCTGTATATACATTTCAAGTAAAACTAAAGTGATATCACATATTCCACATACCTTATCAGGTGAGAAATCAAATTTTATTTTTAGACTTCAAGTCGTGTGATATAAAAAACCTTTACACACTTTATAACGACTTTCTATATTGATACAACAGTGTTCATATCATCATACAGTGAATACATACGGTTCATGAACTTAATAAGCTTCAGCTTATGTTCCAGAGAATCGATACAAAGTCAAAAAACAAAAAATATATACTTTTCAAGAGGTGATTAGCTTCAACAAAACACTTTTCTTCCAGATCCTGAAAACATCTTCCTTTTAAAGAATGTTTTTCCTGCAGACATTTGTATTTGTTTCATTTGACCTATATTACTGTAAACCTGAAAGTTACCAGGCCAAATGTCACTGGGTTACACAGGCCATATGTATGCCTTCTGTAACTTAAACATACTAATTTCTGCATAATTAGATTAAAGCCAGCTTTAAAAGAACAAGTCCAATGTGCATAGCAAGGTGCTGCAAGTAAAGTAAATGCTGCACCAGTAAAATGTCTAATAAAATTTGGTGCCCCAAGCTTCAGAGATGTTAAGGTGCAGAGAGGAAACCATGCAAGTATTGCAGGGTAGAGTCCATGTTTGTGACTTAGTGTCCAAGAGAAGAACTAAAGCAACTTTCACATAGCAGCTTTACATTTTAAATACTCTGTACATTACACAGTATATCAGCCTTGTGGTCTGATGAAGCTATCTAGGAGGCTGCGGTCGGTCTGTTGCCACAGACTTATTTTGGAAAAATTAAATCTAGCATCCTAAATGATTGACAAGCACTTAGCAATTCTCCAGTCATGGCTCATACAGTGTTTCTCTCTCTGGACTCCTGATCCATGTTGTGCTGCAGCTGGACCACAACACTTTGTGTATTACGTTCTTCATCGCTACTGTCACTGTCATCTGCGTCATCATCATCCTCATCCTCTTCCTCCTCAGAGGAAGACTCCGCTATGCTCTGCTGTGAGTGAGACTGGGATATGGCCCCGAATGACTGAGTACTGGCAGAAGGTGTGGGACGAAGCAATGGAGTATTTTCTGAGACATCGTTATCTTCCTGGCTGCTGTCTGAATCTGAATCAGAGTCACCTTGGGATGGGACAACCTTCTGTTTGCACACAGGACAGGTCTTCTTTGTCTTTGTTAGCCATGGGTCAACACACTTGCAGTGATAGGCTATTTATGAAAGAAAACATAATTACATTAAGCATTTACATTTCAGGTATTACAAGGTCAGTCAGCATCTTTCATAGAACTCTGCAATCAGAAAAATAAAGCATTAAGTGGATAGTATTTTTACCAATGGTTCATTATAGCTACAATGTTTACAACATTACAATGCTTAGAAAAGATCTGAAGCTGATTTATATGTAACCCCAACTTAATTCTAAACTTTAATATGTTTAAAGTAGATGTGAGGAATCACGTCATTAAACAACAAGCATATATTACATCTATAGATTCCTGCCACTGTCGTTCGCAGTGATGCTAGTGGCCCGTGCAAACGTAGCCTAAAGTGATTAAGATCTCTCCCTAGATGCCTTATTTTTCAGTCTAATCCACTGGCCACATGACCACCCCTGGACATTCAGTGATCTTGGTTATTGTGTTAGGAGGGTATGAAACTGCAGCAGTGATGTCACAATCAGTGATTTTAAATTCCAGCAGCCCTTGCCTCCTTGTGGACAGGTCAAAGAATAGGGCAACAAAGTAAACGTGCTGCATACTCACTACAAACCTCAGATAACATTGAGGTGAGAAAATGAGGATGTGTAGGTAAGCATTACTGAGGCCAGCAATGACTGACCTGGCAGATTTCATGTGGAACTTATGAACCCTTAGAAACAGGTTGAGGGTCTTGAGATGCAAAATGGGATGAATATCTCCATTTGCCTTGGGAACTGTAAACTGGTTGGAGTAAAACCCCTAAAAATATTTCGCATCCAGAATGGGGGCAATAATCCGCCAGCGAAGATCTGCTGAATAGAGATCTGCCTGTCTTTGCAGAGAGGACGGTCAAATTACAGATGGTAGTCTCTTGATACCAAACTTTGGACCTGAACATCTGAGATTTCTTAGGATAGGATGGTCCAAAATGCCGATCGGCATCCCTGGACTTGGAAAAGTAAGGACACCCTTTCATCGTTAACAGACTTGTTAGGTGTGGAGTTACAAGGATTCTGACAGAAGTGTACCCCAGGTTTTGGATCAAGGCCCGAGGGGGGCAGTGAAAGGCCTTTGTGCCCCATGTTGGCATGGTGTCGATCGTAGCATTTGCAGTGGCAAGGCAGTGTAGGACTGGCCAGAAGAGGGATTACTTTGACGCAGTTGGTTAGCTTAATATGTATCGCAATATATGTGAACTAAATATCCCTGTTTTTCATTGCATAGTTTGCTGGGAAGGGTGTAGCAGTATGCAGAGGGTCCATCCGGGAACTCTTTCTAGACACGGGAGCAGAAGGCCTGCTTGCAGGAGCACAAGCCTTCTTTTTCTGGAGGAGAGTACTCTTACCCCCCACGTGATCTCCTAAAGTACTTGTCTAGGGAGGTACAGAAGAGGAGTTTGCCTTCAAAGGGCTTCCACTCCATGAACTTCCTACACAGAATTTTCACTGAGCAGCATTACAACCAGAGGATCCTCTGTCTGTGAACTGAAAGGATGCTCATCCTTTGATAGCTGGCCATCTTCACAGCAGTATAAGGTTACAGGCAAAAGTTCTAGGTGGGGGTGGTGTGGGGGATAAAGGGATCAGTTAAAATGGATCCAGGATCACAGGCCATGTCAACTGAGCCCGAATGGGCGAGGCCCCCAGACTCCCTATCTCTGCCCTTGTGCAGTGCTCAGTGTAGGGGGTACTGACATCCTTCATGAGATGGAAAGCCTTCTGTGCCAGGCTTCATAGGCTGAATGTGATCCAGGTGGCATTCAAGGATTTCTTTGTGGGAGCTGAGAGAGCGTGAACAGAAAAAAGCACGCGTAGAGGAAGACAAAAAAGCTGTGTACATGCACAGTATGCCCAGGGAGTCTGTGCCTGCTCCATAATTGACCCATTGAAAAATGTTGCAGCCCATGCTCCTTTAAACCCACAGGAATTTGAGCCAGCACACTGGGCTGCTTTAAATGTACTGAGCCCCATTTATCATGGCAGAGCTCTTCAGTAATGGAGCAGGATTAAAAGGGACGTGCCCACATCCTGACTTTGCCTTCTTGGATGGGCATACTCCTGAAGGGGTCTTCAGAGATAGGGCTCTAACAGCTCTGGACCTGTGTAGCACCCTGTGACTCAGCGTAATGCATGACGTGCCAAGGTGAGCACCCACGCAGGATCCAGTGCCTGAAGCAACATTACAGGCCAGCTCCGCATCTTCTTCAAGACAGGGTCCGGGTACAACCCCCCAAAGCTCAGCCAAGAAGTCAACAGATTTAAAAAGCTGCACATGAAATGGCTATGGAACAACTACAGCTTTATAGAATCCTGCAAACAAAACACCAGCAAAAAAAGGGACAAAGGAATTCACTTAGAAGAGAAAATATCCCTCAACTAAAGACACTAGAAAAAAAAAAACTGAGGCTAGCTGGGAATGTAAAAGGGATGACCCCGCAGCTTTATTTTTTGCCAGTGTCCAATCACCTGAAGGTAGGTACCTATAATCTTTAATTATGATGCCATGTCCTGTACAGTTTGATTAAGAAACATACTCCCCTTCCCAGCGAATCCAGCTGCAATCTGCTGCCACAGGCCAGGTCCAGCTCAGTCATCATTCCTTCCTGCGTCGAGAGCCTCTCTTCTTGGTTTTTGCAGCTAACCCCCAAGAATGCGCCACTAGGTCCACCCATCCAGATGCTCATGCAGCCTTCTGGGATTTTTTTACGGGGATATTCCAGGAGGCTGCAGGTGCAGGCATGTGTATATTCATGCCTAGAATGGCAGTGGGGCCATAGTGAAAAAATAAAAATAAATGTGAAAAATGGGTTTTATATATTGCAGCGTGAAGGAGGGCAGGGAAGAAAAAGTTAAATTGTGTAGGTTCACTTTAAACATCTGTGCTCACTGCAAACAGTAATGAATACCACAAGCAAACGTTCTAGGTGGTGGTGGTGGATAAAGGGATCCATTATAATGGATCCAGGGTCATGGACCATGTGATTGGTCCAGACAGCCAAGACTGCCATGGATCCAGTTATGTTTCACTCACAGGTGTTGTATTAGGACTTTGCATGTATGGTCGATTTTGATTTCCTTTGTGAATGTGACTTCTTGCTGACATCATATGGAAGGAAAGCAGTCTCAGCACATGGCTAATGGTAGAAGTGTTGTGGGCTATTTTACATGCTACTTATCTATCCTGTATCTGAAGCCAGCAATAAAAAAAAATCTTAATACTAGCAATGAGAATGTTGTTTCCCTCATACCATGAGAGCAGGGCAATACTCGTAGCTTATCTCCTTCTTCATATTCATCCAGGCAGACAGCACATACATCATATACGTCACCTGCAATGTACAGAACAATAGATTTATTCAGCCCATCAAACATATGCAGCTAACCAGCCAATAATATAAGTTCTGTTCATTTAAAATTAAAGCCCATCTATGATCAAAATTTCAAATATTGATATTCATATATTTTTGTTATTTCTAGCCTACTTTCATTCTTCTGAACTATGTTGAAAATTACTTTAAGAACTCCATACATTTACTTTATTAAATTCTGTGACACACATTCACTATGCCCTGATGTGTCACATTTCACAGATCCTGCCTTCTGACCTAGAGAGGTGATGTAAACCATGCAAGGAATCCAGGAAGTTGAGGAAAGTGATGGCGAGAAGACAGGTAACACTAACAACAGGAAAGGAGACTTTTCAAGAAAACTTTTTTAGGATTGTCAAATATACCTATTCTTTGTATTACTATCACAATGCTGATGTTATAAAATTAAATTGTACGTTGTGACTATATGCTTTAAGCCCCACCTTCTTTTAACATTTACATCACACTGTAATGTGCCTGCTAGCTTGCTGTTAAGCATGTTAGTCGGTCATGCTACAAAAGCAATACGCATACTAATTAATTGTTTATTACAATGTTACCTAAAGTGTAACTAAAGCAAAACTTTTTTTTAGTTTGGTATGGAAAGGATTTAGAACCTCTGTCAGTTTTTTATTTCTGTTGATGTTCCCATTAGGAAGATTTACCTTCTCTATTTATCCTGTTTACCATTATCGCCAACAGTGAAAGTAAAACAAAATCCTAAATTTTATGTTGTCACCAGAACCAGAAAGATACTCCAATGGGAACAGTAGTTCTGGTGACAGCCAGGGATGACAGGGGTTATAACATACACACCCCCGCCGCTATCCAAAATGAAGGAAAAAAAAGTTTTGTATTTTCTATTTTAAAGTTTACTCTAAAGTTCTACTTTCATAGAAACCCCATGATTTTGTCGCAAAGGGGTTGATTTACTAAAGCTGGAGATTGCACAGTGCAGGCTAAAACACCCATTAGACTGATCAATACTCCCCCTTATGGACCAATTAGCTACTACAACAAATAAGAAAGACCTTATAGCCTCTATATATGGGTCATTATTGACCTGTATACAAGACAGTATACAAGTGCCAAGCAGGAGAGAATGGTTTACAAATATATCGACCTTAGATGGTGAAATATGGCAATCTGTGTTAGAACGAGTTCCTATGCTTTCCATATCCCCTACCCAAAGACTCTCACAACTCTTCATAATTCATAAAGTTCACCGCACACCTCTTACACTGCATAAATGGGCTTGTAAAGGCAGCTCAGAATGTCCTATATGTGGAGACCCAGCTGCTGACCACCTTCACGTTTTGGAAATGTCCTAAGTTGGTGTGGTATTGGAATAGGATAATTACTACTATTAAACAGACATTTCAAGTGGTTTTGCACAATGACCCGTTGACCTGTATATTAGGTTATTTGGATGAAGAGGTATATACACCCCGTTAGAATGGCTGTATCTAGGCTACTGTTTTTGGCTCGCTAATGTGTCTTGCTGAAATGGATTGCCCCCACGCCTCCCAAATTTGAGGATTGGCGAACTCAAGTAAATTCCTCTTTGCTTAAAGAAAAACAAATATTTAAGCTTCGGGGCAATCCACTCAAGTTTTAAAAATCTTGGGAACCCTGGCTCCAGGCCTGGCCCCAATGGCCTTAGTATCACTTGTGGGTCCACAGCACCGTAGTAGTTCATTGAAAACTACAAGCCGACAGCTGCAAAAGCTACCGGACTTTGTAGTTTTACAGGCACAGAGCCCTGTCAATCAGTAACACGGCTGGGTGGGCGGAGCCCCACTCAGCCACGTTTATTTTAAATTGTGACAGCTAGCGGGAAGGGAGAAGAACCCTGCTAGCTGTCACAGGGGAGGTGCGGGACATGTTACACCCTGAATGAGGGTGCAACATGTTATGAAAGGTGAACCTATCCTTTAAAAGGTTAGGTTCACCTTTTGCATCATGGTTTGTTACACTCGTATTTAAGGTGTAAACATGACATGGTGCAAATGCCTTCCCTCAAGTGAGGCAGGGGTCCTTCTCCCCCATGGTTGCTGTCACATTTAAAAATCAGTGTGATTATGCCGGGCTCCACCCACACAACCACATCCTTTGTTCACAGGGTTCTGTGAATAAACTGCAAAATCCTGTCTGCCACCGTGGCAGACTGACTTGTAGTTCTTAATGGACTACACGTGGAGTATTCAGCGCACTCTTATTCCACTGAATCTTCCTCCAGTTCTCCAACTGAAAGCCCATATAGAGGTACGGGCAGAGAGCTAGATGAAGTGTTTGCAGGAGCCTGGCATTATACCTGCAATCCACTGGCAGCAAGTGCAATACTTTGCAGGCTCATGTACTAAATAAATATTACATGCACATTTTTTTTCCCTGCAAAAACATGTATAATTTATTTGTATTTTTTTTTAAAGGTAAACCTAGTTTTTAATGTTATCAGCCTTCCCAGGACAACAAATATTTGACAATGAAACAAAATTGCTAGTAGGTTGCATTTAGAGATGTGCCATTAAAAAATATAGAGCCTTATGTTTAGTGCAGAGTTCCATATCTGTCAGGCACTAACAGCCCTGTACGACCCCTCCTCCATAATACCAGCAAACAAAAGCAAAAGGAGCTTCACATCAAAAATCAATCGAAAATACCATTACACATGGCCAGCGTCATGAAGGATAAATATAGGTTATGGCTTAGGATAAGGCTGTCTTTGTTACATACTTTCTTCCTGATTCATTACAGATGGTGCAGTCGAAATTCTTACAGCATCTAAATATTTACACATTAGAGAACTGCTTCCCATTGTGGAGATTACCGTACAAGGAGACATGGCAGCTGGCTGGCTCGTGCACATAATTTATTTCTTCACATTGTACTGTGTGTGTGTATTAATTATATATATATATATATATATATATATATATATATATATATATATATATATATATATATATATATATATACACACACATACATACATATACACAAACACACAGTATCTCACATAAGTGATGTGGGTATGTAAACTTTTGATCAGGGTCATTTGGGTAGTTTCTTTTGCCATTTAAAAAGAGTAAACACAGTTGATTGATAATAAATGCGAAAAACAAAAGTGTGGCGCTAGATGAACTCATGAAACACTATATCTATAGTGAGCTAAAAATATTAGATTATACAAAACATAAACATTAATATATGTAATATATGAATGTTATAATATGAACATGTAACACGTGAATGTGATGATCACGTGTACAAAAAAGAGTGATCAGTGATAATAATGTCCAAACAGTGAAGGAAAAATATAAACACCAAAATAGTGAACTTCCTAAGAAGTGTGTCCATCAAATGGCTGACTTGAAATCCTCGGTGGAGATAATAATTATACAGCGGGATGAATAGAAGCTAGCTGTAGAACTATTCAAACAATCAAGTCTTCCAATGGAAAGATGTAGATATATACTCTTACCAGACAAGGTAGACCCACTTACCGGCAGCAGTGGGTCAATCGAGCTCGTATTGGCCTAAAGCCTGGTGGTCAAACAGTGGTGCCAACTGAAATGCTACTGGAACACAGGAGGAAGTCACTCCAAACACGGTAGGTCCGCTTATCAGCTGGAATGGATCCGTGAAATGCGATTTAGCCAGGTATCCAGGACTCAGGCAATTCTTCAAACCACACAGGAATTAGAACCCAATGAGTCCATTGGAAGACCGATGATGAATGGGGAGATTTTCTCATTCAGGCCGAGATAAAAATAAGGAAAAAGCTCCATATGGTGCAGGTCAAAAAAGGGATTTTAATCTTAAAAAGTACAAACATCAGTCCAGATGAGTACAAAAAATGTGATCACTGACTAAAAAAGTTAAAAGCAATGTGGGGAGCAAAGTGAAGCAGGCCTGACGCGTTTCATCCCAACGGACTTCAACTGGGGCATTATTTTCACTGATCACTTTTTTGGACACGTGATCATCGCATTTACGTGTTACATGTTCATATTATAACATTCATATATTACATTTTAATGTTCATGTTTTGTATAATGTAATATTATTAGCTCTCTATAGATACAGTGTTTAATGAGTACATCTAGCGCTACACTTTTGTTTTTCACATTTACTTTGGACTTTGTTTTAGTGTTAGCAGCTTCACCCATATTGGTTTAGCGCAGTAATTTCCCCATTTTTCACGATTGATAATAAATGGCTTCGGCCAAACACTAACCATGTGTGAAAGAAATATTTTTGTATTATCATTCATATTCCCTGAAAAATGGCCATTGCAGTTTGTTGTGTATGGAGCTGTGTAGTCGCAGACTGGTCGGGGTATTCATGCCGACCCATGTCCACAGCCAAAAGTGCCTACAATGGGCACATGAGCATCAGAACTGGTCCACCATGTGGACGGCCAAGTGCATGTGGCGGCACAGTGGTGTAGTGGGTAGCACTCTCGCCTAGCAGTAAGAAGGGTCACTGGTTCGAATCCCAACCATGACACTACCTGTCTGGAGTTTGCATGTTCTCCCTGTGCCTGCGTGGGTTTTCTCCGGGTACTCCGGTTTCCTCCCACACTCCAAAGACATGCTGGTAGGTTAATTGGAACCTGTCTAAATTGTCCCTAGTATGTATGAATGTGAGTTAGGGACCTTAGATTGTAAGCTCCTTGAAGGTAGGGACTGATGAGAATGTACAATGTCTTTGTAAAGCGCTGCATAAATTGACGGCGCTATATAAGTACCTGAAATAAATAAATAAAATAAATAAATGTGCGTTGTTTACCTGGTAAAGAGATGGGACCATCGTGCAGGATGGGAAGAAGTCAAGCTGGCAGAGGCAGTGTGATGCTTTGGGCAATGTTCTGCTAGAAAACCTTGGGTCCTACCATTCATGTGGATGTTTCTTGACACGTACCACCTATCAGAATAAAGTTGCTGACCAAGTACACCCCATCAAGGAAACAGTATTCCCTGATGGCAGTGGCCTCTTTCAGCAGGATAATGCGCCCTGCCACACTGCAAAAATGGTTCAAGAATGGTTTGAGGAACACAACAAGTTTGGGCTGCTCGCTTCACCTCCAAATTCTCCAGATCTCAATCCAATCGAGTATCTGTGGGATTTGCTGGAAAAACAAGCGTAATCCATGAAGGACCCACCTTGCAACTTACAGGACTTAAAAGAACTGCTACCGATGGCTTTGTGCCAGAAAACCACACCATACCCTTCAGAGGTCTAGTGGTGTACATGCCCAGATGGGGCAGGGCTACATGCCCAGATGGGGCAGGGCTGTTTTGGTTGATATATAACAATTTACAATCAGCGCAATCCAAAAATATGTGCAAAACAAATTAAAAATCATCCAGTTGCTGCTAACACTGAACAAGCGTATTCACTCCACTTCTTAAAAATATAAATCAAAAAACAGTGCTGCGTTACCAGTGAATATCTAAATCATCCTAGTGATAATAATCATATATATTTAAAAAATATAGAACCCAAAAAGATAACACATCTATATCCTAAACAAAGTGACTAATAATCTCGTAGTACAGTGATCATACAATAGTCCACAAAAAAAGATAAAATTGTCCCAAACATCAAAAGGAGATTCCAAACATGTTGCTTCACTACAATGTGCCAAAAGATCAAGATTAAATATGCAAGTGCTTGCCACCATCAGTGTGCTCTGGCCGCTCACCTCATATTTTGACCTGTTTTACCAGCGGGTCAAAATCAGCGGGTCCCCACTGGGGATAATCAAAGGATCTATTTGGTGTGGTGCTGGCGTACTGCTCCTCTGTCTCTCACTTCTCCCTGTCAGCTCCCTGAGTCTCGGATCTCTCTCAGGGGTATCAAGTATAGAGAGGAACAAAAAAATAGCAAAATCTAGTGTTCTCTTAAAAAATTTTAATGATTTAAATAATTTTAAAAATATAGTCAAGGTACTCACATAACACTTAAGCAGTGTGGGCTGTGCAGATATTGGACAATTCCTGTCAACAGCAAGATGGCCGCAGGATGATGTCTGCAGACAGAGCTCCGCCACCTATATGCGTTAATAGGCGTGATACCCCTGAGAGGGATCCGATGTTCAGGGAGCTGACAGGGAGGAGTGAGGGACAGAGGAGCAGTGCGCCAGCAGCACCCCGGATAGATCCTTTGATTATCCTCAGTGAGGACCTGCTGATTTTGACCCACTGGTGAAACAGGGGTCAAAATATGAGGTGAGTGGCTAGAGCGCACTGGTGGTGGCAAGCACTTGCATATTTATATGATCTTTTGGCTCTTGTGGTGGAGCAACACATTTTGATGTTTGGAATATTCTTTTGATGTTTGGGACAAATTTATCTTTTTTATGGACTGTTGTATTACCAGTATATCACTAGGATGATTTAGATATCCACTGGTAGCGCAGCACTGTTTTTTGAGATTGTGTGTATTATTATATAAATATACACACATACATATACACACAGAGGAAGAGAGAGAGGAAGTTTGTCTTAAAAGTTTTCTAGTCTAGTTTTGCTAGAAAACCTCAAAATAATACGGACATGACAGACCCTCACTTTTAGCCTCCTTCTGAGAAGCAGCAGTAAGCCGAAATGTGGAGGAGATGCAATAGAGATGCAGGTGAAAACAGACCATGGCTTTCAGCATTAGGAAAACCAGTAAGCTGTGAGAGGCTGGCAGTCTCATGAGTTTCTATACAGAAGGGTCAGAAACACGTACATGATATTAATCAAATAGCAGTTATATTTTCAAAAGCTTACTAGAATAATTCTTAATGCAACAACAAGAATCCTGATGCTATATAAGAGGTTGGCACTGCAGGCCTCTTGTGTCTTGTTTTGCAGTGTCAAGTGCTCTGAGAACATGAATAAGGCACTTAACAGATTATAGCAGAATCTCCCAGCCTTCATAAAAAGCAATGCTTAAAGCTCGCAGACTAAGCAGCAGCTCAAGTTCATGTTAAACTGGGCCTTAAACAAACTACAACAAATTTTGCTCAATAAGAATAAAAAAAAAAAAGCTGCACATTTAAACAAAGTAAAAATTTAGAGCTCACCTTTAAAATATATATATATATATATATATATATATATATATATATATATATATATACACACACAACACTGTAAATGATGAGAGAAAAGCAGGTAGACACTGTATTTGTTTTATCCAATGATAAAGATTTTACTGCATTTTAGAAAGGCCATATTTAAAGTACATCTAAAACCATTTTTCTGGATAGAGTACGGAAGAGTTAAAACCAAGTTTTTTTGCCATCTGTGTCTCAGAGATTTCCTTTTACTTCCTGTCCTGTACACTCAAGAGGATATCTTTCCAATAAGATAGGAATATTCTTTTTAGCAAATCAAGCAAAATACTTTGCAGTATTGAGGAGCCTGTGGTGACACTGGTCTGTGGTGACTGGTCTAGCAATGTCACAAGGGGGTGAGGAGGAGAGTCAACAACACTGCGTGAGCTCGGAGCTTAATTAGGACTGACATTCCCAGTGGCAGCTCTTGCATTGAGGGCATACGGGCGCTGCCCCGCCTATCCCTGCCGCCACCCCCCTATCCATGCGCCCGGTCCCTTTCAGGACACCAGGTGCATGATTTCCTATGGCGGGGGTGTTTTATTTTTATTTTAAGCAACTGATTAGAGCCAGATGCTCTAATAGGCTTCAAAATAGGGTGTGACCTGTGATGTTATATAATTACATAAAAAAAATACAGAGCTATAACCAGATGAGTGAAGAAAATTAAAAATTAAATAAAAATTGAAATAAACGTATTGAAATAATGTATTCTTGGGTAGTAAAAATATTGTGAGAAAACAATATATAATAAAAACTAAAAAACAAAAGCAGCTGCTAAAAGTGAGATACACACAGGAATATTTGGAACAGTCGGTAGCAGCGCTAACAGCAGTGATATTTGACACAAGTGCTTAAACATAAACTGTGATAATTATATAAAAGTACATGGGTTGTAGAAAAAACATCCATCTATATATAAATAGTGTTCAAAGCCTTAAACCAAATGTGAATAATATTCTTATAAATGATTGAATAACTCCTCCACCGCAACCACAGTGATGACACCACACAGAATGCTCGCTTACCCCAAGGCAAGCTCTATAAACCTGTGACCTGTTACCCGGCCAGGGCCTTTATCCAGAAGAAAATCAGGGGGGCGATATTCCAGCAAACCCTACGAAAGTGATCAGCAAACGGCACAGATCTTGGCAACCCAGACGATGTCATCGTATGACGAAACGCGTGTCGGGAGGAGCTGACGTGCTGACATTCCACGTGTGCCGTTTGTAGGACGGGTGTTTGCACTAGCCGGCCGGCTGCTTTGTTTTTATACTTTCCAGACATTGTAAGTGTTAATCTATTCTTTAATAAATGGTGGATATCAGTATTACGCTGTGTTGAATCCTTTTATTCTGGGGAACATCTGAATGCTATCTAATCTGGCTGCCCATGTGACCCGTGTTTGGCGAGATCTGTGCCGTTTACTGATCACTTTCGTAGGGTTTGCTGGAATATCGCCCCCCTGATTTTCTTCTGGATAAAGGCCCTGGCTGGGTAACAGGTCGCCGGCTTATAGAGCTTGCCTTGGGGTAAGCGAGCATTCTGTGTGGTCTCATCACTGTGGTTGCGGTGGAGGAGTTATTCAGTTATAAGAAGATTATTCACATTTGGTTTAAGGCTTTGAACACTATTTATATATATAGATGGACGTTTTTCCTACAACCCATGTACTTTTATGATAATTATCACAGTTTATGTTTAAGCACTTGTGTCAAATATCACTGCTGTTAGCGCTGCTACCAACTGTTCCAAATATTCCTGTGATGCTATGTACCCTGATCTGTGTGGCTGAGCTGTATACCCTGATCTGTAATGCTGAGCTGTATACCCCTGATCTGTAAGGCTGAGCTGTATACCCTGATCTGTGAGGCTGAGCTGTATACCCTGATCTGTAATGCTATATACCCCGATCTATGAGGCTGAGCTGTATACCCTGATTTGTAATGCTATATACCCTGATCTGAGAGGCTGAGCTGTATACCCTAATCTGTAATGCTATATACCCCGATCTGTGAGGCTGAGCTGTATACCTTGATCTGTAATGCAATGTACCCTGATCTGTGAGGCTGAGCTGTATACCCTGATCTGTAATGCTATAAACCATGAGCTGTCAGGCTGAGCTGTACACCCTGATCTGTCACGCTGAGCTGTAATGCTATATACCCTGATCTGTGAGGTTGAGCTGTATACCCTGATCTGTGAGGCTGGGGCTATATACCCTGTCCTGTGATGCTGAGCTGTATTCTCCTGACACTATGGGTGGAAGCAATTGGAATACAGGGGGCGGAGTGGTGGAGTCTATAAGGGATGGAGCTTATGACACGTGGGAGGGGTCAAAAGGGAAGGGCGGGGTCTGGCGCCCCTTATCCAAAAACTTCACCAGCTGCCATTGGACATTACTCTCACTCGATGCATGATTCGAGTGGTGGGGGAGTAGAGGGAGGAAATAAAGGGACTTATTGCTTTATCCTTCATGCACAAAAGTACAGGCTTACTTGTAGTTCTGTGGGAATAGTGATGTTTCAACTGTTAATTTTGCCACAGTAATAGCTTAACAGGAGGAAGAGTTAGGCTAGGTCCACACTATTGCAGGTGTAGGAGGTGTATAAGTCCCGTGTGTTCCTGCACCAGCAGCAAATACGTGCTGCTGTTTAGAAAACATGCAGGAGGTACCATTAATTCTTAATGGCACCCCCATGCATTGGAAAGCGCATCACATTTTCCTGGGCACAGAAACGCATTGCACTATGCAATTTCCATACCGCTGCAGTTTTAGAAAAGGGTCAGTCTCTCCCCTTGTCAGTCCCTGCACCGTGCGGATGCACTCACTCTTTCCTTTCTCCTGCTGCCTCTCAAGAAAGCCTCCTTCACAATGTTTCTGTGGTAGGATCCTTCCAGGCCAGCACTGAGCCCCAGCCCGAGGCAGCGCACCCCCCAAGACTAGGGGGTCCACCTCAAGGGCCACGGACAGCCTCCTATGCATTGCATCTCCACCTTCCACCTGATTCGCTTCACAGCATGGCTAATGTCTATTTAAGGGCTCACTTAGTCTTAGGACCATTTCCCGCAGGTACAGTAGTCCATTCATATAAATAGGTTGCCGTGTCTGCACAAATGCAGCTGCAGAGGGAATCCATTCATCACTACAAATGACACCAAACGCTTGTCCATCCTAACCTCCTTATAGCTGCCATGGTGACAAGAATATCTGCAGCAGCACTCATGCAGAAGTTAGGACTTCAAATTGCATTTTTTTGTACCTGAGAAAAGGCAGGTTTCTCTTGCCTAACCTCCCACTCGACTGCAAAACTTTAGGTGAAATTAATTTGTCTACTTAGAGTACAATATATGTGCACTGCAAATGAATTCTGACCAATTCCCTTGAAGCTCTTATGCAGGAAGGTTTCTTAGTCAAGTAACAGTGGATTTGGTTTGTAAATGAGACATTATACAGTTTTACTGGTATCTGTTGAACACTGCGAGCACTGCCCCATGACAAGGGAATACTGGGGATATGTTCACAGACTATGCACTCCGCATTTATTTATAATGCATGGTGGCCATACAGAGGATTTTCTAGTGGTTAATCCATCTGGAAACCGGCCATTAAAACGAACGATGTGAAGCTAGCTTTTTTTTTTTTTTTTTTTACACATATTTTTATCAAAACATATGTATCTGATCATTGTGTTAAACCTCCTACCCTTCTTAAATTTATGTATGGTAAGTTTTTTCAGCTGATCCTTGCCCAGTCTGTTCCTTCGTGCTCTATGCCGATCCTGCACAAACTTGGTGATCTGTATTTGGACAGTGGAAACAAAACAGTGAATTTACATAATGGTAATATACAGAATTTAATACAAAACAATGTGAAAGTTTCAGGTTTATAACATTTATGCTCAGCCATAACAGATCAGAACAAAGTTCTCTCGCATCCAAGGCAAGTATGCCAAAGTGTATAGATCACCCCTCCTCACAGGCTGCTTTAAAAAAGGAGCCCAGCGAAGGAAATGAGTTATAAAAATGAAGGGTTAAATTGCTACTATGATAAAAAAAAATAGCATATATGATGCGATCTGTCACTAGCATTAACACAGCATTTAAAGGGTTGAGACAAACCATTAAACCCTGACGGGGTGCTGCTTACAATAGTCAGCTCTTATTCATTTATGTAAAACCTTTATCCCAAAATGAAAAAAACAAAAACAAAAAAACAATCCTATTGCTGTAACTGCTTAAAAGTGTTAGTTGGGAGTTTAGCTTTAAATTGTTAGACATTTAAGTAAAGTCCATCTAAATCTACTAGTCCATCTAACATCACGCCCTCTACTGATTGACATTGATGTGGTGCAAGGATAGCTACGTTGTTAGTCCACAGCTACAGTGCCTTGAAAAAGTAATCATACCGCTTGAAATTTTCCCCATTTCAACCAAAAACATAAATGTAATTTATTGGGATTTTAGGTGATAGACCAACACGAAGTGGCTCATCATTGTGAAGTAGAAGGAAAAATTGGATTTCTCCTGCAGCGTACCTGTAAAATCCTTTTCTTGGAGTACATCACGGTACACAGAGTAGGCCATAATAATGACCACCTGGGTTATATGCCACCTATAGGTGAATGGACACTGGCAAACCAATAGACAGGAAGTTCCCCCTATATAACCCCTCCCATACAGGAAGCACCTCAGTTTTGTAGCAAGCAATGAAGATCCCAGAAAAAGAGGGGAGGGACCTCTGTCTTGTGATGTACTCCAAGAGAAGGATTTTACAGGTAAGCTTTAGAAAAAGTCTAATTTTCTTTATTGTACATCACGGGACACAGAGCAAGCCATAATAATGACTAATCTGGCATGTCCTAAAGCAATGCCCATGGGGGGGGACACAGCAATCCTAAGACCACCATCGGACAAAAATACCTATATTGCTGCTTGTAGCATGCTCTAACATACACCTGGTAGAACCTATTGAATGTATGCACTAAAGACCAAGTAGCAACCTTGCAAATCTGAGCCATAGACACCTGATGATGTACTGCCCAAGAAGCACCCACACTTCTGGTGGAGTGTGCCTTTAATCGAAAGGGTGGGACCTTACCCTTTAGTCTATACGCCTGCATAATGACCTGGCAAATCCACTGAGGAATGGAACTTGTCGCTGGCTGCCCCTTCTTAGGTCAATCTGGCAGGACAAAAAAAGAATCAGTCTTCCGAATCAGAGCTGACAGCATAGTGATAGCCTGGTTTAAATGAAGACTGGAAACCACTTTAGGTAAAAAATCCGGATGGGCACGCAAGACCACTCTGTCCTGGTGTAGGACCAAAAATGGTTCTTTGCAAGAAAGGGCTGCCAATTCTGACACCCTTCTAAGCCAAGGTTATGGTGACCAAAAAAGCCAACTTTTTTTGCCAATAGGGAATATGCCTGTCAGGCTCAATTTGTTGCTTCTGTAGAAGAGACAGCACAAGATTTAGATCCCAGGGGCATACGGGCAGCTTGACCAGCGGAACCATATGAATCACTGCTTGTATAAAGGCTTGCACCAACTTATGTGATGCAATCGGTCTCTGAAAGAAAACAGAAAAGGCCGAGATCTGTCCTTTGCTCGTTTCCAATGCCAGCTTCAATTCTACTCCTAATTGCAGAAAGGCAAGAATTCTTCCAATAACATACTTGTGAGGATGCCATCTCTTGGACTCACACCAATAAATATAAGAGTTGATGGCACTGGACACAAAATACCTTGATCTTTCAAGATTCTGGCTTCAACAGCCAGATCGTCAAATTCATCGACCGTAAAGCAGGATGGAATATGGGACTTTGGGACAGCAGGTCTGGACAGCATGGAAGCTGCCAACCTCATAATTTCTGTATACCAAGCCCTCCTGGGCCAAGCTGGGGCCAGCAGGATCACTGGCATCTCTTCCTCCTGTATCCTGCACAGCAGCCGTGGCAGAAGTTGAACTGGAGGAAAAGTATAGATCAGGGAAAACTGATCCCAAGGGACCACTAATGCATCTGTCCCGATAGCGATCGGATCCTTGGTTCTGGATACAAACCCATCCAGTTTGTTGTGGAACCTGGATGCCAATAGATCTATGTCCGGGGTACCCCATCGTTGGCAAATCAGATGAAAGATCTCGGGATGTAGGGACCATTCCTCTGGTAACAACTGCTGGCGACTTAGAAAGTCTGCCCGCCAATTGTCCACTCCTGGAATAAACACTGCCTACAGAAACTTTACTTTTTTTCTGCCTTGCTAGAATGTTTACCTTTTTCTGGGCTGCCTGGCTCCTGGTGCCTCCCTGGTGTTTGATATAGGTCACCCTAGTGGCATTGTCGGACTTGATCCTGACAGGGATTCCCTGTCACCTGGCACTCCAGAACACTAGAGAAAACAGCTGCCTGAATCTCCAAGATATTGATGGGTAAGTCTTTTTCCAACCGAGACAATTTCCCCTGGACTGATGCTTTTTCCAGAACTGCTCCCCAGCCCAAGAGGCTGGCGTCTGTGTTCACCACTTTCCAGACTATTGGCAGAAAAGATTTTCCTCTCCCCAAATTTTTGGGCCTCAACCACCATGTGAGATCCTGCCTCACCCTTGGGGACAGACCCATGGGAAAATCCAAAGGCTGAATCTTTTTGTTCAAAGCGAACAGAATGATGGTCTGGAATGAAACTGTGGATAAGGGACTGCCTTGAATGAGGATACCATATTGCCTAGCAATCTCATGCACAGCCGTATAGAGGGATACCGCTTTCTTCTTCTGATCCGGACTAGCTCCCTTATGGCTTTGGCTGGAGGCAAAAAAACTCTTGCCTGGGCTGTGTCCAGAATCAGGCCCAGATACTCCAGAACGTAAATCGACTGCAAGGCAGATTTTTCCACGGTTAGAACCCAAGCCAGGTGTTCCAAGAACTGGACTGTCTGGGCCACATTCCGCATTAGCCCTGGGCCTGATCGATTCTTGAGTAAAAGATCATCTAAATATCCCACAACTAAGATCCCTTGAGACCCTAGGAATGCCAACACCGGGGCCAGGATCTTTGTGAACACCCGGGGGCTGTGGCTAGGCCCAATGGCAAGTCCATGAACTGAAAATGATGCTCCTCCACTGCAAAGTGCAGAAACTTTTGATGAAGCCTGAAAATTGGTACACACAGGTATGCAACTTTAATATCTATGGATGCCAAAAATTCTGCATGCTCGTGACATCAGACGCACGCTCCTCCGGATCCCCTGCACGCTCGGGGAGCACGCCAGAGGCCATACCCGCGCTCGAAACTCGACGGGCCTGCGTGAGCAGTTCACAGCTCTCTGCCTATAGAGGACACAGATGAAGCAGCATGGGAGGAGGCATCCCCCTTTAGACACTACTGACATCCAGTGGGCAAACACGGTACTGCAGTCGGCTAGAGGCTTAACTAGGAATAGTGCTTTTTCCTCCCTCCAAAATTTTTTTTTTTTAACCACTTCAATACCAGGCACTTTTGCCCCTTCCTGCCCAGGGCAATTTTGAGCTTTCAGTGCTGTCGCACTTTGAATGACAATTGCGCAGTCATACAGCACTGTACTCAAACTTAATTTTTATCATTTTGTCATTTTTTTATCAGTTCCCACAAATAGAGCTTTCTTTTGGGGGTATTTGATCACCTCTGCAGTTTTTATTTTTTGCTAAACAAATTAAAAAAGACCGACATTTTTGGAAAAAAAAAGTTTTTCTTTGTTTCTGTTATAAAATTTAGTTTTCTCCTTCACTGACGGGCACCGATGGGAACTGATGAGGAGACACTGATATGTAGAATTGATGGGCACTGATATGTAGAATTGATGGGCACTGATAGGTGGCACTAATATGCAGCACTGATGGGCACCGATAGGTGGCACTGATGGGCACTGAAGGTGACATTGATGGACACTAATAGATGGCACTGATGGGCAGCAATGATTGGGCAGGTACTGACCGGTGTTAATGCTGGGCACTGATTGGCACTGTGATGGACACTGATTGGCACTATGGAGGGCACTGATTTGCACTGTGGTGGGCACTGATTGGCACTGTGGTGGGCACTGGCAGGGGGTTATGATGGGGCACTGACTGGGCACCGATTGGCAGCTTATTGGTACATTTGATGGGGGCCGGGCTGATAATCAGTGTGCTGATTATCAGCACAGACCCCCCCGACAGGAAGAGCCGCCGGTTGGCTGTCCCTGTCAGCGCGAACCGAGGAATGCTGTTTACCGGCACTTCCTGGTTCACGTGATGATCAGCTGTGATTGGTCACAGGTGATCACGTGGTAAGAAGCCTCTGTCAGAGGCTTCTTATCACGATCGGGGATGCGGTGTGTCAGACTGACACGCCGCACTCGCCGTGGGCGCGCGCTGGCATGTTATCCTGCTGGACGTCATATGACGCTCAGTCAGGATAACAGAACCACTTCCCGGCCATCAATGTGTTATAGGCCGGGCGGGAAGTGGTTAAAGAGGGGGAGACAACTCACCAATCGCGCTGCAGGATTCCTATTAAAGTATCCAATCTTTACCCATCATGGTGTGTCTTGCCATTTCTGGACCTGGTCCCTCATATTATTTGGGGTCCACACCCTTGGACCTGTACGGCACCCTGTCGGAAATCTCCTTGGGCATAGTGACCAAGGTTCCAAACTCCACTGTCCAGCGTCACATAGGCCACATTACAGGCAAAACCTCGCCTTTCCTTTCTGAGGCTCGGGGACCATCTATCTTAGCCTTTTTTTGCCATCCAAATGGATCCGATCATATCGCCCCTTTACTAGGACATCATTAAGTTGAAGAGCTTTAACAGCCATGACCATCACCTTCAAGACACTGACACAAAAACTAAGGTACTTCCTGTATGGGAGGAGTTATAAAGGGGGAACTTTCTGTCTATTGGTTTTCCAGTGTCCATTCACCTATAGGTGACAGTCATTTTTATGGCCTGCTCTGTGTCCCATGATGTACGATAAAGAAATGATAAATGGTTTATAATTTTTTTTTACAAATAAATATCTGAAAAGCATGGCATACATTTGTATTCAGTCCCCTTTACTCTAATACCCCTAACTAAAATCTAGTGGGACCAATTACCCTCAGAAGTCACCTAATTAGTAAATAGAGACCACCTGTGTGTAATTTAATCTCGGTATAAATACAGCTGTTCTGTGAAGCATTGCAAAGGCCAAGGAACACACCAGACAGGTCAGGGATAAAGTTGTGGAGAAATTTAAAGCAGGGTTAGGTTATAAAAAAAAAAAAAAAAAATATCCAAGCTTTGAACATCTCACGGAGCACTGTTCAATCCATCATCCGAAAATGGAAAGAGTATAGCACAACTGCAAAGCTACCAAGGTATGATGTGTATTACTTGTCTTTTTAAAAAAAATTTAATTAAAAAAAAAAAAGCTACCAAGGTATGGCCGTTCTCATAAACTGACAGGCTGGGCAAGGAGAGCATTAATCAGAGAAGCAGCAAAGAGGTCCATGGTAACTCTGCAGAGATCCACAGCTCAGATGGGAAAATCTGTCCAAAGCACAACTATTTATTGTGCACTCCACAAATGTGGCCTTTATGGAAGAGTGGAAAGAAAAAAGCCAGTGTTGAAAGAAAGGCATAAGAAGTCTCGTTTGTGAGAAGCCATGTGGGGGACACAGCAAAAGTGGAGGATGGTGCTCTGGTCAGATGAGACCAAAATTTTACTTTTTGGCCTAAAAGCAAAACACTATGTGTGGTGAAGAACTAACACTGCACATCACCCTAAACACACCATCCTCACTGTGAAACATGGTGGTGGGGGGGCGCATGCGCGAGGCTTTACATGGCAGACGTGTCTCTGTGAAGCTCCGCACTCCCCGCCGCGCACCCGGGACTATCGAGCCTAACTGAACCGGTAAATCGGAACCTTTTCCACGGGGATCGCCTCTCCATATATCAGTGCCCCATCCGGAATGGTGTTAACGGGCCACCGCCGAAAACCGAACCATAAACCCATCAAAGAAGCGCTGGCCCGCGCTTCCACCAAGATGGCGTCGAAGGCCCGGAACCTGGCTGATCTTTCAACAACATCTCCAGCTCGCTCTGATATACCTGACAGCGAGGAGGAGGCTGACATACAAGAAGGCTCAGGTGGCTCACCACCAGCCCCTGATACAGGTATGTCACAAGCTGCCTTTATGAGAGTCATGGAATCTATGTTGCATAAGGCCCTTAAAGCAACATCAGACCAGATTACTACTAGTCTGACACGTGAGATACGCGAGATAGGCCAGCGCACAGCAGACCTGGAAACAAGGGTAGATGACATAGAACTCACCCTCCAAGAACAAGCACAAGAACAAATTGCTCTCAGAGAAGAGAACTCTATGCTTTTATCCCGCCTCGAGGACGCGGAAAATCGCTCTCGCAGATCCAATCTACGCCTCAGAGGCATCCCAGAAACAATTGATGACCTGCAATCTTTCACAACAGCACTTTTCCAAGAGCTAGCACCCTCCATACCCATCGAACGTCTTGAATTTGACCGTATTCACAGAGCGCTCACCAGGCGTCAAACAGACGGTCCACCTAGAGACATTATCATCAAGCTGCACTTTTTTCGTACGAAAGAACAGCTCCTGGCGGCCGCCCGCAACAACAACACCTTGCAATTTCAGAGTCATACATATCAATTGTTTTCCGACTTGGCACCCCTCACGATTGCTAAACGCCGCGCCATGAAGCCTCAACTGCAGGTACTTATACATCATCAAATCAAGTACACATGGCGGTTCCCATTCGCATTGCAATTCTCCTATCAAGGTCAGCAACATACCTCCACCACACCAGAAACTCTCCAAAAGCTGCTGGAATCACTCAACCTATCTCCCCAGACTGTCCACTCAGACACAGTCCTTCCTCGCACTCCAGCCAGATCTGCCTCGCAACCATACACCACTACTCCCATACGGAAAAACCCCGGACCGTCATCCATCCGGAGGGGAACTCCAGCCAGATTATCCGAATACTCCTACCGCAGCCCGAAATCCCGAGCTCCACGCTGAAGACAAAGGAACTACCTTTCTCTATTTTTTTTGTGTGTCTCCTTTTCTTTTTCGAATACTCGGGTACTCGGTTGCACATGCAGAGAAGGTCTCCATGCCACCTTTGAGATCCCACTCGTGACCGAGACCTACTAGAGGACTCCCGTCAAGAACGGATATATGGTAACCTGAAATTGATTTTTTTTTTCTCTCAGGGCTCATGGGCCTTTTAAGGCCTTCTCAGGTTCGGTTATGTTGCTCATTTTTTCTTTTACGCTTAAAACTTTTCTTTATTTGTTATTATACCCATGTTGATCTTATATGTACAATTCTGTCTCGCACATACCCAGAGCGTACTTGACCTGGTTTGCATTTTTGTAAGCCAGGTGAACCCCGCTACTTTGTCATTTTCAAGATTTAATACCGGTAATGAAACAACTAGGCAACTTCTAAGCTATGGCTAATCTACCGTGAATTTCATGCACACTTTCCTAGTATGTACCCCGCATCATCCCCTCCCCCTCCTCCCCCCTCACCCTACCCTCCTCCCCCTCCACCCCCCTCATCCCTTCCCCTCCTCCCCCCTCTCCCCTTCCTCCCTTCTCCCCCTCCTCCCTTTCCCCTCCCCCCCCTTTTTTTCTTCCCCCACTCCAACCCTCTCTCCCCCCTCTCTCCCATCCTTTCCCAGTTTCTCCCTCCCTATTCTTCCCTATCCTACCCTCCTTCCTCTCCAACTCCCCCTCCCCTCAACTCGTAGACACCAAACCTTCACGGTAAATGTTAACACCTGCAAACTCACATGTGTGCTTAGCAGTTATTGAATAGATCTGTACCATACGCTCTTATGGTCCCCACCCCCCACCCTATACTTGATGTTCTACTGTTATTTACATTATCTAGGGGCAATGGGGACGATTTCGTATTTTTCACTTTACTTTGTTTTGTTGTTTTCCGTTATACCTACTTTTTAAAACACTTTTATTCATTTGCTGTTCCCGGTCGCGGCGGGGAGCAGTCAATGCTTACCCCCTCAGCGGTGCATCCACTCTTTGACCAAAACCTTGGTCGCAGAGTCAGTGCACGCAGTAGTCGGGCTCTACTGACGCGCTGCCCCCTTAATAGGGGAGTCGCGCAGTACTCCACCCGACCCACAATGCTCTTCCTCTCCCCCCTCTCTCTCTCCCCTCTTCTTGTCTCTATATCTTTACTCCCCTCCCTTTTTCTGTGCCAGTTGACCCGCGCGGGCCCCCCCTTTTTCTTTTTTTCTTCTTTGATAATTACCACCCACACACCCCATAATGGCCCCACTTGAAATCTTTACCCTGAACGTTAAGGGGTTAAATTCCCCACATAAACGAGTAAAAGCATTTCAAACCTTTGCGTCCCTGAAAGCCAAAATCGTAGCCCTCCAGGAAACTCATTTCTCCATACACCAAACACCGAGATTTTTTAGCTCTAAATACCCACAAGTATTTACTGCTTCAGCAAAAACAAAACACAGAGGAGTTTTACTCGCTTTTCACCACACCATCCCATTTACCCCCCTCACTGAAATAAAAGACCCAGAAGGTCGCTATCTCATCCTAGTGGGACTATTACAGGACATACCCACAACCTTCGTCTCCTATTACGCCCCCAATACAAACCCGAATCCCTTTTTCTCGCATCTCTTAGAAGTTGTACAAGCACACTGCAAGGGAACCTTGTTCCTCTGCGGAGATTCCAATTCAGTACTGCAACCACACGCAGACAAATCACCCTATGCCCCTGAACATTACTCCCTCTCTTCACAATTTCGTAAACTTATACAGTCAGCCTCCCTCCTAGACACGTGGAGAGAACTCAATCCCACCAAGAGAAACTACACATTTTATTCACATCCACACAAATCATTTTCTAGGATTGACCATATATTCACCTCAATAGCTTCTGCACCACTTCTCCTTCACTCACATATCCAACCAATTACATGGACAGATCATTGTGCCGTTATTACCACAGTGTCATCCCTACTCCCACAATCAACTAACAGATCATGGTGTATGAATGATTCCCTCCTAACCAATCCATCATACTGCCTAGATATTCAAGTAGCCCTTAAAGATTACCTAAAACACAATGCAACCCCCGACATCTCCCCCATTCTCCTCTGGGAAGCACACAAACCTGTGATTCGTGGCACATGTATCTCAGTTGCATCCCATCTTAATAGAGACAGAAAGCTCAAAGTATGCCAACTTGAATCAGATTACCATAATAGTTTCCTTTTATTCCAATCCGACCCTACTGAATCACGCAAATCAACATTGGAAAAAATTAAGCTGGAACTAGATCTAATCTTAGCCGAGACGGCTGATAAAACTATCCGTAGAACAAACCACATGATCTACACAAAAGCAAACAAACCAGACACCTATCTGGCCCTGCGTCTACGCAGACCAGACCGTGCTCGTATTCCCATTAGACTCAGACTGGCTAAAGACGAAATTACTAGCAATCCTGTTAAGGTTCTCTCGGAGTTCCGTAAACAGTTGGCAAACCTCTACGATTCTAAAACAGCATTTCCACTACGCCAAGCAGAAAAGCTGTTTCATAACTTACCTATACCAACCTTGTCTGAATCCAATCGCGAGCTGATGGAGAGCACGATCTCGACAGAAGAAGTACTAGCAGCCATTAAAACCCTAAAACCCAATAAGCGCCCAGGCCCTGATGGCCTCCCCAGTCTCTACTATAAAAAGTTTGCCACAGAACTAGCCCCCCTTCTTACCAACACATTCAATACCATACTAAAACAACACTCATTCGGCAGGGACACACTGACTGCTCTCATCTCCATGATCCCCAAACCAAACACTGATAGCACATTATGGTCCAACTATAGACCAATCTCACTTCTTAATGTGGATATTAAGATTCTAGCCAAAGTCCTCGCCCTACGTCTCAATCCCATCATTGGTGGCTTGATACATAAAGACCAGGTTGGCTTCATACCCAAACGACAAGCGAGCGACAATATCAGACGAATAATTCTCTTGCAACATCTGGCCCGTTCCCGTAAGATCCCCATGCACCTCCTTTCCTTAGATATACGCAAAGCCTTCGATACAGTCTCATGGCCCTACCTAATTTTTATCCTCCAACGTTGGGGCTTCGGTCCCAACTTCTTAAATTGGATCAAAGCCCTTTATAACCACCCACAAGCGTATGTGCACTACTCCGGATTCCGATCAGATCCTTTTCCAATAGCACGGGGGACTAGACAGGGATGCCCTTTATCCCCCCTGCTCTTTGCACTCATTATCGAACCCCTGGCAGCCCTGATTAGATCTAATCCCGACATTCGAGGCTTAGACATAGCATCCACCTCCCACAAAGTGTGCCTCTTTGCTGATGATGCACTTCTCTTCATTACTTCACCCCATACCACATTACCCAACCTTATGAACATTCTAGATAAATTCTCTAACATATCTGGACTTGAGGTCAACCAGTCCAAATCGAGGGCCCTCGATGTGTCCCTGCCACATGCTGATTTAGAAACATTACGTAGCAACTTCCCCTTCCTCTGGTCCACCACATCGATCCCATATTTAGGGATCAAGCTCACTAAAGATCCCTCCAACCTGTTCCAATCTAATTACCTCCCAATGCTTTCGCAAATATCTTCCTTACTAAACACCTGGTTACCGCTATGTGTCTCCTGGTTGGGACGTATAGCTGCTGTAAAAATGTCCTTATTACCAAAACTGTTATACTTATATAGAGTGCTCCCTGTCAAAGTCCCTCCCTACTACCATAGGATTGTACAGAATAAAGTGTTCAAATATATATGGGGTCCTACTAGACCCAGAGTGGCGAGACCGATTCTTCTCCGTAACAAGCTCTTCGGCGGTCTGGGCATTCCCAACTTCTCACACTACTATCACGCAGCCCGCCTAGCACAGTCTATTTTATATCATGCCAAAACGGAGACCCCACTCTGGGTGGCCCTCGAAGCCATTGATGTACACCCGATTAATATAGGTAATTTGCTATGGCTTCCTACATCAGCTAGAAGACCCATAACTAACCCACTAACACTTTACACACTTAAACTTTGGGATAGACTAAAAGCTCCATTTAAACTAATCTCCCCACACTCCCCACTTCTATCTTATTTAGGTCATCCTCAATTCCTCCCAGCCTACACAGAACCAACCTCATTCCATGCCTGGGTCCAGGCGGGTCTGACTCGCATCTGTGATCTCGTTAGTGGAGACACTGTGAAGCCCTTTCCAACTATCCAGGAGCAAACACAACTCCCTCACAGGGAATGTTTCCGCTACCTTCAAATTAAACATTTTGTGCAAATAACCACAAAAACCAACTCTGGTCTGGATACTCTGACCGAGTTTGAGCATATGTGCGAGTCGGATCCGCATACCCCTGGTATTATCTCCCGCCTATACTCCCATCTTACATTACCACCCCCAGACCTACCCACATATGCACAAAGATGGTTGAGAGACCTCGACACTACCCTCGAACCAAAAGACTGGTCGACCATATGGTCTAACACAAAAAACTCTTCCCAGAATGTTATTGCCTCAGAAGCGAACTATAAAGTGCTAATGCGCTGGTATCTGGTCCCAGCTAGAATTGTCAAGTTTCTACCTGAATTCTCCCCTAACTGCTTTAGAGGTTGTGGGGAAAGGGGCACACACCTACATGTATGGTGGACATGCCCACAAGTACAACGCTTCTGGGTGATAATATTTCAGATGGCAACCACCCTCCACCAAATAACTTTAACTCCTAGCCCCACAATAGCCCTCCTCAACCACTTTCCACAAGACTACACCAGATCACAACTCCGACTTCTCCTACATTTATTCACAGCAGCCAAACAGACGATAGCTAAGGCCTGGAAAACACCCACCCTTAACATAGTCGAAACAAAGAATAGGATTACCCAAGCAATGATACATAGCAAAACAGAGGCAAAAATCCTAGATAAAGTCACCCAACATAACAGAGTCTGGCGACCCTGGGTTGAACACTTTTTACCAACAGACATCGATGAAGACCTAATATCGCTTTAAGCGGGCCCGGGCGCCACCCCGAGATTCTATTTTAGCCCCTGTACCCGCGCGGGCTAGCTGGCACCTCCCTCTTCCCCCTTCTCCTAACTACATCTTCCCCGCCTATACTCCCTCTTTACTACCCCCTTCTTTTCATAACTTTACCTCTCCACTCCACTTTACCCTCTAAAACTGAAAATAGGTAATATACTCTGTTACAAGCAATACTTTTGAGGGCCCCCCCCACCACTGTTGTTGGGGACTGGCCCAAATTCAGAATGTTAAAAAAAGGGACCATTCTTCCCTTTAATCTCTCAAATATAAGCGTATTTAGTTCCAGCATGCCGCACAATTTAGAAATTTATATGCTACCATAGCACTTAGTTTTCATTAAAACCAAAATTCTTTGGCATTATTTTTATGTACACTGTTATATATTCAATTGAAACTATGTATGGAACTTAATGTAACGGTTGTATGTGAAATTACCAATAAAATATTTGAAAAGGAAACATGGTGGTGGAAGCATCGTGTTGTGGGGATGCTTTTCTTCAGCAGAGACAGCATGGATGGAGCCAAATACAGGACAATCTTAGAAGAAAACCTGTTAGAGTTAGCAAAAGACTTGAGACTGTGGCGGAGGATCACCTTCCAGCAGGACAACGACCCTAAACATACAGCCAGAGCTACAATGGAATTATTATTATTATATTATTATACAGGTTTTATATAGCGCCAACAGTTTGTGCAGCGTTTTACAACATGAGGGAATGGTTTAGATCAAAGCATATTCATGTGTTAGAATGGCCCAGTCAAAGTCTAGACCTAAATCCAATTTAGAATCTGTGGCAAGACTTGAAAATTGCTGTTTACAGATGCTCTTCATCCAAACTGACAGAGCTTGAACTATTTTGCAAAGAAGAATGGGCAAAAAATTCACTCTCTATATCTGCAAAGCTGGTAGAGACATACCCAAAAAGATTTGCAGCTGTAATTGCAGAAAAATGTGGTTCTACAAAGTATTGACTCAGGGGGCAGAATACAAATGCACTCCACACTTTTCAGATATTTCAGATAAAAAAAAATGAAAACCATTTATCATTTTCCTTCAACTTCACAATTATGTGCCACTTTGTGTTGGTCTATCACATAAAACCCCAATAAAATAAATTTTTGGTTGTAACATGACAAAATGTGAAAAATTTCAATAGGTATGAATACTTTTTAAAGGCACTGTACAGTGAAGGAATAAATGAAGCCACGCAAGGTGTGCTACTGCCCGATCACCAGATGTCCTGGCATCACAAGTCTCTAGACATGCAGAACTGAAAAATTATTTTAGTTTCTTAATTTTCTAATGAAATCCAAATTTTCACAACCATTTGAGGCAGTCAAGTGTAAACAAAAGAATGATGACAATAAATAAATACCCCTTTGGGTCTGGTGGTATAGATCTTAAGGAGAACCCCCCAAGATCCATACCAAACCCTTATTTGAGCATGCAAGCTTGACAGGTAAGGAAAGAGGAAAGGAGGGGGGTGGTGGGGGGAGAAGAGCGAGCCCCCCCCGAACCATACCAGGCCACATGCCCTCAACATGGGGGGGTCCGCCACTCCAAAGGACCTTGTCCCCATGTGGATGTGGACACGAGACTCTTCCCCACAACCCTGGCTGGTGGTTATGGGGCTTATCAGAATCGGGAAGCCCCTATGTGAATGAGTAGTGGGTACCACTACTCATTCACCAACAAAGTATATAAAAACACAACACAAGTTTTTGACAATTCCTTCATAAAAAAAAAAAGTCCCCAGGTGTAGATGCATCGTCAGTCACAATGCCCACAGCCTCCACCGCCGACAAATAAAAAAAAAAGAAAAGACCTAGTCCCAACAAAGGCTCGTGCTGTCTGACAGCTCCTAAATAACTGCCCCCCCCATAATGAGGGCATGTGGCCTGGTTTGGCTCAGGAGGGAGGGGCGATGCTTGCTTGACCCCCCTTTCCTGACCTGCCAGGCTGCATGCTCGGATAAGGATCTGGTATGGATTTTGAGTGTGGGGGCAGGGGGTTTGCGTGAAGTCCCCCCCCCCCATCTATACCAGGCCCTTCGAGTCTGGTATGGATTGTAAAGGGAAGCTCACGCCATTTTCTTTTTTTATTGCTGGCATTCTTTTTGCACACAAGTCGCATGTATAGCAGGCAGGTGCTACTTTCATGTGACTTTTGAGGGTTTACATTGAAGTCGTTGACCCTCAAGTCGCATGAAAGTCAGACCAAAGTAGTGCAGTAACAACTTTAAAGTGATTGTAAAGTCTTTGTTTTTTTCCCTAAAAAAACAACAAACATGGTATACTTACCTGTTCTGTTGCAGCTGATTTGCACAGATCAGCCCCGATCCTCCTCTTCCTGGGTCCCTCTTCGGTGCTCCTGGCCCCTCCCTCCTGTTGAGTGCCCCCACAGCAAGCACCTTGCTATGGGGCACCCGAGTCACAGCTCCTTGTGTCCATTCAGACACAGAGCCCTAGCCCCGCCTCTCCCGATTGGCTAGCTGACTTTGATTGACAGCAGCAGCAGCCAATGGCGTCACTGCTGTGTCTCAGTCAGGGCAGCACAGTGGTGTAGTGGTTAGCACTCTCACCTAGCAGCAATAGGGTAGCTGGTTCAAATCCCGACCATGACACCATCTGCCTGGAGTTTCCATGTTCTCCCTGTGCCTGCGTGGGTTTCCTTCGGGTACTCTGGTTTCCTCCCACACTCCAAAGACATGCTGGTAGGTTAATCAGATTCGGTCTATAAATTGGCCCTAGTATGTGTATGTGTTTGTAAGTACGGTATTTATATATTGAAATCATATCCCCTCTCAAGCGTCTCTTCTCCAGAGAGAATAAGTTCAGCGCTCGCAACCTTTCCTCATAACTAATATCCTCTGGACCCTTTATTAGCTTAGTTGCCCTTCTTTGTACTTGCTCCATTTCCAGTACATCCTTCCTGAGGACTAGTGCCCAGAACTGGACAGCATACTCTAGGTGCGGCCGGACCAAAGACTTGTAGAGTGGGAGAATTATCGCTTTATCTCTGGAGTTAATCCCCTTTTTAATGCATGCAATATTCTGTTTGCTTTGGTAGCAGCAGTTTGGCATTGCATGCCATGGCTGAGCCTATCATCTACTAGGACGCCCAGGTCCTTTTCCATCTTAGATTCCCCCAGAGGTTCTCCCCCCTGTGTATAGATTGCATTCATATTTTTGCCACCCAAATGCGTTATTTTACATTTTTCTACATTAAATGTCATTTGCCATGTAGTTGCCCACCCCATTAATTTGTTCAGATCTTTTTGCAAGGTTTCCACATCCTGCGGAGAAGTTATTGCCCTGCTTAGCTTAGTATCGTCCGCAAATACAGAGATTGAACTGTTTACCCCATCCTCCAGGTCATAAATAGGATTGGTCCCAGCACAGAACCCTGGGGGACTCCACTACCCACCCCTGACTATTTCGAGTACTCCCCATTTATCACCACTCTCTGAACTCGCCCTTGTAGCCAGTTTTCAATCCATGTACTCACCCTATGGTCCATGCCAACAGACCTTATTTTGTACAGTAAACATTTATGGGGAACTGTGTCAAATGCTTTTGCAAAATCCAGATAAACCACGACTACGGGCCTTCCTTTAGCTAGATGGACACTCACCTCCTCATAGACGGTTAATAGATTGGTTTGGCAAGAACAATTCTTCATGAATCCACGCCGATTACTGCTAATGATACGGGTCCCATTACTAAAATCTTGTATATAGTCCCTTATCATCCCCTCCAAGAGCTTTCATACTATTGATGTTAGGCTAACTGGTCTGTAATTCCCAGGGATGTATTTTGGACCCTTTTTAAATATTGCTGCTACACTGGCTTTTCTCCAATCAGCTTGTACCATTCCAGTCAGTAGACTGTCAGTAAACATTAGGAACAATGGTAATTACTTAAATGAGTTCCCCAAGCACACTCAGGTGCAAGCCATCTGGTCCTGGTGATTTAATAATGTTAAGTTTTCCCAAGTCTAACTTTAATTCTGTCCTCTGTTAACCATGGAGGTGCTTCCTGTGATGTGTCATAAGGATGAACACTGCAGTTTTGGTTACTGAATCCCCCGATTCCCTTGTGAAGAATGAAGAGAAGAATAAATTCAATAAATTCGCCATCTCTCCATCCTTTGTAACCAGATGTCCTTCCTCATTCTTTATGGGGGGCCAATATGGTCTGTCCTCCCTTTTTTACGGTTTACATACTTAAAGAATTTCTTGGGATTTTTTTTTTTGCTCTCCTCCGCTATGTGTCTTTCGTGTTCTATCTTAGCCGCCCTAATTGCACCCTTACATTTCTTGTTGCATTCTTTATAAAGTCTGAATGCTGATGATGATCCCTCAACCTTGTATTTTTTGAAGGCCTTCTCTTTTGCTTTTATATGCATTTTTACATTGGAGTTAAGCCATCCAGGACTTTTGTTCGCTCTTCTCAAGTGAATAAAGATTGGAATTAGGCCTGGTTCACACCTATGCATTTTTTTGTGTGTTTTCAGCTTTGCAGAAATACACTACAGTCCATTTAACATGGTTTTCCATGAGTCATGTTCACATCTATGCATTTTATGGAAAGGGCCAGGGACTTTTTTCTGTTTTATGGTTCCATAGCCTTCAATGGATCAAAAATGTATTGAAAAATGCAAAATTCACCTGAAATATGCAACCTGCATAGGTGTGAACCAGGTCTGAGGAAAAAACAAATAGGTCAGGAGAGGAAAATGTGACCTATTCAAGATCACATGAGCATTTCTCTCCTGTAAGGCTTGATTCACACCTATACATGTTGCTTTTGAGCGTTTTTGGAGTTTTTTTTGTCATGCTTGCCACATTTTTGAGCAGCGTTTTTGCGGCATTTTTGCGTTTTTTATTTTTTTTTACAGTTTAAAAAAAAAAAAATACATTTAAAAAAAATAAATAAAAACCCGCCAAAAACGTATCAAAAACGCATCAAAAACGGTGCAAAAACGGTGCAAAAACGGTGCACTTGCGTTTTTGATGCTGGTCCATTGAATTCTATTACATGCAAAACGCTGCATTTTGCATGAAAAAAAGTCCCTGACCCTTTCCAAAAATGCAGAGGTACAAAAAGGCATTGATGTGAACATGTTCCATAGGAACCCATGTTAAAAAATTCCCATGCATTTCTGAAAAATGCAAAATGCATCAAAAAACGCGCTAGTGTGAATGGAGCCTAAATGAGGCTCAACACTGCTTTATGCATTTTATCACAAAATGTATAATATAGTGGAATGTGGGAAATTTCTAGAGAACTCCTTTGGTTGGGAAACTAAAAAATAGGCCTCTTAAAGGCACAAAAATGCACCTGGGTGCCTCTGCTTAAAGGAGAAGTACAGTCAAAGCTTGTTTGGCTGTACTTCTCCTGTGGATCACAGGAGTGCAGTTTGTTCTGCACTCCTGTGACCCGTTTTCAGCAGACAGTAGGCTGAAGCCCATTGTCAGCTGTCACAGAGCCGGTCCAGGCTCGAGCAGAATCGCGACAATGAAGTCGGGATCCGCCACATACTTGGACCGGCTCAGCCCCCCAGGGAGCCACTGAGAGCCTGAGCTGGCCACTCCCATCCCCTCCACAGCCCAACGCTCTAGTGAGCATGAGGGGGGAGGGGGGTAGAGTAGAGAACTGCTGACTGACAGTCACCAGCTCTCTGCTCATGGAGCTGTGAGAACCGAATGATCGGAGGTGTTCGATCGCTCAGTTCTCAGTGTTAGAGGCGCTGGGGGACAGATGCTGCATCAGACTGAAGCTGCTTCCACCTAGGCAAGTATGAATCTGAAAGAGGAAAAAACCCATACATCTCTTTTAAGCTGCACACATAGATGACAGTTATTTTCCCCCATGAACTGTAGTCCAAATTCACCTTGATGTATTAAGCGCCGATATTTTCTTTTTAAGTATTAATTATAACAGCAAGATTGCTGCAGAAAACCAAGTGTGTGTGTGTGTGTGTGTGTGTGTGTGTGTCAGCACTGAGGGGATCACTATCTACAACAGAGCCCTTGAGAATAAGGAGACAGTGCCAGGATTAAGATGAAGTGACTCCAGCTGCACGGCAACTCTAATGAGTAGGACAAGCAGAGGCTCCTGTGTACACTGTAACACAAAGCTGAATACAATGCAAAAGGTTATCCTTATTAATAAACAGCAACTGATACCTACCATAAAAATGACAATGAGCACTAGACAAATCCCAACTATGATAAGGAATGGTATTAAGTAGTATTCCAGTGGCATGGCAGCTTCAGGAACTAACAAAAGATGGGCTCTGCACAAAAAGGCAAACAAAATTAATTTACAGTCCACATAGAGAACAAATAAGAAAAGCAAAAATTCAGCTCTCTTGTAAAATACCTGTTCAATTGCTAGGTAAACTGCTTTTAAAAAGGTAGTGCCAACAAATATTTTCTCTATGTGTGATCTATTTAGGTAATCTGCTATTATGTCCAATATACTGGAAGTGTAGGTACCAGGCCAGTACAAAATCATATCTAGACCTGCAGAAGTAGAAACAGAAGTCCAAATATGAATGTCAAAAAAATATTTAAAATATTTCATGTTAGGTGAGCAAAAATTAAGATCTAGGATCCAACAGTATACGAAAATAGCAATACCTTTTCTTAGGCAAAACCAACGAAAAACAAGACATCATATAAAAAATAAATAAATAAATAAAAAAGTGGGACTGGATACAAATCATGAATTGCAAATCCCTAAAATGTATCCTACCAGCTCTATGTCCTTGTCTGACAGACACCGTAAGACTATGTCTGCAGTATTATTCTCAAACTTCATGAATTGTATCAGAACTATATTGTACAAGGTGTCAAGTTAGATAAAATTTGTTTTCACTGCAAAGTATGCCAGAAAAAAAATCTCTAATGTCCCTTGTGACAATTGTAGCCATTCCTATATCTGTATGGAGTAGATCCCCTATAACTGTCCACAGTAATGTTGAGGAATTGTGTGGTAATAGCAGACATCCACGCAGAAAGTGATAATTCCAAAGTTACGTATAAAACAATTGCACCAACTTTGCAATATGTCTTTAATATGTAATCTGTAGTGTTATCAAACAGGTAAGCACTGAAACACAGGTTTTAGATAGGAGAACATGATGAATATCAAACTAATAATGAGGCTACATGCAGAATGACTTTTACACACAGAAACAGCATGTCCTCTCTGCCACATAAAATAGTAGATCCACACAAGTGTCAAATACATGGGTGGCTTGGCACCATATTACATTCTAAATATGGGTATAACCTGTAGCATGGTAAGGCAAGTGGGGGTAGCCTTTTACTCTGCAAACTGGCCATGGCCAGTTACACTGTAGGAGATGAATGCCTAATGAGCAGTGCTGACAGTGCTGATCTTGGGTACCAGGAACTTGCCCAAGACTAGTGCTGCCATATTGAAAGCAAAGGAACATTTCAGCCAGGGAAGGGGACACATCAACCAGTGGGAAGGAACAATTGTGTGTGGCCATTTTTTTTATTGTGCTATGGGTTGGAAGGCAGAGCACCCATGGCCAGAGGGAGGGGTTATGTCAGCCAGGAGGAAGAAACAGTGGTATGCAGCAAGATCCTGGAAGGCATAGCAACTGAAACTGGTTACCGCTTAGTCCTAAAGTGGCATCATTGCCTTTGTTAGATGCTACTAGAGAGGGCAGAGTGGGGAAGATGGAGAAGACAGCATCTATAACATGGTAAATTTTTTCCATTGTACATGGATCACTGTTAACAACACCTGACTTTCTGACAGGCATGCTCACACCAAAGGCTGTGGTAACAGAGTTCTTTTTCAAATCCACAAAGGGAATGCCCATGAACTGGGCTTCATGCAGGGGAGGAGATGACAGGCAGTAATAACACTCAGAATGATGTGAATGACTGAAGAATTTGTTACTTTGTACAAATATTTATACATGAATCAATAGATTTACAGTTACATTTTTATTACTGATGAGACTTCTTTAAGAATTAACGGTTTGAAAGTAGCGCCAAGAAGGAGCATGGTCTTGAAGCAGCTTACCATTTTATAGCACACCATAGCTCTGAACTCCAGATTCACCAAAATCAAGCATCAGAGTGGCTTCAAGCCCACGGTACTGTATGTATGTTAGATCTGATTGATTATTTTATATATATATATATATATATATATATATATATATATATATATATATAGAGATAGATAGAGATATATATATATATATAGAGATAGATAGAGATATATATATATATATATATATATATATAGATATATATAGATATATATATATAGAGAGAGAGAGAGAGAGAGAGAGAGAGAGAGAGAGATATAGAGAGAGATATATATATATATATATATATATATATATATATATATATATATATATATATATATATATATATCTCTCTCTCTCTATCTATCTATATATCTCTCTATCTATATATCTCTCTATCTATATATATATATATATATATATATATATATATATATATATATATATCTCTATCTATATAGATATATATATCTATAGATATATATATATATATTATATATTTTATATATATATATATATATATATATATATATATATATATATATATATATATATACATATACACACACACATATACATATACAATATATATATATTATTGTATGATAGGACTGCTTTATGCACAATTTATACATTGTAATTGGCATTATGTGTGCAAAAGGCCTGTTTTCTTAAAGCAAGAGCAAAATAAAAAAACTATATTTTTATGATGCCCACTCAAAAAAGCAACTGCTGAGATTTTTTTAACTTTTAATCTACAAATGTGGAAACTGCTTGAGCCTACAGAGTTGTTTTTCCATAATACAGACAAGGAGAAATAGATGACCAGCAACACAATGGTTACAGCGGTGCTGTGGATGTCATAGGAAAATAAAAATTCATGAAGGGAAAAAGCAAGTGAAATTTACTGACCCTTTATCCCAGGTAAATCCTTCCTGCAATATTCGTGCAGAAGACTCTCCAATAAACACTGATGGAATGTCAATTTTCTTCTGAATGTCAACTGAAACACAAGAACATCCAACAATCAATCACACATGTACTTGTGCCTTTTGGCCTAGAGACAATTATGAGGAGTCAGCCCATGGCTTCCTGAAAAACATATTCTTAAGATGTTTAAACGTATTAATTCATTAAGTGCCCAACAGACAAAGTATTTACACTGATCCCCATTTCCATAATAACTTACAATTGAACCCCTCTATCACAGTCAGAGATGTACAACAAACAAATTTGGGTGGGAGCAGATTCAATTTAGGGCTCATGCACATGGGCAGTTTGGTTCTTTTTTTGGTGCCTGGGAAGCACAGGTACAGTATACTGATGACCATTGTCTCCAATACAGAATGCAAAGGGAAATCTAAAATTGTTGGGCTGTTATCAGAACAAAAGGTGAGGGGTAGAGCACGTTCACACTATTTTTAGCGGCGCTTTACCGTCATTTTAGCGGCACTTTTCGGCCGCTAGCGGGGCGCTTTTAACCTTGCTAGTGGCCGAAAAAATGGCTGCCCATTGATTTCAATGGGCAGGGGCGCTACACCACTCCTAAAGTGCCTCAAAGATGCTGTTTGCAGGACTTTTTTTAGCGTCCTGCCAGCACACCGCTCCAGTGTAAAAGAAGTCATACTGGAGTGACAGGAGAGGCGCTTTGCAGGTGCTATTTTTAGCGCTAGAGCGCCTGTAAAGTGCCTCAGTGTGAAAGTAGCCGTAATCTTGCAAAGGGGCAGCTGTTCCAAAGGAAGCTGCCTATTAGAGGATTTCCCCTCATTTTGGGATAAGGCTAAATACAAGCTTTCCTAAAAATGCAGCTTCCCCCTCCTCCTACCTATGCTGCATAGCCTGTATTAAAAAGAGTGGTGTAAATATTTTTTCTAATCCACCTGGCCACATGATCTAGAAGCTCCCACACCTCTGTGTCAGACAGCGGCTACTGCAGGGGATAGGGGAGAGCGCCAACAATGGAAGTAGGGGAGCAATGGGTGCGGGTGGGTGCTCTGGGAATTCACAGCTTTTGTCAAGCAGTCCCTTACACAGGGGGACTGCAGGATCATGTGACTGCACTAGAGTAGATTACAAAAAGGTATTTTGCACTGATTTTTTTTTCATGCAGGCTCTGCATAGGAGGCTTTAGGTAGGAAGAGGAGCCACATTTTATAGAATACTTGTAATTAGCCTTAACTACCATTTTTACATCCTGTTGCATCTTCGGGACAGTAAAAGGAAAATCCTTCAATAATAAACAGATAGGAAATTTTTTTCAATAAAATGTATGTGAATAAAAGTAAATAAGGAAAATCCAAACATATAGTGTTCTAGTGCAATCATCCCCAAACTGCGGCTCAGGGGCCAGATGCAACCCTTTGCTTGCTTTTATGTGGCCCTTGAGGCACCATTTCATTCACTGACAGCAATGAAGGTGCACAATTCCTCCTAATGACACCAACAACGGGGCCAAATTACACCAATGATGGAGCACTATTCCTCGCAGTGGCACCAATGATGGCACACAATTCCTTCCAATGACACCAATGATGGCACACAATTCCTCGCAGTGACACCAATGATGGTGCACAATTCCTCCCAATAACACAAGCAATGGAGCACAAATCCTCTTGCTGACACCAAAGATGGGGCACTGTTTACTCTAACTGATGCTGGGACATTTTCTACTCCCAATGGCCACAGTCCAGCCCTCCTAAAGTCTGAAGGACAGTAAACTGGCCATTTGTTTAGAAAGTTTGGAGACCCCTGTTCTAGTGCATAGCATGACCTGCTGCCTTCCTCCTGCTGGGCCCTGGTTTCCTCTGACAGCTAGACTTTAGCTGTTGGAGCAGAAAGGGGCCATGGCTCAGCAGAAGTTTGAGGTCTTGCACTGCCAGGTTTCTGGAGTGAGGGTCCTTATGGCTATCTCTGTTGCAAATTTGTAACCATTCTTATTGGTGTGTGCATTTACACAGGGAGACAAGGACTTAACAAAACATTCATTTTTGAAAATTCAAACACATGGAGTTGTAACTAAAAGGGCACCAATGAGATTTTACATTTTTTGGGGGGAAACATTAAACAAGAATTAGCTTGGTTGCTGTGGGATACAAAATGCAATTGTGTGCAATTTTTCTTCTCTTCGGTTTGAATGGATAAGCCTTACAGCTTCTTATGATAAAAAGTGATAGATTTAAATTGTATCTATAGCCAAACTTTTTTTTTTTTCATGGATAGAGCAGGGAAGGTTTAGAATGAGGGTTGGCAACAGGTTGATCATGGCCATGTTGAGACATTGAAGGTTTTGGAAGTATTTACTGGGCCCTGGTCCCTCTAAAGTTGAAAATCACTTTTCTAAGTCTTTAAGGAGTCTTGGTTTTTGAAAAGAAATCTAGAAAACCAGGTACTCCGATAGTCTTTTATAATATAGAAAGTATTGTTTGATTTAAAGAAAGGAAAAAGGAACTGCGCTATACCCTAAAAACATACATGTGAATATATGTGACAATTATTATAAAGTCTGTACCTGAGTGCAATTGTGAAAAAACACACTGGTATTAAACTAAATGCATATAATAAACACCACAAAGTATATAGTGAAACCAAATAAAAAACACCAAGTCCATAAATCAAATGAACAGACAGTCCACTAGGCAGTGGGAAGAAGCCCCTGATCGCCGTTCATAGGGATCGATGTGTGAAGGGAGAGAATGGGAAAACACCCGTCATAGTGATCCTCCATCACCTGAAGTGCACGCTTACCAAATAGCAAGCTGAATGAGCTTGATCAAATAAACCGGAGGTCAGATGGACATGGATCTGCAGCGTCACTCTGTGTGTTGTACCAAACAGCAGGTGGACTGGCTGGAATGAAGACCTGGATACCCAGCTAGCATTAAGGCATCCCTCTGGTCAGCTGGCGAGGCGTCCCTCTGGCCGGCTGGCGAGCGCCCGTCCTATTGTGACGCTCTGACGTCAGAGCGCTCACAATAGGACGGGCGCTCGCCAGCCGGCCGGCGATTTTTGCTCTCTTTTCACTGCAAAATTGTAAGTGTTTTATCTACTTTTTTTTATAAATTTTATCTATGGAGTCACACTATGGATAACTCTCTTTTATTCCTATGATGGTAATTCGGGGATTGGTATTTTCCTAAATCCGCCCGCGGCCACGCCGCCAGAGGGACGCCTTAATGCTAGCTGGGTATCCAGGTCTTCATTCCAGCCGGTCCACCTGCTGTTTGGTACAACACACAGAGTGACACTGCAGATCCATGTCCTTCTGACCTCCGGTTTATTTGATCAAGCTCATTCAGCTTGCTATTTGGTAAGCCTGCACTACAGGTGTTGGAGGATCACTATGACGGGTGTTTTCCCATTCTCTCCCTTCACACATTGATCCCTATGGATGGCGATCAGGGGCTTCTTCCCACTGCCTAGTGGACTGTCTGTTCATTTGATTTATGGACTTGGTGTTTTTTATTTGGTTTCACTATATACTTTGTGGTATTTATTATATGCATTTAGTTTAATACCAGTGTTTTTTTTCACAATTGCACTCAGGTACAGACTTTATAATATTTGTCACATATATACACATATATGTTTTTAGGGTATAGCGCAGTTCCTTTTTCCTTTCTTTATATTAATGTGGATATCGCACATTTGAACTGCAGCTTAGTAGTATTTACACTTTTTTGGAGCGCAGTGTTCTTTCCATTTCCATAATTGTTTGATTTACTCTTACCATACTCATTAAACGGCATAATGGACTGTTATAAATTTTATTGAAATTTTAATAACATTTGATAAAAATATAGAGCTAAGGCAATCTACACTGTACCAAACACTCATCTTCTGTCCAGAACTGAAGAATTTTTATATTTGCAAATGAGTCATATTGCAGAAGCAGAGGAAAATGCATTTGCCATACATACCTTCATTGGACCCCATGCTGATGAGTTCATCGGAGTCCACATTGTAAACAATAGCAGCCTTGTATCCGGCTCTCTGAGCATTCAACACCTATACAGAGACACAGCATGTTAACTCACAAATCTCACACTTAAGTGAGAATAATTCTGGCTGGCATTGTCACACCATTCTCAGTTGTAATATAGAAAAATGATCTGTCCCCACAGAATGCACTTCAATAAGCACATGCAAACACAACCAAAGTCATTTATTTAATCACATACATGGCTATGTATAGACACTTTACTGCTTTATCATTACTTGGCAATACTGACACAGCATTTGGGGGATTATAAGGAGGCTGCTGGTGCAGAGATAGTGCAGTGGAGATTCAGACTGTAGATGAAGCTTAGGCTGCAGTTTTAGGGATGACACAGCAGAGGCTCAGACTGTGAAAACCATGGAAACTGCAAGTGCTGAAAAACTGCACAGGGGGCACAGGAGCAACAGAGGCTGAAGCCGTGGGTGCTACAGAGACTGTGAGAGCAGCAGAGATGCCAACAGAGGTGGACACAGTGAGGTCCATGAATGCAAATGGGGTTCTAGAGACATGCAACAGACTGTGTATGTCAGCTGAGGTGCAGAAGTGACTTCAGGTGTAGCTGAAGTGCAACAGAGGTTGCAAGGGCAGTGGGGGATGCAGCAGAGTCTGAGGATGTGCAGACATGCAGCTAAGTCTGCTGAGACTACAGGTGCTGAGAAGCTTGTCAAACAGTGATACAGGGGCAAAAAGCTTTGGTAGCTCAGAGGGACAATTTGGACTCCAAGCTTGAGCTGTGAAAGCACACCTTGCTCTAGTTCAAATGAAGGATTTAGTCACATTCTGTGTCATGCAGTACTTTGTGCGACGAAGATAAGCAAGTACCTGTGGATGTGGGAGGTAGAGGAGGAGGGGTCTCCCCACCCACTGAGGGCCTGCTTTCAGAGGGAATAGGCAATCAAATTTCCCTACCAGTTAAGGAGCAAAAACATGTGACGCCAAGGTTCAGGAGCATTCTTACAGGCTGTAGTCTTCCAACAGGTACCAGAATTTGCTTTGGGAGATCTTTAAATCCAAGATTTAAACCCTCGTATTCCTGAGAAGAAGCTCCTAGAGGGGTACTGAAACAACCAGGGTAGGATGAGAACATTTGTTGAGACGAGCGGCTTTAGAAGAGGGGCATGAAATCAACTGGGGATGCAAAGATGAAAAGGAAGAAAACTTGAAAAACACAGAACGGATATTATCCAGAATTTCAAGAGAACTAATATAATGTGAAACAAATTTCGCCGAAGGGTATCTTGAGGTGAAATATTTGTTGAGCCACACTTTACATGTAGGCCGGAGGACAGGAACTTTGTTGCGTTAATCTTTTGAATTTGGAAGCAGATTTGAGGTGAATGAGACCCCAGGGTTCTTACCATAGACTACAAAAGGTAGCGATTCCCTGGAGCTAGAATGAGATTCTTTTGAGCAAACTTGGACCAAAGGCAGGAGGGAGACCCAGGCGCTATGATGGAGCCATAATGGAGATATTACTCCAGTGTCTGGTTTGCTCTGTTTGAGGGTGGCAAGTGGATGAGAATTGCTGAGCATTGTCCATTCAGAGCTTTCTCCAAAATTAGAAAGTGAATGGGACTACCTTGCCTGAGACAATATAAGTTAGCATGTTGTGCAGTCCAAAAATGTCCTGGATGAAATTTTTAGACTGCATCAGAAGGAAGAGACAAACCAAATAACCATTTAGTCATCAGAGGGTGGAAGATCTGTGATAAATCCATGAGCTAATGATCCCCGGGCTCCATAGAAATTGGCATTACAGGACCTGCAGGTGCATGATAACAGATTTTGGTCAGGTTACAGGTGGTACAAATCACTACAAAGTCATTAATGTCTCTCTGCACTTCTGTCCAGCAATGGGGCAGAAAGGAGAGTATCCTATGGAACCATGAATGACCTCCCAGTTTGAAACTGTGGGCCTAATGGAGAATCTTTGTCCTAAGATTTAAGGTTACTAGGGTTTTTGTGAAGGAGGTCGTTGCCAGAATCCGAGCTGGGGGGAATACTGGGGCTCTGGTTCATAGGAAGTCTATCGTAGGGGTCAAAGTAGTGAGAAAGCAGGTTTGTATGCAAGTATGTAATTACAAAGTTAAAGGATAAGTTCACCTTTAGTAAAATAATACATGCACATGATTTTTCAGGTAAAAAAAAATGAAAAATGTGCATTTATTATTTTGTTTACACTGGAGCCTGCAAAGCATTGTGCCTGCCATCAGTGGATCACCGGTGTAATTTCAGGCTCCTGCAGACACTGCTGACAGCTCTCTGCTCTTGCCTCCGTATGGGCAGTTACCCTGCAGGAAGTGTCAGTGATAGGCTGATAAGTGCCCCGCAGTTCATCGAGAGCCAAGTTGTCTGCCATGGTGGAAGACAGGACTTGTGGTTTATTAATTCACAGATAACTGTGAATGAATGATGCATCTGTGTCTGCTGCAGGGTGAATAACTCCCACCCACTTTTACAGGGAATGATGGGGTGCTGAACATGTTACATCCAAAATATAGTAAAACATGCAACATCGGAAGGTAAACTTGGCCTTTAACAGGAAGAGAAGGTGGGACTTTATATGAGATGCACGGCAACATGCAACTCCATCCCTAATTATATAGAATAGGACAGTTTTGGGACTTTACATGAGGCATGAATTCAAGGCTTGCAAGCAGTGATTGTAAAACAAATGAGTTTTATTTTTAAGCCGTAAACGACACAATGTATTTATAGCAATATCATATATAATTTCATGGACAAGCATATGCATAGCAAGACCATAAAGCATGTCAACGGTATTAAAAGTTGTTACATAACATGGTGAATAAAAAACGTCATACCCATCTGTAAAATCACCTGGGACAGCATATAGCAAATTATTTACAGTCTATCACAGTTAAAAAATTGTTCTAAATTATGGAACATATAGAGCCAACTTGGAGGGCATGTAGCATCTGTGTATGCCCGACGCGTTTCGTGGGAAGTATACCCACTCTTCAGGGGCAGATGCTGCATGTATCTATAATAAGACATATAATTAATATAACCATCATCTCATGATTGCCCCAGGGAAAGAGAGATACTGATTATGGAGGGCAAGTAAGATCCCTCTGTATACTCACGTTGGTCAGGACTGTGTGGCCCGAGGGCAGGGACCACTAGAGGAGTCCCCTGCAAAAGCTGAGGTAGTGGGACGCATAGGAGCACTAATGGGATCCCCCGATTTAAAAAAATAGAATATCCAAGAAGTGTTAGTAGGGGCTCCACTTCTGTAAAAATAATAAATAACAAGGTATATAACATTTTCTAGTAGCATATGTGTGTATATAATTATTATGTTTAGAAAAATAACTAATATAATTAGAATTATGTATGTATATATAATTCATTTATAATTGAGGAAGTGGAGCAGAACCATAATTAGATTAAATGGAGGGGAATAAAAACACCCAATGATAATAGTAGTAGGTTAGTGTGGGTCATTTTGATCGTGGTTGAGAATATAGTGAGAGGGTCTGGGATATTATTAATATAGTGATGTGGGAAAAAGCATTAAAAATCTGATGCAAAAAAGTGCAAAAAATCAAAAATGAAATAGTTGAAGTGAGATAAAATTAGTGTTTGGTACAAAAGTGACAATGAAAAACAAACTCACATTGTGAAGACCTTGAGTTGCATATGGCTGGAATCCAAAGCCAAAGGTATAATTGTGTGCACAATGAATAACACAGATTTGTGTGCTACCAAAACGTGTGTTAAATACCCCCTGCATAATCTGCGTCCCGCCCAGCGTCACGCTGATGTGACAGTGGGAAGGAGGCATCCTCGCCGGAACGGCCAAAGCCGTATATTGAGGCTAAGTCTCCACCCACATTTGTCAGTCAAAGTAAATGGATTAACTCGCATTGGGCGTGCGACGCCCAGAAGGACGCCACACGCTCGGCGCGGTGCCGATGTGTGGCAGAACTGCCCGCCTCAACCCCCCCTCCAACCGTCCGGCCTGGGGTTGAGGGGAGGGATACCGGCACAACATAGCAGCTCCCGACAGGGAAGACACTAGGGTCTCGAGATACCCCCCCGGCCACACAGCCCCACCCAACCCGAGCATGGGACCAACATTAAAATGATGGAAATATATGTTGTATTAGCCTGAGAACCTGCATGACAGCAGAACCAAGGTATCATAGTATGTAGAAGACATGCCTTAATGCCTGATAGGGACTGCATGGTAGCCTGATCATTGCCTCCATCCCTATTGCGTGAAACAGGAAGAGAAGTTGGGACTTTGTGGGGCTCCTTCAGACACTGCTGACAGCTCTCTGCTCTTACCTACTTATGGGCAGTTAATGAGCTGCAGGAAGTGTCAGTGATAGGCTGATAAGTGCCCCGCAGTTCATTGAGAGCAACAAGTTGTCTGCCATGGTAGAAGACAGGACTTGTGGTTTATTCATTCACAGATAACTGAATGAATGATGCATCTGTGTCTGCTGCAGGGTGAATAACTCCCACCCACCGTCACAGGGAATGATAGGGTGCTGAACATGTTACATCCAAAATATGGTAAAACATGTAACAGCGGAAGGTAAACTTGGCCTTTAAAGGCCCCCCCCCCCCCCCCCCCCAAAAAAAAAGAGACCAGCGGGCTTTTCTCTCAAAATGAGCTGCCAAGCGGCATATAGATATTGTAGGTTCTTTCTAGTTGGTAAATATGGTCATACTTATTCGGAAGGAGATACCAGGAATGGCAGAGGCCCACAAGCCAGAACTTCAAGAGTGGAACAAGTTTATGGTCCACGACTGTTGCTGCAGCAAAGGCAGGCCTAGGATGATGGAGGAGGTGACTTGTGGTAAGGATCAGGAAGGTAAGGTTTCCTGATGTAGCACTCCAATAAATATGTCAAGAAGCATGGTTTCCTGCCATATGGATCCACCGAAAAGTAAAGGGCCATTATTGGGCGACACAGAGAGGTGTGGAGAAGCATTCCAAGATAAGCCACAGATCCAGTGCTAATGGCCCAGTATCAAAAGGTAGTAACTAGAATTGACTTACCTCTCACATAGACAAATCCATGGCCCTGTATCAAAAGGTAGGAACTAGAATTGACTTACATCTCGCATAGACAGTAAAGGGCCGTACACACGATTGGGCTTTTTGACAACAAACATGCAAATTAGCTGTTTTGGAGCAACATCCGACCGCGTGTACGCTCCATCGGACAAACTTTTTCTGTTTCCATCGGACTTTTGTTGGCTGTGCGAACGGACAAACTTTCCGGCAACAAAATTCCGATGGAGCAAAGTCCGATCATGTGTACACAAAAGCATCGGACTTTTGTACAAACTACAGTACGCAGCCATGAGAATGTTGCGCTGGTTCTCGGCGGCAGGGTACTGTACATCTCGCGCTAGCTGCAATAGTAAAAACACATTTTCCTACTGCGGCGGGCGCGAGAGGGAATTCCCCTCTGGAGAATACCAAGCCCTTCGGTCTGGTATGGATTTTAGGGGTAACCCGCTACGCTGAAAAAACAGCGTGGGGGTCCCCCCAAAATCCATACCAGACCCTTATCTTAGCATGCAGCCTGGCCTGTCAGGAAAGGGGGTGGGGACGAGCGAGCGTCCCCCTCCTGAGCCGTACCAGGCCGCATTCCCTCAACATGGGGGGTGGGTGCTTTGGGGGAGGGGGGTGCCCTGTGGCCCCCCCACCCCAAAGCACCTTGTGCCCATGTTGATGAGGACAAGGGCCTCTTCCCGACAACCCTGGCCGTTTGTTGTCGGGGTCTGCGGGCGGGGGGACTTATCAGAATCCGGGAGCCCCCTTTAATAAGGGGGCCCCCAGATCCCGGCCCCCCCACCCTATGTGAATGAGTATGGGGTACATTGTTCCCCTACCCATTCACCTAGGGAAAAAAGTGTCAATAAAAAACACAGTACACAGGTTTTTAAAGTAATTAGGCAGCTCCAGGGGTCTTTTTCCAACTTCGGGGGTCCTTTCCGACTTCGGGGGTCCTCTTCCGACGTCTTCTCCCGATGTCCGCATCTTCTGCCGGCTCCACCGCTATCTTCTGCCGCTCTTTTTCCAGCGGTGGCCCGGACTTCTGGATCGTCTTCTTCCCTCTTCTCTTCCAGAGATGTTGACACGATGCTCTCTCCAGCTGTAATGCTGTCGGGGGGGGGGGGGGGGGGGGGGGGGGGCGGAGTCAGCGCCTATAAGTCATAGCAGAGTGCACAGACAGCATTGCAGCCGGAGAGAGCATCGTGTCAACATCTCTGGAAGAGAAGAGGGAAGAAGACGATCCAGATATCTGGGCTCCTCTGCTAGCAAAAGAGCGGCAAAAGAGCAGAAGCTAGCGGAGGAGCCCGGCAGAAAGAACAAGGCACCGGAGAAGAACCAGAGATCGCGGAGACGACACCGGAGAGAGGGAGAAGACGCTGGAGAGACCCCAGAAGTAGGAAGAAGACCCCCGAAGACGGAAGAAGACGTCGGAGCTGCCTAATAAATTAATTTTAAAACCTGTGTAGTGTGTTTTTTTTGATTGACAATTTTTCCCCCCGTGTATGGGTAGGGGTACGCTGTACCCCATACTCATTCACATAGGGTGGGGGGCCGGGATCTGGGGGCCCCCTTATTAAAGGGGGCTCCCGGATTCCGATAAGCCCCCCCCCCGCCCGCAGACCCCGACAACCAAGGGCCAGGGTTGTCGGCAAGAGGCCCTTGTCCTCATCAACATGGGGACAAGGTGCTTTGGGGTGGGGGGGCCGCAGGGCACCCCCTTCCCCAAGGCACCCACCCCCCATGTTGAGGGCATGCGGCCTGGTACAGCTCAGGAGGGGGGGGCACGCTGGCTCGTCCCCACCCCCTTTCCTGACCAGCCGGGCTGCGTGCTCGGATAGGGGTCTGGTATAGATTTGGGGGGGACCCCCACGCCATTTTTTTTGGCGTAGGGGGTTCCCCTTAAAATCCATACCAGACCTAAGGGCCTGGTATGCCCCTGGAGGGGAACCCATGCCGGATTTTTATTTAAAATTTGGCGTGGAGTTCTCGCTCAAGATTCATACAAAACACAGTGCCTGGCATTGGCGGGGATCCCCGCACCAGTGTGAACCCGGCTCACAAGGCGTCAATCTCGCCAATAAAAAGTGGCGAGATTGACACAATATCAGACGACAATACAGAAGTTGACCAAAGGGTGGTGGTAAAGAGCTGAAAAACCACGTGATTTGGTGAAAGTTGGCTGGAAAAGTCCTGTCGTCTGTATGCAAGACAAACTTCTAGCCAACGCCCTTTGTACAAAAATCCAAGGGAAAGTTTGTACAAAGTCCTATCGTGTGTATGGGGCTTAAGAGTGGAAGAATTTGCAGAGGGTGGAGCAGAATGGCTGGTGACATTCATCAGGAAATGCCCCTTTTCCTGACAGGAGACGTCTGCATCCTTAGGGAAAGGGAAATTCTTTGCCTACCAGCTAATATTTAACATGATCAGAAAGTCTTTGCCAAAAAGTGTTAGTTAGTGCTTCATTGTTCTAGGCACATTTGGCCAGGGTCCAAAATTGTATCTCATAACGGCGCGTGGTCATGCTACCTTGGTGAAGGTGTAGGAGGGAACAAGCAGCTTAGGAGGTATGTCCAGATTTGTCAAAGTAATAAGGCAGCATGGAATTCTGGGAAGTTGCAGACTGGGAAACTGCCTCTGTCCCAGAAGGGAGAAGCCTAGGTCAGAGTATCTCCAGCTAAGAGGGAGACTGCGCAGGCCAACTTGGAGTGCTGACTGGGGAAATTTTGGGGCCGCAGTTCAAAGTGGATTCCGCAATGTACTATGAAGCCCTAGTGGCCCTTAGGATTCCCAGAGTAATGAGGAGGTGGTGAAAGATGTAGAGTTGAGAAGGAACTTGAGTTTGTAAATGCAGAGGGCATGAAGGTGTTCTAGAGGTGGTCAGTGCACCCATGGAGGCTTGCAGAGGGTCTGCGGCACTTTCAGCTAGCTTGACAAGTCTTCTAGAGTATCAGTGGTAGGCAAGGGGCACCAGGGAAGGGTTCATAATAAGCTCGAGCATTTTTTCTCAATCCAAGATAAAGACCCTGCTTTTTGGTGCAGCTTCTTTCCCCGAGAATGGAGTTTAAGAGGTAGCTGGTGTTCTGGCAGGGACACCCTCACAAAAGTTTGGGCTTAGTTGCAGGCTACCCCTCAAGTCATTCAACAGGTAGTCATATACACAAAGGAGGGTAGGTGCTAGGTAATAAGGAACTGGAAGGTGAGAGAGACCAGGGGCAACTGGAAGTAGAGATTATTCTGGAGGCTGCAAATGTTGGCATGGTGCAGCAGCAGCTCAGACTGTGGATGTCATGGAGCCGCAGTTGCTGAGATGGCACTTGAATGAAGCAGAGTGCACAGGAGCAGCAAAGTTGTGGGTGCTTCATAGGCTACAACAGCAGGGGTGCCTGCGAATGCAGCTGAGACTGCAAAGACTGCAAACCCTGAGCAGCTAGGCTGAGGGTGCTGCAGCTGTCAAACAGTGATAGAGAAACAAAAACCTTTGGTAGCTGAGGGGAGCAATTTGGACAGTGACTGCACAACTTGCCTGCGTTCATATAGAGGATACAGTCAACATGGCATATGCAAACCTGTCAGTGAGTATCCAACTACTAGTCTATGTGTTTTGCTCTCTTCTCTGTAGAACTAATGTATTGCAGAAATAGTCTTGCATGTCTGACATAACCATATAGTGGTGCAGTAACTATTAAATTAAGCAAATAAACAACTGATCACTAAAGTTTGCAGAACTATGTTGTATTTGTTTCTTGCATAGGCTGCGCTAGCTCTTTGCATAGTAAATCAACAATAACATGACCTGGGTGCCCAAAACTTTGCATATGCCTGTACACTGTATTAGCAGGCACATTTGCAATTCATTTTCTTTCAGTGCAATTAGATCTGCCCTGTAAGGAGTCCTACACACAGTAAGGAAGTTCCCATGTAGTCACAATGAGCTCATTTAGTAATCATAACTCCTGCTAGAGTTAGACACACGTGACAGCTTCTTCTCTGTTTTATATAAAGTTTTCTGGCATATATGCATGAACAGGATCTAATGTATAAACTTGGTTCAAACTAACATTACAAATGTATGTTAACAGATTTGATCCAGCTATGAACATTTTAATTTATTTTTTGGGTAAAAAGAATTTATATATTATACACACACACACTTCAAGGTCCACTCACTATCTTTAAATTTAAGGGCTTTCTGTCATGGTTTACTTAAAAGAAAAAAGTTCCACAGCAAGGTTTCCAACACCACTTCAAAACAACAAAAAACTGGTGTAGACTTCCTATGGTTATTCGGCCAGACCGTCCAGTCTGTCGCCACACAGACTATCACACACAGGCATCAGCCTGGTCAAATGCAGACACTTTAAGAGCTGTATCGGGCGGCATTCAGTTCATGTGTATGTCTGCCGGGAGGGCTTCTGTCGAAGGGGCATGACCGAAAATGGTCTGCCAATCGGCATCTGATTAGCACTCTTAGCTGATGGCTGAGAGCACTGACCGTTGTGTTCTAGTGGTGGAGCGGGCCATCCCCCGTCAAAACAAAATAGCTCAGTGGGGGGAGATCATTGTAAGAACATCAGATAGTCAGTACAACGGCTCGTCCTGAGCACTTCAGTTTTTTCTTCATTCAGCCTGCTGGATTGAATGAAAAAAGAAATGCTAGTGTGTACCAGGACTTTAGTGCTTCCTTGTCTCATGACTTTCTCCTGGAGAAAAAAGAAGCCTCATAAAAGATCCCAAACAAAAGAACCTGTGCACTACATCATAGTCAGCAGGGCACTGACTACTATGTAAAAACATGCACCCAGGAATGGAGGCTTTATCCCATTCATGGCCTCCAGGTCCAGGACCCAAGGCAGAACTAACTAAGCTCTCAGAAAGCAAAAAAAAAAAAAAAAATAATAATTATATACACACACACACACACACACAGTGGGGCAAAAAAAGTATTTAGTCAGCCACCAATTGTGCAAGTTCTCCCACTTAAAAAGATGAGAGACGCCTGTAATTGTCATCATAGGTATACCTCAACTATGAGAGACAAAATGTGGAAACAAATTCAGACAATCACATTGTCTGATTTTTGAAAGAATTTATTTGAAAATTATGGTGGAAAATAAGTATTTGGTCACCTACAAACAAGCAAGATTTCTGGCTCTTGCAGACCTGTATCTTCTTCTTTAAGAGGCTCCTCTGTCCTCCACTCATTACCTGTATTAATGGCACCTTTTTGAACTTGTTATCAGTATAAAAGACACCTGTCCACAACCTCAAACAGTCACACTCCAAACTCCATTATGGTGAAGACCAAAGAAAAATCCCAGAACCACACGGGGGACCTAGTGAATGACCTGCAGAGAGCTGGGACCAACATAACAAAGACTACCATTAATAACACACTATGCCATCAGGGACTCAGATCCTGCAGTGCCAGACCTGTCCCCCTGCTTAAGCCAGTACATGTCCGGGCCCATCTGAGGTTTGCTAGAGAGCATTTGGATGATCCGAAAGAGGATTGGGAGAATGTCATATGGTCAGATGAAACCAAAGTAGAACTGTTTGGTAGAAACACAATTAGTCGTGTTTGGAGGAGAGAGAATGCTGAGTTGCAACCAAAGAACACCATACCTACTGTGAAGCATGGGGGTGGCAACATCATGCTTTGGGGCTGTTTCTCTGCAAAGGGAACAGGACGACTGATCCGTGTACATGAAAGAATGAATGGGGCCATGTATCGTGAGATTTTGGGTGCAAACTTCCTCCCATCAGCAAGGGCATTGAAGATGAAACGTGGCTGGGTCTTTCAGCATGACAATGATCCCAAACACACCGCCCGGGCAACGAAGGAGTGGCTTCGTAAGAACGTAAGAAGCATTTCAAGGTCCTGGAGTGGCCTAGCCAGTCTCCAGATCTCAACCCATAGAAAACCTTTGGAGGGAGTTGAAAGTCTGTTTTGCTCAACGACAGCCCCAAAACATCACTGCTCTAGAGGAGATCTGCATGGAGGAATGGGCCAACATACCAGCAACAGTGTGTGACAACCTTGTGAAGACTTACAGAAAACGTTTGACCTCGGTCATTGCCAACAAAGGATATATAACAAAGTATTGAGTTGAACTTTTGATATTGACCAAATACTTATTTTCCACCGTAATTTGCAAATAAATTCTTTTCAAAAATCAAACAATGTGATTGTCTGGATTTGTTTCCACATTTTGTCTCTCATATTTGAGGTATACCTATGATGACAATTACAGGCCTCTCTCATCTTTTTAAGTGGGAAAACTTGCACAATTGGTGGCTGACTAAATACTTTTTTTGCCTGTGTGTGTGTGTGTGTGTAATATATATATATATATATAAAAGACGGGAGTCATGCTCCGATGCAATTCTTTTTTACGTGTTTTTTTACAAAAATGTACAAATATGCAAGCCACTGTACAGTTGTGAGCAACACTGCTCTTCATCAGGCTTATCTGGCTGTGTGTAACATGCTATTACAAAAATCGTACCTTTATCCAAAACCCAAGGTGTTCCCCACAGGTGTACAACCCAATTATCCAATCAATTAGATCCAGACTTAAATTAACCCCATAATACTACGTGATAAACCAATCAACAAACACAGATGAGTGTATTAACAAGAGTATGAATAAGTAGAAAAGGTAGAAAAATTCTATCATCGGAGGAGGTAGGACTGATCAATCGCGGCCTCTCCTTTTGCCCCAAAAGCTATTTAGATTCTTTCCAACTTGACCAAGACCTTTATAGATTGTTTCGTAATATAAGGTGGAAGGTACATTTTATCCATAGACCTTTACATATGGGGAACCAGTGGGGGATTCATTGGATTGTAAGGCACTTGGTTTAGTGATGAAATTGAAATCAGTTCCACTTACATCTTATGCCCCAGTTGAAACTTTTGTTAAGAAGGTCACTTGAGAGGTGAAAGATCTGATCTCCCGAGTTGACTACATGGATCATACACCAAACAACCTGTCACAGCAAGAAAGGCTAGCCTTGAAAAGTTTAACCAAACGTGACGATATAGTATTGAAGCCAGCTGACAAAGGGGGTACAGTAGTGATCATGGATCCACAAATGTATGAAGATGAAATATGTTGTCAGTTAAATGATCAAACTGTATACAAAAAGGTCACTGCTGACCCCACATGGGGTATAAGGAAACAATTAGAAAACATTTTGAAACCTGCAATAAAAGTGGGGTTAATCGCCCGGGACCTATTCAAATTTTTGTTACCATCCCACACACGGATCCGAGTCCTGTATATGCTGCCGAAAATACACAAAGACAGTCAATCTCCGCCAGGACGTCCCATAGTCTCGGAGAGAGACTATCTTTGTTCCAAAGGTAAAATTTTGTCCCCCCTTGTAAAGAACATTAAATCGTACATTAGGGATACTAATGATTTTCTATTAAAAATCAGGGAAGAACCTATATGCCACGGAGATGAGATCCTGGTTACTTGGGATGCCACGAGCCAATACACCTTTATCCCACATCAGGCTGGGATTGATGCAGCGATTGGACTCATTAGAAACAGCAATGAATACTCTGATGCTCAAGTAGTGTTAATTGAGAAATTGTTTCATGTTGTGCTGTTTAATAACTATTTTTTGTTTAAGGAACAATTCTACATGCAACTCAATTGAGTTGCGATGGGCTCCAATGTTGCTCCGCCATACGCTTGTTCATTTATGAATGAATTTGAACACAAATATATTTTCATAAATGAATTGTTTCAGAGGTACTGCGCCACCTGGTGGTGCTACATAGATGATGTTTTTGCAATATGGCGGGGTAGCATTAAATCCTATAAGTTATTTGATGAGATGCTGAATGGGTTTTGCTCAGACATACAATTTAAAATTAACATTGGCGGTAATTCTATTCCTTTTCTGGATACAAGGATTTATATAGATCGGGGTCAGATTGACTCCCACCTATACATAAACCCACAGATAGGAACCAACTTTTACTATTTAATAGCTACCATCCACAGCACGTGTTTAAATCGATCGTGAGGAGTCAACTGCTGAGGGTTAAACGTATTGTCATTAATGAGATAGTAAGGGAAACAAGATTACAAGAGATGTGCCAAAAATTCAGGGAACGTGGTTATCCAGAGAGGATGATTATACAGGATTTGATTAAAATTCAACATAAGGATGTAACTTTTACCTTTAGGAAATGTAAACAGGAGAGACCAAGGTTGCCATTTATTTTTCAGTTCCATAGTTACAGTGAAAAAATCTTTAGTATTATTAAGAAACATTGGCCCCTTCTAAAATTGTCTTATCCCCAGATAGACATTTTACAACAAGTTCCCATGAGAGCCTATCAGCGTGATAAGACTCTAAGGGACTCTCTAGTCAGATCTGAGTTTAAGGCCAGCACACACGAAACAAAAATGACATTCCTGGGGAAAAAAAAGAAAGGGATGTTTTCCCTGTTTAAGTTGCATCCAATGCAACTTACTACTTAAAGGTGATCATTACACTCATCCTACTAGTGGAGAAAAGGTAGTAATTAATGGCTTCCACACATGCCAATCCTCATATGTGGTATATATCCTCACATGCCCCTGCAGTTTGATATATGTCGGAGAAACAATCCAAAAGATCAAGGATAGAATAGCCCAACACCGCAGCACAATAAGGCATAAACAGCCCAGTTTACAGGTATCGAGACATTTCCTAGAAAAGGGACATAAAGAATCTGATCTGCACTTCATGGTATTAGAGGAAGTATCCAGGGATAAAAGAGGGGGTGACAGAATTTTGAAACTCAAGAAAAGGGAGGTATGGTGGAACAACAAGTTACAGTCTCTTCATCCAAATGGAATGAATAGAGACTATGATCTGTATCTATTCCTATAAACATGGATTGGGATTTATACAATCACATTTTTCTTCCCTAGATTCAATGGAAACGATACAGGATTTGAAACAGGGGAATCTTCTTGAAGATGATGATTACATGGAAAAAATACTGAGAATTATCATATATTATAACATTTAATTGCTGTCAATAACTTCTTAGAGAGCGGAGTGGGATGTCAGGTTTTCACAATATAAGATGTAGTGGCGTGGTTGTTATGGGTTTTGTTCCCGAATTGATCATTACAGTCTTATATGGACTATATGTATGTAGATTCTCCCTCTCCTCTTTTTCTACCTTTTCTACTTATTAATACTCTTGTTATTACACTCATCTGTGTTTGTTGATTGGTTTTATCACATAGTAAAATGGGGTTAATTTAAGTCTGGATCTAATTGATTGGATAATTGGGTTGTGCACCTGTGGGGAACACCTTGGGTTTTGGATAAAGGTATGATTTTTGTAATAGCATGTTACACACAGCCAGATAAGCCTGATGAAGAGCAGTGTTGCTCGCAACTGTACAGTGGCTTGCATATTTGTACATTTTTCTGTATCTTCCAATCATCAGGTATTGTCAAATCATGTAAATCAGCAACAGCAGTTGCGAGCATCCCTGCTCTTCCTCAGGCTGTCTGGCAATGTGTAACATACTACAAACACCTTCCTCCATACATATATATTTATACACACATACATACACACATATATTTTTTTACTTTTTTAAATACTCTAACTATAATGTGTTATATTACTGTATATGTGCAATCCCTAAGATTTTCAAGTAATCAGCTGTGAGGAACAGTGACATCTACTGTGCCTTCCCAGAAGTGTCAGGAGCCAGGGTCAAGCTAACTTTTTATTTTTTGTAAAACTTTAGTTTTAATTAGGAATTTCACTCTGGATGGTAACAGTTCATTTTATATGGAGTCTGCTATATGCATTATTGTTTACTACCTATTTAAACTCTTTATATTACAAATAAAGAAGTATTACAGGATACTTTTATGGCACTTTGCAAAGCACTGTCTGATTGTATGTTGACTGCTTTTGTGAGTGGCAAATGTTTCTGTCTTATGAGCCCTTTCCTGCTAGCATTCTATAACTCATTCAGATGTGTTTGTATAATCTGATCGCCTGCTACTCCGGTTTATTCACCAAAAAGGATATTGAAAATATTCACATCATTGCAGAAATCAGCTGGATGCAAAGTTAACCGATATTGAGTGCCCTCCTCCGCTATCAATGGTAATGACTTACAACACCACTACACTAATGCAAACCTCTACTGGATAAAACAGTTCTAAGGTAAAATACTGGCAGATAGTAGACATAAAGAGGAGCCACGCCACACCTTTTATTCTGTCAAAATAAGCCTCTTGACAGCACAGGTTGAAATAACTGAAAGACCCATTAAAGCGGGGTTCCGCTCAAATTTTTAACTTAATCTTACCCCCTCAGTTAATTGCATAGATGTTCAAATTCCGCACGAAATTTTTTTTTATCGCTGTAATTACCTTTATATTGTACTTTATTGTGGCACTTCCTGTCTCTCCTCCCATGGGAGTAGGCGTGTTTATTGCCTTTCCCCGGCGCCGCAGTGTCTCCTGGGAGCTTAGTGTCAGGCTTCCCAAGATTCAGTGCGGGAACAATGATCATGCGCGTGAACAAGTTGTGAATGAACAGCATTCACCACATCCAGGAAATCAATGCTTGTGGCCAGGGGCGTTGCTAGGTGGCAAAAAGACCAGGGGCTTCAGCCCGAAGTCAGAGCCCGGCACCGGGGGGGATGATGGGGTGGCGGGCGGTGCGGTTGTATGGAGGGGGGGTGTTACCTACCTGACACGCACTGACCTACCTGACCCACACTGACCTACCTGGCTGACATACACTGACCTACCTGACACGCACTGACTGCTGATCTAATGGGTCACCAGCAGTCAGCACCCCCTCTACATTAGCTCAGAGTCCCCTTACATCAGCACCCCCCTTAGAGATCTCTATTAGATCAGTGACCCCTCCCCCCATCAGTGTCCCCTGCCCCTTAAGACCCCCATTAGACTGCTTTACCGAGAGCCATTTAGAGTCAGGAAGTGTGGAAGCCGGAGTTTGGGGGTGGAGCGAAGCTGCTCTTCTGTAGTGCCATTTTCCTTCCATTGTCGGCAAGACACATTTGAACTGGTACACTCACTCACAGGGCCGCTGTTGGGAATCATGGGACCTCCACCCCCTGAGGGGGGGAAAGAGGTGGGGGAAGGGGGGTGAGTGAAAGGGGGGAGGAGGCAGGAGAGAGAGGGGGTGGCTGACACAGAGGCAGGGGGGTGCTGACAGAAAGGGGGGTGCTGACAGAAAGGGGGGTGTTGACAGAGGGGGGGTGCTGACAGAGGGGGGGTGCTGACAGAGGGGGTGCACTGCTGACAGAGAGGGGGTGCTGACAGAGGGAGGGTGCTGACAGAGGGGGGGGTGCTGACAGAGAGCGTGTGGGCTGACAGGGGGGGGGGGTGCTGAGAGAGAGGGGGGACGCTGAGAGAGAGGGGGGACGCTGAGAGAGAGGGTGTGGGCTGACAGAGAGGGGGGTGCTGACAGAGAGGGGGTGGTGCTGACAGAGAGGGGGGGTGCGCTGAGAGAGGGGGGGACGCTGAGAGAGAGGGGGGGCGCTGAGAGAGAGGGGGGCGCTGAGAGAGAGGGGGGCGCTGAGAGAGAGGGTGTGGGCTGACAGAGAGGGTGTGGGCTGACAGAGAGGGTGTGGGCTGACAGAGAGGGGGTGGTGCTGACAGAGAGGGGGTGGTGCTGACAGAGAGGGGGTGGTGCTGACAGAGAGGGGGTGGTGCTGACAGAGAGGGGGTGGTGCTGACAGAGAGGGGGTGGTGCTGACAGAGAGGGGGTGGTGCTGACAGAGAGGGGGTGGTGCTGACAGAGAGGGGGTGGTGCTGACAGAGAGGGGGTGGTGCTGACAGAGAGGGGGAGTGCTGACAGAGAGGGGGAGTGCTGACAGAGAGGGGGAGTGCTGACAGAGAGGGGGTGGTGCTGACAGAGAGGGGGAGTGCTGACAGAGAGGGGGAGTGCTGACAGAGAGGGGGAGTGCTGACAGACAGGGGGGGTGCTGACAGAGAGGGGGAGTGCTGACAGAGAGGGGGAGTGCTGACAGAGAGGGGGGGTGCTGACAGAGAGGGGGGTGCTGACAGAGAGGGGGGGGTGCTGACAAAGAGGGGGTGGTGCTGACGGAGGGGGGGTGCTGAGAGAGAGGGGGGACGCTGAGAGAGAGGGGGGACGCTGAGAGAGAGGGGGGACGCTGAGAGAGAGGGGGGACGCTGAGAGAGAGGGTGTGGGCTGACAGAGGGAGGGGGGTGCTGACAGAGAGGGGGAGTGCTGACAGAGAGGGGGTGGTGCTGACAGAGAGGGGGTGGTGCTGACAGAGAGGGGGTGGTGCTGACAGAGAGGGGGTGGTGCTGACAGAGAGGGGGTGGTGCTGACAGAGAGGGGGTGGTGCTGACAGAGAGGGGGTGGTGCTGACAGAGAGGGGGTGGTGCTGACAGAGAGGGGGTGGTGCTGACAGAGAGGGGGAGTGCTGACAGAGAGGGGGAGTGCTGACAGAGAGGGGGAGTGCTGACAGAGAGGGGGAGTGCTGACAGAGAGGGGGGGTGCTGACAGAGAGGGGGAGTGCTGACAGAGAGGGGGAGTGCTGATAGAGAGGGTGTGGGCTGACAGAGAGGGGGAGTGCTGACAGAGAGGGGGAGTGCTGACAGAGAGGGGGAGTGCTGACAGAGAGGGGGGGTGCTGACAGAGAGGGGGGGTGCTGACAGAGAGGGGGGTGCTGACAGAGAGGGGGGGGTGCTGACAAAGAGGGGGTGGTGCTGACGGAGGGGGGGTGCTGAGAGAGAGGGGGGACGCTGAGAGAGAGGGGGGACGCTGAGAGAGAGGGGGGACGCTGAGAGAGAGGGTGTGGGCTGACAGAGGGAGGGGGGTGCTGACAGAGAGGGGGTGGTGCTGACAGAGAGGGGGTGGTGCTGACAGAGAGGGGGTGGTGCTGACAGAGAGGGGGTGGTGCTGACAGAGAGGGGGTGGTGCTGACAGAGAGGGGGTGGTGCTGACAGAGAGGGGGTGGTGCTGACAGAGAGGGGGTGGTGCTGACAGAGAGGGGGTGGTGCTGACAGAGAGGGGGTGGTGCTGACAGAGAGGGGGTGGTGCTGACAGAGAGGGGGAGTGCTGACAGAGAGGGGGAGTGCTGACAGAGAGGGGGAGTGCTGACAGAGAGGGGGGGTGCTGACAGAGAGGGGGGGTGCTGACAGGGTGTGGGCTGACGGGGGGGGGTGCTGAGAGAGAGGGGAGGTGCTGACAGAGAGGGGAGGTGCTGACAGAGGGGGGGGTGCTGACAGGGTGTGGGTGGGGGGTGCTGAGAGAGGGGGGTCGCTGAGAGAGAGGAGGTCGCTGATAGAGAGGGTGTGGGCTGACAGAGAGGGGGGTGCACTGCTGACAGAGAGGGGGGGCTGACGGGGGGGTGGGCTGACAGAGAGGGGGTGGTGCTGACAGAGGGGGGAGTGCTGACAGAGAGGGGGTGGTGCTGACAGAGAGGGGGTGGTGCTGACAGAGAGGGGGTGGTGCTGACAGAGAGGGGGTGGTGCTGACAGAGAGGGGGTGGTGCTGACAGAGAGGGGGAGGTGCTGACAGAGAGGGGGAGTGCTGACAGAGAGGGGGAGTGCTGACAGAGAGGGGGAGTGCTGACAGAGAGGGGGAGTGCTGACAGAGAGGGGGGGTGCTGACAGAGAGGGGGGGTGCTGACAGGGTGTGGGCTGACGGGGGGGGGGTGCTGAGAGAGGGGGGACGCTGAGAGAGAGGGGAGCACTGATAGAGAGGGTGTGGGCTGACAGAGAGGGGGGTGCACTGCTGACAGAGAGGGGGGGGGCTGATGGAGGGGTGGGCTGACAGAGAGGGGGTGGTGCTGACAGAGGGAGGGTGGTGCTGACAGAGGGGGGGTGTTGACAGGGGGGGTGTTGACAGAGACGGTGTGGGCTGACAGAGAGGGGGGTGCTGACAGGGGGGTGGGCTGACAGAGAGGGGGTGTGCTGACAGAGAGGGGGTGTGCTGACAGAGAGGGGGAGTGCTGACAGAGAGGGGGAGTGCTGACAGGGGGGAGTGCTGACAGAGAGGGGGTGTGCTGACAGAGAGGGGGAGTGCTGACAGAGAGGGGGGTCGCTGAGAGAGAGGAGGTCGCTGATAGAGAGGGTGTGGGCTGACAGAGAGGGGGGTGCACTGCTGACAGAGAGGGGGGGCTGACAGGGGGGGTGGGCTGACAGAGAGGGGGTGGTGCTGACAGAGAGGGGGGGATGCTGACAGAGAGGGGGGGTGCTGACAGAGAGGGGGGGTGCTGACAGAGAGGGGGGGTGCTGACAGAGAGGGGGGGTGCTGACAGAGAGGGGGGGTGCTGACAGAGAGGGGGAGTGCTGACAGAGAGGGGGAGTGCTGACAGAGAGGGGGGGTGCTGACAGCGAGGGGGGGTGCTGACAGAGAGGGGGGGGTGCTGACAGAGAGGGGAGGTGCTGACAGAGAGGGGAGGTGCACTGCTGACAGAGAGGGGGGGCTGACGGGGGGGTGGGCTGACAGAGAGGGGGTGGTGCTGACAGAGGGGGGTGGGCTGACAGAGAGGGGGTGGTGCTGACAGAGAGGGGGTGGTGCTGACAGAGGGGGTGGTGCTGACAGTGAGGGGGGTGGGCTGACAGTGAGGGGGGTGCTTACAGAGGGGGTGCACTGCTGACAGAGGGGGGTGCTGACAGAGGAGGGGTGTACTGACAGAGAGGGGGGCAGTGACAGAAAGGGGTGGGCTTACACAAAGGGGCGGGATGACAGAGGGGTGGGCTTACAGAGAGTGGCACGCTGACAGACTAGTGGAAGGGCAGATAACAGAGAGACCTCAGTCAGGTGGAGACACAGCGCGCGCCAGGCAGGGAGGCGGGGCTCCGGGCGGCCACGATCACCCACAGTCCAGCCCCTCCCCGCCTCCGTCAGGAGGAGACACAGCGCGCGCCAGGCAGGGAGGCGGGGCTCCGGGCGGCCGCGATCACCCACAGTCAAGCCCCTACCCGCCTCCACATGTGACCAGTCAGCAGCTCCACCGGGCCGATCACAGACCCTTATGTCTTCCTCCTGCACAGCCAATCAGGGAGCGCCCGCTGCCCAGCTAAGCGCTCGTACAGGCTGTATGTAATATAACACTGATGGCGGCGCGCACGGGAATCGGAATGCGCCGCTCTTGATCTTGCAGTTTTGGCCACTGCGCTTAGACACTCGGGGCTATTGGCCCCACATTCGGGGGTCAAGCCTCAATAGCCCCCCCTTAAGGACGCCTATGCTTGTGGGCTTCACATGCCCACAAGCAAGATGGAAACAGCCAGCATCACATTTTTAAAGTTATTCTTCAGTACGAAAAATAGACAGAGCCGGAAATATTACACCCAAACTGAGTATTATTTTGGGATTAGCAAAGTGTCTCAATGACCTAAAAAAAAAAAAAAAAAAAAAAAAAAGTATTGGTCGCCGGACTCCCGCTTTAACTGAAATATTGGTAGAGTTGGCAAGCCCCCACCTTCCCTATTTAACAGCTCAAGGTGCCTGAGCAACCTATCTTCATAGGTTCAGGAACATCTCATGTGACAATGCTCAGGTCTTGTGACGGCCAAGGTATTATTTGTGATATTTGAAATGGAGCTTTTGGAGACTGCGGCAAAGATAATCGCAATATGAAAGGTAAGGTCTGGCACATGATGTCTAGTATTTGCCAAACAGCTTAGAATATTTTATCCACAGCAACTCAAAACAAATAAATACTTTTTTTTAATAAAATGTATACATGTATGTTGTTGTTCCATTTCTATATTAATCACAATTGAGTGTGGACATTTACATGTAGAAAGGTTGAAGGACCTTACCCACACACTTGATGAGTAACATTTTACAGGTATGACTATTCCACTAACATTAGGATTAATTGGTATTCTTTCATTTGTATTCATTTTCAGTTCCAGAAAGAGTATTCACATACAGAATGTGCAAACATCGACAAAAATGTTGAAGGGTAAGATGCTTGGCATGGTATATGTGTCATAAAGAAACTGGAAGTAGGAAGCACGGGGTGGAGGGAAATAGAACATTTGCTTCCAGACCCCAGTGATCCCTAGGAGAGGTAAACTAGGAGAGAAAGAAGGGTGAAAGAAAGAAAAGGGGATGGGTGGGCAGTGTACAGTTTGTGAAGGGGGGTGGGGAGGGAGTTATGTAGGTAGCCATGGAAAAACATTGTTCACAGATTCAGAGTGGAAGGGAGAATGCAATTCAAGAACATGGCTGGTGAAACCAAGTGTTTTACTTCCATAAAGGGAAGCAACAAATAGAAAGGCCACAGTAAATATATGCGTAACAAGTTTAAATAGGGTTATTGTACATACTCCATAATCAACTGGCTTCATACTTATGTGTTGCGGTAATATACTATACAGCACACCTGCTTTGCACTGCACTACTACACCACACAGTAAAGAATTACTGTGGGTTGCTATATTCAGCCTTGGAAAAAAGCTTGCAAGGGTGCAGGTCGTCTGTCAGCTTGACTGACTCCCCAAAAAGTTCAATTTGCATCTTCAAAGCTAAAATTTGCATATGCTCAGGTAGCCTAAAAGGTTACCCTGACCCAAAACTGACAGTTTATGTGTGCGTTATACATAAAAATCCAACCTGAGTAAGGAATAAAGCCTCGTACACACAGTACGATTGTTGGCAGGGGATTGTCTGTTGACAGACTATTGTCCTAAAATCTTACCGTTATTACGCTCCTTTTAACAATTGTTGTCCAATTTTCGGCCAACAAATGTTGGATGGCAGGCTAGTAAATTTTTGGCGCACAGCGGTTTGACATCAGACTTTCCTATGGTCAGTACACAAATCCGTCACACAAAAGTCAAAAGCATAAACACGCATGCTCGGAATCTATGCTCACCAAACACGAAATTAGCAGAAGGGGCCCAAAGGGTGGCGTTTAAGAGCTGAAATTCCTCGTAGTACGTCACTACATTCGTGTTTGTGGCACGACAATTGTGTACCGTTAGTATGCAAGACAAGATCCTGGCACGCGCCCTTTTGACAAAAATCAGACGCTCAGTTGGTCAACAATCGTACCGTGTGTACAAGGCTTAAGAGTAGAATGCAAATAGAAGGTGGTTGTTTTTTTTTTTTAGGGGTGGTGGCTGGAGCCCACCAGATCGGTTGACCAATTTCTGTTCCGGCTGCACCTGGAGTATGCTGTCCAGTTCTGGGCACCAGTCCTCAGGAAGGATGTACTGGAAATGGAGCGAGTACAAAGAAGGGCAACTAAGCTAATAAAGGGTCTGGAGGATATTAGTTATGAGGAAAGGTTGCGAGCACTGAACTTATTCTCTCAGGAGAAGAGACGCTTGAGAGGGGATATGATTTCAATTCATAAATACCATACAATCCCACAATAGGGATAAAACTTTTTCGCAGAAGGGAGTTTAATAAGACACGTGGCCACTCATAAAAATTAGAAGAAAAGAGGTTTAACCTTAAACTATGTAGAGGGTTCTTTACTGTAAGAGCGGCAAAGATGTGGAATTCCCTTCCACAGGCGGTGGTCTCAGCGGGGAGCATCGATAGTGTCATGAACAGGTGTGACCAGAACCGTGTGATCTGCGACAGAGGACACCCAAACGTATATAAGTGAAAATAATAATAATTTATTAAAGTAAGTGAGTAATATAGTACAACCAACTCCAATATGACACAGTGCAATAACCAACCACAGACAGATACCCACAAATAACAGACAGATAAGTACAATAAATGGGAAATACCAGTATCATAAATAATAGCCAGGCCAGGGTCATACACAGCAGATCAGCAGATGGACAGGGGATGTTCCAGAGACATAAACATAAGCCAGGCAAAGGTCATACACAGGGAGATCAGCAGATGGGGTTAGAACACAGGACAGGGAGAGGATGGATGGATCAGACTGCAGGCAGGGATGCAAGGTAACAGGTGGGGCAGGATAGGGATCTGGACAGGGAGACAGGATCAGGTTCAGGGCACAGGGCACAGGATCAGATCACTAGCAGGTCAGGAGGCAATGAAGAAATCAAGGCAAACATGTGAGTGCTTGCCGGGTATTTATAGGCCTGTGATTGGCCTCAAGTGACACCTGATTGTAGGAGGTACTGTCTGCTCCACACTGCCAGGATCCATCCGCTGGTGGACGCCAGTACTGCAGCCCAAAGATGACATAACATTAACAGGGAAAAGCTCTCCTGACAGTTCCAAACTGCCAGGAGACACCTGCTGGTGGACCTCAGTACTGCGTGCCAAATAACAGATATTACCAGCGGATGGAACATTTCCTGACAGTACCCCTCCCTCAAAGGAGCGGCCTCCGGACACTGCAACTGGTTGTAATTGTCCATAGTCTATGGCATCAAGCAGAACAACAGATGGGGGTACGTCAGGCTGGGCAACAGGCACTTCACGCTGGGCATCAGGCACATCAGGGCAGACAGCGGGCTCTGGGTCCTCGAGCTGGGCAGCAGGCTCTGGGTCCTCGAGCTGGGCAGCAGGCTCATCGGACTGGACAGCGGGTACCGAGACATCAGACCAGGCAGCAGGTACTGGACCTTCAGACTGGGCAGCAGACACAGGCGCTGGCACATCAGGCAGAACAGGTGGTGGCACAACAGGCTGAATGACGGGTGCATCAGACTGGACAGTAGTCACTGGAGCGTCAGACTGGAACATGGACACTGGGATGTCAGCCTGGAACATGGACACTGGGATGTCAGACTGGAACATGGACACTGGGATGTCAGACTGGAACATGGACACTGGGATGTCAGACTGGAACATGGACACTGGGATGTCAGACTGGAACATGGACACTGGGATGTCAGACTGGAACATGGACACTGGGATGTCAGGCTGAGCAGCAGGCACTGGGACCTTAAACTGGGCAGCAGACGGTGGCACATCAGGCTGGGCAGCAGACGGTGGCACATCAGGCTGGGCAGCAGACGGTGGCACATCAGGCTGGGCAGCGGGCTCATCAAGCTGGGCAGCGGGCTCATCAAGCTGGAGAGCGGGCTCATCAAGCTGGAGAGCAGGCACTGGTACTTCTGGCTGCAACACTGGCACCTCAGGCTGGAGGGCAGGCGCCGAGACCTCAGGCTGGAGGGCAGGCGCCGAGACCTCAGGCTGGAGGGCAGGCGCCGAGACCTCAGGCTGGAGGGCAGGCGCCGAGACCTCAGGCTGGAGGGCAGGCGCCGAGACCTCAGGCTGGAGGGCAGGCGCCGAGACCTCAGGCTGGAGGGCAGGCGCCGAGACCTCAGGCTGGAAGGCAGGCGCCGAGACATCAGGCTGGAAGGCAGGCACCGAGACATCAGGCTGGAAGGCAGGCACCGAGACATCAGGCTGGAAGGCAGGCACCGAGACATCAGGCTGGAAGGCAGGCACCGAGACATCAGGCTGGAAGGCAGGCACCGAGACATCAGGCTGGAAGGCAGGCACTGGGATGTCAGACTGGGTTGGATTAGCTGGTGCGGAGGCAGGTTGGGTTACTGGCAGGATCGTCTTGGTTGGAAAAAACTTTCGTTTTTTCTTTGGCTTAGCCACTGAAGTTCTGTAGGTGAGGGGTGCAGCAGACTGGAAAGGAGGATTGGGATATGGCAGAGAAGAGGTAACAGTAGCTGGAGGAAGTTCCTGTGGGTTTGTGGGCAGCTGAGAAGAGGCAGGTGGGTTGAATGCAGGATAGGTGCAGCGGGTAGGGACAGGGTATTGATGTTTGGTGGGAAGCAGGGTATATTGGGCTGAAACGGAGGTTGCCATGGGTGAAGGGGAAAAAGACTCCTGGGCAGGCAGGTGTCTAATAGCAGGTCTGGGTTGTGAAGAGCTGACCGAGGCTGGAAATAATAAGTCTGACCATGCCTGTAGTACAGGTTGAACAAACGTGGGTTCACATACTGCCTGTCTAACCAGGGACTGCACCGAATCTATACAATCCCCTAGCAACTGTTTGGGACAAGCTGAATAATGCTCCAGAAAGTATACAGCATCATCCTCCAACAGCCATACCAGAGACTCCACCTGATCACTACTAAAGGGGGGAGAAAAATCATCACTTCCTTTAGGACTGCTAGACAAGGCTAGCTCAGCACACACCTGTATCAGGGGCTGAACGTTTTCAAACAGAAATCTACCCTGATCAACCAGAGAATGGGCCAGATGGATACACTCCAGGAGCTGATCCCTGGCCCACTCTTTCAATACCAGACGACAGTAGTTGTTATCCTCCAACACCAGTGAGGTAAGGAGAACAACTGTTTCTGATTGCATTTTAGTAGCAGTAACAGCACTACAATGGTTCCTTTGTGCAGTCACTTCTGGTCAGAGATGGCCTTGATTTACTGTCATGAACAGGTGTGACCAGAACCGTGTGATCTGCAACAGAGGACACCCAAATGTATATAAGTGAAAATATAATAATTTATTAAAGTAAGTGAGTAATATAGTACAACCAACTCCAATATGACACAGTGCAATAACCAACCACAGACAGAGACTCACAAATAACAATAGACAGATAAGTACAATAAATGGGAAATACCAGGACCATAAACAATAGCCAGGCCAGGCTCATACACAGCAGATCAGCAGATGGACAGGGGATGTTCCAGAGACATAAACGTAAGCCAGGCAAAGGTCATACACAGGGAGATCAGCAGATGGGGTTAGAACACAGGACAGGGAGAGGATGGATGGATCAGACTGCAGGCAGGGATGCAAGGTAACAGGTGGGGCAGGATAGGGATCTGGACAGGGAGACAGGATTAGGCACAGGGCACAGGATCAGATCGCTAGCAGGTCAGGAGGCAATGAAGAAATCAAGGCAAACATGTGAGTGCTTGCCGGGTATTTATAGGCTTGTGATTGGCCTCAAGTGACACCTGATTGTAGGAGGTACTGTCTGCTCCACACTGCCAGGATCCATCCGCTGGTGGACGCCAGTACTGCGGCCCAAAGATGACATAACATTAACAGGGAAAAGCTCTCCTGACAGTTCCAAACTGCCAGGAGACACCTGCTGGTGGACCTCAGTACTGCGTGCCAAATAACAGATATTACCAGCGGATGGAACGTTTCCTGACAGATAGTTTCAAAAAACGACCACAACATACAGGGATATACAATGTAATACTGACATGTAATCACACATATAGGTTGGACTTGATGGATTTTTTTCAACCTCACCTACTATATAACTACTATGTAACTATGCGACTGATTTTTAACAATGTGCAACTCCCTCTTTAGAATATATACAGTTGTGCTCATAAGTTTACATACACTGGTAGAATTTATGATTTCTTGGACATTTTTCAGAGAATGATAACACAAAAACTTTTCTTTCACTCATGGTTAGTGTTTGGCGGAAGCCATTTATTAGCAATCAACTGTGTTTACAGTTTTAAAATCATAATGGTAACAGAAACTACCCAAATGACCCTGATCAAAAGTTTACATACCCCAGTCGTTAATACCGTGTATTGCCCCCTTTAACATCAATGACAGCTTAAAGTCTTTTGTGGTATTTGTGGATGAGGCTCTTTATCTTCTCAGATGGTAAAGCTGTCAATTCCTCTTGGCAAAAAGCCTCCAGTTCCTGTAAATTCATGGGCTGTCCTGCATGAACTGCAAGTTTGAGATCTCCCCAGAGTGGCTCAATGATTTTGAGGTCAGGAGACTGAGATGGCAACTCCAGAACCTTCACTTTATTCTGCTGTAGCCAATGACAGGTCAACTTGGCCTTGTGTTTTGGACCATTGTCTTGTTGGAATGTCCAAGTACGTCCTATGCGCAGCTTCCTGGCTGATGAATGCAAATGATCTTCCAGTATTTTCTGATAACATACTGTATTCATCTTGCCAACAATTTTGACCAAATTTCCTGTGCCCTTGTAGCTCACACATCCCCAAAACATCAGTGATCCACCCCTGTACCTTTCATCATAGGCCTTGTTGACTTCTCTCCAAAACGTAGCGTTTATGGTTGTGGCCAAAAAGCTCAATTTTGGTCTCATCACTCCAAATGACTTTGTGGCAGAAGGTTTGAGGCTTGTCTCTGTGCTGTTTGGTGTATTGTAAGCGGGATACTTTGTGGCATTTACGTAGTAATGGCTTTCTTCTGGCGACTCGACCATGCAGCTCATCTTTCTTCAAGTGCCTCCTTAATGTGCATCTTGAAATAGCCACACCACATGTTTTCAGAGAGTCCTGTATTTCACCTGAAGTTATTTGTGGGTTTTTCTTTGCATCCCGAACAATTTGTGGCTGAAATCTTAGTTGGTCTACCTGACCATGGTTTGGTTTCAACAGAACCCCTCATTTTCCACTTCTTAATTAGAGTTTGAACACTGCTGATTGGCATTCTCAATTCCTTGCAGGGTGTATATAAATCAATGATTTTTTTTTTTTTTTTAAAAAAAAAAAAAAAAAAAAAAAATCTTGTGGTGTTCCAACGAAAAAAAAAAAAAAAAAAAAAGCATGAATGTTCCTAAAAAAATAAAAAAGAACATTTGGAAATTTTTTTTTTTTACTCACCTCTAAATGGCTGTTGCTAGGGGGTCCCTCGTAGTCTGCCTCCTTCAGTGCCTGGGCTGGTGACATCACTTCCCCTCGGCGCAGGAAAAGCTCAGCTCTGCCCCCTCCCTCTTGTCAATCATCTATTTATTTTAACAAATTGCTTTTGGAGTAAAAATCTATCTAAAGATAGTTTTCTATTTAAGATACATTAATAATTTAATTTAGTTTATTCAGCATGAAATTGAGCTTGGTTATGTAACATGAGGCTGTATATTCTGCAATATTTACATTTTTGGTAAACTCATTCAATGAATCCAAGCTCTGCAAGCTGAGAGAACATGCACTGCATTGATGCATTCACACAATTTCACAGTAACCATGAGATAAAACAAAGTTCAGGAATATTCCTTTATTCCACTGTTTTGCAACTCTATGTACACTACAAACTGTATGATTGAATCAGTTTTGGTGTTTTGCTATACCTGACAGATTATTCTAAATAGGAAATCTTCATTTTTTTTGCAAATATTAAGAATTCTAACTACCAGCAAGAATGAGTCCTTACATTTAAAGAGCACCTGTCATTTCAGATCCAACACGGCAGCGGGCATCCACTCACCTGCTGCCGTCACGTCCCTCACCTTGTTGTGTCACTGCTACATCACCAGCCGTCCCAATAAAGTAAATTGGATTGTCGGTGAGTCAACAGCGGGTCAAAGCAGGAGCCGCTGCAGGACAGAGATGACAGTTGCTCTTTAAAAATTATGATTTAAATCGAGTTGATTTAAATCAAGCTGTTTTTCCAGTGATTTAAATCGTGATTTAGATCAAATCCACCCCTGATTCCTCGGATATCTTTTTATATCCCTTCCCTGTGTTATACAGTTCAACTACCTCTTCGCGCAGATCCTTTGACAATTATTTTACTCTATCCAAAAACGTCAGTGCAGCACTGGATGAAAGATTCAAGGGTCTGTCAGGAGTCCAGAAACTCATTGACCTTTTATACACACACTAATTACAAGCAAACAGATCACAGGCGAGGATGTTAGAAGCCGTTCAAACCCCTTTGTGTCAACTTGTGTGCATGTTATCAGGCCAAAATCACCAGGGTATGTAAACGTTTGATCAGGGCCATTTGGGTAGTTTCTGTTGCCATTATGATTTAAAAAGCGTAAACACAGTTGATTGTGGCTTCAGCCAAACACTAACCATGAGTGAAAGAAAAGTTTGTGTTATTCATATTCTCTGAAAAATGGCCAAGAAATCATAAATTCTTCCAGGGTATGTAAACGTATGAGCACAACTGTACAAGGTTGCTTTAAAGTAAACAGAGATTGAAAATGGATGGACCCTTGATGACAATTCTGAAAGAAAGGGAGAAGGTACATGTTTATATTCACAAACCTGCTAACTTTCCCTCTATATATCAGAGTAGCCAGTATATTCAAGCTTTTAATGCATCTATTTAAAACCCATCACATGAACAACTGTAGGAGATGCCGTCTATGTCAGTCTCTTGTAAGGAATAGCCATTTACAGAAATGGTCAATAAAGTTAATGTCATTATCCTATTGAGAAGTCAAAGGATGCCAAAAGATATCAACACCACTTGTACAGGATAGACATTAGCAAGGCTATACATATTCCAGGAACCCATAGCAAGTGATCTTTATTAGGGGAAAAAATTAAAAAAAAAATTAAAGAGGATCCATCGTAACAGGAAGATCGATCAGAGCTGCCACTGCTGACTTGTTTTCCAGATGCTGTGACCTTTTATTTTTTGTCAAGCATGTGCACATTAGGAGTCCTGAAATCTAAGGGAAGGGTCAGAACGACAGCCTTGGAGCATGGACGTTCAAATCAAGTCTGTATCTCTCTGTATTAATCCTAAAACGTCACTTAAAAAAAAAATTTCTAGCAGAAGACTATAGATGTTCACTGATACCAGCAATTAAGCATTCATGTTAAACATTACATGCAATAAATATTCAGTATAGGAAATACCAATTTAGCATATATTCTGCTAAAAATAAACAGTCCCATACCCACATGTGTATGATAATAAAATGAAGCTTCATCTGAAAGAAAAATCACTGCAGGTCTATAAAGAGTAACTCCATTTTGTTGAGAAAAACACATTCCCCTCTTGGCGATCTATGTACAGTACCTTGCAAGGATTTTAACAAACGTTGTTTCACATTCCTACCTTTTGTTATTCTGAAGAATTAGAGGTTTGTCTGTGAATCTGTATGGGAGTGGTTTTATAATTATTAATCAGCTGCTGCACCTCCAGGGCTCTGATGAGGAAAATGGCAAGGTTTGCATCCCTTTAGACGGGATTTTCCTTTGGTAAGGCACAGGTGGTGTCCAACAATACAAAAAAAGGTGGTCTATCAAACAAATAAAAAACAAATATATACACCTTATAAAAGGTCATTATGACTGGGGGATAAATGTATTTACTAAACCTCTATAATGACCTTTTATAAAGGTGTGTATATATATATATTTTTTTCTTTATTTGATAGGCCATCTTTTTTTGTATTGTTGGACATCGCCTGTGCCCTGTACCCCATATGGATGCCTTATAACTATCTGTGTAGATATTCACCATAAATACTAATTGGTTGGTGTTTTTCATATTTTCTTTTGTATATTTTTGGAGAAAGCTAGCTATAATTTGATATAAATACTTTCTTCCTCACGTACGTATATGGAAAAAACAAAATATATTAATATGGCTACCTGGAGGTGTTCTGTACACTGATTTTTCCCAAAAGTCTGCACTAAGATACAAGTCAGATTTTAGGCATCCCATGCAACAAACATGTCATTTTAGGTGAGATACTTCCAGTAGGAAATCACATCTAAAAGGGATGCAGACTCTGCAGTTTTCCTCATTAGAGCTTTGCAGGTGCAGCAGCTGGTTGGTAAGCAAGAAACCACTCTCATTCGACTCACATGAGCACAAACAAACACAAAAGGGACTTCTTCAGAATAACAAAGGGTAAGAATCTGCAACAAAGTCTGTCAAAATCCTTCTAATGTACATAGATTACCTAGAGGGGAATGTTTTTTTCTCAACAAAAATTGAGTTTCTCTTTAAGTATTTATTCATAATGTTTCATTATCATTGATGCAAATAAGGATTGATATATTTTTTATATACAAAAAGTTGTTGTACCTCTGCCATTAAAATCCCAAACGATGGGGGGACAATTTTTTTGTTTATACATATGGCAGAGATCAGAGTGAACCCTCTTTGTATTTTCAGATTAAAAAGGAAAGATAATTACCCTTTAATTGTACAAAAGCACAGTTTTAAAGACAGAAATGTGTGTCAATGCCTATTGTTCTCCATAGATAGTCTGCATATGTGCATTTGGACATGCAGAATCAGTCAAAGCTGCTGTCAGCCATCTGTCTCTGGCCAGTTCCATTATTCAGCATGATCACCTTGTAAAACGTTAGTGTAGGGCAGAGGATACACAATACATACACCTGTACTGTCTTATCAGGGGAAAATGAATAACAATCAGATATTTTCTAAACTGTCCAGTCTCTTTCTCCCAAAGAGACTCAACCACGTGTCCACAGGTGACTATGGGTAAAGTATTTTCTTTAGCTCTGTGGTCTGCCGACTGCCAGTTTGGTCAAAGGGATTCTAAATTCTACAATAATCTGAACTTCCTTGTTAAGTAATATTGTTAACTTCACCTAACCCCAATGAAAATGGCAATAAAACAACCAGGACACAATCAGCCATGCCACAGCTTAGTGCCAATTAGGGCATTTGCAAAATGTTTGGTAAAGAATGAGGCAAGTTTACATATAAAGTTTAAAGCAAGGGAGGCTTGTATAGGGGTACACTAATTGCACAAGTGTCCGTAGAAACGCAGTGTTGGAATACCAGTATCTTGTACCCATAGTGATCTTCGTGTGCCATTATTTCTTCTATCCTTAAGCAACCCAGCCAGATCATTAGAATAGTAATGTATTCAGCACAAAGAGGAATGCAGGAGCAGGCTGGAAAAATATATAGTGGAATGAATGCACAAGTGTCAATTGTGCTGTCATCTCAGTAATGTGGGATTATTGTACACAAATGCTTTGTGATGCAACACTACGCCATGCAGAAAGTTGTTGATCTGTAAACATCTCTAGAGGCCAGGGTAATAATTTAGGATCCCAAGGGAGACTAAAATGTTCCAAAGCATCTTTCACAGTTACAAAAAAATATATATATTTCACACATACTAACAAATGCACTTGATCAGGACACAGCAATACATACAAGGATTAAAAAGAATCCTTAAAAAACAAAAAAAACTAATTTTTTTTTTGTAGAAGGACTTTCAAGATCATTGACAAGTCTCCCCAACTCTAGCATGGATGTGACAAGACAAGTTGATGTCATGTACTGAAATCTGGATTCTCTTGCAGAGCTTCTTGATTTGTGAAATGGAGTGGTTCTCGCCCTCATTGAGCCAACAACAGTGCAGGGCTCAGGACTTCTGTACAGAATGGCCCTTTGGTAGAAATGAGGAATTTTGACTTACCTATAAATTCTATTTTTTGGAGTACAGTACAGCGCACAGACAAAGTATTCATAGATGGTGGTGGCGCTGTGAACAAGGCTAAGTGCCGAAACGCGTCACATTTTGATGGTCATGTTATAATAAAAGATTACAGAAGAATTTCCAGAGTTGCCAGCATTTCGTTTTTTATTCTAAAGTATTCATAGACCCCAAGTTATAGGCTCATACTTTAATGGGATTGGACACTGGCATGCTTTTGAGGACACGCCCACTGGGCACCTCCCTTGCAACCCTACATTACTCGGTGAAGCCTCAGCTTTGCATAAGTGCAGAGTAACCAAGGAAAAGAAGGGAAGGTGGTCGGTTTCCTGTACTAGAGGACCAAGTGATAGTCATACAGCTGGGTTGGTTACCAGGGCCTGGTATCGAAATGGCCAGGAAACTACCACCAATCTGGTAGAATTGACATGTAAAAGTACAGGAAAGATTTGCTCTTGAAAGTGTAAGCTCTATTGATCATATCTGTTAGCCATCTAGCAATGTGGACTTTATGGCAGATGTTCCCGCTTCCTGATCCTCCTCTTCATGGGTGCCCCGCTGGCGCTCCTGGCCCCTCTCTCCTGCCCCCACAGCAAGCAGCTTGCTATGGGGGCACCCAAGCAGCCTCAATGTCGCTGCTCTGTCAGCACATTCACACACGGAGTGTGGCTAGGCCCCGCGCTCTCATTGGCTCACTGACTGTGATTGACAGTAGGGGGAGCCATTGGCTCTCCTTTCTGTCTCAGCCAATGAGGATGGAGAACCCTGGGAGAAGCTTTGCTCTTGTGCACATCACTAGATTGAGATGAGGCTCAGGTAAATATTAGAGGGGGCTGGGGGAGGGGGGAGCTACCCACATAAGCCTTTACAACCACTTTAAATCTGAAATTTTTCTTTATGTCATACCAAAGACAACTGCATTTAATTTGATCACATTTTAGGAGGAATGTATATAGAGGGCAGTATTTGTTGTTCCAACTCATATCCAAATAGATTGATATAGCAGCAGGATTCCATACCTTATAAAGTAATATGGAAAAAAGTGAGACACTATGTATGTGTATAGGTATGTGTCCTGATTTACTAACACATTGTTTTCAGAACAGATGCGAAATCTCTCACACAAACAGGAATTTAGCTGTAGAAGTCTGCAGCTAATGTACATTGTAAACGCTGTAACATGAATTAGAAAACCATTGCCTCCACATTCCTGATCTCCTGTGCAACCACATAAAAAGCCTGCAAACCTAATTCTTTACCTCTGACAAGATTGAGATCACATATCTAGCTCTGAGAGGTGCTTTGGGCAGAGCCTAAAATACAAACTGGCCTAAAAGGAACCACTAATAACATTTTGCAGACATATCTGAGCATAAGACAATTCTGGAAAATCTCAAATATCCATTACCAGGACAGATACGGATTTTCTGCACACTGCAGACCTCTTGTATAAAGGGAACCTGTTAAAAGAGAATGATTGTGACGGTCATTGCTGACCTCACCTTTTGAGAATGCTAGTTTCCTGGTTGATCAACCCATCACCTCACCCACAGCAACTCTAAACATGAGGATATTCTGACACTTTTCTGACACTCAGTTATAGAACGCTTATCAGTCAGACACAGCCAGACAAGCCTGCATTTTCAGGAGGAGGTGAGAAATGGCAACCCTGTACTTCTGTGGTGAGAATTTTATTTTGGTATTACTGAAAAAAGCAGTAAGGGTAGCACAGACTTTTTCATATGTACAGTGGGAATAACTGCAGAATTGCGATTTGCATATTTACTAATGCCTCAAGGCATGAGAGATTTACCAAATATTTACACATTAACCAGTTCCTGACCGGCTCACGCAGATATACTTCGGCAGAATGGCTCCCCTGGGCGAAATCCCGTATATATATATATATATATATATATATATATATATATATATATATATATATATATATATATATATATATATATATATATATATATATATATATATATATATATATATATATATATATATATGGCTTTGCCCAGTAGGACCACCAGAGGGCACGCGAGCGTCGCCGGAGGCACACGTGCGCGCACGCTGCACAGCGGGGGGGCCCCCGATGCATGTGGCCGGCGGGAACGATTGCCGCCGGCCACGCACGATTGTGTGCATGGGGATTTGTGTGTTTAAACACACGAATCCCTGTGCTGTCAGAAGCGAGGAGACAGATTGTGTGTTCCTACAAAGTATGAACAGCAATCTGTCATCTCTCCTAGTTAGTCCCATCCCCACACAGTTAGAATACAGTGAGGGAACACACAGTTAACCCCTTGATAGCCCCCTAGTGTTAACCCCTTCCCTTTCAGTGACAAAAGAAAGCTCTATTCCATGACCGCGCAATTGTCAGTTAAATCGACGCAGTGCCAAATTGTAAAAAGTGCTCTGGTCAGGAAGGGGGTAAAACCTTCCAGGGCTGAAGTGGTTAACCAATGCATGTGTTTTAAAATAAGAGGGAATGATTCACCTCCCATGACTGCTCAGTGAATGTCACGTTCACTGCTTAACAAATATTCCCCCTAGTGTAATAATCATGGGTAGGAATGGCTGTAGTTTGTTGGTGCTTGTTGCATTTTAATAGGGCAGATATAATATTTAAAAAAAAAAATCCCCCAATAATTATTTTTTCACAGATAAGATTTCCTTTTTCCTCTCAATATATGCTAGTCAACAGATGGCACCAAGAGAATGCTATCCTATGTGCAAGGTCACAGATTTTTTTTGGAGCACAGGAATATCTAACAGTGTTTCTCAACTCCAGTCCTCAAGGCGCCCTAACAGGTCATGTTTTCAGGATTTTCCTCAGATGAAATGGCTGTGGTAATTACTAAGGCAGTGAAACTGATCAAATCACCTGTGCAAAATAATGGAAATCCTGAAAACATGACCTGTTGGGGCGCCTTGAGGACTGGAGTTGAGAAACACTGATCTAACAAATGGGCACAAAACCCATGTATGGCCATGACCCTAACCTATACAAGGGAGATCCATTGCAAGAAATGTTAGGCTGAATTGTTAGAAACTCACAGCAAATGAAGGACAATCAGATATTAAGAGCAGCAAGTTCAGGAGATGCTGTAATGAAGTGTCCTAGGCTAAAATCATCGGGAAAATCACAGACAGATCCTCATAAAGCAAGTAATGCCTGGCCTGCAGACGATGCCCAACAGGGTGAGAAATGCGCAGCTACTGTAAGTGGAAAAGAGGGTCAATAATGCCCATTTGCAGCCTCACTGTGCCCATTTGCATGCCTCACTGTGCACATTTGCAGCCATAGGTCCCCCGAACTTCACACTCAGTAGTTAAGGGTTCCTAGATGTCCCCTAGCTGCAGCCAAAATTTGGGGTCTCTGAACCCAAAGGGTCCCGAAATGACATTGCTGCAGATGGACACAGTTGACCGACTTTGGGGCTGGAAAATGTCAAGCACTTTTCTGCAGCAGAGAATGACATTTTCCGAACTGACTTTGGGGTCCCATATCTCGGGGCCACTTGGTGCTATGAACCTCAGCTTTGGATATGTCGTAATGCTAGTTCCCCAGCACCAAGTGGTCCCGAGATACGGCCCCAAAGTCGGTTCGGAAAATGCCATTCTTTGCACCAGAAAAGTGCTTGACTCGAGTATAAGCCGAGGAGGGCACTTTCAGCACAAAAAAAAAGTGCTGAAAAACTCGGCTTATACTCGAGTATATACAGTATACACATAATGCACACATTTTTTTTCATCCTTATGCTAGGCAAACACTAAGGCCCCTTTCACACTGGAGCGGTTTTCAGGCGGTATTGCGCTAAAAATACCGCCTGAAAACCGCCTCCGCTGTTTGTTCAGTGTGAAAGCCCGAGGGCTTTCACACTGAAGCGGTGCGCTCGCAGGACGGTTAAAAAAAGTCCTGCGAGCCGCTTCTTTGGAGCAGGGAAGGAGCGGTGTATTCACCGCTCCTAAACCGCTCCTGCCCATTGAAATCAATGGGACAGCGCGGCTATACCGCGGTAATACCGCGGCTATAGCCGCGCTGTACGAGCGGATTTAACCCTTTTTCGGCCGCCAGCGGGGGTTAAAACCGAACCGCTAGCGGCCGAATACCGCTGCAAGAACGACGGTAGAGCAGCGCTAAAAATAGCGCTGTTGTACCGCCGACGCCCCCACCGCCCCAGTGTGAAAGGGGCCTAACTATTATGAGATAGCTAGCTAAAAAGTTTTAAACTACAGGTCAATTGCTATCCTAAAAAATATTTCTAAGTACAGCTATGCAATTTATTACTCACTTGGCCCTATGGATCCAATGTATCCAGGTCTGCAGGCTTTGTTGCTTCTTACAGCCAGTGTGGATGAGATCCCATCAAACCAGCACAACATATTATTATTAATATACTGGTATGGGCCAATATAAACAACAGGCAAAAAAAAAAAAAAATATCTAAATGACCAGGAACAAAAAGACATTTGTCTGCCAAGCCACAATATTCTATAGATTTTTTTGGCAGACTGGAGACTCAATAAAATGTATCATGTAGAACATGTGAAATCAATAATACATGGACGCCAGCTTTATAGAAACTGTGTTTTTGCCATTATCCCCTTTCTACACGTACAGTCACACCAGCAGCTCTTAAAAATGAAAGGTATATTTGCATTCATGAGCGAATTCAAAGCATACTGTAATATTTCACGGGAGTTTCTCAAATGTTTTTCAAATTTGTAATCTTGTATTCTTGTGCAATGAAAATGCTTGTAACAAACTCGTATGAGATTTGCAACAAAATGATCATTCCATCCTTGACTGACTGTGCGACTTATTGTGGTATGACCTTATACTTCATCCCTGGTTGCTGTGACTATCATTTCAAAAGTGTAACAGTGTGGACATTTATGCGATTACGGAATCACACTGTTCCTTTCAGGAATCATCCAGCTCAGCTCCTCGCACCAGGTGGCTTGGGATATTGTTACCGGTAGGTGCTCCTAGGGGGTGTATTATATTGGGGGAGGGATATACCCACTGCATCTATCTTTAGAGATATTTTTTAATCACCTATTTATCTTTGGGGAATTGTTTGTATCATTAGTAGTTTACCCCATTTAGGGATTCTTTAGAGATTTAGTATTGGTGTTATCTGTATTTTGCTCTTTCTTAGCAAATAAACATTTTTGTAGTTTAACTCTTAAGGGTGTGTGTTTATATCATTCTGTTCGTATGAGATTTGAGCAAACATTCCTATACCAGGAGTTATAGTGTTTAACAGATAAATGCAGGAGATTGTCAAAACACTCCTGTGTACATCACCCTAGTTTGTAATTGCAACACCACCAACATGCATGAAAGTGTTTGTAGTGTGAACAGACCCCAACTTTACATGAAGGCCCATAAATTATAAAATAATTTATGTAATAAATAAAAAAAAAAAAAAAAACATTTGTTTCATGAATATCTGGCACTGTAGGAGATCATCAGAAATGTAGACTACAAAAGTGGTTTGAAAGACGAATACGTTTTCATAAACAAAGCTAAAATGCCATCTTAGTGCCTATACCATCTTAGCCATTCCCCTTTACATCAGTGCCCCCCTACTTAACATTAGGACTCACCCTTTACTACAGAGTTCCCCATTACATCAGGAGCCCCTTCCTCACATACTTTATACAGCAGCTGGCCTTGCAGTTCCATAAATGGACTCTATTATTCTAAAATGGAAGCAATCAGAAGCCCTGGAACCACAGCTAATTAGGAAAGGCCTATCTGACTGTCACACTAACAATATCAGAACTTCCTGATTGGCTGCATATCCTGGGCATCCGACGGTTTACACAATACAATGACAGCCTAAACTTACTGAACTGCAGGACTGGCTGCAAAACATGCCAGCTGTCATTTCTCCTGCCTTGTGCCTGCTGTGCAGGAGAACCGTGAGCGAGGCAGTGGAGGTGATGTGGGATAATGCTGAGTTGTACAGGAATTATGTGAAACTCTGGGACAGTCCAGCCCATTCTGGGCCTACTGAGAGATATGCTACTGTGTTAGCAAATAATCCCAGTTTGGGCCAACAAGAGGGATGATAATCCATGGTAAAAAGCCTACTGAATATCATAGAAATATTTATGAAAATGCCTATATTATTATATAGGTTTTATATAGCAGCATCGGTGTCCATAGAGCTTTACAAAAAAAACAAAAAAAAAGAGAGACAGCACCATTACAATACAATTCAAGACAAGAAGATTAGGCTTCAGTTACACTAGCAGCTCCTAAACTTGAGTTTAGGAGCTTTTAGTGGTTTTTTTTTGTCAAAGCTCCTAAACTCAATTTACACATAGGCTTTTAGCAGAGTTTAGGAGCTGCTACAGTTAGGTGAGGTTCAATCTCCCTCAACCTCCCCTCTCCTGAATGCGGAAGAATTGCATTCAGGATAGGAATGTTTTGGTCGACGGCAGTAAATGTAGGCAGGGTGTACATAAAGCCTTAGAATGACCCTTCTCATGAGAGCTTACAATCTGAAACAAAATTGCAACTGATATAAAAGGTAGTGATTGTGGGGGAGTTATTAGGTAGAAGCAGGATAGGCTTCCCTGAAGAGATGAGTTTTTAGGGATTGCCTAAAGGCAGCATAGTAGAAGAAAGCCATTCAAGTTGGTGTAGGGAAATCCAGAGCATAGGAGATGCTCTGGAGAAGTCCCGGAGGCAAGAATGAGAGGAGGTGACAAGGGGGCTAGAGAGCAGGTGATCTTGGGAGGAGTAAAAGGCAGTTTGAGTGATCTTTTGAGATGAGATTGGTGATGTAAACTAAGTTGCAGATGGTTTTGTATGTTGTTAGTATTTTGAATTTTATTCTTTGGATGAATGGAAGCCAGTGTAAGGATTGGCAGAGAACGGTGGAATGCATTGGGCACTTGGAAAGGTGGGAAGTCTACCAGCAGGATTTTTGAAAGACTGAAGGGGATATAGCCTGTGTAAAAGTCGCCCAAGGGGAAGGTATTTACATTAGTCAAGGCAAGAGAGAACAAGTGAATTAGTAGTTTGGTGGTGTCATTGGTTAAGAGGGGGAATATTTTGGAAATGTTATAAAGGAGAAGGTGACAAGATTAGGAGAGGATTGGATGTGGAGTCCAAAATTACACCTAAGCACCTTGACCATAGGGTAGGGAAGAACGGATATGCTAATTATCTTCACGGAAAACATCTAGATCATGTAAGAAGAGATATAATATACGTCACTAGGCATACCTTTGGAGCCCCAATCCACCTCTGCTTAGCAACTCTTTTATGCAAGACAAAACACGTTTGTGGTTCCCCTAATACTTGTATACTGCCAGGGGATTTAAAGATGTATATGAATGGGGCTGATTTCAATTACTATCACCATATTATGCGTTTGCATCAAATGCCAGGTTCTGGAGATTTGTCTGTCTTTCCATTTCTTTGAAACCAATTGGAAATTTGAAATGAACATAAAACAAGGGTGAAAATTGCTCCTTTAATAAATCAGCTGTAATACATTTAACCAATCCCAGGGTACTAATAACAGATATTTTCAGAACACAGCATGTTCCCACTCTCCAACTATTGCCCAGACTAATGTAATATCTGAAGACATCTGTCTATAAATCACTTTTTCAGATAAATGACCACAAGCCACTGAGATTTACAAACTAAACAGCATGATTTAATGCATATAAAGATGGATAATGTAAAACAGACAACAGTGGAAATTGCCTGATGAAAGTAATTTTTTTCAACTTCAAGCTGTAGACTGCTATTGACCACAAGCCTCTATGGAGAGAGAATCTTAAATCCAGGTAATGGAATCTTACATTAACCAATGCAAATATGATTACCTAAAAAGGCCTGGTGTCTGGCATCGGCACTTCTGTCTCTCTGTGTTCAATGTTAACTCTTAATATCCTACAACAGCGTGTACCGTCAAGCTGCTGTAGGATAAAATTACATTTAATATACAGCATACTGGCAAAGGAAACCCGTACTAAGAATAAGCATAGACGACTGACATCCCTGAACTCTCTTTTTGAAACACCAAGTTGTCTGCCTGCTATGCTGGCCCAAAAAGTCTTCAATAAATTCAATTTGTAACCTGAAACAAGTATGCAGATAAGGACTTCTGACCTTCCTATGACTTCACTAGTTGCATGGTTATTCCTGGTCAGTAACTCAAAAGAAGAGGCTAGAGACAGCCAGGTAACTTGCATGCTCTATAGAAAAAAAAGGATTAGTAATGGCAGCCTTTATATATGTCTTAACACAGGTTTAATGCACAGTACACCAGTGTCGCAGTTTGGATAAATACTTTTGAACCAGCAGTGGTGCTGACAGAAGAACTTGGCCAAAATTTGAGCCGTGTACGGCAGACTTATGCCCTGTACACACGGTCAGATTTTCCGACGGAAAATGTGTGATAGGACCTTGTTGTCGGAATGTGTAGGCTCCATCACACATTTTCCATCGGAATTTCCGACACACAAAGTTTGAGAGCAGGCTATAAAATTTTCCGTCAACAAAATCCGTTGTCGGAAATTCCGATCGTGTGTACACAAATCCGACACACAAAGTGCCACGCATGCTCAGAATAAATTAAGAGACGAAAGGTATTGGCTACTGCCCCATTTATAAACCCAACGTACGTGGGTCTGGGATCAAAAATAACATTTCTATCTTTGCAGATGACACCAAGCTATGCAGTGGAATAACGTCCTTACAGGATGTCTCCAATTTACAAGCTGACCTCAATGCCCTGTCTAATTGGGCGTCTATGTGGCAGATGAGGTTTAATGTTGAGAAATGTAAAGTTATGCACTTGGGGGCTAAGAATATGCATGCATCATACATGCTAGGGGGAGTACAACTGGGGTAATCCGTAGTGGAGAAGGATCTGGGGGTTTTGGTAGATCATAAGCTCAATAATAGCATGCAATGACAAGCTGCGGTTTCCAAAGCAAGCAAAGTCCTTTCTTGTATTAAGAGAGGTATGGACTCCAGAGAGAGAGATATCATTTTGCCCCTGTTCAAATCATTAGTAAGACCTCATCTGGAACATGCAGTTCAGTTTTGGGCACCAGTTCTCAAAAAGGATATCGGGGAACTGGAGAAAGTGCAGAGAAGGGCAACCAAACTGATAAGAGGCATGGGGGAGCTCAGCTATGAGGAAAGATTAGAGGAACTGAATTTGTTCACTCTTGAGAAGAGGAGAATAAGGGGGGATATGATCAACATGTTCAAATATATAAGGGGTCCATATAGTGAACTTGGTGTTGAGTTGTTCACTTTACGGTCAACACAGAGGACAAGGGGGCACTCTTTACGACTGGAGGAAAAGAGATTTCATCTCCAAATACGGAAAGGTTTCTTCACAGTAAGAGCTGTGAAAATGTGGAATAGACTCCCTCCAGAGGTGGTTCTGGCCAGCTCAGTAGATTGCTTTAAGAAAGGCCTGGATACTTTCCTAAATGTACATAATATAACTGGGTACTGACATTTATAGGTAAAGTTGATCCAGGGAAAATCCGATTGCCTCTTGTAGCAAATTGGAGCATGCTCTGCTGGAGTTTTTTGCCTTCCTCTGGATCAACTGTTGGTATAGTATTGGGTATAATGGATTGTACGATTTTTTTTTTTTTTTTTTTTTTTATGGTTGAACTGGATGGACTTGTGTCTTTTTTCAACCTGACTAACTATGTAACTATATAACTATGTGTATTACGTCACCGCGTTCAGAACGATCGGATTTTCCGACAACTTTGTGTGACCGTGTGTATGCAAGACAAGTTTGAGCCAACATCCGTCGGAAAAAATCCATGGATTTTGTTGTCGGAATGTCCGATCAATGTCCGACCGTGTGTACAGGACATTAGAGTGGAACTTCACTCTCTCAGTCAACATTGACTATTTTGAATCCTTATGTTGCTAGCATTAGTAAATAGCTAGGAAAGTATACACTCACCGGCCACTTTATTAGGCACACCTTCCTAGTACCGGGTTGGAACGATTTTTGCACTCAGAACGGTTTTAATTCTTTGTGGCATAGATTCAACAAGTTGTTGGAAACATGCCTCAGAGATTTTGGAATTGGATTTTTGGTCCATATTGACATGACAGTATCATGCAGTTGCTGCAGATTTGTCAGCTGCAAATCCATGATGCAAATCTCACGCTCCACCACATCCCAAAGGTGCTCTACTGGATTGAGATATGGTGACTGTGGAGGTCATTGGAGTACAGTGACCTCATTGTCATTTTCAAGAAACCAGGGGTGAGATGATTTGAGCTTTGTGACATGGTACGTTATCCTGTTGGAAGTAGTCATCAGAAGGTTGGTACAATCTAGTCATAAAGGGATGGACATGGTCAACAACAATACTCAGGTAAGCCGTGGTTTTTAAAAAATGCTCAATTGGTACTAAGGGGCCCAAAGCATGCCAATAAAATATCCCCCAAACCATTACACCACCAGCCTGAACTGTTGATACAAGGCAAGATGGATCCATGCTTTCATATTGTTTACACCAAATTCTGACTCAAAAGGTGCTCTATTAGATTGAGATCTGGTGACTGTGGAGGCCATTGGAGTACAGTGGTGATATGGTGAGATGATTTGAGCTTTGTGATATGGTGCATTAGCCTGCTGGAAGGAGCCATCAGAAGATGGGTACACTATAGTCATAAAGGGATGGACATGGTCAGCAACAATACTCAGGTAGGCCGTGGTGTTTAAATGATGCTCAATTTGTACCAAGGGGCCCAAACTGTTCCAAGAAAATATCCCCCCACACCATTACACCCTGTCATGGTTATGCAGTAATCGTTCTGTCAGCTTACCTCATCTCATGTATTCAAACTAAGAGGCCAGTCACTCTCACCTGGCAGTTTTTATAACCTCTCCTATAAGCATGGCTCCACACCAGGCCCTATCAGGGAACCCTATATTACCTGTGCACTGCAAGCTAGCGGTGCTGATCAACCATTGTGCATTCACTGTGTGTTTGGCTTCCTGTTTCCTGCTTGCCGTGTGCTCTACGTTTGTCTCTGTTACCGACCTTGGCGTGTTCTCGACTATTCCTGTCTGCTTGTGATCCTGACCTTTTGGCGTGTCCCCGACTGTTTGTCTGTGACCCTGAACCTTTGGCGTGTACTCTGTTGTTCCTGTCTGCTAGTCGCCCTGACCTCTGACTTATCCCTTTACTATCCTTGTTGTTCCAGCCTGCTGCTTCCTCTTTCTCCTGTAGTCTACCGTGAGCGTGCGCTGTGAGACCCTGGGGGCCGCAACCTGGAGCCAGACTGCAGCGCAGTCCATCCTCACCACTGGAGGCTCTGGTGAACACCTGCTGGCTCTTAGACTCCGCGCCCTGGGGAATCTATGCTCTAGCTCCCACTGGGATCTGTGTTAGTGATCCAGTAGACCTGCTTCCTGAACCTCCCTGGGTACTATCCGCAGCAGTCAATCCTAGGGACCACTATCTTAGCGGTGCACTTCCGATTCCTACGGAGTGCATCTGTCACCTGGTCTCAGGTGACCTGACACACCCCCACCACCAGCTTGAAATGTTGATACAAGACAGGATGGATCCATGCGTTCATGTTGTTTACACAAAATTCTGACCCTACCATCTGAATGTCGCAGCTCAAAACGAGACTCATCAGACCAGGCAACGTTTTAATAATATCCTATTGCCCAATTTTGGTGAGCCTGTGCGAATTGTAGCCCCAGTTTCCTGTTCTTAGCTGACAGGAGTGGCACCTGGTGTGGTCTTCTGCTGCTGTAGCCCATCTGCTTAAAGGTTTGATGTGTTGTGTGTTCAGAGATGGTATTCTGCATACCTTGGTTGTTGTAATGAGAGGTTATTTGAGTTACTGTTGCCTTTCTATCATCTTGAACCAGTCTTCCCATTCGCCTCTGACCTCTAACTTCAGAGAGGCCTTTTTGTCCACACAACCGCTGCTCACTGGATATTTTCTCTTTTTTGGACCATTCTCTGTAAACCCTAGAGATGGTTGTGTGTGAAAATCCCGGTAGATCAGAAGTTTTTGAAATATTCAGACTAGCCCGTCTGGCACAAGCAACCATGCCATGTTCAAAGTCACTTAAATCCCCTTTCTTCCCTATTATGATGCTCGGTTTGAAAATACATTGAGTTGTTTCCATGTGATTGGCCGATTAGCAATCTGTTTTACCAAGCAATTGAACTAGTGTACATAATAAAGTGTCCGGTGAGTATACCTTACTTGTTTTAAACTGTTTTTTACATTGCTTCAGTTACTTCCTGGTTTACATGCCTAGGCAAATGATGTCATACATCCCAGGTGGGTGTCTTCAGAAGAGGAGGAGGGGCTTTCTCAGCTAAGCACACCCTCCTGCCTGAACTAAGGGCAAATCAATTCCAGGAAGTAGATGCTACATAACTCATCTGCCCTTATTCAAGATAGCCATGGCAAGAAATGCTGGGGAGTGTTTTTCTAAGTGATTTCTCAGCAAAAAAAAAGCAGGGAAACATGGATGGATGGATGGATGGGGGGGTTTGTTCTGAATAATAAAAATTAATTAAATTGCACTTTTGGCCTGTGGTGCTCAGATACAGTGTAGTTCCACTTTATGCTGGATGTTTGTGTTTATGTCTACAAGGATGAGGAAAAGGAGAAGAGGTACTCTGTCAGACAATACTGGTACTGTTCATCACAGAGGGGAACAATGGTGATAAGTCAGTTTTCAAATCTGTCTGAATATTTCCCTCTGGAGCAATCAGATGCCAGTCATGCAGAGGACTCAAACACAAGACTTGTTGCTCAGTCCAGCCAAAGCAGCCAATTCAAACAGCAGTCATCGAATATTCACAGGGAGCCCTCTCTTTAATAGTTTTCTTCTGGTTCATACATAGACTTTAGCTAAAAGTACGGGTATGTGGTTCGTGGAATCAACAATGCCTCCAGCGTTTTCCAGAAGAAATTCACAGGGACTATTCCCACACAGTAACCAAATACACACGGATTTTCTATGCTATGCATCTGCCAGCGATGTACTTTAAAAAAAAAATAAATATCGATGTGCAGTACATGCCTCATGTAAAAGTTTACCAAGGGGAATTCTGAATGCAGACACTGGCGTTACAGAAAGCTGGAAGAACGTAAAACAAAACTAACAATCGTCATATACCTCCTATTTCCGAGACCAGGATATGCACCAAAAGCAAACCATCTAAGTCAAGTGTTCTTTTCAGTCCAGGGATCTAAAAAGAAAGTTGTTAACCTATTGGGACCCAAGAAGAGATAAACACAAAAACCAATGTCCTATTAGATTGTAAGCTCCCAAGAGCTCCCTCCTAACCCTCTTGTATTGGATTGTATTGTTGCTGTATTGTATTTCTTTATATTGTAAAGTGCTGCGCAAACTGTTGGCGCTATACAAGTCCATAATGATGATGATAATAATAATAATAATAATAATAATAATAATATTATAAGGCTAGGTTCTCATCTGAGCTACAGGAAGGTGTGTAAATTGCATGCCTTCCTGTGCCAAAAACTCACTGCTGTTTAGCAAATGTGTGGGGGTGCCAATAATCCTAATAGCAACCCCATACACTGGAAACTGCAGCGTGGCTCCCTGTGTTGGGAACTGCACAGCAGCATACGCTTTGCCTGCGGCTTCAATTTTGCAAAAGGTGCAAGGATCCTTTACTTGCATTTTCTGTATTTACAGCAGCTTATACAGATGAATGAGATGCTGTGCCTGTGCAAATGCAGCCGCTGGGAAATCAGTATAGTATGAACCTAGACTAACACACCGTGGACACTCTTCACCCATTGTGTAAGTGTTAGTAACGCCAAAAGAAATATGGTAAATTCTGCACTACATTTTCAACTAGTGTCGGGGTCTCTTCACTTCACAATCTTCTTTATGTAATTCCCTCCACTCACCCCCCTGCACACACTCTAGTCCCCAAACATGTCTGTGCTGTCAATCATATAAGTTTAATTGTCTCACAGGTTTTGAGAGAGGTAGTGTTGTTGTGGACATGAATATTAATTACACTTTCATCCCACAGAAACAAACCTTCCATGATACTGTAAAACTGAGCTCCATGAAACCAAACACACTGCAAGGGTTAAATGCTCGTTTCTGTCCTTGGGGACATGAAAAATCTGATTTACTTTGCAGTGTCACTAGACTGGTCTCAGGTACTAATGTGCAGATGTGCGGCTGCAGAGATCTGGAAATGTCTCACTGCCTGTGATTAGCGCAGTGCCGTGCCGACTTCCTGGCGGGCTTTGCACGTGGAGTGTGCGAACACGCCAGAGTTCATCCTTATAGGACATCATCAAGACTGATGCAGGGTACATAGCACTGCATTGGACGTGAGGACGCTGAGGGACAGTCCAACACCAGAGCATAGGGTAGTTCTCTCTGCCAGGGGAGCAGAGGATCGGGTAAATAAAAGTGTTTTTACTGTCTCCTTTACTAAACGAGCATTTAACCTGTGAGATGAGGGCACAGCTCCACTGCAAGGGAGAATTTTTTAGGTTTCCTGGAGTTGAGCTTTACTTGGATTGTTTGGCAGCTACACCCCAGATCATGGTAATATATGATTTGGAGCAAAGTGTGCTGTATTAATTTGTCAATGATTGTTAGCTTGGACAAATTAGGCCACGCTTACTATAACATACATGTGGCCACCCATAGCAAACATATCCAAAACCCGCGATTATTAGATAAACAAACAATCTTCCTCAGCTCTAAGGGTCCATGCACACTGAATTTCAAGCAGCTCAATGTTATCCTATGTGTCAATGCACATTAGAATGTTAGAGGAATATGTTAAGCTCAGCGTTTAGCAGGAGAAAAAAAAACCCTTCTGTTCTGCATTTTTGAGAGTTTTTTGGCAGGAAAAAAAAAAAAAAAAAGGCTAAAATGCCCCTAAACGCAGTACAGAAAATGTATCTCATTTTCAATTTGAACGCTCTTTATTTTATTATATAAATATTTTTTTTGTATGTGGGGCAACAACACTTTAGTGCGGTTCACGGTATAATTTATACAACTTGAACAACGACTATGGCTACATTTACACATGCCTTTTGTACCAGTCAGAGAGAAATAAGCTTGGAGACACCATGTTTCCAATTGTAGGTTCTCTTCTAGCTACAAAGAAAACCCCTGTAGATAATACTTCTTTCATAGTCATATTCACCATTTAATATTGGCAAATAATTGTTTTTCTCATCAAATTCTAGACCACGTGTGTCAAACACAAGGCCCGCGGGCCGAATCCAGACCTTCAGTCCATTTCATGTGGCCCTCGCCCCTCTCCTGCAACAGTAGCAACCCCCTTGTCTTTGCCCCACTTTGTCTCTGCAGTAAACAGCAGAGAGGACAGAACTCCTCCTCCAGATCTTGCACTTCTTTTTACAGCCGCAGAGACTCATCTCTGCCCTCCACCCCCTTCCTTGTCTCTGCAGTTGGCAGCTGAGAGGTGGACAAAACTCCTTCTACAGATTCTGTGTAGCCGCAGCACTCCCTTATCTCCTCCTCCCCTGGTCTCAGCATTCCACAGACTCCAGCCCTTCTCTGGTCCTCCTACAGACCAGACCCTGCACTTTCTGCTTCCCATCACTGCACCCAGCTTCTTCCTGGCAGGGATGTAAGGGAAAGTGGGGTGCTCTGGACACCTAGTCTTACAGATATAATCGACCCTTTGAGGGCAACCATAATGCTCATGCGACCCACAATGAAATTGAGTTGGATGCCCCTGTTCTAGACTATAATGGGTAGAAAAAGGGTAGATTGGAGGTTCCATCTCAATTTCAGCTCTTCATGTTGTATTTTTTTTGCCCCTCAAAAGAATCATCAGGTCATCTGTTTAGAACTTTTTTTTTTTTTTTTTATAGTTGACGTGTTCCAAGAATCACCTCTCCATTGCTGAAGCTTCCCTCTTAGAAACCTTCTAGAGTAGAACAATTTCAACAGGCTTTAATGAATTGGCCCTTAGGTATTAGCTCTCATTACATGAGCTGAATGACAACTGTCAGAATGGAGAAGACAACTCCTGGACTTCGGGTTACGAAAATCCTGCATATGTGCTGTTGATCATCCAATGAACCATGTAGAGTCAGATCAAAGTAATTTAACATTCATGTTGCTTACCTATGAATCTCAAATTATACTGATTATTATTTATATATTCAAGGAACATTTCAAAACAGACAAATCCTACTGCACAACAAAACCAAATAGATTTATACCCCCAAAGACGTGGCACTCTTCCCACCAACCCACATACAGGTTGGCATAACTTATGAAGCACAGAAGCATAGAAGCACCACGCCTCTGGAGATAAACCCTATCAAACAAAATGTAATTGTGTTAGAACTGCTTCCACTATAAAAATCTTGAGATCAGGAGAATAGTTAGTATAATGATCAAGATGATGTTGCAGTGCCATCCATCCCAAATTACAAGGTATAAATGAATACGAAAAGCTGGCATCACATGTCAGCCATTTGTCACCCGTACAACATTCTCCAGTTTTGGATCTCAAAAATACGTCTTTAGATTTTAAACCAAAAATCTCCCAAACAGACCCAATACTGGCCACAATAGGTTGGCCTGTAATTGAAGCATTAGATTTGTGAACCTTTGGGAGGGGGTGGAATATCAGGGTTACAGGGAACTCCGTTATCAATCTCTGAGCTACAAGAAGGAAAGAAGGTCTAAAATTGCCCCTTGGTTTGCTTCACAATGTCTAGTTTTTGTTTTTTTGTAGCTAGCAGTGTGAGCTCTATTTAGCTTACAGTAGGTGTTCTCATCTCATAATTGACTAATGCATGGGTGCTCAGCCTGTGGCCCTCCAGCTGTTGCGGAACTACATGTCCCATGAGGCATTGCAAGGCTGATAATCACAAGCATGGCTCCCAAAGGCAGAGGCATGATGGGAATTGTAGTTCGCCAACAGCTGGAGGGCCACAGGTTGAGCACCCATGACCTATTGGCTTCTCCGAAAGTCCTCTCTGTTTATCACTATTGCAGCTCCACCTTTAACTACACCCTTTATAGTGATGGCTGAATTTCTCTTTAGGAAATCTAAAATCTTCATCTGTTGTCTACTCATGTTATGGTTTCCCTTAAATCTGCCTACACTCGCCTTCTCCACCAAAGAGACCAAATCCTATTCAAAACATTTTTGGAATAGATCAAGTTTCTTACCTCTGTCATGACTGGGGTAAAAATTAGACCAGGGGCTCTTATTCTATTAGTAATCTTCAAACCTGAGTAACCTCCTTCATCTATAGAGGATAATTCATGAACGTGCAAACATTTTTAAAATCTAAACTAAAATCACATTGTTAATGTGTACATCTTGTTACGGTTTGTATTTCTTGTGACTCATAGCCCTCTCCTCAATCTCTTCTGGTAAGTTTGTGTATTTGTGAAATTTGGGCTTGTTAGTTGTTTTTTTGTTCCTCATTACCCAAAAAAGTATCTGCTAACTTTCCCTTCCTATCACTACTCTTGGAACTTGAACTCACTGAGGACATAGAAAATATAGAATTCCCCCCTCAATATCAGAAAAACTAAAAATCTTTTGGAGTATTTTTTTGCAGTCGACTGGATACACTGAAACTTTGATAGTCTTGGTTGACTCTGTTGTCCTCTTAATCTTGGTGACCTCCTCTTCTAAGAGATCAAGTTTTGCATTTAATGTGTTGTTCAGCTCTTGGAAGAGTTTCTCCAATTCAGTCTGGATGTTCTGAATCTCTGCATGTGTGTTTCTTCTAAGCAACTTTGCTTATGATTCACGATTCATCTCATCAATTTGAAAGAGACATCACTAAGTATTGCAGTCCAATCCTCCCACAACCCAATTTGCATCTTGGCCCGTAGTTTAAGAAACAATTGCTATAGGAAACATGTCTACACCTTCCTTATTATAACAGTGCTCTAAAGGTAGAGAGAAATTATATACATTTCAGCAGGCTTTATGGGGTCCCAAGATTTTTGTTATAAAAATCTTTTATGAAGATATCTGCCAGACTGCAATGCCCTTAAAGTGTTACTAAACCCACAACAGTAAAATCAGTCTGTATATGCAGTAGAGCATGCTCGTTTTATTCACTGTGGAATATAAGGGGTAAATTATCTGCATTGTGTAAAAAAAGGCTGTTTGATCCTGTCTTCTTTGATCCTCCCCTTCATACACTGTCCCCAATCCATCTCCTGATAAGGCAGAGCCTTTGGAGTCACTCTGCACATGCTCAGTTTTGTGTGTATTGTTAGTTTTTTTTCTTGGGAGGGTGCATGCGATCAGCACAGGGCCAATCAGCACTGTCCAGACAGAGGGTCAGAGGTCATTCAGCATCATAGGATAATCAGAGAATAAAAACTTCTCTTACAAGCTTTAACCACACACTGATAGAAGTCACAAGACTGATATATACTGTTGTGTATATATATTTAATAAAATAGTTTAGATTTACTAAACGAATTGGATTTCCATGTTCTGTGTACTGTGGGAGACCAGATCTACTGAATGCAGGGTCCTAGGTTTAGTAACACTTTGATCGAAAGCTGAGCTGGACAGCAGAAAACTTGCACACATATTATATCAAGTGCACATATATAACTGTTGCAGCAGGAATGTATACCAAAAGGTCTAACATGGTCTATTTATCAATGTTTTCACTGACTATTCACACATTTACTGTGCCCTAAGCCTCTGATTACACCAGTCCAGCTTTGAAGTTGTGCTACTTCAGCGCAATTTCAAAGCAGCTTGTGACGTCATTTAACTGAACTTTATGCAAGTCACAATGAAAAAAAAAAAAAAAAAAAAAAAAAAAAAAAATCGGTAAAAAGTATTAGAGGAACCTTTTTTCATAATCGCTTGAGTCGCGGAGATATGAACAGTTCCATTGCCAGCAATCGGGTGCGACTTGTCCTGCAATTTGGAAGTGTCAAATCGCATGACAAGTCGCACCGGTGTGAATGGGGGCTCAATATGTCCCTAAGGCCTTTCATTCTACAAGAGAACACATCTGTACACAGGGATCTCAGTGGCTATGCCCATGTAGCAGAGGTCATCTTACCTTAATGTCAAAGTTACAGTCCAGTCTCCTGATAAGCACCACATAGACACTCGAGGTGTTGTCCTTCTGCACTGGTGGAGGAGAAATGGGCTCACAAGCATTCTCTGGTTTAGAGGAAACCAGAAACCCCTACAAAAACACACAACAAAGAATATTAGGAAACATGGAAATACACTTTAACATACAAGTATATACAACGGTTCCAAAGGCAGAATGTTTTTTACCTTAATGCATTATCTGCATTAGGGTAAAAAGCCTTCTGTGTGCAGCTTCCCCCCACCCCCTATACCTCCCTCCCTGAGCCCAATCTTAATCTTGATTCAGCGCTGTGCCTGAGAGTAGCGGCTCTCTGTCTCCTGACTGGAAATTGAAGCAGAGAGCCACTGGCCCCTGCTGCTGTCAATCACAGCCAGTTGGGGGGGGGGGGGGCAAGCTGTGCTGTGTGTGTCAATGGAACAGCAGGGCTCAGGGTTTGCTATGGGGGGCTCAGGGGGGTGGGAGCCAAAAGCGCTGGCAGAGGACCCCAGAAGAGAAGGATCAGGGTTGCTCTATGCAAAACCATTGCACAGAGTAGGTAAGTTTGACATGTTTATTATCTGTGTTAAATAAAATCATCCAATTTACAGTTGCTGTAAATACACAGTTGTAAGAAAAGTTTGTGAACCTTTAGCAATGGTCTAGATTTCATCATGAGTGAGACTCCCCAAAACATAGTCTGACTCTGATCTGCATCAAACTTGCAATAATAAAGACAGTCCCATTTGGCAGAAATCTCACCCCAGTTCGGTATCAGGAGATTTACTCTATTTGTTCTGTGATCATTGCCCTTCAAAATGAAAGTGAGGAAAAAGCCCACAATTGGGCTTTTTCTCCATTATTGGAATAAAAGGGGAATTGTACCAATGGAGGTAACTTGTTCTGTTGACAAATATTTAAGAGGAGATTTGCCTACATCAGAAATATTTCCCATCACTTCCTGTTGTGTCTACAGGACAGGAAGTAAAGGAAATCTCACTGGCACACAGATGGCAAAAAAAAAAAAAAAAAAAAACTGGCAGCTGTTAACCATTCTCTCCCCCCCCCCCCCCCCAAAAAAAAGTGATTAGGCTTTAAATATGCTCTTAAGTAGAAGGTACTCTTACAAGCAGCTAAAATTCTCTGTGCTTGAAATTATTTACTACGACTTCAATAAAGGTCAGATCATGCAGAAATCGTAAAAAAAAAAATATTTAATAGGCATCACAAATTGGTGCTTTTTTTTCCCGTTATCACAACTGAGTATATACAGTACACATTTCAGAATCCCATTAAAAAAAAGAACTACTATTAAAATCACTGGTGGGGAAGCTACTAGACTTTTATTGTCATATATGTGGCTCTTCACACCACTTCAAAGAATTTTAGTGAAAAAGAAAAAAAAGCTTATTACCAGGTGCAAAGATTGTGATGCCCTGTAATCCCAATAAATGAATTTTCCTATAAATGGCATTGAGGACCCCCAACATAAAACAATGAACATTACAGCATAACTGTGCAACCATCTTTGCTCAAAAAAAAAACAACAAAAAACAAAAAAACACAACACACTTAATTTTTCTTGGCAACTATCATACTTTATGTTTAGCACTTGCCTACTGGGTACTTGGGGCACTTTCACACTGGGGCGGGGGGCTGGTGGAAAAGGGCCGCTATTTTATTCAGTGCTTTTCAGCCGCTAGTGGGGCACTTTACCACCCCCCCCCCCACTAGCGGCCGAAAAAGGGTTAAAAGCTCCCGCGGGCGCTTTGGCAGCACTGGCAATTGATTTCAATGGCAGGGGTGTTTTAGGAGCGGTGTATACATCGCTCCAGCAGTGCCCCAAAGGTGCTGCTTGCATGACCTTTTTTCCTCCTGCAAGCGCACCGCTCCAGTGTGAAAGCACTTGGTGCCAAAAAAAGTGCACACACATAAAGAGTGACACACAAAAACGTGCAACGGGTGTTACACTGATCCTCCACTAGGGAAGGACCTTACCCTGATCCCCTGGCGTTAAGCTCCAGACGGGGACTGAGGTACTTCACTTGGGTCCATCTGGCCGAAACCAGACGGACCCCCATTCTCTGGTAGGTCTGCTGAAAGAGACCCACCCAAGTACTAGGTGGGACTCCTCCGAAGGGAGACCCCATGAGAGAGGGTGAACCAAGCCAGGAGGCCTATGTCCACCCCCTCCCAAGACTTTCAGAGTAGGCCCGAGGACCCACACCCTACTCATCACACAGTGACAAACGTGTATACACGTCAAACAAAAAAATACAAAAAAGTGACAAACACGGGGATGAATAAAAAGAAAGTGGGGAGAAGGAAGTGGGAGAGTGAAAAGTGACCATTGTGTAATACAATGGCCGGCCCTCGAGCCAGGAATAAAAATTTCCCCTGGTCCTAGCCAAAAGGCTCGGCCCTAGAGGCAGGTACGAAAAACGTGTGTTGTGGTGAAGTGACCATGGTGCAATAAATCAAGTGCCGAAACACTGTGACTGTACGGCACCCCTGAACTGCCACTTCGGGGGCACATTCACCACTGGCTTTTCGTGCAACCCTGACCCCCAACCCAGACCACAGCAGATCCCACCCCAGCCAGGAAGGCCTGAAGTTCTGGAAGCTTGGTGAGAGCCCTTTACCATCAGGCCCCACCGTCGCTCCCATCCCTCCTACTTAATTACATTTGGGAAATATTAACCACTCCCCCCCTCCCAAAGGAGGAGCCAGTGTTCTCTCTCGAAAAACTAACCGGAGCTAGAGCTACTCCAATCTAGGCCAGAAGGCCAGGGACCCTCTGGCCAGACCCAATGGTTCTCCATCCCCATCAGAAGGCTTCCCTTTCGGCTATGAACCGCTCCAGGTTACCTTTACACCAGCAGGTTTTGCATAGCCTCCCCCATCCCTGATACCACTTCACCATAGATCAGGGACAACAGCAAGCGCCACCTCTTGGCAACTGATAAGAACAGATACTACACTTCATCTTAGCCAAAAGGCCAGGAAGTTGTATGCTTACAGTGTAACTAAGGGTAACATTTTGGATAGAGTGGAGAGGGATTAGAACACCTGTCAGGCTTTTACTGCCGCATGTGCCTATTAGGGAGAATCACCCTCATTATTTGTGCTGTTTACCATTTTCATTGAAAGTGAAAGTAAAAGAAAATCCCAAATTTTACACTTTAACATCAACACAGTTAGCAGCCATTCAATTAAAATATTAAATGTGCTTCTTGGGCGTGGCCTGACTGTGCATGGCGTAGGACGCACCTTCCCGGAGCTCCGACAAGTGATCCTGATTAACGGCTAATCCTGTGACTCTACGGCGAGATATCACTCCCAAACTGTCTCAGAAGGCACTCGCTATTTCTTGTGGTCATTTCTCCCACAAAAAGCCAAAAATCAGCAACAGCAAAGCTAGCACAATATCGCCGGCAGGTAGGTGAGGAGGGAGAGGATGATGGCGGCGCTGAGAAGGCGGGAGGAGAGCTGGGAGCAGGAGACACAGACAGGCTGCTGGAGGCTATTACTCTGTGCCACACTTCCCTCACTGCACAGATTGAAGAAGTTAAAATGGACATTTTATTAATAAGACAAGACTTCCAGAAACTTTGTGATCGGGTCAGGGAGACTGAGACCCGCATAAGTACAGTGGAAGATGCCCTCCCGCCATTACAATCTGGATCGGAACACGTGCAATGCCAGATTAATCAGATCCTTGCCAAACAGGATGAAATGGAGAATCGCCTAAGAAGATGCAACATCCACCTCATCGGTCTCCCAGAGGGGGCAAAGGGTAAGGACCCGACAACATTCCTGGAGCAGTTATTAATCAACACTTATGGTCACAAGGCCTTCTCCCCCGTACTGGTGGTCGAGCGAGCACATCGCATACCAGCGAGACCCCCCCCCACAGGGAGCTCCCCCTCGCACCTTTATCGCAAAACTGCTGAATTACAAAAGATAGGGATGCTGCCCTGCGATTGGCGAGAGAGAAGGGAAACATCCCTATTAGAAATATTAAAGTCGCAATTTTCCCTGACTTTTCCGCGGAGATACAGAAAAGGCGTCAGGGATTCATGGAGGCTAAAAGACAACTGCGCACCCACCACCTAAAATACTCCATGTTGTTCCCAGCACGCTTGCGAGTGGAGAGCGGAGGGAAGGTATTATTCTTTGAAGATCCACGTGAGGTCATTACCTGGCTGGAACGTAAAGTGGTCCCTGACAGAAGTAATTAGTAGAGCGCCAGAAGAGCCATGCGGTGAGATAATGTCTCCCCCCCTTTTTTCCTGAGCCGCCGTACTGCTCAGTTACATTCTATGGCACACTGTCTGAAGGGCCTATCAGACAGCAGTGTTGCAAGGAATTTCACCACATTCAGAACACAGAACTCTGGGCATCGAGGGGTATATATTACCTACACCACCTGATCACTCACGGGACCTTCAAATCCTTTGAGGTACTTAAGGAGGAATTTACACTTCAAGACCATATGTTCTATCGCTTCCTTCAGATTCGTCACGCGGCACGTACGCAGTTCTCACAATCTTGGCCGCAATCCACCCCCAATCCCATTATAGCAATAATTAAAAACACTGACCCCAAAAAGCTTATATCATGCTTTTATAATATGCTTTCCACACCTGTTTCGTCAAAAATAGCCTATGCCTTAAAACCCCGATGGGAGGGAGATGTGGGAACGATGGAGGATGAGGAATGGGAAGAGGCCTTAGAAACTTGCAAGACTGTGTCCCCCAAACTCTCAGACAGACTGTCCCAAATATGCATACTTCACCGAGCGTATCTCACCCCTCTCAGGATAGCCAGATACAAAAGGAATCAGCCCACTACATGCCCAATGTGTAATACTGCAACGGGGACATTTTTCCATCTTATATGGTCATGTCCCAAAATACAGGAATTTTGGAAACAAATAGTGACCTTCCTACATGATGTCATGGGATCTCCCCTAGCGTTAGATCCGAAGTCGTACTTACTTGGGATATTTCCTGATGTTATTGAAAAATTCACAAAAATATTCCTACAAGAAACGTTGTTCTCAGCTAGAAAAATAATTGCTAGGAAATGGATGAGACCTGAACCCCTAAATATACTAGAATGGAAAAGGGATATAAACACAACCTTGTTATGTAAAAAATTCCTATATATTAATAGAGGCTGTCCAGCCAAATATAACAGAATCTGGGACCGATGGCTACAAGAATCCAAAACTTGTACATGAGGGATGTAAACATAGACATAAACGACATATTGTATGTAAATATTACATGTCCTTCTATACAATTTGCTACGCATTTCCACATAAATAAGTGCCTACCAAGTATGTGATGATTTGTATCTGTGTTGTAACTGATGTATATGCTGTGTTACCAAAAACCTTTTTTTTTTTTTTTTTGTGTTGTTCCATTTTTCTCCTGCATGTGATATGTGTACCTGTGTCTAATAAAACCTTTTTTAAGAGAAAAAAAATGTGCTTCTTAAAAGAACTGTATTGCATTTAAAAGAGACACAGACCTAAGTGAGCGCCTGGAAAAAAGAATGCATATATTGCAGTAGGCTTATTCATCTGAATTTTTTTTTGTAAATTCCGATCTACAGCAGTTGTCTGATGTGTATAGCACCACCTAGTGGATAGTAGGTTAAACTTCTGCACTGTAACCAGTGCGTACTGTAAAATTCCATCATTGCGGTTTCTATTACATCTAACCTCCACACTGCCAACATTGCTGAAGTAATCAGTGCACAAATTTAAGATATCTATCAAAACATACAAGAGAAATACCAGTAGATTTAGGTGAATGACCTTCAGAATATCACAACCAATAGCATACCAGAATCTATTCCAGAAAAATAAAGCTGTTGGTTGAGTAAAACCAACCAATTCAGCCACAAATAAATATGGGCAATGATTTCTGAATATATAATAAGATCCGGGATTTCTGCACAAGCAAAGCCAATCTAATAAGTTAATTATAAATCATTGCAGCTGCTCGTGCATACAAGATCTACCAACAACCTTTACATGCACTGTACTGGAATTAAACAAAAATACTTCCTGGAAGACATTAACTGTACAGGTCTGGAAGTTATGAGATAAACATTAAGGCTTTGTTCATACCTATGGAGGTGTGACAGTGTGCGCACAATTTTGTGCATCTCATTTAGGGCCGCCTATTCATTTCATTGGGCTGCCCAATGTACAAAAATCTTAATAAAAAAAAATCTTTTTTTTTTTTAAATAATGTCACATGTTGACGAGGTACATTAGGGTAGCATTAAGAATTATTTGCACCACTGCATGCCTGAAAGAAGGGATGTGTGTTTTTAAGTGTAGCTAAACCCAGGAATTTTATATTGTAGTTTACCAGTGGAATGGCTGCATTCATTTTCACTTTTTAGGCCAAGAACATGTTCAACAAGTATAGAGAATACCTGTTGATCTTGACAAAAAATGCAGTGCCTTTGTCGCTTCCTGTGAGCTTAAACGAAAGCACAAAGAACCTTATCTTCAGCATGTAATGTACTGTATTTATTAACAGGAAACTATGAAAGACGTGGCAATGTGGGGCTCCGCTCTGTTTTCAAATTTTGACAGTGGGAGTGGGGAGAAGATCCCCCATTAGCTGTGACAGAGTGGGGAGCCCTAGCGGCAGTAAGTGGGTTAATAGGAGAATATTATACCCTAAATATGGGTGTCAGCATCCTACACTGCACAATAGCTGACAAAAAAAATAAAAATAAATAATTAAAAAAAACTTGTAGGAATAGAAATAATGTTTTTTTTTAGGGCTACCACTGGGGTACTAACCAGTCCATGCTGCATCCCTCCTCCTTCCCCAAAGAGTGTCCAAACTTCACCCATAAAGGTTGGTTGTCGCCACACAGACCTTCAGCAACATGACTTCCCAGCTGGGGTCACCGCCCTGGACCTGTTTACCACACTGACAGTCAACAAGGCAATTGCACAGGTGCCCATCAGGTAGAGTCCAATGCAATGAAACACTACAGGCAGCCCCCACATGCCTAATACAGGGTTTGTGTACCATTCCTGTTAGCAAACCGCTGTAGGCAACAGATCTGGGATGAGCCAGTCTGAGCGATTCGGATTGGTCAAAGTGATCACATGCCAACATGTGGGGTAGAGAGTTGTAGCGAGTTCATTTACCATTTCATTTTTTGTGTTTTGTGAAAAGGTGAACTTACTTTAATGGTACCTCCCACATGTCCTAGCAGGTTATTTCATGCTGTTTGTGGGAATGCATGCACTCGCTGATGAATTGGAACAGAATGGGTAGTAAAGGGGTTAGTGACAAATACCTTTCTAATCTGCAGCTCTACGTGCAATAGATTATAAATATACTAAAGCAAGTGTTTATAATGCACAAAAGGCAGCATTATCAAGAGCCAGAGTAGAGGCTTGAGAATAATAACTACAGTTGCAGAGTTATGTATGATGCAGTCATTTTGCTTCAGGCAATTTGATGGAGCCAAGGGCTGGCTGCGCAGAAAAAGAAAAGATTTTACAGGTAAACTGCAGCCAAAATAAATAGGTTTTCTGTTTCCAGCTGGTTTATCTCTGTAGAAGAAACAATATTAGCTGCTTTTTCCTAGAAACAATGCTTTTGCACAGTTTTAAAGTGACATCTGAGCAATTTCCATTCATTTAGCACTAACAACAAAATGTCATTGTGCATCACAAAAGTGTTGCAAGCTTATCCAATTTAGCCATAAACATATTTGGAGTTTCCTGCTGGTCAATATAAGCTAGTTCTAATTTACTTCATTACTGATCTTTATACAGGATTACTTATGGACTTTAGATGTCCCTCTGCTACTTTGGACATCAATGTTGACCTATAGTGTTCCTTAAAGTTTAGAGGGATCACATTGATTTGAACATTAGTCTACTAGCAGGCAAAAGATATAATTTCACCTATTATATAGACCACATATTAATAACCTTTTATCCCATATGCTCACAATAATTATATATATATATATATATATATATATATATATATATATATATATATATATATATATATATCACATACACACACTCACACACAGTTGTGCTCATAAGTTTACATATCCTGGCAGAATTTGATTTCTTGGCTATTTTTCATAGGATATGAATAATAAAAACACAGTGAAAAAAAGTTTTTGTGTTATCATTCACATTCTCTGAATAATGGCCAAGAAATCATAAATTCTGCCAGGGTATGTAAACTTATGAGCACAACTGTATATGTGTGTGTGTATATATATATCTATCTATCTACACACATATATATATATATATATATATATATATATATATAGATATAGATATAGATATAGATATAGATATAGAGAGAGAGAGAGAGAGAGAGAGAGAGACTTAAACACTACATCTTGAGCGGCTTAAAGTGGAGTTCCACTCGTTTTTCAGTTTATTAAAAGTCAGCAGCTACAAAATGTGTAGCTGCTGACTTTTAACAGACACTCACCTGTCCCACAGTCCAGCGATGCGGTTGCCTGAAGCCTCGCTCCTCTCCCCCTCCTCTCCACTGTGCCGTCATTGAAAGTGTGGGCACCCAGCTGTGATAGCTTGCGGCTTCACAGCCGGGTCTGCACTGTGCAGGCGCGAGGCGCGCGGCGCGCTACGCTCTCCTCGTGGTCAGGCAATCTTCTGGGACCTGTGACGTGTCCCAGAAGATTGCAGAGAGGGAGGGGGTGCCTAGGGGGAGAGGAGTCACCGCCTAGGCGACGAGAGGATGGAAGCAGGAAGTGGGATAGGAAGTAAATGTCAAAACCAGGTACCCACTCCCCCCCCCAAAAAAAAAAATTACATGCCAAATGTGGCATGTAAGGTGGCAAGGAGTGCATAAAACATAAGTTACACTTTTGGGTGGAACTCCGCTTTAATCAGAGGTGGCTCCCCTGGTGGGGGTATAGGAACCGTCTTGAGGGATTCAAAGTTTCTAATTGTCATGTATTGTATTTTCATATAATCCCTTATTTATGGATCCTTTTAATATGTATAATTTTTGCACTAAAAGTTTTTGGTTTTAACATTATATAACTTGTTAATGCCATCAGACAGTATCATAAAAAAAACCTGCTGCCCCACTTCACTCCAATTTTCTATCATGTTCTGGGATTAGGGTACCCGTATATTATACAAAGTTCAATCTTTACTCACTGAGCAGTCTTTTACAAATATTTGGTGTTTCGGTCAAGTGGGGGCATCTCCCAAGATGTAACCACTTCAAGCATTCATTGTGAAGCATTCCTTAAAATGTTACTAAACCCAGGATCCTGCATTGACTATATCTGGTCTCCCACAGTACACAGAACATGGAAATGCAATTATTTTAGTAAATATAAACTGCTAAATACATTTTCTCATTAGCAGTATATAGCAGTCTTGTGACTTCTATCTGTGTCTGGTTAAAGCTTGTAGGAGGAGTTTTCATTCTACTCTGACTATCCTATAGGGCTGCAGGACCCCTGACCCTCTGTCTAGACAGTGCTGATTGGCCATGTGCTGATCACATGCACCCTCACAATAAAAAAAAAAAAAAAAAAAACATTCTAGCAATACACACCAAACTGAGCATGTGCAGAGTGACTCCATGTATAACAAGCATGCTTTATTGCATATACAGACTGGTTTACTGTTGTGGGTTTAGCATCACATTAAACCCGAATTCCATCAAACCTTTTTTTAGTTTAGTAAAGAGAGGGAAAGAGTTGAAATTTCTGTCAAAGGATCCTCCACTGATGATATTTTTTACTCTCACAACCTATTCTGATGACAGGGTCTCATAAGGACTGGAAATTACACCTGCATACTCTTATTTCTTAACCTAGTGTCACAAGGACAGGAAGGAGTTGAAAATCGCAATGCGTAAAATTGACAGTACTATTTAAGATCCTGTAATAAATAATAATATTAATAAATAAAAATGAAGACTTACAGCAATATAAACATGGCATAGATTCTGATTCTGACCTACTTTGTCAAAAGCAAACAAAAACGAGTTTTGAATAGAGTTTGGCTCAGAGAAGGGTTTGATAACATCTGGTCTTGCACTTGGTCAGATGTTCAGTCAGATTCAGCGGAGCAGCTGACATCAATTACAGGGAAGCACGCTGACCAACATTTGACTCATAACTAAAGAGCTCAGTAACAACGCAAAACATCAAAACATCAAAACATCAGTTACGATTTTTTATTTAATAGCTACTGGAATATTAGGCAATTTTCAGTTTAAGACTAAAGCTATTTTGTCATAGGCCAGAAACAACATTATCGCGGTTATTGTTAGCTGTTGTATAATACCAATGATGTTTCAGATGCAGTGCTGTATCAAACACTGTCTCATTATGTCTAGAGTACTGAATTGGCAAGATCTCCCAGCTTTGCCTCTTATGCTTTGGCCAATGCAAAGCTAGGGACATGCCACAGGGACATGCCTTCTAGACACTTGTCCTGTAAAATAATGCAGGATCCAGAGAAGGATAAGATTCGCACACACTGGTAGCAGAACGCAGATGGACCTGGGAACTGGCAAGTCCATAAGATACAGTACATTGGCATATGTCCCCAAGAGAATAAAGCCAATGGATGTCTTTTAACAGAAAAAGATAAAGGGTTTGGCATATATAATTCTACACATCATTATACATTGAAAAAACAAACAATCCTTAACACCTATTAACATTCATAACCCAAATATTTCTTCAGTCCCATCTACAATATTTTTAAAAAGCATTAAGTGAAGATTGCAATTTAACCTGATATTCAGCTTTACACAACCATCTATGTGATACCACCCCAACATCAAAGCATGCATTATATCAGCGAGTCAACATCTGTCCTTTCCATAAAGCAATGTTGAGCAACTTCTTGCCAGGCCCAAGCCCTGTCAAATGGGAGATTACAAAATCCTGGAGACCTGGGTGGTGTTTTGATGAGGAGGGCTGTGTAAAGAGGGCTGTGATCTGGTGCTTTATTGTGCTTACTATCCTAGAAGAAATGTTAACTTAATACCACCCCCCCCCAAAAGGTATGCGTGTTTTAGGAGAATCACACACAAAAGATGTAATCATTTGAATATACACTCACCAGACACTTTATTAGGTACACCTTGCTTTAACTGAGTTGGACCCCCTTTTGCTTTCAGAACTTCCTTAATTCTTCATGGCATAGATTCAACAAGGTGTTGGAAACATTACTCAGAGATTTTGGTTCATATTGACATGATAACATCATGCAGTTGCTGCAGATTTGTCAGCTGCACATCCATGATGCAAATCTCCCATTCCACCACATCCCAAAGGTGCTCTATTGGATTGGGATCTGGTGACTGTTGAGGCCATTGGAGTACAGTGACCTCATTGTCAAGTTCAAGAAACCAGTGGTGAGATGATTTGAGCTTTGTGACATGATGCAATATCCTGCTGGAAGGGGCCATCAGAAGATGGGTACACTGTAGTCATAAAGGGATGGACATGGTCAGCAACAATACTCAGGTAGTTGTTTGCACCAAAATCTGACCCTACCATCTAAAATGTTGCAGCTGAAACCAACACTCATCAGACCAGGCAACGTTTTACCAACCTTCTATTGTCCGATTTTGGTGAGCCTGTGTGAAATGTAGCCTCAGTTTCCTGTTCTTAGCTGGCAAGAGTGGCACCCAGTATGGTCTTCTGCTGCTGTAGCCCATTTGCTTCAAGGTTTGATGTGTTGTGCATTCAGAGATGGTATTCTGCATACCTTGGCTGTAACGAGTGATTATTTGAGTCACTGTTGCCTATCATCTCGAACCAGTCAGCCTATTCTCTGAAATCTACAAGGCATTTTCATCCACACAACTGCCACTCACTGGATATTTTCTCTTTTTCGGACTATTCTCTGTAAACCCGAGAGATGGTTGTGCGTGAAAATCCCAGCAGATCAGCAGTTTTTGAAACGTCCGGTGTTCTGGCACCAACAACCATGCCATGTTCATAGTCACTTAAATCTCCTTTCTTCCCCATTCTGATGCTCAGTTTGAACTTCAGCAAGTCGCCTTCACCACGTCTAGATGCCTAAATGCATTTAGTTGCTGCCATGTGACTGGCTGATTAGCAATTTGTGTTACCAAGCAATTGAACAGGTATACCTAATAAAGTGGCTGGTAAGTGTAGATGGAAAGGTTTTACAGCATAATCCACCACTCCTCTCCAGAGGTATGCGTGTTTTAAGAGAATAATACATGAAAGATGATTAAATGTCATACAGATGGAAAAGTTATCCAGCAAATAAAGTTGTGATTGTGGCAAAAGTTTAAGCAGATCTATGGTCAAAATATAAAATGATATTGTTAGGTCACCTGAGGCCAGGTGACAGGTGCACGCCACTAGGATTAGGAGCGCACCGCTAAGGTTGTGGACCCTTCGGCTGACTGCTGCGGATGGAGCTTTGGGTGGTTCAGGAAAGCAGCTCCATCTGAGCACCAACACAGATCAAATGGGGAGCTAATGCATAAGATTCCCCAGGGCACGGAGTCAGCAGGTTTTCACCAGAGCCTCCGATGGTGAGGATGGACTTTGCTGCAGCTGACTCCAGAACGCAGCCCCTAGGGTCTCCCAGCTCACGCTCATGGCTGGCTCTGATGGATGGAGAGGAAGCAGTAATCCAGGGTAACGAGGAATAGTCAGGAGGACAAGCCAAGGGTAGGGGCAACAAGCAGACAGGAATGGTCAGGAGAACACGCCAAAAGGTCAGGGCTACAAGCAGACAGGGACAGTCAGGATAACAAGCCAAGATCGATACACGGAATCAAATGTTGAGCACACAACAAGAAACACACAGACAAACCTTAACATACTATTGCTCGGGCAAGGGTGGCTTGTAGTGTTTCCTGCTAGAGGCTGGGGTGGAGCCATGCTGAGAGAAGATTACTTAAACATGCAGGTGTAAGAGCATGGTCCTTAAAGGAGAAGTCCAGCCTGAGCTCGTTTGGCTGGGCTTCTCCTCTGGGTCACAAGAGTGCAATTTGTTTTGCACTCCTGTGACCTGTTTTCAGCAGAAAGCGGTCTGAAGTCGGCTCTCTGCTGACGTCACTGGAATCAGTCCAGGCACCGCGTCATCATGACAAAAGTCTGGATCCGCCAGGTGCCTGGACTGATGCCTGTCTCAAGAAAAATGAGGGGAATAACTGCGCTACAAGGAAATACATAAACAATAACAATTATAGCCGCGATTCATCTATGTAACACAAACACAGTGAAATTAAATAAGAAAAAAGGGGGGTTGAATCGCGCTAAAACAGATTGGTGATCATACACATCATCACCAAACCAAATATTTAGAACTAAGTGAAGAGTTCCCCTTTAGTGTATACATAATATACAAAACACATGTCAAATGAATAATCAATCCAAAAATAAAATGTTCAAAGTGATAATAAAAAGTCCATGTATAAAAAATAAATCACCCAAGTGATATGAAAGTATCTTAAAAAAGTTCAAAAAAACATCAATTCTTGCTGTGAGAAGAAAAAAGCGTGCTTGCTCCACCACCGTGAAATCAGACTGGCCGCTTACCAGAAACTCATGATCCCCCCGTTACAGAGGATCAGAGAAAGCCGTTTGTTAATACTGCTTCGAACCATGACCAATGGATCAGAGACCTTATACCGAGATGGGACATCAAAAACTGCAGGGTCAGGCTAAAGATGTTTACACTGACAGGTACTCAGACATCAGCCCACAGCATTGCAGATATGGTCATAGAAGGAAAAAAAGTATATATAGTGTAAAATCATTGACTTTATTGGATAAGTAAAAAGTTAAACTCACATGTTAGTAGACAATAGTAGGCATGTAGGGTAGTCTGGAGCGCCGGCCGGAAGCTCACAGACAGCCCGTCCTACTGGAAACAACAGCAGCAATGGGAGGTGACGAGAACACTGCGAGCCGCTGAGAGACTGAGATGGCTGCTCCCCGCCCCTCCACAGCTCAGCGCTCCAATGGGTGTGGAGGAGCAGAGAGGAGAGCTGCTGACTGACAGGCAGCGGCTCTCCACTCGGGGAGCTGAGAGAACCAAGCCATCAGCGGTGTTCGATGGCTCGGTTCTCAGTGCAGAGGCGCCAGGGGACAGAGGCAGCATCACCAATGCTGCATCCACCTAGGCAAGTATAATGGGTAAATAAAAAAAATAAAAAAACAAATAACATACTTCTTTTTTAAGCTGATACACACACCAGAGAGGTAAGCAGACAGACAGGGCATGAAACATTACTGCAGATTCATGACAGATATGTTCCTTTTCACTTTGTACTTTAATCATTTCTTGCCTACTCCTAATAACTTAATGACCGCCTACTGCATATATACTGCAGCAGGGCGGCCCTATTGCACGACACGGCGCACCTGTACATAGTTTCGTAGACGAGATACTGTGGCCGCATGCCCACTGCACAGCACAGGCCACCCACGTTTGCTACTCAGAGGCTGAACGGGGATCTGCCAATGTAAACAAAGCAGATCCCCATTCTGACAGGGGAGTACAGCGAGATAGTCTGTTCCTAGTGATCAAGAACAGCGATCTCTCTCTACTCTCAGTCAGTCCACTCCCCCCAGTTATAAACATCTCCCTAGGACACACTTAACCCCTTAAACGCCCCCTAGTGGATATTTTTAGCTCTGATCACTGTAATAATGTCACTGGTATCAAAAAAAGGTCAAAAGTGTTCAATCTGTCTGCCGCAATGTCGCTAAAAATCGCTGATCACCGCCATTACTTGTAAAAAAAAAAAATAATGTAGTAGAATACATATTGGCCTAAACTGATGAATACTTTAGTTTTCTTTTCAAAATTGTCAGTCTTTTTTTGTTTATAGAGCAAAAAATAAAAACCGCAGAGGTCATCAAATACCACCAAAAGAAAGCTCTATTTGTGGGGAAAAAAAGCACATCATTTTTATTTGGGTACAGCGTCGCACGCCCGCGCAATTGTCTGTTAAAGTAACGCAGTGCCATGAAGGGGGTAAAACCTTCCGGTTCTTAAGTGGTTAAACAAACCTGACGTTTGTAAACTTAGGCTGGCAATAAATTATACATTTTTTTTTTTTTTACAATTTTCCTTTAGATTTACCAAGACCATATAATACGAGGTCAAATCTAAACACTTTCGATTTTCAGCTATGTAGTGTGCTTCCACTACATAGCTGAAAGTAAATCTAAAGGAAATTGAATACGAAAATTGTAGAACGTATTGCCAGCCTTACTTTGAAGATCCCCACACATTTGTGAGTAGGTACTGCTGTGTCACACTTGTCACAGAGCCTGTCTGAACTACAGAGGCACTGAGAGGAAGTTTCAGAAGATGGAGTCAGTACAGCAATCACTACTTGCAGCCAGCAAGGTACCTTGGGTTATGTAGTCCTTAAAAAATTAAAGCAAACAGTAGAGGAGAAGCTATAAAGCAGGGTTACAACCAGGGTTTAACCCTGAGGTGGCGAAGAGATTCGCCAGGGGTGCTGCAGCAAAAGGACAAGCCCTTTACAGTCTGATCAAGAAAGGGTTAGACTGTTAACTGTGTACAGAGAGGAGGGAAAGAGCACATCCCGCACCTCCTCACGGCTATCTCCTCCTATATGCCGTTATCTGTACTCTTGCTGGCAAAACTGAAAGCTGTGCAAGCCACCCACCTGTGTCCTTCCAACCGATGATGTAATAACTTGCTAAGGACAGGTCGAGCATCCTGCACAGCTTTCTGTTTTGCCGCCAATAGTATAGATAACAGCACAAAGGAGGAAAGAGCTGGGAGGAGTTGCAGAATGTGCTCTCTCCTTCCTCTCTGTACACGGTAGTTAACAGAGTAAACCTTGGACTGTAAGGGCTTGATTACTTTCCCCCATCTCCTCTCCAGCCTAATCATCTCCCAGCAGCAAATCTAGTGGGCTAGTGGGTGGGGGCAGTAAACAAACAGTGCACAGTCCTGCAAAATTACCCCCCCCCCCCGCACATTTGGGGGTGGGTGGGATTTACAACCTACAGACCACTTAACTTTGCTTTACAAACTATACTGTAGGGCTTTTTCACAGTGTGATAGTGCATGTGAAATCAAGCATTTTCCCACACCGCACAAAAAATGCGCTGCCTTTTGCAGATGCTTGCAGGTGCCATTGATTCTCAATGGCACCCCCACACATCTACTAATTGCATGTAAGCAGTATCATGCATTTTGGTGGGGCACGATTTAAAAATCATGGCAGCACCTTTTCTGCCTGTTTCACAAGCATAGAGCAGCCTATTAAAAAACACAACATGCGGGAACACGCAAAAGAGCACTTGCAAACGGACGCACCTCCTTGGGAGAACGAGGCTTCACACTGGTGTGCCCCAGGATTGTAAGCAATCCTAAAAGGGTGCCTTGACTGAAAAAAAGGTAGAAAAACACTGCTGCAAAGCATACAGGGAATCCAGGAAGTTGTGGAAGGATATGGTCAGCAGACAGGCAGAACTCATGAAAAGGAGACAAAATACCTAAATGTTTTTATTGATATTACAATACGGATGTTAAAAAAAAAAAATGAAGTGTATGCTGTGATCATAGATCTCCTTTCATTTGTTACATACAATTGATTTGAAATTCACTACCGGTCACTGCAAGCAAACATGTTCCTATCCACTGCTCAGTCTTAAAAGGCCAATCGCAGAAAACAATAGACAACTCTAATGTGTACAACCACTGTATTATATTATGAATATGTAATATTTTACCTTACTAAAAACGAAAACATGTACAAAAACGTGTGAATAGTAATAGTTTAATCATTCAAGTATTTGTATCTGATCAAAGCGGATTATTTCTCCTCTAGCCAAAGGCAATGTGTAATCTACACTGTGATAAAAGTAAACTGATGCTTTTTTTAGGCACATTAATAACATGTAAAACAACTGATTTCATTTCTCCAAAAATGAAAAAGGTAATCAAAAAGTAGTATTAGGCCCTCAACGTTTTTTAGATTAACACAGCGAGCACAAAAAAGTTAAGCATTATTTGGTAAACTATTTGTTACAATTCCTACCCCAGCACCTGCAGTTTGCAACTTTCACTGTCGCTGACTCCTGCTTTCTTTTGTGCTGCTTCCCAGAACATCTAGTCTTCACAGGAATGAGTTAACAATGGACAGTGCACTGACAGTGATGGTCAATGTGTGTTTACGCATTGCAGGTTGTATACTCTTGCCTGTATATTAGCAATGATATACACCCCTCCTTCTTGAATATGCTAGAACTGTTCTTGGCAAACAAACCTGATGTTCCTCATTTACTTCTGGGAGATTTCAATTGATATTTGGACCATTTCCTGATTAGACCCCACCCCTGATGGGTCAGTAGCAATACAAACTATGCTAACCCGTTTTCTTGTGGAGGTAAGTTGGATCATAGATTTCTGTGTGAAAAGAAATTTCCTTGCTTTTCTAAGACCCATATATCTCTATCTAGAATAGATTTATGTATTGGCCAGCTTCTCTACAACTGTCCGAGGGCAGCTATCACGGAAACTGGACATATTTCTTCCCCGCTTCAGCTCAGAAGGAGTACTAGACAGGATGCCCAATTTCCCTGGTCTTATTTGCACTTGCTGCTGAGCCACTGGCCACACTGATCAGGTCCAATCCAAAAATTACCAGTTTGCAGTAGGGAGAATTACATGGCAAAATCATGCTTTACACTGATGACGTCTTACTAATGCTTTATTACAGAAAGCCACATTTCTCAACTTGGGATTTACTTGAGATCTGAGTAACTGGTCCAAAATCAGCCCTAATATTATTAGATGGCACAAGGTAGCCAGTGGTCCAATCTTGTGTAACATGGGCAATCCGCACTACCCCCAGTGAGTACTAATGAAAAAACAATATATGAAAATATATATGTAAATATAAATGCAGTAGGTGTTAGTATCAAAGTGACGGCGCTGCAATCTAAAAAAAAAATGGAATATTCAGCTTGGAAGTATGGGTAATGTGAGAAAATAGATGTGCATCCCAAACAAAAAATGAGTTAATTATGTGCAAAATAGAAACAAAAAAAAAGGTGCAATGTATGTCCCGTCAGAACAAAACAATCAACGAAGAACATATACCAGCAAACTAAAAAGAATTATCTGAATTAAACCTATGTTAGGATATGTGTTGAGATAAACAAAGTGAAATAAAAAATATACTAGTAAAAACAAGGAAATAGGTCCATGGAGTGTTCTATAGTCCAATATAAGGATCAATAAAAAGAAGATAAGTGGGAAAAACCCCCAATAAGTCCTTTCCAGAAAGTAGTCCCACACTATAGCCAACAGATGATAAGGAATGCCGGATGGCCGCTTACTAGAACTGTAGGACCTCAGTTACGGAGGTCTAGTGGGCACAGACAAGAGGAAACACTCTGGCGAGAGCGGTAGATTCAAACGTCCGTCCAGCTCCTCTCCTCCAACGGTGAAACCTGGCTCCGCTCTGTTCCGTGGGACCCATGTTGGCAAGTAGGAGTGGGGGCCTTCAAAATCTTTATCTCTAACAGAGAAGACTTGTTTCCTTCCCAGGCTTCAGATGGAGCATAGCGGAGCCAAGTTTCACCGATGGAGGAGAGGAGCCGGACGGACATTTGAATCTACCGCCCCCGCCAGAGTGTTTCCTCTTGTCTGTGCCCACTAGACCTCCGTAACCGAGGTCCTACGGTTCTGGTAAGCGGCCATCCGGCATTCCTTATCATCTGTTGGCTATAGTGTGGGACTACATTCTGGAAAGGACTTATTGGGAGGCTTTTCCACTTATCTTCTTTTTACTGATCCTTATATTGGACTATAGAACACTCCATGGACCTATTTCCTTGTTTTTACTAGTTTATTTTTTATTTCACTTTTTTACATTACCCAGTAGTCCAATCTTGTCCCATTCTGAGATGAGGACATGTGCATTAGAGACTTATGTGCATATTTTAAATAAGACCCATGGCAGTGGTCTAACAAAACCCCCCCTGCTATCATACCAGAAACAGTAACCAAACAAAACAAAAAGCTAAAACCAAAAAGAAAAAAAAAAGAAAAAAAAAATTGTCCAGTATGCAGCTTGTTTTCGATAACAAACCAACCTGAGAGAGTTCTACCTTGTGAATCGAAAGTTCGGCATATGATGGTATAAAAAAAAAAAAAAAATTTCCGAGAACTTCACCAGAGTTTCCGGTAGTAGTCTGTTTGATGGGAAAGCTTGCACCTGACCATTTTGTAACAACCTAACAGGTATCTTGACTACGTAGACGAATGTAGTACAAAGATGAGACTCCCTTCACAGCACGGGAAACCCAGAGTACTACATGTTGATTGTAAAAAGCATGTCTCTCTGGGGCTCTAATAGCAGGTTGAAAAAACTTGCATTATACAGCAGATCAGAGTTATCATAGAAAACCAGCCCCCATGCCGACACAATACCTGGATTCGTAGAAATCGTAGTGCATCCAATAGAGGGGTGACAGTGACCATTACAGGAATAACAAAAAGAAAAAGGAAAAAGAAACAAAAACCAGATTATAGAGCCATCTTGTAGAGTGAAGCTTCATGGGTTTGTATCCAGCGAATTGCACGCCTCCTGTGGCGTGTCAAAAAACTTCACCGAACCTTTGTTTTCAATCTTAGTTTATTTTCAAAAGTAAGAACACAAAGAATATAACAGAAAAATACCATTCTTTACAGTTTGGCAACACATATAGTATACATAGAATAGTGAGGTGTACTTTACCCATGTATAAACAGGAGTGATCATTTTAACATACAGCTTTCGGTGAACTACTGGTATATCATATTGTATATTGAAATCTTTATTCTAAGAGAGGAATAATATACGGGTGGGGGCCAACATATAATGAACCTTGTAGTTTCGCGGGTTGGTGTTATCTGAGGGTTCCCTCTCAACGAATTAGACTGCTGTAGAAGTCTTTTATTCACCTATTATAGATAATCAAGTCATTTAGCTAGTCCAAAGATATGATCTTTAACTATATATGTGAGTGGTCGGTTCAGTACTTAACAAAGAGGAGACAGAAAAAGTCAGAAATAAGAACGTGAGTAGAAGTGTGGGATGGTACCTGAGGCACCAGGCACTCCAGCATGGCTAATCGGCGGGTAAGGGTGGGGTATCTCTGACCCAAAGGGAAAACTCATCAGAATAGCGAAACATGGACCATGAGGTCCAGGTGGCGGTAAACTGCTCCTCCTTTCCCACTTCCTCCGCCAACAGGCGCTCCAGATCTCTTATCTGGTCCACTTCAACCACCCATTCTCCCAAGGAAGGCACATCTGTCGTTTTCCAATGTCGGGGGATCACTGTCCTAACTGCTGCCAGAAAGTGGCGCAGTACATCTTTTTTAATCGACTTGAGGGGGCCTGGGAGTATAGATAATAGGGCTATCTCTGGTGTGGGTTTGATTGATGTCGCCATCAGCCTGCTGTAAAGATCAAAGACCTTTTGCCATAGTTTCCAGATTGGAGGGCAAGCCCACCAGATGTGAAGCATTGTCCCGCTAGAGGACAGGCATCTCCAACACACGTCTGTCAAAGAGGGGTTAAACTTTTTAATATCTACTGGGCATCTGTACCACCTCGTTAATAATTTAAACCCTTTTTCTTGGTTCTTGGTTGCCAGGGAAATCCTATGCGTTAGGATAAAGCTTTTTTGCCAATCAGTGGGGGAGATGGAGTGTTGCAACTCCGCTTCCCATTTCTGTGTATATGTTGGAAGGTCAGGGGCATATTCGTTCAGTAGTAGGGAATACAACAGTGATACTACATGTATTGGTGGGTCTGGTTGTAAAAGCAGTTCGTCAAAGTCTGATGGGTCGGCCAGTATCTCTGAGATGGATGAGAAAGTGCGTATGTATGACGTTATTTGACCCCTTTGTAACCACATTGTTGAGGTCCCTAATTCCGTCCGAGAGGGTATGTCCGTTCTCAAGGATGGGTCAGCGCGTAAGACCTGTGCTAAACGTCTATGGCTATCCCTACTCCAGGGTCCAAATCTTAACTTGTTCGCTGCTGGGGGGAAAGCCGGAGTCCCGAAGAGAGGGGTCATTGGGCCCTGGATTTTAGACAATTTACTCGCTGAGATCATGCGGTCCCAAATCTGGAGAGTTTGGCGAGTAAGAGCAGTGGAGAATAAGCCGTCCCCACGCCCAGCCATAGGGGTCCATGGCAGGGCGCAAAGATCAGCCTCATTAAGATATTTCTCTAGTTGAACCCAAAGTTTGGAGGAAGAGTGGTGGAACCAATCCACTATACGCACGAGTACCGCTGCCTTATGGTATATAGAGGCATCTGGGACCCCCGCACCCCCCCTGACTTTCGGGAGAATCACTGTGTCATGTTTTATCCTGGGGCGACGTCCCTGCCATATAAATTTAGAGAAGATCTGACGGAGCCTTTTGAAGAACGAGGTGGGGATATAGATAGGAATGGTCTGGAAAAGGTATAAGAATCGAGGGAGAACATCCATCTTCAAGACATTCACCCTACCCAGCCAGGAGAGCTGTTTAGAGGCATATGTGGTCAGATCCGCTTGAGTTCTGGTAAGTAAAGGGGTGAAGTTGCTGGAGAATAGTTGGGATGAGACTGTTGGAATATGGATTCCTAGATAGCGGATAGATGTGGAGCTTGTCTTAAAAGGGAAGGAAGTCGTAAGCTGTTGTAGAACCGCTGTTGGGAGTGAAATGTTGAGGATTTCTGACTTATTTAGATTAACTTTAAAATTACTAACCTCTCCATACCTCTGAAACTCCTGCATAATGGAGGGTAGAGAAATTTGTGGTTGGGTTACAAATATGAGTAGATCATCAGCAAATAGGGCAATTTTAGTGTGTAGTGGGCCTACTCTAACGCCTTGTATGGCCGGATTGTTTCTAAGGGCAATGGCTAGGTGTTCCATGACAATTACATAAAGAATGGGGGACAAGGGGCACCCCTGCCGCGTTCCGTTGTGTATAGTAAACTTAGGGGATAGGGAGCCGTTTAGTCTAATCCTAGCGGAAGGAGATGTGTAGAGGGACATTATTCTGGAGATCATGTTTTGGCCTAGACCTAGTTGTTGTAATGATAAGCGGAGAAATTGCCAGTCGACACGGTCGAAGGCTTTTTCCGCATCGACTGTGAGAAGGCACAATGGGATATTGTGGGCCCGAGCATAATCAGCAATGAGGAGTGTTTTTAGGGTGTTGTCACGCGCCTCCCTTCCACTCACAAAGCCAACCTGATCTAGGTGTATTAAACGGGGTAACAATGGTTGCAACCTATTAGCTAAAATTTTTGCGTACACCTTTAGATCTACTCCTATTAGCGAAATAGGTCGGTAATTAGCGCAAACATTCAGGTCTTTGTCTGGTTTGGGGATGAGGGTAATATGTGCCTCTAAGGTTTGTGGTGGGAACACTGATCGTTCAGAGATGGAGTTAAATACTTTTGTCAAGAAGGGAGTAAGAAGGGTAGCAAATTGTTTATAGAATTTCGGAGTAAAGCCATCAGGACCCGGGCTTTTACCAGATGGGGTAGAAGTAATGGCGCGGGCAACCTCGTCTTCCGAAATCGGGGCCTCAAGGTCCTCTATCGTCTCGCCATCTAGAGTGGGTAATGCAGTTTGCTCGATGTATAAGGCTTGTGTTTCCGCTGTAGTGAGGGGAGGATCAGTGGAGCTCGCTGCAGGTATATTATATAGGGATTGATAAAAGTCCCGGAACACCTGTCCCATCTCGGAAGGTGATGAGACAGTTTTCCCAGAGCTGTCCCGTATATGAGGTATAAAGGAGTTAGGTTGTTTGGTGTGGAGGGTGCGAGCCAGGGATCTACCACATTTATCTCTAAATTTATATTGATGAAAAGCTAGTTTGTTCGCAAACGTGCGGGCTGATGCCTCATATAACTCTCTAAGCTGGGTGCGAGCAGAAGAAACCTCCGTAAGCAGTTCAACCGTCGGGGAGCGTTTATGAGTAGTTTCTAGTGTCCTTAGCTTATGTACTGCCGTAACTATCGCAGTTGAACGTTCTTTTTTCATGCGAGCACCCATCTGAATAAACCTACCCCGTAATACCGCCTTCAATGCTTCCCATTTCATGGGTGGTGAGGTGTCATCAGATGTGTGATCTGTGAAAAAGTTTGATATCGTCTCTGCTATCTGTGTTTCAAACCCTGGTTCAGTCAAGAGAGAGTCATTTAACCTCCATGTCCATTCTTTTATTGGTGTAGAGGGGATTGTAAGCGTCAGGAATATGGGTGAGTGGTCGGACCAAACCATAGGGTCTATTTCACAATTGGGGGACCAATCTAAGCAGCCGTGCTCGACTAAAAAATAATCTATACGACTGTATGATTGGTGGATGTTGGAGAAGTGTGTGTAGTTTCGTGAGTCCGGGTACAGTATTCGCCATACGTCTATGAGATGCATATTGTAGATGGTACGTTTTAGGGCCCGTATTTTTGGAAAGGATATAGACGAACGGGATGTCGATGAATCCAAAAGTGGATCCAGGGGAGTATTGAAGTCCCCTCCGAGTATGAGCTTGCCCTCCGTGAAACCCGCCAAAATCTTTAGGTATTGCAAGGCTGATGGGACTTGGTGTGTGTTAGGCAAGTATACGTTGGCAATTGTAAATTTAGTCCCCCATAATAAAATTTTTACAAAGACATACCTGCCTTGGGGGTCCGTCACCTGATCAAGCAGCTCAATAGGGAGTGTTTTATGAAACGCAATAGATACTCCTTTAGATTTTTGTGTCGGGTTGGTACTGTGTATCCATCTATTGAAATATCTATTGGAGCAGGAAGGAGTGGAGTCAGAATGGAAGTGGGTCTCCTGCAGCAAGAGTATGCTGACCTGTCTTTTGTGCATCTGATATAGAATTTGCCCACGTTTCGACGCTATGTTAAGTCCGTTTACATTATACGAACAAAGTTTCAGGTGTGGGCGCAAAGTCACCGTGTGAGCCATGCTGGAGTGCCAAAAGCTGTAAAAGGGAGAAAGTATTAAGATATGGAGGAAAGGTATAGGGAGCAGGAAAGAAAAAGAAAGAAGAGATGAAGAAAAAGATAAACAGACAAAGGAGGGGAAGAGAGGGAGGGGAGGAAGAAAAATGAAAGGAGCGTGAGGATAATGGAAGAAATACGATATAAATGAAAAGACACCTAAAAAGATGTGTCTGGAAAACTAATGTGTCCGCGAACGCAGAACACTGCGTGAAAATTCACGTTTTAGGCACAAACCGTGCCTGTCCTATTGTGGGGGAAAAGTCGAGATGAATGGGTCTGAGCCGTGTTCCCGACAGCATATCAGGCATGCAAGTAGTATGTGTGGCACACTTGATATTTAAAACGAGTGTGGGGCATAAGGCAGCTTAACCACAACAAATGATAACAATCAACCAAGTGTGTGCATTGGATTTAAATAAGTAACCCTGAGGTATATATAAAACTATTGCATTGTCTCATGTATATAAAGAAAGTTATTGCGCCAAGACAATTGGGTGGGTATATGGAGGGCAGGGAGAGTGGGGGATCCCTCCATGGGGGCAATCCTCTGCTCCATGTGTAACGTCCTTTAAACCCTATATTCTCTGTAGCAGAGACCGAGTAAAACCGGGTACCAAACCCCCCTCCGAGGAAGGTATCCCCCCACTCCCGCTACACCTCCCCCACTGCATATATCATCATGGGAAGGTGAGAGGAATCAATCTGAGACAATGCAAAACATCTTTAGAAAAACGTCAGATAAAAAGGAAAAAAGAAAAACACAAAAACATAGCATTGGTAGACATTCGCATTACCTGACGCTCTTCATAATGAGAGGCATAAGATTGACTCCAATCTATGTTCTCACCCGAACCCCAGCCAAATTGTAAATTGGCAAAGAGCAGGGAAAGAACCAGTGGAGACAAAACAAGCCATCAGTCTCTAATTAACTGTTGAGTTAATCTTCTGGGGAAGTAGGTCTTCTTATCCCTGGGCCAGAGGAAACTGATCTGGACCTAGGACGTCTGCGGCGCTGTGGAAGTGGACCAAGTCCCACCTGGCCTGATCTATCCTCTGGAGGGTCTAACCAGTTCAAAACTTCCACTGGATCTTGTTCGATAAAGAGGAAAAAGTCGGGCAGTTGGTCTGGATCAGAGAGCGTAAACCTGTTGCCGCCCCGTGTCACCTTGATGCTGAAGGGGTGACCCCATGTATAGGTAGCTCCAGCTTGCCGTATAAGGTCAAGTAGAGGGCGCACCACTCTACGCATATACAGCGTATTGCGAGATAAGTCAGGGTATAGGTGAATAGGGGCACCAAAGAAGTCAACAGGACCCAAGTTCCATGCCTTTCGCATGATCTCTTCTTTTAAAGTGTAATAGTGGACCCGACATAGAACATCGCGGGGGCGACCATCTCGGGCCCCCCCTGGTCCTCCTACTCTGTGAACACGATCCAGTTCAATTGGTGATGTTGCCTCTCTTCCCAGTGCTTTATTGAGGATAGTTATGACAGTGGGTTTCAATTCTGCTCCAGATGTTGCCTCCGGTATGCCTTGCAGTCTAATGTTATTTCTGCGACTGCGATTTTCGCTGTCTTCTATGCGGAGTTGCTGGTGACGTATGCGCCTAAGATGTGTCGCGGATGAGGATTCAAGGGCTGTTATACGTGCCTCGTGGTCATCCTGAGCCGTGGTTAAGACCGATACTGCTTCCTCGTTAGCTGTGACTTGTTGCCTCAGGGCGTTCAGCTCCACGTGGAGGGAATCTTCCATTTTGCTTGCCCAGGATTCAAAATCCATTCTGAAGGCAGAGAGGAGGGCAGCAGCTTCCGATCTAATGGGTTCTCCTGATAGGGGATGCGTAGCAGACTGGGATTCCCCGGTGCCTGTGTCGGACGATGAGACTGACCTTGTGGAGGAGGCTGAGGGCTCTCCCGTAGAATTCTGAAATCTCTCATTATTGTCCTCTGCCGTGTGAGCTGCTGCTGAGGCGGGAGGCTTGGTCTTCCCCGGGTTGCGGCCGGGTGCCATCTTGTCTTTGGGAGTTCGGGGATCAATCGGCGTAGTTCTAAGTAGATACCTCTGTATGGTGCCTTGTTGGGGGTCGGTAAGCTCCGTGGAGTGTGAGCTAGCTGCCGCCATGTATTATGTGGGTGTGCTATGCTATGTAAATAGCCTGTAGCTGTCGGGATAGCACGGGACTCAGGGGTGCGGGTCTTCAGCCATCCATAGTTAGTCTCTCTCCATCAAAACCTATCTTCCACGGAGATGAGGGGGACTGGGGAGGGTGACCAGGCCTGCGGGAGCAGCGGTGTCACCCTATTAACATGGGCGCAAGGCTGGGACACCGTATGGGTTCAAGGGGGAGAGCACCGTCCAGCCAGGGCACAGTTTCTGATAGTGCGGGCCCGTCTTGTAAGCTAGGCCGCAAGATGGTAAGATGGCGGCCGTCACTGGAAGTCTCTAGTGTTACTGGGGTCAGCGATGGGTCTGAGCTGGCTATAAACTTGTCAGATATGCCCAGGGGGGGCCACTTTAAGTGAGGGTGAATTATATGACCCCCTTACCTCCGGTCGTGGCGCCAAGATGCGGTGATGCTGGGGGCCTCACAGGCCTCGGGCCTGCCGCAAGCATCCAGTGCCTGCTTTCTCTGCCTTGTCTGGTGTCCCCTCCGCTCCGGATACAGCCCTCCCGGCCCCAGGGCCCCCGATCGCCCTCCGCGGCACCCGAGACCGGGGATTCTGTGTGTCTCGTAGGCCGCAAGATGGCGGCCGGCGTCTGTGGAGTGAGGCCGGCCGCGGCCCGAAAACAAGCAATCCGTCAGCCAATCTACTTAAATATTCTCAGGGAAGGACTCCTCCAGTGCCCAGTGGCTACCAGGTAGGCTTTGGGGCAGCTTTTGATGTCTGTGGAGGCCGGATGGCTGTAGATTGTAGAAGGCCGGCCGCGGCCTGAAAACAAAGTAGTCCGCCGGCTAATCTGCTCCAATGTCCTCAGTAAAAGGCTCTCCTAGTGCCCAGTGGTTATTAGATAGGCTTTGGGGCAGCTTTTGATGTCTGTGGAGGCCGGATGGCTGTAGATTGTAGAAGGCCGGCCGCGGCCTGAAAACAAAGTAGTCCGCCGGCTAATCTGCTCCAATGTCCTCAGTAAAAGGCTCTCCTAGTGCCCAGTGGTTATTAGATAGGCTTTGGGGCAGCTTTTGATGTCTGTGGAGGCCGGATGGCTGTAGATTGTAGAAGGCCGGCCGCGGCCTGAAAACAAAGTAGTCCGCCGGCTAATCTGCTCCAATGTCCTCAGTAAAAGGCTCTCCTAGTGCCCAGTGGTTATTAGATAGGCTTTGGGGCAGTTTTTGATGTTTGTGGATGCCGGATGGCAGTGGATTGCAGAGGGCTAGACAGAGCTCCTCTGCAGTGCGTCCATTCACCTCCGCTGCTGTTGGTATTGTATCTTCACCGAACCTTTGAATTGGACCCGGAGATGACTTGGATACATGCTGTATTTCAGCTCCTTTTCTCTGAGCCTTCTCTTGACATCAGTGAAAGATCTCCTTCTGCGTTGAGTCTCCGCTGAGAAATCAGGAAACAGCATAATATGTGCGTTTCATATTTGAGGTCTTGATGTTTCCTCGCTTCAGCCAACAACATGTCCCTATCCTTGTGATTTAGGAACTGTACCAAGAATGGGCGAGGTGGGGCACATGACGGTCTTGCTCCCGTGGGGACCCTGTGTGCTCTCTCTGCCACATAGGTTGTAGGGAGATCGCCCAGAGATAATAGCGTTTTAAAGAACTGTTCAGCAAAAGTTGACGGGGTTGACCCCTCCACCCCCTCAGGGAGTCCCACCACTCTTACATTATTTCTGCGTTGGCGGTCTTCCACATCATCTGCTCTGTGCTGTAATGCCCGGACCATGTGCTTCAGCTCATTTAATTGTGTGCTCTGTGAGTGGGAGACATCCTCCACCTCAGAGATTCGATCCTCCGACGTCGTCAGCCTGCCCCTGATCTTATCCAGGTCATGGCGGATAAGATTGCACTCTGATGCCAAACAGTCTATACGGCTAACTAGCTCAGTTTTTGAGGCCGCTATGGCTTCCAGGATTGGTCCTGTAATGGCATCGGTGTCCACTTCAATCTCCTGCGGTAGTAAGGCCAGGATCTCCGGAGCCTTTGGTGATGGAGGCTCACGCTGTGTCATCTTCACTGCCCGAGTCTGAGCGCGCTGCGCCGTCGACACAGGAACCAAGACGGCGTGGGAGGAGCCAGTCGCCATGCTCTCCTGAGAGCGCAGCTGCCTCTGGCCTGACGGCGGCTGAGAATGCTGTTTGCCTTGCTTCTTCGTCACCGAGGAAGGCATTTTTAGATTCCTGGTCCTTTCCCCCCAGGTCGTGGTCACACTTACAGAGGCTGATAGCTAGTGGTTTAGGCGCAAACAGGATAAATTGAGCGGATGGATACCGGAGCTCTGAGAAGACTCGTCCTGCCGCGATCACATCTGGCCACGCCCCCCAGGGTTGGTAGGTAACTTAAAGTAAAGAGGGGGTGTTTTTTGGGACTTTGAATGAGGTGGGTGGGAGTAGCTAAATGATAAGTCAGTTTTGAAAAAGATACCTTTATTGTCAGAAAGCATCGCAGCATAACATAAATGCAATGGGTAAATATGCAATCACATGTTAAAAACCTTGTCCTTGTCTGTGTACCTCTTAAATGTAGGCTTCTTTGACACATCCTGTTCAAAGTCTATGCATGACAATCCCCGGTCAGAGATGGAGCCTGTTCAGTCTGCTGTGATCCGGATCTGTGGGGCTGTGTTTTTTCACTTCCCAGGAGTTGTGGTGCCAGTGAGAGCAACCCCCTTTCCCCTCCTCATCAGCATTTGTTGTTGCGGAGGATGGGGTGGACTGGTCCCTCCTGGCATCGGTGCCACACCTCCACACCATGCGCATGATGTTATTTGGCGTCCAGGCACTGGCGTTTGTGTTTTTCCATCAGCGTCAACACACGGATGGGAATATGCCTAGCTGGATGGGGGGCGGTTGTCCCTCCGGCAGGTATGCTCCCTTTCCCAATTGTTGCACCTGTGTGACGCTGGGAGGAGCCTGCCGATTACTCTGTGCACATATAGTGTTCCCACTCACGGTCGGCCTTTCCACCAGTCAGCATGTCCTGTCTCTCACTGCACTTCCATGGACTACATACAAAAATATTTTTCACCACTACATCAGGAAATCTGCTCACCTTTTTCATACCTATGCCCCTTTAGTATTTAGCTGTCATTTTTCACACGCTTCTTTTTTTCCCCCATTTCCTTTCATGATGGTTTTTTTAACCCACATCCTTACTGAGGCTATAGTCCCTCTAGCCTATTCATTATATCACACTCATATCTTTTATATGGATTTGTGGTGTTGGGTTTCTATCATATTACATTTCATTAGTGGTACACTAGAACATGTAATTTCAATGCACTTATTGTAATTCATTTCTAAAATTTGAACCCGCGCCTACCACCATTTGGCTATGTGTTTTTCATTTTTGTTGGGTTCATGGTATGCGCCCAGTCTTTTTAATGCTGGGTTCCGACCTCAGCTCCCGGGAATGATACCTCTGGCAGCCCTCCCTGTCTGGATGCACAGACTCAGACTCTACAGGCTTGTAAGTATCCATAGGGATGATTCTACACTTGTCTCCCTATTTGTATATACTTCTCCCACATATGGTTTCAGCCATGGTACATATTTTATTTATTCATGTTTTGTTGTAGACCCAAGAGTACCTGTCCCTGAAGAGTGTAATTTTATATACACAAAATGCATCGGACTTACTGGATGCACCTATTGTGTAGATGATCTATTGATTTCAATATACTGTATGTACTAGATTTCTGTGATCTTATTTTGTTTCCACGTAGATTTTACCATTTCCCATACTATGGTGATTGCATATTTACTCATTGCATTTATCCCCGTTTGCTATGATGCTTTCTAACAATAAAGGTATCCTTTTCAAAACCGACTTATTTAGCCACCCACCTCATTCAAAGTCCCGAAAATCCCCCCTCTTTGCAACGATATAGGGATGGAGGCATGTGTTCCCGCATGTTTCACTCAAAGTCCCAAATTTTTCCTCTTTTATAAACTTAAACAAGGTGTTTCAATCTAATATCCTGGTAGATCTAAAACCATGTATATTGGGTATTTTACACACCCTAGTGGTGCAGGATCCAATAAAAGAAGCTACTTCTAGAACATTGTTACATTGCTGGAAATTGAGCATACCCCCACAGTTGTAGAGTGGATACATAGTATGGGGGAGCGTTATATTTATCAGCTTAGAGGGTGTCCTCAAACATTTTGGGCACCATGGCTTAAAACATCTGGTCTGTGTCCAATAGATCTGGTATTTGGCAGAATGATTTTGGGCGGAGGTAGTGGTGGCCAAGTATAGTTGAATACTGTTGGATTTAAAGGAGAAGTTCATTTTAAAAAAAATGAAATAATAAAAATGCAAGTTTTTTTGCAGGTAAAAAAAAATGTGTATTTATTATTTTTTGTTGCAGGAGCCTCTAAAGCATAGCACCAGTGAACAACAGATCGCTGGTACCATGAAGGTCTCCTGCAGATCTGTCAGTTTATCAGCTTGCTCGTACGAGGAAGCTGATACATTCTGACAGGAAGAATGAATGAACTACCACGGTGCTCACAGCGTTCATTGAAGACTACAAGCAGACAGCCGCAAAGGCTGCCAGACCTTGTAGTTTTCCATATACAGCACACTTTGAATGAGACGTGGCCAGGCAGCTAGTGGGGAGGGAGAAGATCCCTGTTTGCTGTCAGGGAGCGGGAGCCGGTCCATTTGTAAAATTTTACATGTTACACCCGGAATATGGGTGTAACATGTTACAAGTGAACATATCCTTTAACTATGTAACACATTTTGTATGTATGTAATATCTATATTCTGGTGAATATGCAGTCTCTTACCACCTAGTGAGCATTACACATTTTTATTAAAAATTTTGTACGATGGAAAAAGTTCTCTGGAACAGTTTGGCTTTTTCAATATAATTTTTTTTGTTTGTTTAGCTAGAGACAACATTGGGAAAGATTACAGGTTTTTGTAGCCATCAAGAAGAATATCTAATTTCTGAGTGGTTGACAAAACAGGAAGTGTGTTTGCTAAAGCAGATAACAGATAGTAAGTAGAATGGGGAAGAGGGAAATCCCCTCAAGGTGTTTTTTTTGTCTGGTTCCCCTATATTCCTATCTCCCTTAAGCCAAGTCACAGAAAATTTTAAAAAAATCTGACCATGGTTTTAACACTTCCTGTCCTATGTAACATTACACAAAAGGTTTTGCCTATACTTGGGCTTTAAAAGAAACCTGTAGAGAATAAGGAGTTACCATTGTGTAAGTCTTTACAAGGTGGCCGTGTCTTTGAATGGTCAGATGCCTTCATAAACTGAATTGTGAATGGTTCTCTTTATAGCTGAACTCCAGGCAACACAAGGTTGAAATACACAAGAACTGCAAAAGGATTTGTAATTGTGGTTATCCAGTCTTGTGATCAACACAATTCTGGCCGACAGCAAAAACAGATCACGGTGCCTCTCTTCTCTGCTGTGTTTAAATGCTACAGCTAGCTCACAAACATGCCCCTAGCCTGCTGACCAGACAGTGCAGGAAGCACAACACAAATCAAGTTTAATCAGATGACGGAGGTTGCCACACAGCTTTGACTGGCGCCTCCCTTTTTTTTTTTTTTTTTAATTATTAGAAACTGGAATCAAGGCAGATCCCAGTAACTACGCTAGTTCTATGTAAAATACACTGGCTAATTATCCTTTTAAATAATACACAAATGTGGTAGTGTTTTGTTTTTTAGCTCCCTGAAGTTTAGCTTTAATCCTTTTACCATCAAGACATGTAATATACATCACGACTGTACTTGTTCTAGGTAGTCAATGTCGTGAAGATCATTTACCATAAGGAAGAAAGGATTAACAAGCCTGATGTTGTCTAAAACTGCTCTGCGGCATTCCTGTTGCCATGATGATCAGAGGAGCTTACATATGTGAATGATCTATAAAATTTTGTCCCCTCGCCTTGCTTCCTCTGCCCTGGTAAATATATATAAAGAGCAAAACTAGATAAGCCACGGCATGGTAGGTGGTGCCCAGCAGCAAAGAGGTTTAGGAAGTTTCTTCAGACTTTTCCTTTAGCCCTGTGCCCAGTGAACAAAGTAAATGTTGCACTTCTTCATAGATTTCAAAAAATACCCCAAATCTCTTAATTTACCTTTAAGAGCAAAAGATCAAAAAAAAAATAATAATAATTTTTTCTTCCAGCCTGGACCGCAAGTGACGTCATAACGTCGCTCCAGTCCTCCAAGCCCATAAAGTAAATCAAAGCGTGTTAACTCTTTTATCACCTATGGGAGCAGCCAGCAGCAGCATCTGATCGTTTCTTGGGCGAACCGGCGTAATCAGTAAGCCTGAGAAACCCGGGGGGGGAGGGGGAGTTCCGCTGCTTCGGAAAGCATTTCAGCAGCTCATGAGCCGCTTGGACCGGTTTTATGAGAAAGCTGGTTGCCTGCAGAAAAAAAAAATGGTACCAGGGTTATGGCCGATATTTTCAGTCATAATCTCCGTAAACCACTCGCCGACCACAACGTATATAGATGTATTGTGGTCAGCAAGTGGTTAAACTTTTATCCCAGAAGGAAAAAGGTGTCTGCTGTAACGGCTTATTAATTAGCTAGCGTTTGGCTTCAATTTGTTAGTGTAGCTAAATCTGAATTTAAATCTAGTAATCCAACACACCCTTCCCCCCAGACTGACAATGCTGCTGTCCAAATGTGCCCCCTGTGCTCCTTCATCCAGAGTGGATGCACTTTAATACAGGAGCTGTGTTACTGGGCAGATCATCAGGTGTAAACACCTAAAAAAGAAAAACAAATGAAGTCACCAAATCTAATAAATTGGCAAGCTGCAGTATATTGCATTATTGGTTTTGTGCTTAATAGTATTTTAATTACAGTCAGGTCCATAAATATTGGGACATCGACACAATTCTAATCTTTTTGGCTCTATACACCACCACAATGGATTTGAAAAGAATTGATCAAGATGTGCTTTAACTGCAGACTTTCAGCTTTAATTTGAGGGTATTTACATCCAAATCAGGTGAACGGTGTAGGAATTACAACAGTTTGTATATGTGCCTCCCACTTTTTAAGGGACCAAAAGTAATGGGACAATTGGCTGCTCAGCTGTTCCATGGCCAGGTGTGTGTTATTCCCTCATTATCCCATTTACAAGGCACAGATAAAAAGTCCAGATTTCATTTCAAGTGTGCTATTTGCATTTGGAATCTGTTGCTGTCAACTCTCAATATGAGATCCAAAGAGCTGTCACTATCAGTGAAGCAAGCCATCATTAGGCTGAAAAAACAAAACAAACCCATCAGAGAGATAGCAAAAACATTAGGTGTGGCCAAATCAACTGTTTGGAACATCCTTAATAAGAAAGAACGCACCGGTGAGCTCAGCAACACCAAAAGACCCGGAAGACCACAGAAAAAAAAGAATGATCGAAGAATTCTTTCCCTGGTGAAGAAAACACCCTTCACAATAATTGACCAGATCAAGAACACTCTCCAGGAGGTAGGTGTATGTGTGTCAAAGTCAACAATCAACAGAAGACTTCACCAGAGTGAATACAGAGGGTTCACCACAAGATGTAAACCATTGGTGAGCCTCAAAAACAGGAAGGCCAGATTAGAGCTTGCAAAACAACATCTAAAAAAGCCTTCACAGTTCTGGAACAACATCCTATGGACAGATGAGACCAAGATCAACTTGTACCAAGAGAAGAGAAGAGTATGGAGAAGGAAATTAACTGCTCATGATCCAAAGCATACCACCTCATCAGTGAAGCATGGTGGTGGTAGTGTCATGGCGTGGGCATGTATGGCTGCCAATGGAACTGGTTCTCTTGTATTTATTGATGATGTGACTGCTGACAAAAGCAGCAGGATGAATTCTGAAGTGTTTCGGGCAATATTATCTGCTCATATTCAGCAAAATGCTTCAGAACTCATTGGACGGCGCTTCACAGTGCAGATGGACAATGACCCGAAGCATATTGCGAAAGCAACCAAAGAGTTTTTTAAGGGAAGGAAGTCGAATGTTATGCAATGGCCAAGTCAATCACCTGACCTGAATCTGATTGAGCATGCATTTACTTGCTGAAGACAAAACTGAAGGGAAAATGCCCCAAGAACAAGCAGGAACTGAAGACAGTTTCAGAAAGGCCTGGCAGAGCATCACCAGGGATGAAACCCAGCATCTGGTGAGGTCTATGCGTTCCAGACTTCAGGCTGTAATTGACTGCAAAGGATTTGCAACCAAGTATTAAAAAGGGAAAGTTTGATGGATGATTGATAATCTGTCCCATTACTTTTGGTCCCTTAAAAAGTGGGAGGCACATATACAAACTGTTGTAATTCCTACATCACCTGATTTGGATGTAAATACCCTCAAATTAAAGCTGAAAGTCTGCAGTTAAAGCACATCTTGTTCGTTTCATTTCAAATCCATTGTGGTGGAGTATAGAGCCAAAAAGATTAGCATTGTGTCGATGTCCCAATATTTATGGACCTGACTGTATAAAAGTTGTCAATAGTGAGCCAGAGTAAGTGGCTACTCTACTTCAAGTTAAACTCCAATAACTCAAAATATGTGCTCACCCAAAATATCCATATTTTCTTGTTTACGTCCACTTACCTTTAAGCCATCACTGGGAAGCCTGTAGCCAAACCTTGCTGGAAGGTCCTCAAACGTTCGGGTATCATTGTCTGAAGCATACTAAAACAAAGCAAAAGTGCAGAGTTATACAAAAATTTCCATTTGGTTCCTTCAAGCTCAACTCCAGTCAAAACTTTTTTTTTTTTAAATTAGTTTTGAATAGCGTATAGAAAAAAAAGTGAGAGAAAATGTTCCCAGTCTTACCCATTATATCTTAAAGTGACTCTAAGCCCAGGCTCACACTGAGATGTGGTAATGAAGCCTATGATTTCACTCCAGCACGTCAGTCCCAAATCCGGACGTGATTTCAGAGACATCTGTGCAGATTTCTGCACAGATGTCAATGTAAATCACAGCCCAAATTGCAAAAAGTAGTACAGAAGCTACTTTTCGAAATTGGTGCAGAGCCGCATATGCGGCGTCGCACCGACAAGGATGGTGCCATTGACGGCAATTGCCGCCGATTTGACATGTCAAAACGCTCCAGTGTGAACCAGGGCTGAAGTTTAAAATATTTTTTACCTTAATGCATTTCTTGCATTCAGTCACAAAATGTTTAGTATTTTATGTTTAGTATTCCCCCCTCTTTTACTTACCTGAGCCCTCATTGATCCAGTGCTGTACCCGTTTGTAGCTCTTCTCTCTTTCTGGTCTCACAGGCTTTGCTTGAGGCAGCAGGAGCCATTGGCTGCTGCTGCTGTCAAAGCCAATGGCGAGAAAGCGGAAGCGGGCCGAGGGGTTCCAACAGGGGACCTGAGAAAAGGAGATTCGGGGGCCACTCCTTGCAATTCCATTGCACAGAGCAGGTAAGTATAAACCTGTGGGGTTTTTTTACAATCACTTTAATAAAAATTGTCTAATCCCACCTCTGGATCTCTCGTCTTGTCTGATCTTTTTCTCCTTCCCCCTCCCTTTTATATTAGTAGCCCCATCCTCTCTCCCCCCTCCCCCTCCCCCTCCCCCCACCGCCTCCTTCCAGGTTTCCTCTCCCTCCAGCCCCTCCCTGTCTTTTTTGGCTCCGGGTGAACTGTGCACAAAAATATCGTATTGTACTATACGTCTGCTGTATTTCTGTGTGCATCACTGCATCATCCAAAGATTGGCACGCCACAATACTCTAAGACGTACTATCGCTAAATGTTCGAGGTCTTAATGTCCCTGAAAAAAGATCTCAAATCCTTTCTTCTCTGTTCAAACACAGGGCTGATATATTCTTTCAAGAAACTCATTTCCAAACTAACTCCATCCCCAAACTCACCAACTCCACCTATCCCACGGTTTATCATGCAGCAAATGATGCATCTAAATCAAAAGATGCATCCATACTTATTTCTGTGTGCATTTAGTGTGCAGAGGGTTCATTCAGAATTTGTAGTATACTTATTTCTGGACGCACGCCTTTGCAGGTTTCAGACTTCCTAGTAGACAGGGAATCACATTATCTCTTTTTCATATGAAATTTCAATGACAAGCCGCTTATGTTGGCCAATACCTCTTGTCCGAAAGCCAAAAGTAATTTTTTTTTTTTTTTGGAAAATTACATGTCTTCTTTTAGCCTTTCAATCTGGTAGCCTGATTTTGGGAGGCAACTTAAATTTGCCACTCAGTCCTCAACTGGATACCTCTTCTGGAGTTTCATTCTGCCCTACAAGGCAAGTTGCACCAAATAAAACTTCAGCTACATGACCTGCTAAAACACGATACCTGCAATACCCTCCACCCAGAGGAGAAGGACTACACATTCTTCTCGGCACTTCACAAGAGGTACATGAGAATTGATTATCACTTCCTATTTTAAAAGAGACATTACTGCACTGCCACTACTGAGCCTATGTTCTGGTCTGATCACCATCCAATCTTGCTCACTCTGGTCTATCTGGAGAAATCACTACAGTAAAGATTTGGCGCTTGGACTGTTCACTTCTGACAAATGTAAAGAAGCCACAGTTCGTACAGGCATTACCCACAGTGGGAGGCGCATAAATGTGTTTTAAAGGGGAAAGCTTATGGCCATCGCCTTCAAAAAGGAAACCAGAGGATTGGACAGCTATCTCAGATCTTATCAAGCACATCAGGGCACTAGAATTGACTCATAAAAAACCCCAAGCTAAACAAACCCTACAGGATTTACTTTGTGCTTGGTCACTGCTCTTGAGGGAGCTCAAGAAGGCAATGAAAGGTAAAATATATCTTAACCCAGAAATTGGTTTATGAACAGGGTAACATGAGTGGCAAACTTTGAGCCAGAGCTACAATCCAAAAGGGCAAGTATTTTTGGGCAAGTATCTTGTACATCGTATACAAGATCACAATGGCCATGTGCAAGTGACCAATGAAGACATAGGGGTTGATTTACTTAAGACAATTCCACTTTGCACTACAAGTGCACTTGGAAGTGCAGTCGTTGTAGATCTGAGGGGAAGATCTGAAATGAGGGGAAGCTCTGCTGATTTCTATCATCCAATCATGTGCAAGCAAAAATGCTGTTTTTTTTTTTTATTTCCCTGCATTCCTCCCTCAGATCTACTGCGACTGTACTTCCAAGTGCACTTGCAGTGCAAAGTGGATTTGCATTTGGTAAATAAACCCCCCAGCATTACCATGTTACGTAATTTCCCTTCTGAGGATCAACCGGATGCAAACTCATAACGTTACTATGTTACATTTAGGAATTTTTACAGTAGTATAGCCTGTAGCTGCTATGAAGCTTGAATGTCCCTTTTCCCCCAAGGAATTCAAACAGGCAATCAAGCTACTGAAAACTAGGAAATGCCCTGGACCCTACGAATTTAAAACTGCATATTGTACCTTTGCCGATATTTTCACACCACCATTCCTGACTGCAGTTTGCTTATACTCCCACGCATCATCTTATGGAAGTCCACATTACAGACAGTTATTCCAAAAAATGTCCAGCATTAGTGGCCAATTAACGGCCGATAGCACTCGTAAAGTCAATGTAGGAAAAACAGAAATAATACCACTGTAATGCCCCTATCACTGACAATCAGCCAACATGACATGTAATGAACTAGTGCAGATCGTATAAAACAGTTTGTCAGGCTACAATATGCTACAGAAAAATGAAAACCAATCACACAGGACACTGAATCACCCAACCATTCAGGAATGGTTCTCCAGACTTAATAAAATATTAGAAATGGAAGAGCTGATCTGTATATCACATGACAATCCTTTAATTTATGACCACTTGGTACTGTTGGCTTAATTGTCAAATGACCATGGAATACACACAACTCACAGGAAACCTCTCTTAAACCCACACCTCACTCAGATACCACCCTTTGGGTCCCTGCCCACCTCCTCCACTCTAAGAGTATTTACACTTATGTTACCACCCGATTCTCCACCGATGGCATGGACAGGGGGGGGGACATGTTGGAGGGAGCCGATAACCAGAGTCCCACTGATATATGACTCCAGTCTTTTCCCCTACCCTCTTAGCATGTACCTCCCTTTCCCCCTCCTTTTTTTCCACCTTCTTTCTTTCTTCTCTTTTCTTGGCTCCTCTAGTTTTCTTTCTCCTCTTCCTCCTTTTCTCTCACTCCCACTTTCTATACCCTCTTTCCTTGATCCCAGTATTAGACCAGCAGTAGTTCCTCTATAGCGGTGGGTCAGCAACCTGTAGATCGTGATCTACCAGTAGATCGCGGACAGGTGACGGGTAGATCACAGTCTGGGCTTGCTGGCCCACCATTCCAGAGAATCAAACAGAATGCAATGCAGAGGGACTTATAAGATGAAACAATCAGTGCCACAAGTAAAAAATATTGGGATGTTTAAAGATAACCTAATAATAAACGTGCACAGCTGCTAAACATTCCAAGTGGTACACCACACTAATTTCAAAATAGATAGCAAATAAAAAAATGTACCTCTATGTGTAAAAATATATATAAATATAAAGTGCAAATCTCCTTTTGAGGATGAACAATCACTGTGGTGGAATTGTGTGGATACACTGATCACAAGAAGAGTTTTTCATGTTTCGTTTCTTCATTTTTTCATTTTATGGACTATTCATTTATATGTAGGATTTATTTATTTTAGAGATTTGCACTTTATATTTATATATATTTTTACACACAGCGCTACATTTATTTATTTACCAATGCAGAGGGACTACTTCTAAAGTTGTAGCTGTAGTAGGGATCAAGAGCCGCATAAGTCGAAGCCTCCTCTGTAGTGCTGGCTCCTGTCCCTTGCAGAGTGATATCAACTGCACTCCACCTTTTATCCAGGGTCCAGAGTGGTGCCAGCAGCAATAATTAGCAGTAGACTTCTATTATATCCTGCGGGTTTGATGCAATTTCTGAGCACATCAGTGTAAAAGTAGCCATTTGCAGTTTGGGGGGTGGTGAAATCCCATAGTTTAAGGCGTTTTTATCACCCCCCCCCCCCCTTCCCCCCTACCGCACCACTTTAGCTGCAGTGGCTAGGGGCGTACACATGTTGCAGCCCAGCAGGAGTTATATGCTGTCATGGTTAGTGGGTGTAGCACCTGCCAAGCATGACCCATTCAAGTGAATGAGGCCACTCTGCAAGTGTCCTGCAACTTTATGCTGTACAGCAAACAAGGGGTTAAAGTGGGCAGAAGCATGGGGGGCGCTTGCAGAGTGGCCCCATTTACTTGAATGGGTTGCAATTGGCATGCGGTAGCACCCATCAAAAGCAACAGGAGGGATAATTCCTGCTGCAGCATGTGTATATCTTTTGGCTGCTACCTCAGCGGATTGGGGGTGATAAATCCGTGACTTAACTGCAGGGTGTTACCACCCCCAACTTTACATGTGAATGAGTCCTAAGAGTGCTGCTGGTGAATACAACTAAGGGCTTGTTCACAAGTGCAGAAGGCACTGCTGCTCTTCTGAAAAGCGATCCCAGTGTGTTTGATAGACAGCTGCCTCCTCACCACCTGATTGCCGTGCAATGCACATGATTTCAACATGGTAGTAACGCAATTAGAGGTTTAAATCAGGTGCGAGGAGGCGAAACTGGGTGACACTGTGCCCGGTGATTTTTGACTTCTCCCATGTTGTTCAGGTAGTTGTCCACCTTTTTAAGGTTGCCTACCCCTGTTCTATAGAGACTATGAGTCAGATTGTAAGTCCCTTTATACTAATACTCTCTATTAATCTATTCCTGATAAGAGCCCCTCTCCATAAGCTACCTATTTTAAGGTTCACAACCCTCTTCCAGCATCAGGAGCTTGGCTCTTTGTACACCGCTCATAAACAGGGAAAGCCATGCCTCAGTTTAATGGGACCAATCCTACATATTTGACAATGCCTATACCCTTATCTTGTATGCTGTAATGAATAATTCCTCCTCCTTAAAGCGGGGGTCCACCTATCTATTGTTTTTTTTTTTTTTTTTTTTGGAGTTCATTCACAAACTTTTCTTCTCATGATTATCTACTCACATGTTCTGTGTAATAAGTCCGCCTGTGTCCGATTTCATTGTAAAGAATAACTTATAAAATTCACTGAAGGCGGTTTCCATCTTCATTGTGGGCATTTGAAGCCCACAAGCATGTATTTCCTGGATGCGGTGAATGCTGTGCTCCCAGCATTCACCGAGATGTTGTGATGACGCTGTTGCACAATGCATGCTGGGAAGCCTGAGACTAGCTCCCAGGGGACTGTGGGAGGTCTGGGAGAGGCTAGAAACACGCCTACTCCCATGGGAGGAAAACCAGGAAGTGCTAAGAAGATTAAAAAATAAAAAGGTAATTACGGCGATTTAAATTTTTTTACACAGCATGTCAGCATCTAGGCAAGGAAGAGAATGCATAGAGATAATGTTCAAAATTTGGGTGGAACCCCGCTTTAAGACATGCTTTGACAGTGTGCAATTTTCTACTGTCTTTTTCTCAATCTTGTTCCTGCTGTGGAAAACATGTCATCCTTGTCTATGTTTGCATGTCTTTATGGAACTTAAAAATAAAATCGATGGACTTGGGCTTCCACTACTTAATCACTGCAAAATACTTATCTATATGGGACCAGGAGTATATGAATGTATTTTAATAAACATTGGCCAATCTATATAAATCAAATGCTATAAGTAAAATCAAACTAAACATAATGCAGCACAATAATATACTTTATATATAATGACTTACTAAGCAATACATTTTTATGGTGGACAAAACTGGCTGCTAATTTTAAATAGGCAAGAGATTCCTTTATATAATGATATTCCAAAATTAGCCACAGTGCCAAGAAAGTTTTGTAGGTAACAATGCAGCTTTTTCTATTAAGTGTCAGGTCCTTTGTGTAGGGTATTCATTCTACTTGGTCTGGAAGGTTTTGTAAAGTAATATTATTTAATAATTATAAGCTATTAATTTTTAACTCTTGCCTAATTTACGGGGATCTTTTAAAACAAGCATTTTACTAATGCAATGCGCAGCTGGGGTATTGTACAAATGGATGATAAAGATATGTGGGGATATTTTCAATCTATTTTGTACTGCATGATTAAAAAAAAAATGCGCCATGCCAAATTCATCCTATACATGACCCAACACCTGCCGGATGGCTGCAGGGTCACCCAGAGTATGTCCATATTCATAAATGGGGCCATGAGCACAGGTAGAGAGCTGGGGGGGGGATATGGAGTTACAAATAATCAGTTCCCCAGTGCTGTATTAGGCGACTACTGGGAACAGCCATGAGCGAATCAAATGAGTTTAACACCCATAAAGGAAGCCATGACCAAGGTAAAGGAGGGGTCCTTATTTTATTTTTTTAAAACAGGAGTTCTGCTTTAAGGCCTGGTTCACACCTTTGCATTTTTTAGTGCATTTTCGGTTTTGCCGAAACACACTACAGTCCATTTAACATGGTTTCCTATGGGTCACATTCACATGTGTGCATTTCATGGAAAGGATCAGGGACTTTATTCTGGTTTTTGGTTCCATAAACATCAATGGATCAAAAACATATATTGAAACACGCAAAATACACCTGGAATATGCAAACTGCAACCTTACAGGATAATTCTTATATAGTGTGAAAGCATTGTTAAATAAAATTATTTTCTGTATCACGAGTACTCTGTACCTTGCTTGTAATATTATAATACAGGATGTATATAGCACCAACAGTTTACACAGCACTTTACAACTTGAGGGTAGACAGTACAACTACAATACAATTTACAATTGTATTAAAATACAATACAGTAGGAATCAGAGAGCCCTGTTTGTTAGAGCTTACAATCTAAGAGGGAGGGTCAAGAGATACAAGAGTTAATAACGGTGAGGGGGGTATGCTGATGAAGAAAATAAAGGAATACAATGAATATAATAATAGTAATTGTGATTGGGGAAACATGTGACAGGAATAGTATCAGGATTTAAAAAAAAATGGTTGGTGGTTTAGTGGCCCACTAAAAATACTTATTTACTTACCGCTATAATGTCACCTTCTACAGGCAGCAAGCAAACAGCCACAAAGATGTAGACTGTCCATAGGCAGATGCTTCTCAAACAAATGCATTTTCTTAGAGGGTCCATTATGATGAACAGTACCTGTCAATACAAATAAAATATTACATCAGTTTCCTTTAGCAATTTGACAGTAATGTAAGTAAAAAATGTAATTATTAAAAGAGATGTATGGGTTTCCTTTTTTATCTTCATCCTATTTCCTGTGAGCTGCATAAAGAAAAAAAAAAATCTTTCTAGCCCCCTGAAAAACTTTCTATTAAAATCAAGTTACTAGTGGGAGGGGCTACAGTCTTCTCTGGGTTCTTATGCTTACAATCTTGTTGGGATCCACCCCCTTTCCTTGCCCTCTGATTGATGTTGGCCTGGGTTTCTGCTCTACCCTTCCCTCCCTCCTCCTCTCACACAGTTCAGATTCATTCTCTTACAAACAGCCTCTATCTGCACAGTGTGTAGCTAGCTGCCTGCTATGCTGTAGGTCTGGCCTGTGAAGTTCCAAAATAAAAACAGAGCTGTGCAGCTAGAGATAGAGGCTGGCTTTAAGAGAATTGATCTGAGCTTTGTGAGAGGAGGAGGAGGAGGAGGAGGAGGAGGAGGAGAGGAGCTGTGCTGCCTGTGCTCAGACTGTGTGCAGTAGAGGATGCAAGAAGGGCACAGCTTCCATAGAGGATGGGGGGCACAAATGAAATGTGGAGGGGGGCACAGTCATCCCCAACACCTCCCCCTAGATCCAGCCACGTCTATACCCCTTATATTTTTTCCACTATGCCCAGAAAATAAACGAAACACCCTGCATGGTATCCTATGTGTTCATGCACACATTTTAGCGGTGTTTTGAGGCAGGAGAGTTTAGTTGCAAAAAAAAAAACAAAACACCCACTGCCAGCGCATTCTGGAGCAGCAGCGTTTTGCCATAAAAAATACTGACAGCTAAAAAAACTATTAAAAAAAAATAAATAAATAAGGAAGAAGGTCAGCACCCGACGAAGGCTCCCACCATCTGACAGCTCCGCCACCTTCCGCTGCTAAATAAACAAAGGGGCGGGGGCACTCGGTGACCTCACTGACTGTGGCATGCTGGGTTGATGATGACACGAGAGGGCAGGCTCATCCGGTGACATCACCGAGTGGTCCTGTCCCTTAGTTTATTTAGTGGCGGGAGGCTGCAGAGCTGTCAGACAGCAGGAGCCAGCGTTGGGTGTAGACCTTGTTGTTTTGTTTTCTCAGGTCAGTGGCCAGCGTTCATGGGCATCTGACGATGCATCTACACAAGGGGACATTCTTTCTGTTTTTTGTTTTTTTTTTTAAATAAAGGGCTAGTCAAAAAAAAAAAATGTGTGCATTTTTTTTTTACTTTGACACTTTTTGATGAATGAGTATGCCCATACTCATTCACAAGGGGGTGCTGGGATCTGGGTGCCCCCCCTTATTAAAGGGGGCTTCCAGATTTTGATAAGTCACCCCTGCACCCCCACAACGACCGGACAAGCGTTGTGGGGAAGTGGCCCCGTGTCCTCATCAACATGGGGACAAGGTGCTACAGGGGGAGCCCCCCTACCCCAAAGCACACCCCCCCCCCACGTTGAATGTTGAGGGACCTAAAATAGTTCAGGCTGCAAGCTCAAATAAGGGTCCGATATCGATTTTTTGCGGACCCCATGCTGTTTTTTTCTCAATTTTATATTGCCGGCATTTGTTTTGTTAACTTTCTGCTATCAGCGGGTAACCCCATTGACAGCTGATGACTCATCCGTTAAGGGCGCAGTGGCCGGCTTGCTCCTTAACAACCAGCTATTCACCAGTTGTTAAGGACACTGGCAGCCTCGCTCCTTAATGTTAACGCTACTAAATGTAGCTTATACACCATGCTAAATGATGGAAAAAAAATGCTAAGTTATTAGCATTTTATATCCAGCGTTTTTTTAGCAGTGTTTAGCTTCTAGTGTGCATGAAGCCTTATAGTTATTACACTGGCTTGCCTCAATACATACTGTTGAAATCAATAAACTTTCAAAACATTTTCTTAAAAGTTTAAAAAGCATAATTTTTGGGTCGTCCCCATAACAGGAATGAAAAGGAAATCTTCCAGTGGTGACACTATCTCTGGTGACCCTAGTGGCAACCAGCAATTCCCTCGCATTGGAGGGATTTCCTCACTTCCTGCTTTGGCTATGGGAAGTCAAGGGAAATCTCCCCAATGGGACACAAAAGGCAAAAAAAAGATAGGACATAAACTCCATACATAGACAGACATCCTGAAGATAGACATACATCTCCTTCGACCCTTAACGCAGGTACCTCCAGCCCTCTCAGGCCACAGCCTGTCATAACCTTTCACAGGCTGCTTGTAAGGGGACTGGATGCTGCACCTGTTACTCCCGTGCGTACTGCTCCTAGATGGACCCTTAAAGTGGCTGTACAGCCTCAATGCCTTGAAAGAGCCACTGCAACTCTAAGCAATCAATACCCTTCCCGATATGCTCCAAAAGTTAAAAATCGCTGGTTATGTACCTTTTTTAATGTAGTATTGCTCCCTTTCACGTGACCTCAGTCCCTCTGCACTGGCAGACACAAAGCTGCTGGTGGGCGTGCACATTATCTTCTAGCTGTTTTTCATGAGAAGGCATGTGAGTGGAAGGGGAGATAAGAGGTGGGACTGAGTGAGGCAGAGCAGAGCTGACTGGCTAAGACAGACAACTGCACACAAGCCTGTGATATGCATACCTCACATGAAAGGGAAATGAGAGGCGCGACTGAGTGCAGCAGAGCGGAGCTAGCTGGCTGGCTGGGAGATCTGAGACTGACAACGGAACAGGGAAGTGTGAGTGAACAGTGACATTTGCCTGTTGAAAGCAATCGTTGTCAGTCCAAGAGAGGAGGGGTCTTGAATGAATTGATTAGATAGTGGTTTCTAATCAATCATTCACAAAAGTGAAAAGTGGATAATACAAAATGATGCCTGTAACTAAAGAAATCAGTCGGAGAAAATCTTTTTTGGCTGGAATCAACTTTAAGAGGCCTTACAGTGAAACATATTAAAGGGGAGTTCCGCCGCCCCTTTAAAAATGAAAAGTCAGCAGCTATGAATACTGTAACTGCTCACTTTTAACATTAGGACACTTACCTGTCCTGGAGTCCAGCGATGTCTGCACCACAGCCAATGTTTACATCGGCTGATCAGGTGCTGCCGCCGCCCTTGCTAGTGAGGGAACCCGGCCGTGTAACCTTTCAGGTTCACGGCCGGGTCCCTACTGCGCATGCGCGAAGCACGCTGCGCTCCTTCACTGGCCCGGCAGGAGCGGAAGGAGGAGGGAGGCCGAGCTGCTGATATACTTCGCCGCAGCCCGGTCTCCCGGAAGTGGTGACTGGGTACCTGTACAAAACAGGTACCCGCCTCCCCCCCTTCCCCTCGAAAGGTGGCAAATCTGGCACCGGAGGGGGGGGGGGGGAATCAGATAAGCGTAAGTTACACTTTTGGGTGGAGCTCCACTTTAAGTTATTATGCTCAGTTTAAAAAGAATTGCAGCAAACTATATGTTTTCTGTTTGACCATATACCACTCTGTTCATAAAAGGTGCATTGTTAATACTCACAGACCAAAAAGAAAACTAAAACTGGCTCATATTTAAAAAGATAATTCATTGTGACAAAACATATGATTTTGCAACATATTGTTGATGTACTGTACATGGTTTCACCATGTTAGAAAATTAGAGGAAAAAAAAAAAGATGCTGACTACAAAAGTACAATGTTGCATAAAAGAAAAAAGTTCTCCATATTTATGTTACAAGTAAAGTAACATAAAGTAAAACAAAGTAAAGTAACTAGGGTTAGAAGAAGGGGTCAGGGAGTTTTATGGCAGTCCATTTTTAGCTTACAAACCAAACATACACTCAGTGGCTTTAGTTCTGCCCAATCATTAGCAAAACCATGATTCAGACATGAAACAGAAAAGTGACATCAGAAAAAGACAGAGTAGTCCATCAAGTTTGCCCATTTTATTTTATTTTTTTGTGTTTTTTTTTTCCCCCATCAACCTTGTTGTCTGACTATAGATCTATGTTTATCACAAGCATGTTTGAAGCCATTTATTGTTGACTGTCTCACTACCTCTGTTGGTAGTTTATTCCAATCATCAACTGCCCTTTCAGTAAATTAATACTTTCTAAGATTTGTTTTGAACTTTCTTTCAGTTAGTTTGAGGTCATGTCCCCGTGTTCTTGATTTTGGTTTCATATTGAAAAGACTGCCTTCCTGGACCTTATTCACCCCCTTGATGTATTTAAAGGTTTCAATCATGTCTCCCCTTTCCCTTATTTCCTCCAGGCTGTACAGATTAAGTTCCTGAAGTCGCTGTAGATAGGTGTGGGGGATAAAAACTTTCACCATTTTTGTTACCCATTTCTGGACTCATCCTATCTTATCAATACCTTGCTGTAAGTCAAGAGGTTCAGTTGTTGTACAACCACTGGGAAGATATATTACCTTAGCCACTCTCATTGTGGAATGATTGTTCATGTCAGGTGGAGACCGAGATTGTCTCTTGAATAGTTAAAGAGGAAGTAAAGTCTTCCTCTTTAATTGCACCTACAGGTAAACCTATAATAAGGCTTACCTGTAGGTACTGTAAATATCTCCTAAACGTGCACCTTTTAGGAGATATTAACTATATACAACGCCATCAGGGCATGCGCCTTGAAGGAGCTCATGTCGTTTCTTCAGGGCCCATGCCGTGATGGGCAGCTCCGGCCAGTCACAGCGCCGGAGCCTGCAATCCTGGAAAAGAGCGGTGTGCCGGGGCTGATTCAGGGTATAGTTCTAAGGTAAGTATTTCACATTGAGCTAGTATGCGATGCGTACTAGCTCATTATGCCTTTGTCTTGCAGTTTATTTTTTTTGGAGGTTCACAACCTCTTTAAGTGATGTTTTATTTTCTTCCTGTCTCTAAATGCCTATGTGTGCATGGACACATAGGCTAACATGGAGGGGCATTTAGAGGCAGAAGAAAAAAAAAAAAAAAAAAAAGTAAAATGCTCTTAACCACTTTCAGTCTGGGCCAGTTCTGACATTGCTCTCCTACATGTATAAAAGATTTTTTTTTTTTTGGTAGAAAACTACTGGGTTTCGCATATCTTTGTGTTGCACGGTATTTGCACAGTGGTTTTTCAAGAGCACATTTTTTTGGAAAAAAATAAACTTTAATGAGTTTTAATGCACAAAAACAATACCCAATTTTTAAATAAAATATAAAAGATGATGTTACGCTGAGTAAATAGATACCAAACATGTCAAGCTTTAAAATTGCATCCATCTGTGGAACGGCGCCAAACGGTACCTGGAAATCCCCATAGCCAACATTTTAAGAGCCTGTACAGGGTACCTGTTTAGGGTTACACAGGAGGTCTGGCACTAGAAATATTACTCTCACGCGATGTTCGTGTTGATTTAAAAAAAAAAAAAAAAATGTTCGCATTGTCTCTCTATTTTTTATTTATTTTTTTATTAATTGTATTGCTATCACAAGCGATGAACAACATCCCCTCTGACAGCATGGGCTGTTACAAGTCCTCTTTATAGAGAGATCTGAGGTCTTTTAGGCCCCTCTCCTCTGGCCTGTAATGCAGGTGATCAGACACAGACCGGTCTGATCGGCTGCTTCCCTGGCAGGTACACAAAGAGCCAAAACCAGAAGTGACTAAATCACTGTCACTTCCAGTTTATGACATCACACAGTGGGAGAAACAATATCAGGTCCTCTCACTGTGTGCCCGCATCCTTTCTGGGCTCCTAATGCATGAAGGTAAAAATCCTTCTATGTGCCGTGGCCCCCAGATACATAGTTAGTTAGTTAGTCAGGTAAATAAAAAAAAAAAAAGACACAAGTCCATCTAGTTCAACCATAAAAAGAAATAAATATCATCATACAATCCCCAATCCTATACCCACAATTGATCCAGAGGAAGGTGAAAAAACCTCAGCAAAGGATGATCCACTTTGCTACAGCAGGGGAAAAAAAATTCCTTCCTGATCCCCGATACTAACCTAAGCACCCTCTCGATCCAGCGATGTGTACGAGAGCTGAGCTTCTCCTGGGTCTCATTCCTCATTGGCTGGGACAGCAGTGGGAGCCATTGGTTCCAGCTACTGTCAATCACAGCCAGAGAGCCGACGAAGAGAGTGCAGGAGGCGGGGCTGAGCAGCGGCTCTGTGCGTCTCATAGATGCATAAAGCGGGGCTCGGGAGCGAGCACACACCAGTGCCCCCAGGGCAAGCGGCTTGCTATTGGGGGCCCTGGCTGAAGAGGAGTATCCAGGAGCGCCCCGAAAAGAGAAGGATCATGGCTGCTCGGTGCAAAACCATTACACAGAGCAGGGAAGTAAAACATGTTTTTTTTTTTTTAAATGAACCTTTAGGGCCGGTTCACGCTGCTGCATGGTGCAAGATCGCATGTGATTCGCACCGCACTGCAGTGCCATTCACATGCGATGTCCGTGCAATACAAATTCAGCCATACAGATAGTATCACTGAATTTGCATCGCATAGGACCCTTTTTTTAGTCCGCAGCAGAATCGGCTCGAATGGGTGTTCACACGCATGCAATCCGATTCCTGTCCGCATTTGCAGATTGCACTGTGATATGCAAATTGATTTGGGGGTGTCATAAACTTTTAATTGTCACTCCCAGCAGTTTGCACAGGGCAGTGTGAACTGCTGCCGGGAGACATGCGATGCGGGAACCCGCAGTGGATTCGCAGGGTTCCCGTATAGCTGCAGTGTGAACCGAGCCTTAAAAGTGGTTGTGAACCTTTACAATCCACTTTTCACTACAGGCAAGCCTATAATAAGGCTTACCTGTAGCTACCCTGGATATCTCCTAAACCTACACCTTTTAGGAGATACCCCCTGTATCAGCATATGCCAACATTATCGGCACATGCACACTGAAGCAATGGCACGTTTGTGCCGTTGCTACAGCTAGTGTGCCGTTACTGGCGGCTCCCACACGAATGCACGGGAGTGACGTCAACCTGGCTCCGGCCAATCACAGCGATGGAGCCCGCGATACCCGGAAGTAACACCAGGAGTGATGTCGCCGGCCGGAGCTGTGTACTAGGACCGCTGCAGAGGCTTCGATCTAAGGTGAGTATTTCATAATGAGCTAGTATGCTATGCATACTAGCTCATTATGCCTTTGTCTTGCAGGTTTTTTTTTTTGCTTTTTTATAGTGGGTTTCAACCACTTTATTGTCACTTAAAGAAACAGAACCTGTTCCCGAATGACAAACACTAAAGTAAAAGCCCCCACCCCCATTTACCCCTGTATCTATAAGCACTGCAAAGAAACTATTTTCAAAGTTCACAACACAGCCATTACGTTTTTCTTTGAGAGCAGATCTTGGCAGCCTGTCAGCCTTCTATGCAAACAACCAACAAATGCTAAAAACAGACTGAAACTAATCTTCAAAAACTTTGCAGTGAACTTTAAGGCTCTCTAGGTGTGAATAACTTCACATTCAGGGCCTCTGCACACAGGCTTCTAGCTGCTGTGCGCAGGCCTGTGCACTTTAGTTCAGTCCCACTGCCTGTAGTCTTTCAAAGTCTATGGCAGCCTGAAATTTGCTCTGGCTGGGCAGGGCTCAAAGCTGCAGTAAATGGCATCACATTTAGGACCCTCTGCGTTCAGGGATAAATGCCCTGACCTGCAGGCCGATCCGTCCATCGGATCAGGTGCAGGCAACGCCATACCAACTAAGGGAAACTGGCAGTGGAGCCCTCAGGCTTTACTGCCAGTTTCCTACTGCGCATGTGCGAGTCATGCGGCGCTTCCTGAATGGCCCGTCATCTTCTGGGACACACTAAGGTCCCAGAAGGCAGAGGGGGAGAAGAGGACGTGACGCACTGGGCCGCGGTGATGCTGGGGCGAAAGTACGCAAGGTACTTCATAAAAAGGTAAGTAAGGAAAAAAAAAAAAAAAAAAAAAATCGAGTGGTGGAGGGTTAAGACGTCAAAACAACACTTCCGCCCATAGCTCTTAAAAGGGCCATTATTTTTTGTTGCATTTTAGTATAAATATGAGATCTGAGGTCTTTTTTAACCCCAGATCTCATATTTAAGAGGCCCTGTCATGTGTTTTTTCTATTACAAGGGATGTTTACATTCCTTGTAATAGGAATAAAAGTGACCCAATTTTTTTTTTTTTTTTTTTAAACTGTGTCAAAATAAAAAAATTAAAAATAATATAAATAAGAAAAAAACATTTTTTTAAAGCGCCCCATCGAGCTCGCACACAGAAGTGAACGCATACGTGAGTAGCACCCCCATATGAAAGCGGTGTTCAAACCACACAGGTGAGGTATCGCCGTGATCGTTAAAGCGATAGCAATAATTCTAGCCCGAGAACCTCCTTTGTAACTCAAAACTGGTAACCTGTAGAAACATTGCCTATGGAGATTTTTAAAGGGGAAAAGTTTGTCACCATTCCACGAGCAGGCGCAATGTTGAAGCAAGACATGTTGGGTATCAATTTACTTGCAAGACCGCTGAGCAAATACGGTGTGATGGAAAGTATTGCAATGACCACCATTTTATTCTCTAGGGTGTTAGAAAAAAAAATATTGTTTGGGTGTTCTAAGTAATTTTTTAGCAAAAAACCTTGATTTTAAGGCTACTTTCACACTGAGGCGGACGCCAGCGGTAAAGCGGCACTATTTTTAGCGTTGCTTTACCATCGTTTTAGCGGCGCTATTCGTACGATAGCGGGGTAGTTTTAACCTCCGCTAGCGGCCGAAATAGGGTTAAACTCGCCAGCAAATTGCCGATTTGCCGTCGGTTTGGTGGCGCTGCCCCATTGTAGAGGCGCTTTAGGAGCGGTGAATACATCGCTCTTACAGCACTGCGAAGATGCGGCTTGCAGGACTTTTTTTACTGTCCTGCAAGCGCACCGCTCCAGTGTGAAAGCCCTCGGGCTTTCACACTGGCGACACAGGAGAGGCTCTTTACAGGCGCTATTTTTAGCGCTGTAGCGCCTGTAAAGCGTCTCAGTGTGAAAGTAGCCTTACTTGTAAACAAGAATGTAAAAAAGAGGCTCGGTCCTTAAGTGTTTAATGCTGGAATTGTGCCTTATTGCTTCATTATAGATAGGACTATTCTTACTAGCAAGCACATACAAACATGCTATAAACCTACAAATATGTACTGTTCTTGCCTGGGAGAGAAATTCTTTTTTTCAAAAAGTTGAAATGATTCCAAACCTAGACACAGCTTTCCAAGGTCAGATCAGCTGAATACTGAAACGGATTTCTGATTTATTTATTTCAAAGGCTGCCTGCCATTTGTTAAGAGTTCTGCAATTGCTCAATCAGCTGTTTTCTTACTGCACTGCACTAAAGGGCTTCATTAGTAAGCTCCGTGACTTTCATAGAATGGCGCACAGCACTGAGATAAGCTCTGAACTCATTTCACATAACACGATGAAGTCACTATACATATGCAGACAGTGTAAATCACATCAGCTGGTAATGATCATAAATAAAGACAGAAGAGAATACTTTTCTGAGAATAGCTCTACAACTTCTACTACTTTTAAAAGGGTCAGACCACCGAATGCTTAAAGCGGTTGTATACACCCGCTTGCACATTTTTACCTACAGGTAAGCCTATAATGACGCTTACCTGCAGGTTCCAACACACTAATGGCACCCTAAACCCAGATCACAAATGCAGTGCATTTGCAGGCACCTGATCGAATGGTATTGCAGTACCATGCAATTTAGTGTGGCACATTTTTTAAAAGTAGCGCATTTATTAATTTTTGTGCATTCTGGTGCGATATGCAGCCCATTCAAACAAATGGGCTGCCAGATCGTGCTGCAAAGGAAAGCATAGGAACACGGACTGGGTTCCTGTGCAAATCCGTCATGAACCAGACTGCACTGCTGAAAAATATGACTGGACTGGTTACTTTTTGAGCTCTCATTTTTTTCTGCCTGGAAACTCCCCTCCATGTTAGCCAATGTGTCCATGCACACTATGGCTTTTCCAGGAGTTTACAGGCAAATGCTCTTACAGGCAGACAAAGAACCCCAACAAATTAGCATTTTTGAGAGGAGCTTTCGAGCAGAAAAGATGCCTAAGAGCCCAAAAACGCATGAAAAAGCTAAAATAATAATGATTAAAAAATAGCACACAAGGAAAAAAAAAAAAAAAAAAAATAATGAGCTGGGGGGGGAGGTTTTGTGTGTGAAAAAAAAAAAACTCTTATGCTTATAAAAGTTTAAAGAAGATCAACAAAAATAAGTAAAAGAGTATAAGTAAAAAAAAAAACAAAAAAAAAAAAAAAACCACAAGCTTCTATATGCAGAGAAAAAAAAAAGTATTTTCGAGCTGCAGTGTACATGAGCACGTGCATAAATTACCACGCTAAAGCAGTTCTGCTTTTCTTTTCCTCAAAAGCAACCATCATGCAGACTTTCTTGTACATTAGGCTAATTTGCTTGTTTACAGGATGGGAGGAGTATAACTTCCTGGTGTAGGCAATGCAGGTCTCAAAGACCCCAGCACTATAGTTGTAAATGTGTTCCCACCTCCCTTTCCTCGTGGCCATTGAACGATATGCAGCCCTGGATCATTTTGTGCTCATAACAGCTAGGAAACAGTTAATGACTTCTGACCTACTGTATCTACAAGATTCTTCAAAATACATGCTGTTTTCAGGTTATTGGACCAAAATGTACTAAAAAAGATAGTTGGCAAGTATAACCGTGATGTAGCTTGAATTTCAAAGAGGTCAGCGACCCCAAATACAACTTCTTTTTTGGTGCTAAGTAGAGATGTAAGCATGCTGGTGGCTGCACTGCACATCCTCATACATAAACACTTGTGTAAACCTGTGGTCATGGATGATCCCTGGAGCCCTTTTTAAGGCCGAGCATACACGGTTCGAAATTAAAGCGGAAGTAAACCCATCCATAAAACAGTTACCTTTCCGGGCACGTGCCGGAAATGTAAGACTCCCATTGGTTGTGCTTTCAACCAAACTGTCAAACCATCCAATGGCCGGTGTCATAACGGATCACATGTGCAGCATCATGGCAGTTGTAGATTAAACAGAGGCCAAGATGGCAGCTTCCTTGGCTGAAAACAATAGGACGGTTTACTTCCACTTTAATGGGCAGGCTGAATATCTAGTCCAGATCAGGCGCCTCCGATGACGTCCGTGTGACGAAACGCGTAAGGCGGGACTATCTTGGTACGCACAACGTCACTTCCTGCCGCTGTGGTTCTTGCTAGCTGACCGGTGGAACGCAAGCGGTAGTTGCGAACTACGCTGCGTCCCGGGACAGCAAAGGGAGCCAGCGAGCTTGTATGCTCCTCCATTCTTTTCCTTTTTAAACTTATTATTTGTCTTGGAGTAACTCCTCTTTATTGGATTGTATTCTTTACATAATAAACTTTTTTTAAAAAAAAGAGTTATGCTATGTGGACACAACTTTTTTATTACATATAATTCCATTGGAGCGGATGTCCGGCTGGAGATAGGATCGTACTAGGGGATTATCCATCCCCCCCGTCCCCCTGCTCTGTTGGAGAGGCTGATCTGGACTAGGCAATCAGAGACGAGTGACCACAAAGATTCGATCGACATCCGGATCTGACCGGCTGGAGTGGAAACATCTTATGCTTATACCCCTGCAGGGGTATAGCGTTCCGGTGAGTGGAATCACAACAGGGGGATTGTATCTTTATAGAATCTGGAAGCTGTCGGGTGGAAGACTTTACATGAACTTTCTAACGATTTGCTGGATTTTTACCTTTTTCTGCATTTTCACATGTGATCTCATGCTGCTATTTAATTGTGCTATTATTAATTTATTTGTTAATCACTACTAATCCTATAATATCACTTCCTACATATATATATATATATATATATATATATATATATATATATAGATCTAAAAATTGTTTATAAATTTGTTTGCAATTTAATTTAATTAATTTTTTAGCACTGCACTTTAGAGGGTTGTGGATACCCCTTATAGATATAGATCTACCCATTACAAAATTGTTTGCCACTTAATTTTTTAGCACTGCACCTTAGAGGGTTGTGGATACCCCCTTTTCATATCACTTGTAGGTTATTTCAGCAAGGGCTGGAATGTTTTATTGGACTGCACTTGACACTTTGGCACTTATTTGCACATTATATAGCACCATTAGAGATAATTAGGGTCATTGGGTTATGGTATCCAGGCTATATTGAACAACCATCTGCATCTATACTCTCTTCTTAGCATCTACCGATCCCTATGCGGGATATTTATGTATACTTCTTCACATCTTTGTGTTGGTTCTCATAATATGATTTATCATTAGATAATTATATACGGCAATTATCCCCTCATGCACAGCGCCACTCCCTGTATATATATATTCTTTTAGACTTACTCTTTGAGGGTACACTTTGGTGCCCTCTACTTACATAGGGGGGCTGCAGTTGCAAATATAACCTGTAAGCGCGGATCTACTGTCTATAATAACATATACATAGACTGATTGCATATACAGTACAAACCTGTGTTTAACAATTGCTCAAAAATGCCTGCAGGTGATGGACTTCTGGTTACACCCTTCAGGCTAATATGTTAATCACCTCTTCTTTGGGTGTCAACAGTAGGGTTGTCTCTGTACCACTTTTTTAACGACTTATGCCCCGGACCATTTGGCTGGCCAAAGACCAGAGCACTTTTTGCGATTCAGCACTGCGTCGCTTTAACTGACAATTGTGCGGCCATGCAACGTGGCTCCCAAACAAAATTGACATCCTTTTTTCCCTACAAATAGAGCTTTCTTTTGGTGGTATTTGATCACCTCTGCGGTTTTTATTTTTTGCGCTATAAACAAAAAAAAAAAAAAAAAGGCGACAATTTTGAAAAAAAAAACCATTATTTTTTACTTTTTGCTATAATAAATATCCCAAAAAAATATATAAAAATAACTAATTTCTTCCTCAGTTTCGGCCGATATGTATTCTACATATTTTTGGTAAAAAAAAAAAAAAAAATCGCAATAAGCGTTTATTGATTGGTTTGCGCAAAAGTTAAAAATTAATATTTTTTTTTTTACTAGTAATGGTAGTAATCAGCGATTTTTATTGTGACTGCGATATTATGGTGGACAGATCGGACACTTTTGGCCCTATTTTGGGACCATTCACATTTATACAGTGATCAGTGCGATTAAAAATGCATTGATTACTGTGTAAATGTGACTGGCAGTGAAGGGGTTAACTAGAAGGGGGCACTTCAGGGGTTAAGTGTAGGGGTGCAACGGATCGAAAAACTCACGGTTCGGATCGTTCCTCGGATCAGGAGTCACGGTTCGGATCATTTTCGGATCAAAAAAAAAAAAAAAAAAAAATCTCCCCCACTGTAATATCCACATCATCTTCCCCACTGTAATAATATATTAGCAGGGTATTGCAGGGTATTGGCAGGGTATTGCAGAGTATTGGCAGGGCATTGCAGAGTATTGGCAGGGCATTTCAGAGTATTGGCAGGGCATTGCAGAGTATTGGCAGGGCATTGCAGAGTATTGGCACTGCTGCCATCTGATCTCTCCCCTCCACTGTACAGATCAGTACACAGAGGGGAGAGAGGAACCGGTGTCACGACATGACGCAGGTTTGTTTACAAGTGATCGCTCTGTCATTTGGCAGAGCGATCACGTGGTAAAGGGCCGCCGGGTGTACCAAGATGGCCGCCGCTCCGGAGCTAGGCCAAAGCCGCGGCCTTTCCTAAGGCCGAGGCGGCGGCGTGCTCCGCGGAGCGCATGTGTGCCGATCCGAACAGGCTGAACCATTCGGATCACGGATCGGTGACGATCCGTTGCACCCCTAGTTAAGTGTGTCCTAGGGATGTGTTATAACTGTGGGGGGATGGGCTATGTGTGACACGACACTGATCACCGCTCCCGATTACAGGGAGCGGTGATCAGTGTCCTTGTCACTAGGCAAAATGGGGAAATGCTTGTTTACATCAGCATTTCCCCGTTCTCCCTCTCTGTGAGACGATTGCGGGTGTGCCGCAGACATTGAGTCCACAGGACACGCAATCACACTCACGGAGCTTGCGGCAGGGAGGCAGCGTGCACGTGACCACACGGCGGCAAATTTAAAGGGACGTACCTGTACACCCATTTGCCTGTCCGTGCCATTCTGTCGATGTATATGTTAATGCGGCGGTCGGCAAGTGGTTAATAAATAACAAATATTTGTAACTTTTAAATTGCGCCTTTTTGCGAAATCGTGAAAACTGAACAGACGCAACAGTGTAAATATCCAAATTTCTCTAAAAATCTGAAGGTTTTAATTTTTCCCTTACAGCTTTCAGAATTTGTGAAAGACCATCAAAAACCATATATTTTCTGAAAGACCCCGCGGTATTTGCACAAATGTATATCAAACCAATATATTCGCAAAAAATACACTAAAACCATTATTAGCAGATAAAAAAACACAGCCAATTTTACAAAATTCCTGCTAAATCCCTACTAAATATAAAAAGCTTATTCTGTGTTGAGGTAATAAATAACAAATATATAGTTTAATTATTCTCCGCTAACCAAACTGATAATGTGATCAATATTGTATGAAATACAATATTATATGTGATACAAAAGAGGTGAAAAAAAAAAAAAAAAGTATGTGTATGCTGCTATCTCCAAGAATTAAATACTCAATTCACAAACACATAGAAAAAAAAAAAAAAGAGATTGCGCAAACCCTAAACACATTATTAAATAATCATACAAAAACACATAACCATGTGAGTGAATTGGTCAATATGATTCAATTAATATTGTGTTAAAAAGTCCCAAAACACAAAAAATAAACTTGAAAAGAAGTGATAATGAAGGCAACTTCTGATGCAGCACCTAAAAATCTGCAATGGCAACTGGTCAGTACTTTATATCCAAACGGAGAAGTAAGCTAAAAGCCAGATGGCCTCATACCGGACAGGATGGACCCCAAATTATAGGGATCGAGCTCGTCTGATATGTGCAGTAATCAGTTGTGATGTTCCACCTGGTCCGGTCCAAACACTAGCCTCTCTCCTCCAAGTACAACGAGACATTTACTAAATTTCCTAACTTCCAGTCACTCTACCTGATGCTCCTCCAGTAAGTATAAAGGATTTAGAAAAAAAAAAAAAAGGAACTTCATGGTGCAGTAAAAAGTGGACGTTTATTCCAAAATTTTTCATAAGCACAGCTAAGAAATATAATACAAAGCACAGTCACAAGCTTTCAGGCTGCCAGCTGCTGCGTGGTGACGTCACAAGATTCTCTCCAACCGACACATTTCCCTGTAACAAGCATCGACTGGGAACGGAGATAACTCTGGGACGTCATTCACCACGTAATTTATACTAGGCAGGGGAGACACCGGAGGTACAAAATTAATTTGTTCCTCCCAGGTGTCACACACAACAGTTTTTTGAGCAGCACACATTGTTTAAAAACAAATATTTAAAAAGCAACAATATTTATAAATAATATTAAAAGGGTTCCACATAAACCGCCACACTAAAACATATCACGATTGAATTTAAAACTGAAAAAGTTTTAATTCATTCGATACATTTTTCTAAAATTCTATGTAGACATAATTACCACAAATTAGCTATTAGGTATTACCTTGGATCTGACACCAAAGTTACTATTTAGACATATTTTGGTTCAGTCAGATACCATACAGTACTATATTATAATATTTTCCAATGGTTAGCTAATTTCATTTGACAAGCAGTAATATTACATATTACACCTCCGGTGTCTCCCCTGCCTAGTATAAATCCCGTGGTGAGTAATGTCCCATTGTTATCTCCGTTCCCAGTCGAGGCTTGTTACAGGGAAACGTGTTGGTTGGAGAGAATCTTGTGACGTCACCTCGCACCAGCTGGCAGTCTGAAAGCTCGTGACTGCGTTTTGTATCGTATTTTTTCGCTGTGCTTATGAAAAATTTTGGAATAAACTACCACTTTTTACTGCACCATGAAGTTCCTTTTTTCTAAATCCTTTATACTTACTGGAGGAGCATCGGGCAGAGTGGCTGGAAGGTTGGAAACGTCTCGTTGTCCTTGACGGAGGAGAGTGGCTAGTGTCTGGAGTGGACCAGGTGGAACTAAACGTCTCGTTGTCCTTGACGGAGGAGAGTGGCTAGTGTTTGGAGTGGACCAGGTGGAACATCACAGCTTATTACTGTGCAAATCAGACGAGCTTGATCCCTATAATTTGGGGTCCATCCTGTCCGGTAAGAGGCCATCTGGCTTTTAGCTTACTTCTCCGTTTGAATATAAAGTACCGACCAGTTGCCAGTGCAGATTTTTAGGTGTTGCATCAGAAGTTGCCTTCATTATCACTTAATTTTAAGTTTATTTTTTGTGTTTTGGGACTTTTTAACACAATATTACCTGACTCACATTGACCGATTCACACACATGGTTATGTGTTTTTGTATGATTATTTAACAATGTGTTTAAGGTTTGCGCAATCTCTTTTTTTCAAAATAAATAACAAATGTTTGTAAGTTTTAAATTGCACCTTTTTTGCGAAATGACAAAAATCAAACGCATGCAAAAATTTTCTGACATTTTCTGAAAGCACATGACCTGTAGAATAAAAAAAAAAAAAAAAAAAAAAAAAGATTTTCTTTAGCCCCACAATACATGTGCAAATGTTTATCAGATCGCTATTTTCACCGAAAAACCGCTAAAAAAAAAATCCTTATTTGCACATAAAACCACAACATAACTTACAAAATTTCTGCTAAATTCCTGTTAAGGCCTCACTCAATGAGGTGTGCTACATTGTACGCCCATGGAGGGCTGTTTACCCGCATGGAACAACTGTGCATTCCTGTGCAGCTGTCCCAAATGACATCAATAGGATTGCCAGCATGGGATGCACAGAACACCCTTGCATCTCTGTGCAGCTAAACATGGCCTTGGTGTAGAATACCCCATGTGAACAAGGCCTTTGGTCTTGTTTAGACTGGCTGTTGGGGGTGGCAAAAATGCGTGGTTAAGCTGCATTTTTGCTGCCTGCCAAATGCCCCCTACCCCTAAAGAGGAGCTCCAGTCTCCCCCCAAAAAATTAAGTCAGCAGCTATACAAATACTGTAGCTGTTGACGTTTAATTAAGGACATTACCTGTCCGGGGATCCAGTGATGTCAGCACCCAAGCTGATTTTCAATCGGCTTTGGGTGCAGGTGCTGGCATCCTGAATTAGGGAAACCGGGCAGTGAAGCCTTTCGGCTTCACAGCCGGTTTCCTTCTGCGTACGAGCGATTCACGCTGCGCTTTGTGAATGGTCCTGCATTTTTCTGTGTGCGTCTCAGAAGGCTGTAGGGGGAAAGAGGAGGGGCCAAACAGCTTTGTAGATTTCTGCGGCAATCTTACCCGGAAGTGGGGGTGGGTACCTGTCAAGACCAGGTAACCGCTCCCCCCAAAAGGTGCCAAATGTTGCAGTGGAGTGGGGGAGGGTGCAAACAAGCAGAGCTTCACTTTAAGATGTAATAGGCAGTGGACAGGGTGCTGCGATGCTTTGCGCCCGCGGCAAACTTGACCCAACTTGTATCAATGTCTTCCGCCGAACACTACACATTCATGTCATGGGGATGCGCCGCAAACTCCCGCAACCCATGTTCAATGCATGTGGTTGCGGTGCATTTGTTGGTAAAATGGCGCTAAGGTTGGCGGTGAGGAAGCATCGCATTGCTTCCTCACCGCCTGTCAGTAGCCTCTGAAGCTCAATCCAAATGTGGATTGGGCTTCAGAGACGAGGTAGATTTAGACACGTCTAAATCTACCCTTAGGCTACTTTCACACTGAGGCGTTTTTGCGCTAAAAATAGCGCCTGAAAAGCAAACAAATTAAAATCACTGCGCTATCAAAAAATCAAGTGAAAATTGAAACCAAAGCTGCGACTTCTTGTGAGATACACACAAAATATACACCTTTTAATAATTAAGTTGCGCTAAACTCCTGAATCATAACAAATAAACGTGATGAATAATATAAAATGAATATTACAAAAAAAAAATGTCCATCAAATTAAAGATGAAAGATCGGTGTGAAGCTGACAAATTATACACTCAAGGAATGTGATAGGAGAGAGATGACTCCCACCACTACACACACTCCCAAGGGAGAAGCGATGTGCTGATGTCACAGCGCTCACACAGGTCCCGGAGTGACGGGCTGCATTGGAGAGCTTTTTTATGCTTTATATATTTCGTCTAATTGTAAGTGCAATACTTTTTTATTTATTAAATCACCCAAAAACACTATGGAAGTCTATTTCTTTATGGGGATCATATGGAAATATGAACCTCTGAGCGATATTACCCAGGAAGATGCTGAGACCATTGCTGTGTTTACCAAAGGCCTGGGCTGGGTATTGAGCCAAAAGCGCATGCGATCTCCTATGATGGGAGATCATTGGAAGTCAGTAAGCGGCAGTGTGTGTAGTGGTGCAAGTCATCTCTCTCCTATCACATTCCTTGGGTGTATAATTTGTCAGCTTCACACCGATCTTTCATCTTTAATTTGATGGACATTTTTTTTGTAACATTCATCATTATATTATTCATCACATTTATTTGTTATGATTCAGGAGTTTAGCGCAACTTAATTATTGAAAAGCGCCTGTAAGTTGCCTCTTCTGCAGCCCCAGTGTGAAAGCCTGAGTGCTTTCACACTGAGGCGGTGCACTTGCAGGACAGGAGAAAAAAAAGTCCCGAGCTGCATCTTCGGGGGAGGCCCCGCTATTGGTCGAAAAGCGCCACTATAACAGCGGTAAAGTGCCGCTAAAAGTAGTGGCGCTTTACCACTAACACCCCCTGCCCCAGTGTTACTTTTTTAAATTTTTTTTACAACTTTTTATTTTGAATACTTTTTTTTGGGGGGGGGGGGCTTTGGAGAGACATCAGGGGTCTAAGACCTCTACTGTCTCTTTTTTGAAACAGAGAAAGGGACTTTCTCTGCAACCAGGTGGATTTGATTTAAATCAAGTGATAAGGCTTGATTTAAATCAACTCGATTTAAATCATAATTTTTAAAGAGCAACTGTCATCTCTGTCCCACAGCGGCTCCTCCTCTGACCCGCTGTTGACTCACTGACAGTCTCATTTACTTTAATGGGTCGGCTGGTGATGCGGCAGTGACACAAGGTGAGGGACGTGGCAGCAGCAGGTGAGTGAATGCCCGCTAACAGGTGCTGCCATGATGGATCTGAAATGACAGGTGCTCTTTATTTGTAAGGACTTATTCTTGCTGGTAGTTAGAATCTTGAATATTTGCAAACAAAATGAAGGTTTCCTATTTAGAATAAGCTGTCAGGTTAGTAAAACAGCGATATCAGAACTGATTCAATCATACAGTTTGTAGTGTACATAGATTTGCAAAACAATGAGATATAGGAATATTCCTGAACTTTGGTTTATCTCATGGTTAATGTGAAATTGTGTGAATGCATCAATGCAGTGCATGTTATGTCAGCTTGCAGAACTTGGATTCATTGAATGAGTTTACCAAAAATGTAAATATTGCAGAATATACAGCCTCATGCTACATAACCAAGCTCCATTTCATGCTGAATAAATTATGAATGCATCTTAAATAGAAAACTATTTTTAGATAGATACTCCAAAAGCATTTTATTAAAATAAATTTAATAAAAAAAAAAAAAAAACTATTTAAAATTCAAAAAGTCTGATTTAACCACTTGCCGACCGGCTCACACCCATATACAACGGCAAAGTGGCACGCACGTGCCTGCGGCAATCGGATTAGTTGCAGAACTGATCAGTCTTCAGGTCCAGGGCAATGATTTCTAGCCTGGACCTGCTGATCGGTTCTGACGAATGAAAATGCTTCCCCTGCCTGTAAGTGTAAACACAGATAGGGGAAGTGATCTCATCTCCCTCTCTGGAATTCTTTTTTGTTCCAGAGAGAGGAGAGAGGACGTCTTACAGTGAGTTGCACCAACATTACACTAACACAGTACACTTGTCACCCCCCGATCGCCCCCCCCCCCCCCCAGTTAACCTCTTCACTCCCTGTCACTGTCATCATTTGCAGTTTTCAGATTTTTCACTGATGCATTGGTGTCACCTGTGACTCTAATCAGTGTTAGGGCAGTTAGTAGTAGACCCAGGTAGGTCTAGCGTACCCCACTAATAAAAAGGTTTAACCCCTTGGTCGCCCTCTCAGTTAACCCTTTCACCCCCTGCCTCAGTGTCACTAATAGATCTTTATTCTGATTGCCGTATTAGTGTCACGGGTGACGCTAATTAGCCAGTTAGTTGATTAGTTTCACCGTCAGGTTTTTATAGCGTCAGGTACCCCCATATATTACCTAATAAAGGTTTTAACCCCCTGATTGCCCCCTAGTTAACCCTTTCACCCCGTCACCAGTGATCTCTGTATTAGTGTCACGGGTGTGGCTAGTTAGTTCATTTTTTATAGCATCAGGGCACCCGCCATATATTACCTAATAAAGGTTTAACCTCCCGATCACCTGGCAAGTGACATCGGTTTTAGCTTCAGTTAGGGTCTGCGTCGCCCCAGGCAGCGTCAGATTAGTGCCAGTAGCGCTAACACCCACGCACGCACCATACACCTTCCTTAGTAGTATAGTGTTTGAATGGATCAATACCTTTGATCTGATCAGTTCTATACTAGCATCCCCAGTAGTTTAGGGTTCCCAAAAATGCAGAGTTAGCGGGATCAGCTCAGATACCTGCTAGCTCCTGCGTTTAGCCCCTCCGCCCCGCCCAGCCCACCCAAGTGCAGAATCAATCGATTACTGTCACTTACAAAACACATAACTGCAGCGTTTGCAGAGACAGGCCTGATACCTGCGAACGCTATCTGTTTTTTTGGTAGCAATTGAAGCATTCGCTGACAATCAGGTGCTCTTTTTTCCTGTGAGTTTCACTAGTTTTACCAGTAAATTTAGAGGCCACAATGTACAATTGAAGGTACACTAGTGAAGAGGCCTACACGTTTCTGAGCATGACAGATGAGAGTGAAGAGGAAGTCACCCATCTGTCAGATTCAGGCTCAGAATACGATCCTGTAGACAGCAGCGGCACCCTGACAGATAGCTCTGACAACGGAGTAGTGGTCGCCTGACCCCGTTCTTCTTCTGTTGTTGAGGTGCAAAAAACGCAGGGCTCTCGTATGGAGCAGAGAGCCAGTACTAGTGCCGCTCATCCTTCTGGTAAACTGGCAAGCACCAGCGGCCTAGTATGCCCTGGTCGTACATCCAGCACGGCAGTATCACGGGGTGATGTGGCGAGTCCAATAAGTGCAGTGGCTAGCACAAGTAGTGTCCCGCAGCCACCAAGAAGACAAACACAGGCCTGTTGAGCCCATAGTGCTGCATTTGCCAATCCTAACTGGGAGCCTACCACTTCTGCAGCACCCGTACTTCCCCCATTCACTGGCCAACCCGGAATTCAGGTGGAAACAGCAGATTTTAAGTCACTTGATTTTTATTCGCTGTTTTTCATGGAAGATCTCTATAGATCTATTGTGGACCAAAGCAATTTGTATGCTGGTCAATTCATCACCGCTAATCCACCGTCAACCCTTGTCAGAGATTGGAGACCTATCACGGTCTCTGAATTTAAGACCTTTCTGGGCCTATCCCTCCTCATGGGCATAACTAAAAAAAGTGAGTTGCGGTCATATTGGTCCACTGACCAAATTCACCATATGCCCGTGTTCTGCCTACATGACCAGGGCTAGATACGAGCAGATCTTGCAATTTATGCACTTCAACAACAATGAACTCTGTCGTCCTCAGGGTGATCCTGAATGCAATTGGCTCCACAAAATTCAGCCCCTCGTTAACCACTTCAACCAACAGTTTGCAGCCTTGTTTAGAAACAAAAGATATTGTTTAGAAACAAAAAAGGAATTAGAATTGGGACTTTATACGAGGCAATAACTACGATTTACCTCCATCCCCGATAATTTGGAAAAAAAGGAGAGGTTGGGACTTTATATGAAGCACATTGCTACATGACATAATATCAACCAATGAATGTAAACATATTTTATTGAGTACAGAAGGCATACAGGACATTGTAACATAGTAGAAAATTCCCTATGATGCGACGTCACAGTCTCCCATGTTTTTACCATCTTACCTGATTATCATTACAATACTATTATGAACCAATTTATTGCTGTATATACATTTATATGCTATCATTACAATTGGCTTACATACCTTAGGTCTATTATAAATAATTGTTTACCTGTTCTAAGTGCAATACGTATCATAAGGTTTATATGTTACCTATCATCGATTATGCCCAATATTTTTTCTTTAATTAATTTTCTACTATGTTACAATGTCCTGTATGCCTTTTGTACTCAATAAAATATGTTTACATTCATTGGTTCATATTATGTCATGTAGCAATGTGCTTCATATAAAGTCCCAACCTCTCCTTTTATTCCAAATTGTTTAGAAACAAAGATCCCAATCAAGTTGTCTGCGTTGATGAGTCCCCGATTCCATTTTTCTGCCCGCTTGTCATTCAAACAGTACCTTCCCAGCAAGCGTGCCAGATATGGGGTCAAGATGTATAAGCTCTGTGACAGGGCAACAGGCTATACATATAGTTTACGAGGGAAAAGATAGTCACGCGGAGCCGGAGAACTGCCCAGACTACATAGGGAGCGCTGGTAAGATTGTGTGGGATTGGTGTCATTCTTATTTGGAAAGGGGTACCACTTGTAGGTGGACAATTATTACACGAGAATGCCACTTTTTAGTTAATTGTTTGATCATAGAATTAGCGCATATGGCATTGTGCAATCTATTCCCTGGGGCTTACCCCAGCGACTTGTAGATTCCCATCTTAGGCTGGGGGAGAGAGCCTGCTTGAGAAGTAATAATCTGCTCACAGTGAAGTGGAGGGATAATAAGAATGTTTTCGTTCTGTCCTCCCTTCACGCAGATACGACAGTCCAAATTCCTACGGCAACTGGTGTTGTGGAGAAACCCCTCTGTGTCTACGAATACAACCTTAATATGGGAGGGGTGGACCTCAACGAACAGTTGATGGGGCTGTACTTAAGTGCCCGTAAGGCCAGACACTGGCAAAAAAAGTGTCTGTATACTTATTCCAATTGGCTCTGCTGAAGGCTTATGTGCTATACAAAGCATCAGGATGAACTGGATCTTTCCTTAAATTCCAGGAAGAGATCGTCACAAGCCTTCTGTTTCCGGACGGTGCTGTGCCCCACCTTCCCAACGCAAATGCAGCGAGCCGGCTGCATGAGAGGCATTTTCCGTATGTCCTCCCTGGTACCTCTACCAAACAATCACCCCAAAGAAGATGTCATGTCTGTAGCAAGCGCGGATATAGGCGTGACATCCGCTATTATTGTCCCTCAATAATCCCAAAAATAGTTGTCGTTTTATTGCTCCCTCTCTCCCTCTATTCTCTCTCTCTATTGCTTTGCTCTTTTTACTATGTTTTATCATGTTTGCTTTTCAGGTATGTAATGATTTTATACTTTACTGTGTTTTATTGTTAACCATTATTTTCTTTTCAGGTACGCCATTCAGCTGCAGCACTGATTTATTTATCTTGACAGCAACAGCGTTTGCGCTCACGATACGTAAATCAGCGACTCTGGCGCTGTAGGAGGTGATTTTACCATCACAGTTAAAAAAAAAAAAAAAAAAAAGCATATATGCCGAAGCATGAGGGCAGGGGTGGAGGGGCGATTTGCCCCTAACATTAGGGGCGGATTGCCCCCATGCTTTGGCATATATTTTTTACTCTTTTTTTTTTTTTTTTGGCACAGATTGTTGTGGTTTTATTGAGTTAATGTTTTATTGTTACCATTGCTTGCTTTTCAGGTACACCATTCAGCTGCAGCACTGATTTATTCATCTTGACAGCAACAGCGTTTGATACCTACATTAGCGACTCAAGCAATGTAGTAGGCGATTTCACCAACACAGTTAAGAAAAAAAAAAAAAACGGTGCATGTATGCCCATCATTAGAAGTGGGTGGATGCAGGGCGGTATTCTAATGGTGGGCATACCCACGGATCAATATCTTTTTTTTTCATTCAGCCCACAGGCTGCATGGAAAAAAAAATAACATTACAATATATGCCCAATAAGGACCAGCAAGGTATTGGTATGTTGCTGGACTTTGAGTGGTTATACCAGAATGATGCCTGCAGGTTTAGGTATCATCTTGGTATCGTTCTTTTCAGCCAGCGATCAGCTTTCATGTAAATACAATCCTAGTGGCCAATTAGCCGCTAGACTGCTTTTACAAGCAGTGGTAGGAAACGTCCCCCCCTCCCGTCATCTTCCTTAGTTTTCTTGGGCTCTCCTGTCCCACCGGGGAACCCGATAATGCAGCCGGTGGCTCCGCCAGCTGACCATAAGAGCTCATCGAAGATCAAAACGGCTCCAATCATCTCTATGGCCGAAGAAACCGGAAGCTACGAGCATTTCATGACTTCGGTTTGCGCCTGATATAAACAGCGCCATTGGGAAACTGGAAAAAGCATCTTATTACACCAATCTTGGTATGGTCAGATGCTCTGAGGGCAGAGGAGAGATCTTTTGCTCTCATAGGGGATAATTACATTCTCTATGATAACAATTAAAAATAAATAAATACATTTAAAAAAAAAAAAAAAAAAAAAAAAAAAAAAAAAAAAAAAAGCACCCCCATCCCCCGTGCTCGCGCGCAAAAGTGAACCCAAGCGTCAGTCTCCTGTCATATGTAAACAGCAATTGCACCATGCATGTGAGGTATCACCGCGAACGTCAGATCGGGGGCAGTAATTTAGCAGTAGACCTCCTCTGTAAATTTAAAGTGGTAACCTGTAAAAGCATTTTAAAAAATGTATGTAGTTTGTCGCCGCTGCACGGTTGTGCAAAATTTTAAAGCATGTCGTGTTGGGTATCCATGTACTCAGCATAAGATCATCCTTTATATTTTATCAAACATTTAGGCAATATAGTGTTTTAGTCCATTAAAATTCCAAAAAGTTTTTTTTTTGTTTTTCCAAAAAATTTGAAAATCGCTGTGCAAATACTGTGTGAAAAAAAAAATGCAACACCCGCCATTTTAATCTGTAGGGTCTTTGCGTTAGAAAAATTATAATGTTTGGGGGTTCAGAGTAATTTTCTAGCAAAAAATAAATAAATATATTTTTCCATGTAAACAAAAAAGTGTCAGAAAGAGCTTTGTCTTCAAGTGGTTAGAAGAGTGGGTGTTGTGTGGCATAAGCTTCTAATGTTGTGCATGAAATACCAGGACAGGTCAACCCCCCCAAATGACCCCTCTTTGGAAAGTAGACACCCCAAGCTATTTGCTGATTGGCATGTTGAGTCCATGGAATATTTTATATTTTGCCACAAGTTTCGGGAAAATTACAATTTTTTTTTTTTTTTTCACAAAGTTGTTCACTAAATGATATATTGCTCAAACATGCCATGGGCATATGTGAAATGACAACCAAAAATACATTCTGCTGCTTCTCCTGAGTACAGGGATACCACATGTGAGACTTTTTTGCAGTCTAGCCGCGTACAGGACCCCGAAAACCAAGCACTGCCTTCATTGATCAAATCATTGATTTATATCCACCCTACTGCAGCCCTAGCTGCACTGCATATGAATCATTAAGGAGTCTGTATAGACTTCTATTGATTCATAAAATGAAACATTGTTTCATTCACAAACTGACAATAGTACACCCATCACTGACCTATAGTTTACTATAAGTCAGTGATGAAAGAATGCAGGAGCGATCTGTAATGATTACTGGGCTGCATTCTTTAAGGAAAGGAAGGGGGTGGTAAAACAGGTTTACCAGCCCCCCCACCACGCAACACCCCCCTCCCCCCTCCATGCCGACCGCAATCTGTCGGCGGCTGCAGCTGGCGGGGGGGTGGGGGTCGGTTTTGGTCGGAGCAGCAAGGGGGGGCAGTTTTTAAAAAAACAATCCATCTGTACCTGTCCTGCAGCATGGAAAGCTGGCGGGAGGGGAAGGTGGGAGAGCCGGTGTTCTATCGAGAAGTGCCCGCGACAAACGGCGCATGCGTTGTACGGAACAGCACAACAGCTCAGTTTACAATCAGACATGAACTCGCCTCGCCAACGCAAGGCACAATCTGACAGAAAAATGTCTTCAGTCGGCTATTGTGCGCAGGCGTCATCACAACAGCTGATCGTAAAATCAGCTGTTGTGCTGTTCCGTATGTACAGTATATCCTGCATAAGCAGTACATCCCGGGCACTTCTCGATAGCGGGCACTATCCGACAGAATACCGGCTAGCAGCTGCAGGGCAGGCGGCACCTAGCAATTAGACAAGTGGGGGGGGTCGGAGCAGCACTGAGGGGTATTTTTTTTGCAGATCGACCCCTCTGTGGCTGCCCTGCAACACAACAGCGGGCGGGATTATGAAAATAGTTGTCAACTATTTTCATAATCGATTCGTTGGTCAGCAGATTCGTTGGCCTGCATACAGAATGCATTATTTGTTTACATATCAGGAAATACAGTGCAGCACACATACAGCTCAGTACACCATCCATACATGTCAATAAGTGCCTGAGAACTGAGGATTCATGGGACATGTAGTCCTGGGCAGGAAGTGAGTGGTTCTAAAGTCAGAAGTTTTTTTTACCTAGCTATAGGGCAGTGATGGCAAACCTTGGCATCCCAGATGTTGTGGAACTAAATTTCCCATGATGCTCACGCACTCTACAATATTGATGAGCATCATGGGAAATGTAGTTCCAAAACATCTCTATATTACACTTTGCAGCTTGTTATGGGGGCACTCTGAAGGCAGGAGGAGCAAAAAGCGTCGGTGGGGGACCCCAGAGGAGAAAAATCAGGGCTACTCTGTGCAAAAACATTACACAGATCAGGCAAGTATAGCATGTTTGTTTAAAAAAATAAATAATAATTAAAAAAAAAAAAAAAAAATCACTTTAAAGACTGTGTGCAGGGAAGATCAGAATCTGAACCCAGAGAAGATGGAGGCTGATAAACTGGAGGTAATAGAAGGCATTAAAATTACATTTAAAGTAAACTTTTACCAGTATTGTGCATTATCTTTAACCGCTTGCTGGCTAGCTGCCGCAGTTATACTGTGGCAGGTTGGCTCGGCTGCATGAATCGCCGTATCAGTACAGCGGTCCCTTTAATGGCTATAGCAGGCAAGCATCACTGGAGCCGACACACATGGCTGGCAGCTGCGATGGTCACCGGCCACCCGTGATCGCTCTACAGAGAGGCAGAACGGGGATCTGTCAATGTAAATAAACAGATCCCTTTCTGTTAGGGGAGTAGAGAGAGAGATCGTCTGTTCCTAGGGATCAGGAACAGCAATCTCTCTCTACTTCCAGTCAGTACACTCCCCCCCAGTTAGAAACACCTTCCTAGGAAACACTTAACCAATTGATCCCCCACATAGTGTTAACCCCATCCCGTCCAATGTCATTTATACAGTGATCAGTGGTTATTTTTAGCTCTGTGAAAAGTGTCCAAACTGTCCGCCGCAATGTCGCAGTCCCGCAAAAATAAATAAATAAAATAAGTCTCTGATCACTGCCATTACTAGTTAAAAAAAAAAAAAAATAATAAAAATCTATCCCCTATTTTGTAGACGCTATTTTGCGCAAACCAATCAATATAAGCTTGTCACGATTTTTTTTACCAAAAATATGTAGAAGAATACATATTGACCTGAACTGAGGAAGAAATTAATTTTTTTACATTTATTATAGCAAAGGCGGGACTAGTGTGTGACTGCCGAGTGAGAGCCAAGTAAACAGGAGATGGCGGGTTGGCGATTTCCTGCACTGTTCAGGCTGCATTGATGAGAGATGGTGAGGCTGCAGATGAGCATTGAGGCTAAAAATGGGCATTAATCAGGCTGCATTGATGGGAGATGGGCATAAATCAGGCTTCATATGGGCATTGATCAGGCTGCATTGATGGGAGATGAGGAGGCTGCAGATGGGCACTAATCAGGCTGCATTGATGGGCACTGACCCTTATTTTAATTCAAAGTTGTTTATTTAAAAAATAAGTTTTTTTCCGAAACTTCCCTCTTAAAATGAAGGTGCGAGTTATACGCCAATAAATACGGTATTTGTTGAGATTTTTTCTTTATATTGTTACACATTTAACATACCTTTATACATTTCACATTTAAACAGATTAAAAAAAAAAAACACTTTATTTCATTTGCAAATAACTTTGCAATGCATTATACCATAATCATAACTTTAGTGTCATTTTAAACACGACAAACTACAGAAAAAAAGTGCACTTTTTATCTGCAAGAACACAATTTTTAAAGGGGTTGTAAGGGTATTTTTTTTATTTTTTAAAAATAACAAACATGTTATACTTACCTTCACTGTGCAGCTCGTTCTGCACAGAGTGGCCCCGAACCTGCTCTTCTGGGGTCCCTCGGCGGTTGTCTCAGCTCCTCCCCGCAATAATTAACACCTCCCTCGCATGGTGGTTAGTTATTGCTCCCTCGCATGGTGGTTAGTTATTGCGGGCGCGCTCCCGTGATACAGCCGGCGGCTATAGCCGCTCGCTGTATCACTCGGCCCCGCCCCCCAGCGCGCCACGTCATTGGATGTGATTGACAGCAGCGCGAGCCAATGGCTGCGCTGCTTCCAATCCATCCACTGTAGCCAATCAGCGGCCAGGCTGAGCAGCGGAATCGAGGACGTGAACGAGCAGCCGAATTTCGAGGGGTCAGGTAAGTAAAACGGGGGGGCTGGGGACGGCGGTATTGTTAGTAGTTTTTTCACCTTTATGCATAGAATGCATAAAGGTGAAAAAATGTTTACCTTTACAACCCCTTTAAACTAAGGGCCCAGTTCGCATATGAATGCAGTGCGGGAGAGCTGCCTTCCTGCACCACATTCCAATTGCAATGCCTTTGCGATCTGCTGCGGGGGTCAGGTAAAAGTTAATGACACTCCAAACGCAGGCTGTAGACGTACTACATTTGCCCACACTGGATTGCAGGGTACAAAAGTACCATGCAATGTGGTTGCTGTGCGTTTAAAAAAGTAGTGCATGCACTACTTTTGGTGTGGTGCAATTTTAGTCGATGAATGGGCTGAAATCGCACTGCACAGAACTGCATATGAATTGCAAAGGAATAGTACCGCATTCCTTTGCAATTCACATGCAGTTCCTAGAGTGAATGGGCTCTAACTGCTCAAAAACAGAAAAGGTATGTTTTGTTTAGTTTTGCTATATTTTATTGTCTCAGGATTGCGGGAAAAAAATAATACCACCAAAAGCAAACCTTGATGGTCCTTCAAAAAATAATATACAGTATGTATTACCTTATCTTAACAACATCTGTACCCGCATGTCCTTGGGTTGAAGTGGTTATTCCGGGTCATAGCTGCAATCATGACCCCGGTATCTTTTTTATTTGGTGACAATGCTGAATAAAACAAAAAGCAATTGGAGCAGCTAAACAGCCATGCCACCTTCCCGGGCTCTCCTGTTCCACTGGGAAGATTAGGACTGAAGCCGGTGGTACCACCGGCTTACCATAGAGATGACCAAGGACTAGAATTTCCCCGATCATCTTTATGGTCTAAAAAACCAGTAGAGAGCATTTTGCCACTTCGGTTTCGTTCAGACGTAAGCAAGCCATTACGGGCTTGTGGAAACATCTGATCAAACCGATCTCAATTTGATCAGATGCCTTTAAAGGGCAGAGGAGAAATCTGGGGTCTAATAAGCCCCAGATTGTCTCAGTAAAGAAAACCTGTCACTGCCCATGCAAATCACAAGTCAGTGTTGTTCATCCCTTGTGATAGCAATAAAAGTGCTTAACCACTTCAATACAGGGCACTTAGACACCCTCCTGCCCAGACCAATTTTCAGCTTTTAGCGCTGTCGCAGTTTGAATGACAATTGCGCGGTCATGCTACACTGTACCCAAACTAATTTTTTATCATTTTGTTCCCACAAATAGAGCTTTCTTTTGGTGGTATTTGATCACCTCTGCGGTTTTTATTTTTTGCTAAACAAATAAAAAAAGAAAAATTTTGAAAAAAATAAGTTTTGCTTTTGTTTCTGTTAAAAAAATTTGTAAATGAGTAAGTTTTTCTCCTTCACTGAAGGGCACTGATAAGGCGGCACTGACAGGCACTGATACGGCGGCACCGATGAGGTGGCACCAATGAGCGGGCACTGACAATGGGCACTGATATGCGGCACTGATGGGCACTGGTAGGAGGCACTGATATGCAGCACTGATGGGCATTGAGAGACGGCACTGATGGGCACTCATGGGTGGCACTGAAAGGCGAAACTGCTGGGCACTGATACGTGGCACTGATACGCAGCACTGATAGGCATCCCTGGTGGCACTGGCAGTGGTAGGCATTAGAGTGGGCACTGATTGGCAGCTACTTGGGCACAGATTGGTATTTCCTTGGTGGTCTAGGGGGCATACCTGGTGGTCCATGTGGTGGCCATCCTGGTGGTCCTGGGCGGCTTCCCTGGTGGTCCTGGGTAGGATCCGGGGGAGGGGGCTGTGCTGATAAACAATCAGCACAGACCCCCCGTCAGGAGAGAAGCCGATCGGCTCTCCTCTACTCGCATCTCGCGTGTCAGACTGACACCCCGCAACAACGATCGCCGCGGGCACGCAGCGGCTCAATATCCTGATCATGTCATATGACGTCCGGTCAGGAATATCAAACCACTTTGCCGCCGTCGTTTTGTAATAGGGCGGGCGGGAAGTGGTTAAAAAAAAAAACAAAAACAAAAACAAAAAAAAAAAAAAAAGGTTTTATATAAATTAATAAAAAAATAGAAATGTGAAAAACAAAAAAAATGTAAAAAGTGCCCCTGCCCCCTGTCCAAAGGTGAATGCATTTGTAGGTCATGCATGTACATGTAATGGTGTTCGCACTACACATGTGAGGTATTGCCTCAAACCTTTTAGTGAGAGCAATAATTCTAGCACCAGACCTCCTGTGTAACTCTAAACTGGTAACCTGTAAAGGCTTTTAAAGCGTCGCCTATGGAGAATTTTATTAACCATAGTCTGTTGCCATTCCATGGGTGCAGACATGTTAGGTATCTATTTACTCAGCGTAACATCATCTTTTATATTTTACCAAACAATTAGGTATTATATTGTGGTTGTGTGCATTTATATTCATTAACCACTTAAGGACTGGAAGGGTTTATCCCCTTAATGACCAGGCCAATTTTTGCTACAGGGCACTGCGTTATTTTAGCTGACAATTGTGACGCTGTACCCCAAAAAAACTGATGCCCTTTTTTACCCACAAATAGAGCTTTCTTTTTGGTGGTTTTTGATGACCTCTGTGGTTTTTATTTTTTTTAAACAAAAACAATATTTTTTTATTTTCTGCTATAAAACATACCCAATGAAAATGTATTTTTTTAAAAATTGAAGTTCTTCATCAATTTAAGCCAATATGTATTCTGCTACATATTTTTGGTAAAAAAAGAAAAAAAGGAAAAAAAAAAAAAGCGTATATTGATTGGTTTGCGCAAAAGCTATAGCATCTACAAAATAGGGGATAGATTTATGGAATTTTATTATTTATGTTTTACTACTAATGGCGTTGATCGGAGATCGGACACCTAACTGACATTTTTGACACTTTTTTTGGGGAACCAGTGCCAATATTACAGTGATCAGTGCTAAAAATATGCACTGACATTGTATTAATGACACTGGCAGGGAAGGGGTTAACATCAGAGGCAATAAAGGGGTTAACTGTGTTCCCTGGGGGTGTTTACTAACTGTTTACTAACTGTATGGGCTGCCTGGGATAACACAGAGATCTGTCTTCCTGCATAGCAGGAAGACAAGATCCTGTGTCATCCCCTGTCAGAACGGAGATCTGCCTTGTTTACTTCGGCAGATCCACGTTATGTCTCTGCGGGGAATGATCGTGGGAGGCCCCCACACAAGTCTGTGCATGAGCCGACGTACAGCTACGGCGATTAGCGCAGCCGAGCCAGCTTGCCACAGTATAACTGCTGCGGCTGCTCGGCAAGCAGTTAAAAAGTATTTTTTCCAAAAAAAAATTGTGTTTGAAAAACTGCTGCACAAATGCCGTGTAACATAAAAAAAAATTGCAACACACACCATTTTATTCTGTAGGGCCTCTACTTAAAGTGTTTGTAAAGGCTGAAGTTGTGTAGCATCTTCAGTGTGTAGCATCTCCCCTAGCCCCCCTAATATTTACCTGAGCCCGATCTTCCTCCAGCGATGTGTATGAGAGCCTTGGCTTTACGTGGACTCTCCCTCCTCATTGGCTATTCACAGCCAGTGAGCCAATGAGGTGAGAGGGCGGGGCCAAGCCGTAGCTCTGTGTGTAAATGGATATGCAGAGCCGGTGCTTGAGAGCGAGCCTGCTCAGGTAACCCCATTGCAAGCTGCTTGCTCTGGGGGCAAGAGGGAGGGCCAGGAGCGACGGCGGGGGAGCAGAGATGAGGAGGATCTAGGCTGCTATGTGCAAAACCACTGCACAGAGCAGGTGCGTATTTATGTTTGCTATTTTCAATAAAAAGTTTTGACTTTAATATTACTTTAAAAATATATAATGTTAAGGCTGCATTCACACCTGAGCGTTTTCAGCAAGTAAAACGCAGGAAAAAATGCCTGAAAAATGCCCAACAAGCAAAATCCCATTTATTTAAATGGCCCCTGTTCACATCTGAGCGTTTTGTAGCGAGGCAAAACGCCTGAAGCGCAAAAAAGTACATGAGCTTTTTTTGGGCAGATTACAGGTGTTTTCCTGCTTTTTTCATTGGTGAGCTTTTGACCTGTGCAAAATCGCGGCAAAAAACGCAGTTAAAATCGCAGCAAAAATCACAGAAAAAGAATAAAACTTTCAGGTGTGAAGGCAGCCTTAGGTGTTTTAAGTAATTTTCAAGAAAAATATGCAGATTTTTTAGGAGAGGAATGTCAGAACTGGCCTGGGAAGTATGTGGTTAAGTAATGCCAAAGGCATTGCTGAATAAACAAGTACATAGCGGAATTGTAAAATTTGCCCTAGTTAATAAACAGGTGAACTGGTGCATGAGGGGAAGTGGTAAAACAACGTTTTTATGGTGACAGAATGTCTTTAGAGCGTATCTCTAGTTTTGGATAGAATAGGGAAGGGATATATCTCCTGTCAAGTTTTTATTGCAGTCACATTGGGCATATTCATCCCTCCCCCATTTATCACGAAATCCAAAATGTTAGAGTTGTCTGCAGAGCAAGAGGCAAGGAGAAATCTTCCAGTGGGGACAATTTTTCTGAGGACAACTCTTAAAGGGTTTGTAAACCCTCTTTTTTATTTTTATTTTTCATAAAAAAACTTGTCATACTTACTGCATTCACACTGTGCAGTTCATTTTGCACAGAGTGGCCCCGATTCGCCTCTTCTGGGGTCCCCTGGCGGCTCCTCCCTGCATCGAGTGCCCACGTTGGAGAAGCGCTCTCCTAAGGTGGACACCTGTGCAGGCGCGCTCCCGAGTCCTGCTTCTTTGTTCATTCGTACAGAACGCAGGACTCAGCCCCGCCCCCCAGCACCCGCATCGTTGGATTTGATTGACAGCAGCTGGAGCCAATGCTGCACTGCTATCAATCTATCCAATCAGGACAGGAGACACCAGCTAGAGCTGGTGTGCTTGTTCCCGGCCGGAGAAAGATCGGGGTCAGGTAAGTAAAACGGGGGCTCGGGGGGGCTGCAGCACCACAGAAGGTTTTTCACCTTAATGCATAGAATGCATTAAAGTGAAAAACCATGAGGGCTTACGACCTCTTTATAGTGTTACTAAACCCAGGACCCTGCATTCATTATATCTGGTCTCCCACAGTACACAGAACATGGAAATGCAATTATTTTAGTAAATATAAACTGCTAAATACCTTTTCTCATCAGCAGTATATAGTAGTCTTGTGACTTCTATCAGTGCCGAGCACTGGTTAAAGCTTGCAGGGGGTGCTTTCATGCTCCTCTGACTGTCCTTTGAGCCTGCATGCTTCTGTCTGGACAGTGCTGATTGGCTCTGTGCTGATCACATGCACTCTACCAAAAAAAAAAAAAAAATTCTCTAGCAATACACACCAAACTGAGCATGTGCAGAGTGCCTCCAAGACTGTTATATCAGTAGATGGATTGGGAACTGTGGAAGAAGGGGAGGATCAGAGAAGACAGGATCAAACAGCCTTTTTACACAATGCACAGGATTAACCCCTTGGGTTCCACAGTGAGTATAACAAGCATGTTTTACTGCATATACAGACTGATTTTACTGTTGTGGGTTTAGGTAACACTTTAAGAGGGGAATTCCCCTCACTTTAGATTTCCAATAACTTACTTTTGCATTTCTGGAAACAGAAAATGAAGGAAAATATCCCCAATGTGAACAGGCAGCAAAAAAGACTGGCAGGAGTTTTAACCCTTTAAATAAACTTAAAAAAAAAAGTCTTGTCAATACACACATTTTAACACTTCCCACACATGACAGAATGACATTTGAAGGACTGGTTTATACTGGCAGCAGCACTCCACTAAGGATCCATTTTCAGGAGGTGGTTAACAGGCAGCTGGGAGGAGATATGTCCCCTTCTCATTGCTGAAATGCTAACACCACTGTGCGCTGCAACCTCAATGCAGGGCGGTTTTGGCACAGCCCCGTTCACTTGAATGGGACGCATTCGGAAGTGGTACTACCCGCTGAATGAGACAGAGGACACAACCCCTTCTGGCTGATGTGCTTAGTTAAGAGGGGTGGTCGTGGGGGCAATAAAACTGTGGCACAACTGCATATTTTTTCCACCCTCCAGTGACATGTGTGAACGAGTCATAAATAATAATGTAACAATATAAATAACTGTGGCAACAGTGCAATCAACTGCCTGTTTTTATGCCCCTCCTACCTCTGCCAGTGTGAACTAAGCCAAAGTTTTGGGTACACACATTAAGACCCCTTTCACAGTGGAGGCGTTTTTCAGGCACTAAAGGGCCTGAACGCCTCTCCTGCAGCCCCAGTGTGAGAGCCCGAGTGCTTTCACACTGAGGCGGTGCATTTGCAGGACGTTAGAAAAAGTCCTGCAAGCAGCATCTTTGGAACGGTGTATACACCGCCCCTGCCCATTGAAATTAATGTTCACCGCTGCCAAAGTGCCTGCAAAGTGCTTTTCAGGCGCATTTAACCCTTTCCTCACCCGCTAGCAGGGTTTAAAAGCTCCCCACTAGCGGCCGAAAAGCGCCGCTAAAACGTCAGAGCTAACGCGGATTGGTGCCAGCGTGAAAGGGGTCTTAGTAATCAATGTACTGGGGAAGGAGTGTTTGTTTGGACCAAATTGACTTTGTCTTTCATTTAATGTGCACTGGCTCTAAGCACTGTACATAGCTTCAGCTACATTACAATACACAGTGTTAGGATCGGGGCGTGAAACAGGGACTTCCCATCTCACACCCGGAAAAATGTAGAGTTAGTCTGAGTGGCGCTTCGCCATTTATAGGCAGCTTTGTATTCTTTGAATGAATACAAAGCTTTCTCTGATTGGCTGATGCAGAGATGTAGGCAAATGAGGTCACGTTCTCTGACTCAGCCAATCAGAGCGAAGCTTTTGTATTCACAGAATACAAAGCTGCCTATGAATGGCTGAGCCCCACTCAAACAGACACTTATTTTGTTCTGGGTGTGAGACGGGAAGTCTTTGTTTTATAGCTGAAACCTAGAACTGTGTACTGTATATAGCTGAAGCTATATACAGTTCATACAGTGTTTACAGCCAGTGCAGCACTTAGTGATGGAAATAGTTCATTTGGACTAGTTTACCTTCAGCTACTTTGCTAACCTAGTCTCAAAATACCAACCAAATTGTTCTCGTCGCTCCTCCCCAGACCTCCTGCTCTCTAGCTCCCTTGTCACCTCCACCCAATCTGTCTGACTGTTTTCAATTCTGTCCACTTTTAGGCAAAAACCCTTCACTTCAGAGAAGCTTATCCAGCCTCCACCTAACGAACTGTACTTTTATTTTCTTCATCAGCTTATCCCCCACAGTTATTACCTTTTGTATCACTTGACCTTTCCTTTTAGATTGTAAGCTCCAACATAGTTACATAGTAGGTGATGTTGAAAAAAGACACAAGTCCAACCTATGTGTGTGATTACATGTCAGTATTACATTGTATATTCCTGTATGCTGTGGATGTTCAGGTGCTTATCCAATCGTTTTTTGAAACTATCAATGCTCCCCGCTGAGACCACCGCCTGTGGAAGGGAATTCCACATCCTTGCCACTCTTACAGTAAAGAGCCCTCTACGCAGTTTAAGGTTAAACCTCTTTTCTTCTAATTTTAGTGAGTGGCCACGAGTCTTATTAAACTCCCTTCTGTGAAAAAGTTTTATCCCTATTGTGGGGTCACCAGTATGGTATTATAAATGGAAATCATATCCCCTCTCAAGCGTCTCTTCTCCAGAGAGAATAAGTTCAGTGCTTGCAACCTTTAATCAACTAATATCCTCTAGACCTTTTATTAGCTTTGTTGCCCTTCTTTGTATTCGCTCCATTTCCAGTACATCCTTCCTGAGGACTGGTGCCCAGAACCGGACAGCATACTCTAGGTGCGGCCAGACCAGAGTCTTGTAGAGTGGGAGAATTATCGTTTTATCTCTGGAGTTGATCCCCTTTTTAATGCATGCAATATTCTGTTTGCTTTGTTAGCAGCAGCTTGGCATTGCATGCCATTGCTGAGCCTATCATCTACTAGGACCCACAGGTCCTTTTCCATCCTAGATTCCCCCAGAGGTTCTCCCCCAGTGTATAGATTGCATTCATATTTTTGCCACCCAAATGCATTATTTTACATTTTTCTACATTGAACCTCATTTGCCATGTAGTTGCCCACCCCAGTACTTTGTTCAGATCTTTTTGCAAGGTTTCCACATCCTGCGGAGAAGTCATTGCCCTGCTTAGCTTAGTATCGTCCGCAAATACAGGAGATTGAACTGTTTACCCCATCCTCCAGGTAGTTTATGAACAAAATAAATAGGATTTATTTTAGCACAGAATCCTGGGGGACACCACTACCCACCCCTGACCATTCTGAGTACTCCCCATTTATCACCACCCTCTGAACTCACCCTTGTAGCCAGATTTCAATCCATGTACTGTAGAAATGTGTGAAATGCTTTTGCAAAATCCAGATACGCCACGTCTACGGGCCTTCCTTTATCTATATGGCAACTCACCTACTCATAGAAGGTTAATAGATTGGTTTGGCAAGAACGATTCTTCATGAATCCATGCTGATTACTGCTGATACCGTTCTCATTACTAAAATCTTGTCTATAGTCCCTTATCATCCCCTCCAAGAGCTTGCATACTATTGATGATAGGCTAGCTGGTCTGTAATTCCCAGGTATGTATTTTTGGCCCTTTTTAAATATTGCTGCAGGGCCCTCTAATTCCTACGGTTTCGAATTGTATTGCAACTGTACTGTCTGCCCTCATGTTGTCAGCAAATTGCTGGCTCTATATAAATCCTGTATAACAGTAACTTTATTGAAAATGACACCTCATTCGACTCTACACAGTGATATGTGGTAAGCTGCAATGGATAAAACCTCATCCACACAGGTGCTGAGGCCCGTATACCAGTAATGAGCTATTTTTGGGGGCTGGAGCCAACAGGTGCTGCATGCAGGCAGCCTATGTAAGCAAGGCGGGGATAGGAAACCTATGAGAAGTGGAGATCTACCTAAACAACATTTAGGAGAACAAAGATCTCCAGGGTCCAGCTCCTTTTTATATATTATATTTAGTTTTTTAGATAAATTACCTCGCAAGCTCCCAATAAATAGTAAGGGTGGCATGAAGAAAACTTATAAAAAAAACAAATGTCACTAAAATAATATAAACTTAGGCCAGCCATACATGGAGCAAACTTGGTTGCAGGAAAGAAATTTGCTCAACACAGACAGTGCTGACAGGGGAATCCCTCCTGCTGAGCCATTGTCTTCTCCCAGCGGGGTAGGGGTGGGGGAAGCCATCCCTACTGGGAGAAGACAGTGATTTTTACTAGTGGCTATAGCAGCCACTTTTGATAAATCATAAGAGAATCTGGTAGGCTGGTTGTACCCAAGTTGATCGATCAACTTGGTACATTCAGCCTGCCCATTAACGGTTCTAAACTCGGCTGGTTCCTGCTGAACTGGCTGAGATTCGAACCGTGTATGGCCAGCCTTCACCTTACCTTAAAATTTAGCTTCAGTGAGAAACATTCACTTGGCATTCACATTTTAGTCAGTCACCCACACAAGTCTCATACAGGAATGCATCATGAAAACAGAAAAAGTGTCAATGCAGGCTGACTTGCTTGACTAGTTTCTGGCCTGGCTGCGGGATGTAGGGCAGAGCACAGAGGTCTGTAGGTTGTAGGGTAGATTATAGGGGTCAGTAGGACAGAGCACAAGGGGTCAGTGGAGTAGTGGATGTTCAATAGGATAGTGTCATTAGGGCAGTGAGCGGTCAGGAGAAAAGTGGATTGTGGGTGGGGTCAGGAGGGCAGTGGAGTAGTGGATGGTAAATAGGATAGTGGATGGTGTCATTAGGGCATTGGACAGTCAGTAGAGCAGTGATTTGTGGACGGTGTAAGTAGGGTAGTGGACTGTCATTTGGGCAGCAGGATAGTGAATGGTCAGAAGGATAGTGGATGGTTTCATTAGGGCAATGGATAGTCAGTAGGAATTAGAGAAGTGGATGGGCTCAGCAGGGCAGAGACCTGGTGTACAGTAGTCACAGCAGGGCAGAGACTTGGTGTACAGTAGTCACAGCAGTCAGAGACTTTCCTTCCATGTAGAACAGGGAAGCGCCAGCCACGTACTACTACTCATTCTTCTGGGGTGCTGATCCCCACCTCCTCCTCACTCGTCCATCCCCTTGGATGGACTTGAGAGGAGGGGTGAGGATCAGCGATGCACTCTAGGAATGTTCCTACCCTGTGCCTCTCTGCATATGTGGGAAGAGCAGTTTAGACCAGTGGACGGCCAGGCAGAGACGCGATCTACCCGTCACCTGGCGGCGATCGACAGGTTGCTAACCCCCAAAGTAAGGGGACGCAGCAGTTGCACGGACACAGCCTCTTGTCCTGATTTGACAAGCATTCAGGTGTGGCTGAGTGGCCCAGTAAGCACTAGGATTAGGATGAGCCGCTGTGTCCCCTTACACCTAGGGCACATTCGCACTTGTGACTTTGGAAATGCTTGCAATGGCACCCGTTCAGATCAGTGAGACTTAAAGACACAGTGATTTTGAAAAGGTGCCTGCACTACTTCGGTGCAACATTGGTACAGAGAATGTAAAGTCGGATCAAAGAAAAACAGCGTGTATTGGGTCAGTGCCTAGGATATATGTGAATTGTGCTCTCTGAAAAAAATGATGACAGGCGCAGTTGTAATGCGTACCAGTGCAAACACAACTTTAATATTAGTTAATAGTCAGCTGCGCTAGCCATAAATACCATTCCATGGTACACCAATCACATTTTTGTGAATATTTTATCTTTTCATGTGACAACACTGAAGAAATGACACTTTGTTACAATGTAAAGTAGTGAGTGTACAGCTCGTATAACAGTGTAAATTTGCCGTCCCCTCAAAATAACTCAACACACAGCCATTAATGTCTAAAGCGCTGGCAACAAAAGTGAGTACACCCCTAAGTGAAAATGTCCAAATTGGGCCCAATTAGCCATTTTCCCTCCCCGGTGTCATGTGACTCGTTAGTGTGAATGGGGAGCAGGTGTGTTAAATTTGGTGTTATCGCTCTCACTCGCTCATACTGGTCAATGGAAGTTCAACATGGCACCTCATGGCAAAGAACTCTCTGAGGATCTGAAAAAAAGGAATTGTTGCTCTACATAAAGATGGCCTAGGTTCTAAGAAGATTGCCAAGACCCTGAAACTGAGCTGCAGCACGGTGGCCAAGACCATACAGCAGTTTAACAGGACAGGTTCCACGCAAAAAAGGCCTCGCCATGGTCCACCAAAGAAGTTGAGCGCATGTACTTAGCATCATATCCAGAGGTTGCCTTTGGGAAATAGATGTATGAGTGCTGCCAGCATTGCTGCAGAGGTTGAAGGGGTGGGGGGGGTCAGCCTGTCAGTGCTCAGACCATACGCTGCACACTGCATCGAATTGGTCTGCATGGCTGTCGTCCCAAAAGGAAGCCTCTTCTAAAGATGATGCACAAGAAAGCCTACAAACAGTTTGCTGAAGACAAGCAGACTAAGGACATGGATTACTGGAACTGTCCTGTGGTCTGAGGAGACCAAGATGAACTTATTTGGTTCAGGTGGTGGCAAGCGTGTTAGACAAAGAAATCCTGGACAGCCGCACTCCAAAAATATTTGCCTTTATTCAATAAAGTGTCATCCAAAATACAGGTCACAGCAGACTGGAACAAAGCTTACGCGTTTCACACTACACAGAGTTTTTAGTCATAGCTTAGTCATCATGAGCTATGACTAAGCATTCTGTGTAGTGCAAAATGCGTAAGCTTTGTCCCACTCTGCTGTGACCTGTATTTTGGATGACACTTTATTGAATAAAGGCAAATATTTTTGGAGTGCGGCTGTCCAGGATTTCTTTGATGTCTAACTGCTACAGCATTGCCAGCACCTGGACTTCTAGACTGAAGGAGATGCCTTTTACTTTGATCTGACCCACCTGGAGCGGTGATACTCTCTCTCTGGTGGCAAGCGTGTGTAACGGCAACCAGGTGAAGAGTACAAAGACAAGTGTTTTCTTGCCTACAGTCAAGCATGGTGTTGGGAGTGTCATGGTCTGGGGCTGCATGAGTGCTGCCGGCACTGGAGACTTACAGTTCATTGAGCGATCCATGAATGCCAACATGTACTGTGACATACTGAAGCAGAGCATGATCCCCTCCCTTTGAGGACTAGGCCGCGGGGCAGTATTCCAACATGATAACGACCCCCAAACACACCTCTAATATGACCACTGCCTTGCTAAAGAAGCTCTGAGGGTAAAAGTGATGGACTGGCCAAGCATGTCTCCAGACCTAAACCCTATTGAGCATCTGTGGGGCATCCTCAAACAGAAGGTGGAGGAGGGCAAGGTCTCTAACATCCCCCAACTGCGTGATGTCGTCATGGAGAAGTGGAAGAGGACTCCAGTGGCAACCTGTGAAGCTCTGGTGAACTCCATGCCCAAGAGGGTTAAGGCAGTGCTGGAAAATAATGGTGGCCACACAAATTATTGACACTTTGGGCCCAATTTGGACATTTTCACTTAGGGGTGTAATCACTTTTGTTGCCAGTGGTTTGGACATTAATGGTTGTGTGTTGAGTTATTTTGAGGGGACAGCAAATTTACACTGTTATACAAGCTGTACACTCACTACTTTACATTGTAGCAAAGTGTCATTTCTTCAGGCTGCATTACACACCTGAGCGTTTAGTTTTCAGGTAGGAAGTCACTTTTTTTGCTGTAATTTTGCACAGGTCAAAAGGTCACCAATGTAAAAAGCAGAAAAATACCTTTAATCTGTCCAAAAAGAAGTTCATGTACTTTTTTGAGCTTCAGGCGTTTTGCTTCAGGCTACAAAACGCTCAGATGTAAGCAGGGGCCATTTAAATGAATGGGATTTTGCATGTTGGGCGTTTTTCAGGCGTTTTACGAGCTGAAAAACCTCAGGTGCGAATGCAGCCTCAGTGCTGTCACATGAAAAGATATAATCAAATATTTACAAATATGTGAGGGGTGTACTCACTTTGGTGAGGTACTGCATGGAAAGGTATTTATGACTAACGTGGCTGACTATTAACTACTATTTAGCCTACATTCACATTGGAGGTGGGTTTGAAATCGTGTTTGTTCAGCTAAACTCGCACAATCTCAAACCCACATTTCATTGCGAGTTCGGGGGTGATTTATAAGACAACGGTGCAGGTTCATGCACAGATGTCTATTGTAATCGCCCCCGAAGTCGCTAAAAGTAGTGCAGGGACAACTTTTTGGAAATCGGTGCGGCGCTGCAAAGTCGGACGGTGTCCACAATAGACTGTGATTTGGCATGTCAAATTGCCCCGATGTGAACGGGGGGCTAAAGTCGGATAAAAGTCACACTGGAAATCGTGCGACTTCGGAGACGGAACCCAAGACGTCACTGTGGTTCTGCCTGCTGTCTCAAAATGCACTACAAAATCGCAAAACGCAGGTTCCGGTGCAATTCTTTTCAATGGCACCTTAAATGCAGTGCAGTTCTGCCGCACGGCAAATCGCATCGTGTGATGATTGTCACCCAAAAAGGAGCAGGAGCTTCTTTTGGGTGACCAGTTTCACGTGAGATTTGCTCGCACCTGGACCTGTGTTTTGCGGTTGCAGTGCGTTTTGAGATCGAGGGCAGAATCGCATTGATCCTGCAACGATCCTAAAAACGACCAAGTGTGAATGGAGCCTTACATAGGCTGCCTGCACGCGGCTCCAGGCCCCTTATAAACAAACGCTTATTGACGGTGTACGGGCCTCAGCGCTTGTGTGAATGAGGCCTAAAAACACACAGCAACTGTATAGCCATGCAATGCCCCTGTCTGGATGTCCTTGTACTGATCTATGCAGTGTGTGAGTGGCCCTTCCATTCCATCACCCAGCAAAGCTTCTCCATCTTCCCTCAGCACCACAGTCCAGGGACAAGTCAATGACACTCATACATGTCCTAGCAGTCCCAGTAGAGTGTAAGCTCTTGCACCAAGTACCTATACTCCTCAGTGTAAGACCTGTTGCTATATAAAAAGACAGATGTGCACAGTATAGAGACTCACAGAAGAGCTGTCATGTGAGTGTCACACCCTCCTGTGGGGGTCACCCGGGCATTCGATGCAGAATAGGAAGCGGTGTCTCTCACACACACACACAGACACGTTCTATTACCTCCTTGTGTCAGGGCCCCAGCTCCGGTGACATGCAGCTTCCATACAGAACAGCACACCGTTCATTCCCAGCACACTGCACTGCTCGGCCCTAAACAAGCGAGATGAGGAGAACACAGCCCGGGCTGCGCTGATTGGCTGAGAGGAGACAGCTGAGCGCGCCAATTCGCCGAGCGTCCTGTCAATCATTCTCTTCCTTCCTGACAGTAAAGGGGGAGTATTAGATGTCCTGTGGGGCATGTGACTGGACCGCGTGGTTCGCTGAGGGAGGGGCGTACACACAAGGACAGGAGGGTGGGCTGGTGTAGTGCGGCGGACCCTGCAGTGTGTACTATGAGGGGGGAGGGGGATGGCACTGAGACCCCGCATGGAAACCACAACTGATTTACTATACCAAAGCCCCGCCTATTCTAGACAGCATTTCTAAAATAACATTCCTCTTCACCTGTCTGTTTTGTTACATCCCTGCTGATCTTTTGAAAATACTTGGCTTTTTATTTTAAAGGGAATAAAGCGGAAATTCATCCCATATGTGTCATTTTGTTTAAAACACTATTAACCACTTGCCCTTCGGAAGATTTACCCCCCTTCATGACCAGGCCATTTCTTGCAATACGGCACTGCGTTACGTTAACCACTTCAGCCCTGGAAGGATTTACCCCCTTCCTGACCAGTCCGTTTTTTGCGATACATCACTGCGCTGATTTAAATGACAATTGCGCAGTCGTGCGATGTTGTACATAAACAAAATTGATGTCCTTTTTTCCCCCACAAATAGAGCTTTCTTTTGGTGGTATTTGATCATCTCTGTGGTTTTTATTTCTTGCGCTATAAACAAAAATAGAGAGAGAGTGTCAATTTTGAAAAAAAAAAAAACAATATTTTTTTTTTACTTTTTGTTATGATAAATATCCCAAAACATTTTTTGTAAAAATTTCTTCACCAGTTTAGGCCGATATGTATTCTTCTACATATTTTTGGTAAAAAATCGCCATAAGCGTATATTGATTGGTTTGCACAAATGTTATAGCATCTACAAAATAGGGGATGGTTTTATGGCATTTTTATTATTATTTTATTTTTTTACTAGTAATGGCTGTGATCAGCGATTTTTAGTGGGACTGCGACATTGCAGCAGACAAATCAGACACTTTTGACACATTTTTGTGACCACTGACATTTATATAGCGATCAGAGCTAAAAATAACCACTGATTCCCTATAAATGTCACTGGCAGGGTTTAACACTAGGGGGTGATCAAGGGGTTAAGTGTGTCCTAGGGAGGTGTTTCTAACTGTGGGGGGAGTGGACTGACTGGGAGTAGAGAGAGATCACTAGGAACAGAGACGATCTCTCTCTACTTCCCTGACAGAATGGGGATCGGTCTGTTTACATTGACCGATCCCCGTTCTAGCTCTCTGTGGAGCAATCACAGGTCGCCGGCGGACATCGCGGCCACTGGCCACGCGCATCGGCTCAAACGTCACACCCCCTATAGCTCTTAAAGCGGCCAACGTACACCTACGCCAGTTTGTGCAGCCGTGCCAACCTGCCGCAGATAATGACGGCGGCTGGTCGGCAAGAGGTTAACTGACAATTGCGCAATTGTGCAATGCTGTACCTAAATAAAATTTATGTATTTTTTTCCCCACAAATAGAGCTTTCATTTAGTGGTATTTGATCATCTCTGCACTTTTTATTATTTGCACTATAAACAAAAAAATACTGACAATTTTGAAAGAAAAAACAAAAAAACACAATTTTTTACTTTCTGTTATAAAACACATCCAATAAAAAATATGAAAAAAATCGAATTTCTTCATCAATTTAGGCCAATATGTATTCTGCTACATTTGGTAAAAAAAAAAAAAAAACAATAAGTGTATATTGATTGGTCCCAGAAGACTGAATCCACCATTCACGATGCGCAGCACAACTCGCACATGTGCAGTGGATACCCACCCGGCTGTGAAGCCACAAGCTGTCACAGCCAGGTACCCATAGTGAAGATGCCGAAGACACCGACTGGGGTGAGCACACCACTGGATCCTGGGACAGGTGAGTGGCTGTTTTTTAAAAGTCAGCAGCTACACTTTTTGTAGCTGCTGACTTTAATTTTTTTCACAGATGACTGGAACTGCACTTTAACAAATTGAAGCCAAACTCCAGCTAACTGTTTTAACACTTTATACAGTTTTGTACCTTTTGCAATAACAAGTTTACATAAGCTGATGATTGTAAGGCCTCATTCTCACGAGGCGGATCCGCTTCCACGGAGCTCGATCTCTCAGTTGATCTCCACTGAGCCGGCGGATGACAGGTCCTTCTCTGCTCACTGATCAGGGAGGGGCTTGTCAGGCGCCGCTGGTTTCTATGGAGGGATCGGACGAAAACGGACAGCATGTCCGTTTTCATCAGCTCTCACCCGATCCGATCCGCCAGGGACGGATCTGAACGTAGAGTCATCCGTCTGCTTTTAGCGGATCGGACCGGGTCGGATGTCAGCGGACATGTCACCGCTGACATCCGTCGCTCCATAGACTAGCATGGAGCGCCCGTTCAGGTAAACCTGAACGGTCCAATCATGTGAAAGGGGCCTAAGTAGGTAGGCAGGTGCCAAATGTTACAATGTTTTGATGCTTTTCTGTGTCCTCAGGTTGACCTGAGAGCTGAAGGTAACCTGGCTGTAAGGGTTACCACCCCCTACAGGTCAGCCAACATAAAAGGGGCTTCCTTCAAATGCCTGGGTCAGTTCCCAAGGGGAAATACTGCCAAAAATGTAGTTGGATACTTTGCTGTAGCGGTAACCCCCTGTGGAGGATGGTGGGAGCCTATTGGGCTTCCTGGTGAGGGTAGCTGCTAATCATGGACTTCTGCCTCTATGGATTACTGCCAATCATGGACTCTAAAGGACTTGCACTACCTCTTGTGGAATATTGCCCTAATAGGCTCTTGGCTTAAAGGGAATTGATTTATGGAGTATGGACATGTCTTCTGTATAAGGTATGCACACTCTATGGGATGTTAGAAGAGCTCTGTATAGGAACTGTGTTGAAGTTGTTTTTTGAGAACTGTACCTAGGATCTTTGTTTGTTCTCTTGCTTTGCCTGGTTTGAAGTCTCTTAACCACTTGCCGACCAGTCGCCGTCATTATACGTTATTATAGGTCTGCTTGTTCCCGCAAATCGCCATAGCTGTATGCTGGCCTTTTAAACAGTTATAGTAGGTGTGCGTGCCCGTTGCATGGTGGGGGAACTGATGCGCATGGCCGGCCACGTGCGATCACTACACAGAGAACCAGAACGGGGATTTGTCAATGTAAACAGACAGATCCCTGTTCTATCAGGGGAGTAGAGAGAGATCGCCTGTTCCTAGTGATCACGAACAGCAATCTCTCTCCTCCTCCAGTCAGTACACTCCCCCCACAGTTAGAAACACCTCCCAGGGAACACATTTAACCCCTTGATCGCCCCCTAGTGTTAACCCCTTCCCTGCCAGTGGCATTTATACAGTAATCAGTGCATTTTTATAGCACTGATCACTGTATAAATGTCAACGGTCCCAAAAAGTGTCCAATCTGTTTGCCGCAATGTCACAGTCCCGCTAAAAATCGCTGATCAATGATTGGCACCTTCACTAGCAGCTGGTTCCCCACTCTTTGGGACCGGACTTGCACCACAAAGTGCCTAGGGTCCCAGCCTGAAGGCATGCAGGAAGTGTAAATCTGAGGTACCTCGAGGAAGAGAGCAAGTGCGGGGAGTAGGGAGAAAGTGCCTGCTGTATCCCATAGCAAAAGCGGGATGGTCACGGGGAGAGAGGTAACATGAATTGGTGGGTACAGGGTCAGCAGTACCAGCCTCAAAACGCTGCACCCCTGGGAAGTGTTGCCCCCTATGCACAAAGGTGTTCAAGTGTCATCAGCGTATTGGAGTCAGCTATGGAGAACAAGGAGTTAACAAGGTGTCATTGCAGCTTGCTTCTAAGTCTGGGAAACCTGCTACAAAGTTGACTATCACATGACCGCAGCTCCCAGCCTAAGTTTAGATACCAGTGGAACTAAGTTTAGTTCCACTCGTCCCCACTAGGGTGCCTAAGCCCCGTCCACAAGCTCCCCTGTCAGTGGTAAATGGTTTGTCTCAACACTCTAAGTACTACATCTGCAAAATAGCTTGTTTTGATGAAAAACAACTGGCAGCATCACCAAGTGAAAATACAGGAAAGAAAGCCTAAAAAAAAAAACCATTGCATCCACATCTAAGAATTGGTAAGCCACAATAAAAAGAAAAGTTTGCTTTTTGGTTTAATATTGCTTTCCCTTCCATAGGTTGCCTTACATGTCAACTGCTGGCTGTCAGATGGAAGCAGCCTGGTGCCTCTGCAGGCATCAGATTACTTGTACACCCCCCCATGCCATGTATACCAAATTCTCTACTTGGTCATCTGCTGGCCCGGGACTGGTATAGTGGGGGCTACTGGGTATAGGGGAGGGAGCTGAACGGACACTAATCAGCTTTCCTCCCCTTCTTGTTGCTGACCTGGGATCGATGTGTAAAACGTCACTTCCAGGGTCCCCCTTTAACTTTCACTGGCTCGGAAATAATCTAATGCAATGCGATTTGCACTGCATTAGATACAGGGGAGACATCCAGGGTCTTATTAAAGAGAAACTGCCACCAAAAAATCATCACATAGGGGACTTTAAAAAAAAAAAAAAAAAAAATGTTTTAATTGTAAAAAATTAAAGTTTCAACCAAGCCTATAAAACCCTCCCCAACCATTTTTGAGGCCACTCAGCCACTCACGCATTGGGGAGGCCTATGCATGAAAACGTTGATTGCAATACACATGTTTCATATCACCGTGCACGCCGGATTGAAAGCAATATTTCTAGCATCAGATCCCTCCATATCACTAAACTGATGACCTATAGGGGGCTTTCTATCGCATTTCCCCGAAAATAAGACCTACCCCGAAAATAAGATCTAGCATTATTTTCCAGGAGGGCTGCAATATAAGCCCTTCCCCAAAAATAAGACCTAGTTTAAAATGCTTGTAAAATCCTATAATCCACTCTATTACAGTAGTATATAATGTACAATTCCTGTCAGGCAGGGAGAGAGAGGGGGAGAGAAGACCGCACAGTACATGGTAAGACCTACCCTGAAAATAAGCCCTACTGTGTCTTTTGTTGCCAAAATTAATATAAGACCCGTGCTTATTTTCCGGGAAACACGGTAATTGTCTCCTATGGAAAATATAGGGTACTGAAGTTTGTTGCCATTTCACAGACCCACACAAATTTACGGGCTGACATGTTGAATAATTATTTAATTAGTGCTACCTTATCTTTTATATTTTACCAAAAAAAGGGAATTTATTGTATTTGTGTGCCCTAAAATGAACTTTTTACTGAAATGTTGTTTCCTAGATCTCTGCGGTAACATTGTGTGATATAAAAACAAAAAAAAAAAACAAAAAATGAACTACCAGTATTTTATTCTCTAGCCTGTCTGCTTTCAGAAAATATATAATGTTTTGGGGATTTATGCAATCTTCAGGTCTAAAATTATTTTTTCAACATGTGTGCAAAAAACGCAGCGTAAAGATTAAAGTTAACCGTGGCATAAGTTGGGGCACTGTGTAAAATCTACATAGAAAAAGAATGCAATGATTTGCAAACCTCATAAACCCATATTTTATTTAGAATAGAAAATAGAAAACATATAAAATGTTTAAATGCAGAAAAGATACCATATTAGGAAAAAAATCAAGGTAATTTTGATGGCAGAAAAGTTGGGACAGGGCAACAAAAGGCTGGCAAAGTAAGTGGTACTAACAAGGAAGAGCTGAAGAACATTTTGCAACTAATTAGGTCAGTAACATGACTGGGTAAAAAAAAAAAAAAACCCTTTAAAGAGTCAGAGTGTCTCAGAAGTAAATTTGGGCAGAGGTTCATAGATTTGTGAAAAGCTGCATCTAAAAATTGTCAAAGAATTTCAGAATAATGTTTCTCAACATAAAATTGCAAAGACTTTAAATATACAAAGCCATTCACAACTCTGCCCCAGCTACACCACCAATCTTGTCTTCAAATATCACCCAAACTGTCCTCTCCATTCCTTTTAACACCTCCTGCTATCAAGCTCTCTTGTCTCCTCCTCCCATGCTTGTCTCCAGGACTTCTCCAGAGCCTCTCCCAACCTCTGGAACTCTCTACCTCAATGTGTCAAGCTGTCTCCTACCGCGGCTGCCTTTAGACAATCTCTGAAAAAAGTATCTCTTCAGGGAAGCCTATCACACCTCCAACTAAGGCCGGCCTTACACAGTTTAGCAGGAACTGGCCGAGATTCAAACTGTTAATGGGCAGGCTGAATGTACCGATCGATCAACTTGGGTACAACCAGCTTGACAGATTCTCTTGCGATTATCGCTAGTGGCTGCTAGAGCCGCTGGAAAAAATCACTGTCTTCTCCAGACGGCTTCCCCTGCCCTCCCACTGCCAGGAGAAGACAATAGCTGATTCCCCTGTCAACAATGTCTGTGTTGATGGGGGAATTGTGTGAATTTCTTTTCTGCAACCGGGTGGGAGGGAGGAAGGAAATTTGCACTGTGTATGGCCAGCTTAACTGAACTTTTAGAACTTCCATCAGCTCATCCCCCACAGTTATAACCTTTTGTACCACTTGCCCCTCCCTATTAGATTGTAAGGAAGGACTAGTTTTGGCATGAAAAAGGTGCATGACAGCCTGAAACCAGTAGATCAACAGATGACAGGTATGTTAGGCCCAGAAATGGAAGAGACTGCACTCAGATAATGGTCCTGTATTGCAATGCCAGGACAAGATCATCCGGTCCCAGGGCAAAGACTTCAAACTGTGCCCTCCCATCAATGTGCTTGTCCAAGCATCTTCAGCAGCTGGGATCCCACTCCCAGCTGAGTTAATGAGTTACTGCGCAGTTACGAATCTGCACTGATTGTGAATAGCTATGGAACAGTCGGAGGTAAAATGAAATGTACAGCACCAGGGGCTTTGCTAGAATTGTGAAAAACCTGGGGGCACCCCTGTGCATTGCAAATAGAAGCAAGATACATCACAGTGAAAGGAGGGTGTGCCACACTGTGCTAACAGTAGGATGGGCTTCAAGAGGTATGGCTAAATAGGACCTGAGCCTACAAGTTGCATACACTGCACACCTATGCCACAGACTTTTTAGTCCACACTGGTGCGATGCGGGAAACCCTGCGATTCAGTGCCAGTTCCTGCATCGCACCTGAATCGCACACTGGTTCACACTGACATCTGCAAACCACTGGGGGTGTCAATGTAAACTTAATGACATCCCCAGATCGGGCCCCAGATCACAGTGCGAACTGTCAAATGGTGCAGGAATTGGATCGCATAGGTGTGAACACCCATGCAATCCGATTCCAGTGCGGACCAAAAAAAGAGTCCTTCACCGTTTTTGGTGCGAAGGCAACGTGATTTCAGCCATACCGTTTGAGAAACACAAAATAACTGTCAAACTCCCTCGGTCTGGGGCTCCATGCAAGATATCACCTTGTGGAGTTTCAATGATCATGAGAATGGTGAGGAATCAGCCCAGAACTACATGGGAGCAGGGCCAGATTAAAAGCATCATGGGCCTGGTGCTGAGGATTTTGGTGGACCTTTTTTAGGAATAAATAAAATGAAATAAATTATTAAAACAAATTCAATTAAATAGAGATGGGGTAAGGGCGGGTGAGAGAGAGGGGGGCTGAGAGAGAGAAGGGTAAAAGACGGGGGGAGAGAGAGCCTCTGAGTAGCTTAAAGAGGAAGTAAACCCTGGGTCAAAATCTTTTCTTCTCCCTCCCCTACAAAGTAAAGACATAATGTGCTAGTATGCATTATGTGACACCTACCTGCAAACGAAGCCCACACAGTATACTGTAAATATCTCTTAAACGGTACACGTTTAGGAGATATTTACAGTACCTATAGGTAGGCTAGAATAGGGCTTACTTATAGGTACAAAGTGTAAAGGGAAGTGTACAACCTCTAAGTAGAGTAGTAATGTGGCTCTTGTAGCGTGCCATGGCAAACTGTGAGTGGGTCCACAATGGGGTAAGAGTGGGAGGGGCTTAAAGGGGCATAGTTAAACAAAACAAAAACCTTCTTGTATTCATAAAATATACTGAAATTGCTTTTCCTGCAAGCCAGAGTCTCAGGGACATACACAAACCTCAGCACAACCATTATTTTAAAAATGAAACACTGCCATTACTTATGATTGTATATGCACTGAAAATAGAGAGCTAACACTCCAAACTATAATCCTTTCTCTGTTACCGCTGGACATCCCCCTTCCCCCATATGCTTACCTTTGCAGTACAGGCTGATGGCAGGCTCAGTGACAGTGACCGGCAGGGCATGTTTACATCCCCAATGTCGGCAGCATTCAGCAGTGGTGATGATATACCTATGAATATGCCCTGCAATTTACCTATCAATGCCGCCTGCCGCCAGTGCTGGGACAAGGCCATCCAGTGCCCAAGGCAAGGTGTATGAGGTGAAAGGCAGGTCTGTGACCTGGATGGTGAGAGAAGCATGGCACAAAGGCAGTGTAATGAAACCGGGTGGGGGGAGATGGATAGGAGGGTAGTTCTGGAAGAGGAAAAAGATGGGTAGACTGGAGGTAGCATAACGGAGGAGGAGAGGTTTGCATTCAGAGGTGCTGTGATCTGTAAAGTAAAGTAGTTGGTAGAGAGGCACAGTGACCAGAGAGAGGTGGGTGGCAGATGCTGTAACTGTGTGGAGAAGGTGAGTTGGTATAAGTGGTTTTTGGTGGCAGGGAGTAGCTGTGACTAGGAGAGGGGGTGGACTGTAATGAAAATGGGGTTGGAGGCGTGCGTTATGGTCCATTTGATGCCTGCCCTCTAGTGTGTGCAGTTGGTAAAAATGCTTTGCATTGTTTAATTTTTCATTTTTTATTAAATCTATTCAAAGTTAATGAAAGAAAATTCATTGCACTTTATGTGCTGTTGTGACGTGCGTTGTGCTGCAATAAAAATGCAGACATGTTTTCTCTGTTAAAAAAAAAATGCAGTCATGCTGCATTTTTACACAACACACCACAGCTCATGCATGGTGTAAACAGAGCACGTACATAGTAATTGTTTTCTCTCTGTACTTGTGATGAGTCTGCATCCTTCTTCCTAAAGTTAAAAAAAATATGTACAAAGCTTACTAATATAGTAAGGGAGGAATGCACTTAAAATTTGCTGGAAGATGTTCAGATGTCATTATTTTTTCTTATATCTTTACTATGGTGATCATTCATTCTTGCTGCTGTCACCTTTTTGAGCTAGAAGATGTTTGCACAAAACACGTCATTTACTTTGCAGTGTGGGAAAGTAACAACAATGTTGATTGCATGAGAAGTAGACTGGGCACTGCACCCTCTCCCATCACTTGTGGGGCGTCGCTTTACTTGTGTGTTCTCCCCCACACGTACTGCCGAGAGAGGGAGAACACGGGGGGCGGAGCTAGTGTAATTCACTGATGGTACCCTCGGCCAATCGGTGTGTGGACCGTTCCTCACACTCCCTCCACCAGCAAAAGACAAGTGTGGGTGCCCAGCAAGTGAGACTGTCACTGTAGGGGTGGGAGTTAGGAGGAAGTGGGCGTTTTGTGAAAGCTGCGGGGAAGGAACTAAGAGTCATCCTCTATGTTGTGCTACACTACACTGTGTGGAACTCAGCTGGCGCCCCACAATTTATATAACAATACCTCCTGCCACCCACGATTTACATAACAATACACCACACAATTTACATAATAATTGTATACACACACATACAGAGCAAACAGCATTAATGACTCACTGGGCTGGGTCTGTCTTGAGGTAGGGTCCTGGAGCTACTGCTTCAATAACCCCTATGGCAGGGGTCTTCAAACTATGGCCCTCCAGTGGTTCAGGAGCTACAATTCCCATCATGCCTAGTCATGTCTGTGAATGTCAGAGTTTTACAATGCCTTATGGGATGTGTAGTTTCACAACATCTGGAAGGCTGTAGTTTGAAGATCCCTGCCCTATGGTAATCCGGCCCCGCAAGGGAGAATCTCGTCAATGATCTCAAGGCGGCTGGGACCATAGTCACCAAGAAAACAATTAGTAACACACTACGCCGTGAAGGACTGAATTCCTGCAGCGCCCACAAGGTCCTCCTGCTCAAGAAAGCACATGTACAGGCCCGTCTGAAGTTTGCTAATGAATATCTGAATGATTCAGAGGAGAACTGGGTGAAAGTGTCGTGGTCAGATGAGACCGAAAGCAAGTTCTTTGGCATCAACTCAACTCGCTGTGTTTGGAGGAGGAGGAATGCTGCCTATGACCCCAAGAACACCACCCCCCACCATCAAACATGAAGGTGGAAACATTATGCTTTGGGGGTGTTTTTCTGCTGAGGGGAAAGGACAACTTCACCGCATCAAAGGGACAATGGACAGGGCCATGTACCATCAAATCTTGGGTGAGAGCCTCCTTCATTCAGCCGGGGCATTGAAATGGATGGTCATTCCAGCATGACAACAACCCAAAATACATGGCAAAGGCAACAAAGAAGTGGCTCAAGAAGAAGCACATTAAGGACCCGGAGTGGCCTAGCCAGTCTCCAGACCTTAATCCCATAGAAAATATGGTCATAATATGGGTCAAATAAATACTTATTTCACTCATTAAAATGCAAATCAATTTATAACTTTTTTGAAAAGCATTTTTCTGGATTTTTTTGTTCTTCTTCTTCTTTCTCTTACTGTTAAAATAAACCCACCAATAAAATTATAGATTGATCATTTCTTTGTCAGTGGGCAAACATACAAAATCAGCAGGGAATCAAATATTTTTTCCCTCACTGTAAAAACAATCATAATGTATAAAAGAAAACACTACTATGGTCACAGTGTGTAAAAAAAGAAAAAAAAATTGTAATGAAAAAGATTTTTAATTTTTTTTTTTTTTACATACTGTCACCAGTCAGTATCCCTTTTCACCGCCACACTAGCTATATGATGACGCTATATTGCACTGGTGACAGTATGTAAAAAAAAATCTGAAAAAGAATCTCTTTCTTAAAGCGGAGTTCCGCCTGAAAAAAAAAAAAAAAAAATCAAGTCAGCAGCTACTAATACTGCAGCTGCTGACTTTTAAAATAAGCACACTTACCTGTCCAGGGCACCCACAATGTCCTCACCTGAAGTGGACCGTCCCTCAGCTCCAGGTGGAGGCGCCGGCATTGCCAATAAGGGAATCAGGAAGTGAAGCTTTGCGGCTTAACAGCCTTGTTCCCTACTGCACATGCGCGAGTCGCTCTGCATGTTCTGAGTAGTCCCTGCTGTCTTCTGGGACCTGTGTGTCTCCCAGAAGACAGCTGGAGGGACAGAGGAGGGGCCAGACATGGCGTAGATCGCTGCGGATACTGCGGCGATCTTTCGCCGGAAGTGGGAACAAATACCTGTATTAGACAGGTATCTACTCTCCCCCCCTCCAGTGTATTAGACACTGGAGGGGGGAGAAATCTGGACAGCCGAAGTTCCATTTTTGGGTGGAACTCTGCTTTAATTTTCCAAAAAATTGTGACAAAAAATTACAACTTAAAAAAAATTGACACACCTCTTTCTAAATACCTTGGACTGTCTACTTTCCAAAAAGGGGTCATTTGGGTTATATTTGTTGCATCCTGACGTTTTTGGGCCTCAAGAAATGGGATAGGCCATTAGTACATTGATTAATATGGTATATACTGTATATACCATAGTTTGTGAACTCTATAACTTTCCTACAGACTAAATAATAAACACTGATTTGGGTTATTTTCACCAAAGAAATGTAGTAGAATACAATTTGGCCTAAATTTATGAAGAAAGATTATTTATTTAGAAAATTGTATAACCTAAACTAACAAATTTTTTTTTTCAAAATTTGTGTGATTTTTTTTTTTTTGTTTATGAAGCAAAAAATAAAAACCCAGTGATGATTAAATGCCAACTAAAAAAAGCCTTATTTGTGTGAAAAACATGATAAAAATTTCTTACTGGTGCAGTGTTGCATGACCACACAATTGTCATTCAAAGTGCGACAGCACTGAAAGCTGAAAATTGGCCTGGACAGGAAGGGGGTGAAAGTGCCCAGTATTGAAGTGGTTAAGCTTCTGTATTCAGAACTGCCTTTGATATTTATTTAGCATGTCCTACTGCAAAGTACATTGCTGTCTTGCTGACATATGAATGTCAATAAAGGCAGTTCTGATTGCAAATGACTAAGGTGTGCTGGCAGCATATTTTTGATCTTGTGTTTTCATCTTGGCTTCTGCACTTCCTCACCTTGTCTGACTTTGTCATCTGGTCTGCTTTCTTTAACTCGCCAATTAAAAGAATGAAAAACAAAGCAGATTATATGTTCCTTCCAAGTATGTCAAAACACACATCTCACTGCTTGGGATTATCCCTATCTCCAGCCATTCCTGGTTGTACTGTACCCACTGTTGCCTTATAATTATATTTTGCAAACGATGAGATTTCAAGTGGAAAGAATAATCCTCCCTCTTTCTAGGTTCTGTTATAAACACTGGCCTGCTCCAGAGAAGCCTGTAGCAAAAGACGCAGGAATAGGCGCAGGGTTGGCATGACAGGGTAGCAGGGCCAGCTTGCCAATTAAGGGTTAACTGGGTGTTTTTAGTTGGTCAGAGTAAAGGGGGTGGCCAGAATAGTATGCAGCATAGTTAAGGAGGTGCCAGTGTCCGGTGGTCAGTCGGAGGTCACCGGACGAAGAAACAGCTCCTCTGCTCCTGCCTGCTTCTACATACCTGCCTGATGGACGGATTCCTGGCCCAACTAAAAGCAGCTGCTGCTTCAATGGGCATTGCTTGGCTGCATCAGCAGATTGCCTCTCTGGCTAGAGGGGAGTCTGCAGCAGCAGGAGAGTCTGGGGGCTGACGTGCTCGGAGGTCTCGGCCTCCGGAGCGCCCCCCCCTCCACTCCCCGAGCTCAGCACCAACATGGGAGCCCCCTCGCAAGGGACCCTCCAGCGTCACTGGCTCGGCCATCCACTCAGACGGTCGCTGGCAGGAATCCCAGATGGAGGTGGAGCTCGTCAGGTGGGGACCGCGGTGCAGCTTCCCCCCCGGTCCCGCCTGCGAGGGAGACAGAAACAAGCGGTCGTCTCTCCTGGGGATGTTTCGACCAGGGAGGTGGCCCAGCTTCTACTAAATCTAGCCATATGCATGTATACATAGCCCCCAACTGTCCCTAATTTTGAGGGACTGTCCCTGATTTGGAACAAAATCCCTCTGTCCCTCTTTCTTCCTCATTTATCCCTCATTTTGCTCTGATCTATATAGTTGTATATAAAATGCATTTTTTTTTTATCTTTCAAAAAGTGTTTCCCAGTGCTAAAACTTTCATCCAATTTCTAAATTGCTGCATTTGTAAATGTCAAAAGCCAATATAAAGGAGTACAGCTACCATTTTTTTTGTATAATTCTCCTTTAAAAGGGCGTGACAGGGGGTGTGTCCTATGCCTACATACTTTTGCTAATAGGTGTCCCTTGTTCCTATCTCAAAAAGTTGGGCAGTATGATGTATACACAAGCAATCAACCATAAACTATCCATGTACAGTACTCTAAACAAATAACTAATTAAATAACACTGTAGCAAATGCCTCTGTAGTGTAACATGTGAGTAGGTGTTGATTTTAGCGCATACTTTGATGTTTCCTTGCTATTCTAAACTAACTATTAAAATGTTTGTATGTTTTTTAGCATCCAAAAGTAGTTCTATAAATGATATGGCACTAGTACTTGTAAGAAGAAAAAAGACATTGTTAAAAGACGTCAGTAGTCATGTTTGTAAGTGTTTCCTAGCTATAGAGATAAGCATACTTATACTAAGATAAACACATACTAGAACAACTACTTGTTCCTTACTATGGTAAACATGCCACTGAAACATCAGATTTATTGAGTTATTTCAGTGAAAAACAATTTCTACTTCTTTGATCTTATCTTACTTTTTATTTATTGTGTGCAATAAGATATGAGTGTAAAGTTTTCTTGGATGGGTAATAGAAATAAAAATAACATGCTAGAAAATATATTTTCAGCTAGGGTTGCAGTGCGAGACACCGCATGTAATTTGCACAAGAATCGCAGCACATTCCTGTGTGAATTACATGCTGTGTCTCTCGGGTGCGATTTCAGTCATGGACTTGTACGGCTTAAATCGCACCGCATTCGCACTAAACTTGTGTAGGACCCTTTTTTTGTCCACACCAAAAACGGATCGCATGGGGGTTCAGTAAATCGCACTGCATTATGCAAACCGATTTCGGGGTGTCGTCAACATAACATACACTCCGCAATCTGTTCGCATGAACGGGTTGCCATTTCAATGCGGTGCGGAATCTGCAGCAAATTTGCTGCAAATTCATACCGCATCTAGTGTGAACCGAGGCTTAGCAGTGCGATTTGCAGAATCGGATGGGTGTGAAGACCCATCCGATCTGATTCAGGTGCAGACTAAAAAAGAGTCCTGCATGAGGTTAGTGCGAATTGAGCTATACAAATCCATGGCTCAAATCGCACCCCAGAGACACTGCGTCTAATTCGCACAAAAATGTGCTGCGATTCCTGCACATGCGGTGTCCTGCACTGCATCAGTGTGAACCCGGGCTCACATTAGATGCGGTGCAAATTCAAAAGGAACACCCATGCGATACGTTTCTGGTGCAGACATAAAAAGGATCCTGCACAAGTTTGATGTGAATGCGTTGCGATTTGAGCCATATAAATCCATGGCTCAAATCGCACCCCAGAGACACATTATCTAATCCGCACAGGATTTTGCTGCAATGCCTATCTTCAGTAAATAAAATCTGATGGGATGCTATAGGTTTCTACACTTTGCACATTATTGCACTTTAGTTTGGTTTACTTGATATTCTTATTTTTCCCTAGTAAATTTGCATGTTGAGTTATTTCAATTTGTGTATACCTCAATCACTAAGGTGATACTCTACAGGGATGCCGGTATGAAAAAAAGCATTGTAAAAAAAGTAACAGAAAAATATAAAATTGTAAAAAATAATATGAACATTTTTTTTTGTAAAAAGTAGAATTGTAAAAAAAAAATAAAATAAAAAACTACTGACACATGCCACTGTCACGTGACATTAAAAAAAGTATCGGTGATCGGTATCGGCGAGCACTTGAAAAAAAATGCAGAATGTATTATACAGGTTTTTGCGCCATTTCTTTACTGCTTGCGGAACACCCCATGTAAAATACCATGCAAGGGCGGCTGCTTAGCGCCGGATCATGTACAAGTATGTAATCCGGCATTTCCAGGTAAGGCAGTGCGTGCGCCCGCCGCCCCATTTGCACTGTCATTCAGTATAGAACAAGTCGGTCAGCAGGTCCTGGACAATGATTTATTGACAGGACCTGCTGATCTGCTTAGTGAATCACAGTACAGAGCCCTGTGTTTACTAACAACGCAGGGCTCTGTACACAGATCAGTGAAGGAACAACCACATCTCTCAATAAAAACAGCACACATTACACTTTGTTAGGCATGCAGTTAACCCTTTGATTGACCCTAGATATTAACCTCTTCCCAGCCAGTATCATTAGTACAGTGACTGTACAGTATAGTATTGGCACTGATCACTGTATTAGTGTCACTGGTAATGTCAGTGTCAGTCATTTCCTACCCAGTGTCAGTTAGTGTCAGATTGTCCATCGCACTATCACAGTCTCACTATAGGTCGCTGATCACCGCCATTACTAGTATAAAAAATAAATACATAAAAGTTCAGTATATATACCATCGTTTATAAAGGCTATAACTTTCAGGCAAACCAACCAATATACACTTACTGTTTTTTTTGTTTCTTTGTTTTTTAACCAAAGACATGTCGCATTATAAATTTTGGTCTGAATTTTTGAAGAAATTGTTTTTTCTTTTTTTTTTATTGGACATATTTCCTAGCAATAAGTAAAATAAATATTTTTTTCAAAATGTTCTTTTCACGTTTATATATTAAAAAATAAAAAACCCAGTGGTAATAAAATACCACCAAAAGAAAGCTCTATTTGTGTGAAAAAAATTATATAAATTTAATTTGGGTACAGTGTTGCATGCTTGCGCAATTGCCAGGTAAAGTAGCGCAGTGCTGAATAGCAAAAAGTGGCCTGGTCAGGAAGAGGGTAAAATCTTCCAGAGCTTAAAGGATATGTAAAGGTTTTTCTTTTTCTTTTTTTTTTTTTTTTTTAAATTAAACAAACATGTCATACTTACCTCCTCTGTGCAGTTGGTTTTGCACAGAGTGGCCCCGATCCTCCGCTTCTGGGGTCCCTCAGCGACACTCCTAGCTCCTCCTCTTCTCGAATGCCCCATTGGAGAGCCGCTCTCCCTCTAGGGGACTCATGCAGGTGCGCTCCTGTGTCCTGCTGCTGCATCTATTGAGACAGACAGCAGGACTCAGCCCCGCCCCCGACTCCCGCGTCATTGGATTTGATTGACAGCAGCAGGAGCCAATGGCTGCGCTGCTATCAATCTATCCAATCAGGACCCGAGACACCAGCTGGAGCTGGTGTGCTCATCCCCGTCACTGGAAAGACCAGGTTCAGGTAAGTAAAAGGGGGCTCTGGGGGGCAGCTGCATCACAGGAGGTTTTTCACCTTAATGCAGTGAATGCATTAAGGTGAAAAACCCTGAGGGTTTACAACCCCTTTAAAGTGGTTGTAAAGGCACAAGGTTTTTTACCTTCATGCATTCTATGCATGACTCGCGCTCCTGATTGGCTTTTGGCAGCAACGGGAGCCGATCCCCTCTGCTCTGCTCTCCTCCCTGTGTAATTCTATTTCCTGCAGCTGCTCCAGTGCTTGTAAAATAAACATGTAATATTTAAAAAGGGCCCAAAATACATCCCTGGGAATTACAGACCAGTTAGCCTATCAATAGTATTGTAAACTCTTGGAGGGGATGATAAGGGACTATATACAAGATTTTAGTAATGAGAACGGTATCATTAGCAGTAATCAGCATGGATTCATGAAGAATCGTTCTTGCCAAACCAATCTACTAACCTTCTATGAGGAGGTGAGTTGCCATCTAGCTAAAGGAAGGCCCGTAGACGTGGTGTATCTGGATTTTGCAAAAGCATTTGACACAGTTTCCCATAAACGTTTACTGTACAAAATAAGGTGCGTTGGCATGGACCATAGGGTGGGTACCTGGATTGAAAACTGGCTACAAGGGCGTGTTCAGAGGGTGGTGATAAATGGGGAGTACTCAGAATGGTCAGGGGTGGGTAGTGGGGTCCCCCAGGGTTCTGTGCTGGGACCAATCCTGTTTAATTTGTTCATAAACAACCTGGAGGATGGGATAAACAGTTCAATCTCTGTATTTGCAGACTATACTAAGCTAAGCAGGGCAATAACTTCTCCACAGGAAGTGGAAACCTTGCAAAAAGATCTGAACAATGGGGTGGGCAACTACATGGCAAATGAGGTTCAATGTAGAAAAATGTAAAATAATGCATTTGGGTGGCAAAAATATGAATGCAATCTATACACTGGGGGAGAACCTCTGGGGGAATCTAGGATGGAAAAGGACCTGGGGGTCCTAGTAGATGATAGGCTCAGCAATGGCATGCAATGCCAAGCTGCTGCTAACAAAGCAAACAGAATATTGGCATGCATTAAAAAGGGGATCAACTCCAGAGATAAAACGATAATTCTCCCACTCTACAAGACTCTGGTCCAGCCGCACCTAGAGTATGCTGTCCAGTTCTGGGCACCAGTCCTCAGGAAGGATGTCCTGGAAATGGAACGAGTACAAAGAAGGGCAACAAAGCTAATAAAGGGTCTGGAGAATCTTAGTTATGAGGAAAGGTTGTGAGCACTGAACTTATTCTCTCTGGAGAAGAGATGCTTGAGAGGGGATATGATTTCAATATACAAATACCGTACTGGTGAACGTACAATAGAAATTAAACTTTTTCGCAGAAGAGAGTTTAACAAGACTCGTGGCCACTCATTGAAATTAGAAGAAAAGAGGTTTAACCTTAAACTACATAGAGGGTTCTTTACTGTTAGAGTGGCAAGGATGTGGAATTCCCTTCCACAGGTGGTGGTCTCAGCGGGGAGCATCGATAGCTTCAAGAAACTATTAGATAAGCACCTGAATGACCGCAACATACAAGGATATACAATGTAATACTGACTACTGACATATAATCACACATAGGTTGGACTTGATGAACTTGTGTCTTTTTTCAACCTCACCTACTATGTAACTATGTAACTATGTATTAATGACTTTGATCCTCTCTGTTTTAGGTCCCTGTTCAGTACAGTGTGTGTGTTTTCCTAAAATTATAATGCTAAATACCTTTTTTGCAGAGCCCTGCTGTGCTGTCATGTGACCTCCCTCTTCTAGCTTGGATTCATCAGAGGGAAATCTCAGCCCCTCCCACTGTACTCACTTGGGAGGGAAAGCAGAGGGAGGTCACATGACAGCACAGAAGGGCTCTGCAAAGAAGGGATTTAGCATTATAATTTTAGGAAAACACACACACTGTATTGAACAGCGACTCAAAACAGAGATAATCAAAGTATTTAATACACGTGACTTTACAACCACTTTAATAGGTGGCACCAAAGCAGTACTTAAAGTTCATTTCCACTTTTGCAGTCAAATTTGTGTTCCTAAATAATACCTAAAATAACATACCTAAAAAAAAAATTCTTACCCTTTAATGTTTTTCAGTTGAAGGCATCACAGCTCACTACAAGGATGGCAGAGTGAGCCTGTCCAAATGCAAGAAGCACAGCCTAAACCTGTAACCTGTAATCCTGTAACCTTTGTTAGGACAGAAAATGTTCAAATCTAGGTTACAATTTATAATGAAAACCGGCTCCCAGTGCTGTCAATCAAAGCCAGTGACAAGGGAGCGGGGGGCAGGGCCTACTCCTGCTGTCTGTGTCATGGAGCAGGTAAGTATAGACAGGTTTGTTATTTTTTTTTTTTATTATTTACCTTTACAACCACTTTAAGTTTCCCATACTCTCTTGTTTCCTTGAACTGCAACCAGAGTGCTTCAAAATCCAAAAAATGTGTTATTGATGTTTGAACATCTGTATTCCTCGATGAAATGTCAGGTATTTATTTTGTGCATATGCACGTGTATTTGTGTGTATGTGCATACAGGCGCGTAGATAAGGGGGGGGTCAGGGGTGTTCACCCCCCCAGAGCACAGGTGGCAAACACAAGGCCCACCAGGCCTTGTCATGTGGCTCGCACAGCAGTCTTCGGCTGCTATCTCTTTTTCTCTGCAGGTATCCAAGGCAATAAGGGAAAACATCCTCCTCAGTCCCGCGAGCGGTGCGGCTTTGTATTAGCGCATGCGCGGACAGTCTCCAGGACAATAAGAGTAAACATCTTCCCTCCACTCTGTCTCCACCCCTGCCTCAGCTTTGCGTCCGCCATCGCTCTGTCTCCACCTCTGGTGCCGCTCTGTCTCTGTCTCCGCTCTCTCGCCTCCGCAGTCCCTCCAGCGAGTGATTGGTGACAGCTCTGTTTTTTTTTTTTTTTCCATCCAGCGGGCTGAGTCCTGAGGGCGGGCTGTTTAAGCACTTGTGTTGTTGTTGGAGAGACAGTGCTGTGCTGCTTATTCAGTACTGATACTGAACACAGAGGTCCGCCCTAGAGGGAGATACTAACTTATAGCCCAATACAAAGGGAGGGAGCCGCCTATACGGGGAGGTACCAGAGCTGGGCCAGGTAGGAAGGTAGGAAAGAGTGCAGATGTGAGGAAACTTGGGGGGGGGGGGCATGTGGAGGCAGATGTGTGCAGAGGTGGGGGGATGGGAGGAGAGTGTTGGGTGCAGAGGTCAGAACCAAGGAGGAGGGGTGGAAATGAGATGTTGCACACTGCATAGTACACTCCTGACCCCTCCACTCTGTATGTAGTGCAATCCTGACCCCTGCACTCTACGTAGCACAATCCTGACATCTGTACGTAGCGCAATCCTGACTCCTGCACTGTACGTGGCGCAATCCTCACCCCTGCACTCTGTACGTAGCGCAATCCTCACCCCTGCACTCTGTACGTAGCGCAATCCTGACCCCTGCACTCTATGTAGCGAAATCCTGACCCCTGCACTCTGTACGAAGAGAAATCCTGACCCCTGCACTCTGTACATAGCGCAATACTGACCCCTGCACTCTACGTAGCGCAATCCTGACCCCTGCACTCTGTATGTAGCGCAATCCTGACCCCTGCACTCTGTACGTAACGCAATCCTGACCCCTGCAATCTGTACGAAGCGCAGTCCTGACCCCTGCGCTACAGATACAACCGGCCCTTTGAGGGCAACCATCCTGCCGATGCGGCCCCTGATGAATTTGAGTTTGACACCCCTGCCCTAGAGCATCCTGGCAAAATGCCTAGACAGTGTCCCTGCTGTTTAGCCTCAGCATCAGCACAGTAGAAGCAATAAGAGTTTCAGAGTGCAGCAGCCCCTTCTATTGTGCCCAATCCCCTCAGTTTAATAAGGGGTCCACCTGAAAAGCATGAAATTACTGCGAGGTCTCAGATGCTGGCAATTGACAGTGTACTGTTGAGGGAACTCCTAGACTCCTCCTTGAGGTATCATATGACACAGCTGAAGGGAGACTGGGGATGCAGAAGTTTTCCTGCTTCTGTGCCATGCTGAATCTGAGGTCTGGTAAGTGGGGAGGCATCAATTTTTTTGTTTTGGGAATGAGGAAGTGAGAATTCTAGCCTAGGGGAGTCTCTTTTGGTGGGGGGGGGGGGTTAAGGAAATTGGGGTGGGTTTGCTTTTGGAGAAGGAGTTTTGGAGTTTCTTGTAGAGAAGTTTACAGGGGGTGATTAATGGCAGGGATTTGCTTCTGGGAGTGGAATTTGATTGGATGAAGGGAGATTTTCTTCATAATTAGGAATCTTTGCTGGGGGAGAGGGTGTTGACTGAGGAGATATTTTTGCTTTGGGGAGTCGGTTTAGAGACAGAGGGTTTTCATTTTAGGGGGGATATTTGAGGGAGTGAGATATTTTACAAGGGAAATCTTTGCTTGGGGAGGGAGGGTTCTTATAAGGGAGAGGGGGATTTTATTCCCTTTAACCACTTGCCGAACAGCCGCCGCAGTTTTACTGCGGCAGAATGGCATGGCTTGGCGAAACAACGTTATGTTACGTTGCTTTGCCCTGTGGCCACTAGGGGCACGCGCAGTGACTGCCGGGCTCCTGCGATCGCTCGTGATACACAGAGAACCGGGATCTGTGTGTGTAAACACACAGATCCCGGTTCTCTGAAGGGAGAAGAGACTGATCGTGTGTTCATACAAAGTATGAACAGCGATCTGTCATCTCCCCTAGACAGTCCCATCCCCCTTTCAGTTAGAACACAGAGAGGGAACACAGTTAACCCCTTGATCGCCCCCTAGTGTTAACCCCTTCCTTGCCAGTGACATTTTTACAGTAATCAGTGAACTTTTATAGCACTGATCGCTGTATAAATGCCAATGGTCCCAAAAATGTGTCAAAAGTGTCCGATGTGTCCGCCATAATGTCGCAGTCCCAATAAAAATCGCAGATCGCCGCCAATAATAGTAAAAAATAAATAAGTAAATAAAAATGCTATAAATCTATCCCCTATTTTGTTAGAATCACTCCCTAGATGCTATAACTTTTGCGCAAACCAATCAATATACTGCGATTTGTTTTTTTTGTTTTTTGTTTTTTTTTTACCAAATATATGTAGAAGAATACATATCGGCCTAAACTGAGAAAAAATTTGCTTTTTTAAAAAAAAAAAATGGGGATATTTATTATAGCAAAAAGTACAAAACGTGTTTTTTTCAAAATTGTTGCTCTTTTTTTGTTTATAGCACAAAAATTAAAAACCGCAGAGATGATCAAATATCACCAAAAGAAAGCTCTATTTGTGGGAAAAAAAAAGGACATCAATTTTGTTTGGGTGCAGCGCCGCACATCTGCGCACTTGTCAGTTAAAGCGACGCAGTATCGATTGGCAAAAAATGGCCTGGTCATTCAGCAGCTAAATCTTCCGGGGCTGAAGCGATTAAAAGAGATGTTTTTTTAAAATTATAATTACCTAGGTGGATGGAGCATCGATCCAATGTTGCATCTATCCCCAGCTGCTTCTAAGACCAACAACAGAGTGATCAAAGACCGCTGATCACTTAGTTCTCAGCCTTCAGTGAGCAAAGAGTGGTGACTGTCAGTCCCTGGCTCTGCCCCCCCCCCACGCTCACTGGAATGCCAGGCTGTGGAGGGGGCAGGAGCGGCTGGCTCAGGGTCTCAGCGGCTCACTGAGAGGCTGAGCGAGCTGCTGGTCCAGGCATCTGGGTGAATCCTGACTTCTGGGTGAATCGTGAATCCTTAAAATTAGGATCTTTCCACAGCCTGGACCTGCTGAGCGATGTCAGCTGACAGCGGGCTATAGCTGGCTGTCAGCTAAAAATGGGTCACAAATGTGCAGAACGAACTGTACTCCTCCCCAGGAAAACTACAACCAAGCGGTATGCTGTCCCTTTAGAGCGCCAAATGCACTGGTGACATCCCCGTGTTTTCCATGTGAATATCTCCTAAACACCATATGTTTAGGAGCTATTCACTGTACCTACAGGTAAGCGTTATGATAGGCTTACTTGTAGGTACAAGTTCAAAAGCTGGGTTTACTACAGTTTAAGACTGAATAAAAGCCAACCATATTGACCAGGCGGAAAGGGCACCATCCTGTGGTAGGCAGTACACAATTTTTTTTTTTTTTTAACCTCTTAAAATATTTCATAAAATTTCTGAGGACACAGTTTTTTAAGGTTTAAATAAATCGCTGAATTTACTGCCTACCACAATATGTTGCCCCTTGCACCTGCTCAACTTACACAGTAAGGTTAGCTAAAATCCAGCCTTGGGTCTCATTCATACATCCTACATGACCATGGTGCAGCAAGTATACTGCAAATACCTGCACCCAGGATCAAATGTTCTAATATCTGCTCAGCTTGTACACCTGAGTGATGGGCTGAAAAGAGCCAAAGCTGTCTGCTGCTGTAAACATGTATCCACATGTATCTGCACATCCAGTGGTTACCTGCAGGTAGGGATATATTTTTGTCCTTGGATAAAATCTCTCTGCATCCAGGGTCAGAAATTTGTCCCTAACAGCAGGTAACCACTGTGACCCACGGTTTGCTAGTGTGTGAATCAGGCTCAGTCGATGTGGGGAGTAATGTAGATGATACCGAATGTGCTGCAGGAGTGCCGGCAAGAGATGGAGCTCATCCCAGCTCCTGTAGCCACTGAAGGGAAGAGAGAAAAAAACATCCCTGGTGCCGCACATCCACGGAGTCCTATGGTAATGTCTTAGTGATGGAAGAGACTCAGCCCGGGTTCCCGCCAGGCCACACCCCAATGTGTTTTGCTTTGTTCCCTAGAGCTTAAACATGGGGACCACTGGATGTGGATACATGTTAACAGCAGTGGCTCTTTTCAGCCCATCACTCAGGTGGACAGGCTGAGCAGCTGACAAAAATTGGAACATCTGAGATCCTGGTTGTAGGTATTCATGGTATATTTGCCATTCCATGGCCATTTAAAACATATGAATGAAATCTAAAGCCTGGTTAACACGGTGAGGTTTTTTTAGTTCAACCCAGCGGGCTGAACGAAAAAAAAAAAACTAGGGAGCTTAGGAGGAGCTCGCTGTACTAATGAGTACACTACCGCACCACAACTATGAGCATTGCGTTCCATTCAGTTGAATGGGGATAATTTTTGCAAAGCCCCATGGCCCCACTCTGCTGTCACATATTTTTACCGTACCTCCCCCAACATAAAAGTGTAAATGATGCCTTTGGGTTTGAAAGATCTGACCCCCCCCCCAGGAAAAAAAATTATCTACAGCCCTGCGCGCATACACAAGTAAAATCAGTTCTAACCTCTTCAAATGACCATTTTACATGCATATGTGCATAAGCGCGTAAAATACTTACTGGCAACTCAGATTTCTGCGGGGTTATTTTTAATCATCTATATGCAGCACATGTTTGCAAGCAGACTGAAAACAATGGGCTGCATTTAGATCAGTAAAAAGAACCTCCTGTATGCCTAAAAACTCAAATACAAAGAGTGGTAAAGCCCAAAAGTCAAAGATCTGTCTTTATTTATTTTCCTTTTTTTCCTTTTGAGGTTACATTGTTGCATTGTGATTCATAGGAATAAAAAATAGATTTAAAAAATAATCAATAGTTAGTGTAAGATTTAAAAGGTCAAGTTGGGTTTGTGCAGACAGAAATTTGGTTTACGCACATTGTAAATTGTAATGTTGTAATAGTTCTGCTTCTCAAGTCTGTAACTGTAAAAATGCTGAATGACATTATAGGTGCTTGGGTGAATATTTGACACATTATACAACCCTATGTTGCATGATCTTGATCCCAGGGTCTTATCGATTAAGCTCTGAGAGCTGAATCCATCTGTCATTGACAGCTGGCAGTTCCAGCACCTGCATTGCAATTCCACACCTGCCACCCACAGACAGTGCTATTTTCAAATATTGCTGTGGCTGACCGCAGTTTTGCAGCACTGTTTTAAATGGTTAGTTTGTCGAAAGTGGTTAAGTAGCTGAAATATGTGCAAATTTATCTAATTGTGAATTATTTATTTGTTTACAAATTTGCAGATCTGTGTTCTCTAAACCTTAGTTTACACTTGTGGTTGGGAGGGTTAAAGCACACAATTGAGATGTGTTTTTACCATTCCCAACCACTCCCCCTCAGCTGATAAAGCAGTTGTATGGGAGTAAACAAAAAGGGGGGATTTTGGGACTTTAAATGAGGCTGTTGACTAGTTGGGGTTGGGTTGTATGTAAACAAATTTATTGGCATAAAAATACATTACAATAATAATATTGCATGTATAAAACTGGCATCACATACATGCGCACATGACATGAACAACATCAATTCATATACTGTGTGTGTGTATATATATGTGTATATATATATATATATATATATACATACATACACATGTCAGCTTTGCAGCACATAGCAATATAGAATAACAAATGTTAACAAGTGTGAGATCGTATAGTTAGTTACATATGTGGACTAGGTGGCACATAACAACATGGTAAAATTGGATACAAAATCTAATTATTAAAGATGGTATGTCTGAATTGGATCCTATTAAGACATATAGCTACATCCTGATTGCCTGACGCATTTCGTGTAAAAACACTTCCTCGGGGGCGAATTCTATAGGGTATCTGAAAAAACATTAATTAGTTTTATAAATTCAGGTGTTTGACAAAGTACAACTGAAAAGGACAAGATTGTCAGTCCCGGGTACTTATATGATACAATGACTTATGGTGTATGTGGGGCCAGGGTCAGAAAGGTTGTCTGTCCCGGGAGCTGAGGTAGTCAAGGCCCTGTACCAAGCAGAGCGCATGCGCATCATCCCCAAAACACAGGTTGCCAATCTCCATAGTGTATCAAAGTAATGAACAGATGTGTTGACTGGTCAATGAAGTCTGTAATGGATAAATGAATCCATTAAAATTCGGTGACAGGTGTGGAAGTGAGATGAGACTAGGTGCCCGAGTGAAAGCGTGAGAAGTGAAAAAGTGTGCAGATAAGATAGTGGTAATGATGAATCACACACCATAACAAAGAGGGGAAAGTGGTGAATGGAATGTATAAGAGACACCGTGAGAAAGTCCAAATCACCAAGACCGATACGATAAAGAGAGTAGAGGGGAGAGTGAAGGACTAAAAAACATGTACTAGAGTCGCATAGTATTTACCTTAATGTGTAAATAGAAGAAAGTGCTTTTATGAGCTACGGCGTCTACACGTGTATGGCAAGAAAAAAATTATCCCCACAGTTTCTGTGCAGTGGTGCAGGTTTTTAGGGATTAAAACAGGTGGTGAGGAGGCAGCACAATTCCATATAAAGAGCGAGCCACTGTGGATCACTCTTCAGAAGGCCAGCACAAGTTTAAATGAGCCTTAACATGCTGGCAGATGTAGTCTCCATAAAATATGACATAAAATTTGATTGGCAAAGAGTGTGTTAGGCTAAACTTCTCAGTATACAAAAACAGTTGTGAAAGCATTTGCTTCTATGTTCAGTGCCTGAGTATAAAGTGCTTAAAGTAAACCACTGCTGATCACATGCATGGCACAGCAACAGTTTTACTTTAGTTTTAATTTCTGCAGCAGCACCTACTAGCCTTTTCTTTGCCTTCCTGTCCTTCCCTTCCACTCTTGGGAACAGAAGATCCCATAGGCACATATGACTCATTATCCTCTCAAGTGACAGCACTAGTGCTTGATGAGTGGCCTTGTGCTGTCACATGGGGTGGGGAGACTATCCTAGCACTGTGTGACTAAGGCTGGCCATAGATGGTTCGAATGTCGGCCAGTTCCACCGTATGTGAGCAACATGGGTACGACCAGTCTGCCAGATTCAGTTGCGATTATCGCTAGCGGCTGCTATAACCACTAGTAATAATCACTGTCTCCTCCCGGCGGAGATGGCTTCTTCAGGCCGCCACCCCTGCTGGGAGCAGACAATTTCTTGGCAGGAGGGATTCCCTTGTCAGCACTGTCTGTGTTTTTTGGGGAATCATGCAAAATTCTTTCCTGCAACCTGTGGTTACCCAGGTCTTTCTTTCCTTGCTTCCAGCATTTGAATGGAGCGTTGGTGTAGTGAAAAGAAGGTAAGAATGTGATACTGGGGAAGATGTGATAATGGGAAAGATGTCAATGAATCTTTTAGCAACTTTCATCAGTCCATATGAATGAATTCTTGGCATGCAAAAATACAGTATACAGTAAACGTTTAATTTCTCAAAAATGCTGTACATTTAATCATTAAAAAGCAGTCTTTAAAGTCAGGCCAAGTGACTTTTCTTAGTCTAATGCTGGCCATACTCTATACGAAAAATCGGCCAAACCCATTTTAGAGAAAAGAACATTGGGCCGTGAGCGCAAACGATAGTGCCATCATGTAATGACCGATAAATCGTTCAGTGGACATAAATGAATGCATTTTTTGTTTGTTTTTTTACATATACCTAGTGCAGACAGTTTGGATGGGAAACACATTAACCTTTCTATTTATCATTCGTTCGGCAGAAAATTTCCAAACTTGTCCTTCGTTTTTTCGGCTCAAAAACGTCCCAATGATTATCGTTTTTGTGCCCATTAACTGGCCGATAAATGAACGAACTGTCTAAATGACCGAATTTTGGACGATTTTTTGTATAGTGTATGGCCAGCATAAGACAATAAAACCAGTCTCCTCACCCCTAGTGATCAGCTACATTGTAACTTTGCACTCTTTTCAGAATATTTGAGAGATAAAATTGCGTTTTTATCATAGTGGGCCAGCTTACGATCAAATACTTCTTTTTTGGTTTACCATCTTTTTCTATACTGGGATCCTCCAGAGTTCTCTCCTATGACATGTCAATCTTTACCTCTAGGTTAAAACATGGTGATGGACAGTGCCCCATTTTGTACCATATGGGCCTCCCTGTAAGCATTGGTGAAAACTAAACATTTTAATCTATGCTTCTCTGATTTGTGGCTGCTCATATACACTACTTATTTTTTTGTTTAATTTGTTTTTATTGAAAAAGGGAATGCAGATACAGAAAATAAAGCACTTAGAAAATAAGTCATTGTTTTAACAGTCAGAGAGGACAAACGCAAGGACTTTCCAAGTACATTAGGTATAATCCTCACATGAAATAATGGTTAGGGCCAGCAACAGTTGAAAACAAAAAAAAACACACACACCAAAATGAAAGTGACATTGGGCCCTGAGATATGTATGATTCTAGGTGAGTCCTTCAGTCAGAAAGCTTCATATTAACAATTGACTGAGTAATCAAAACATTATAAAATTGTCAACAGTTTAAAAGCAAAAGAGAGGGGGAAAGATGAGAAGAGAGGGAGAAGTGGGAAGGGAGAGAGAGGGGTATGGAGAGAGGGAAAAAAGGTCAGGTAGGTAGACTGGTAGACATGGCAACACAATTAAGTTTAGAGCAATTGCAAGTAGTTTTCTGAAATCTCAGAGGGGGATGAACCCTCCACTGTCAGTAAAAATGAAATAACTGGTTAGATGGGAGAACAATTTAAGAAGCATGGATAACCTGGGGGCTCGAAGAGATGATATCCTTGTAACAAGGGGTGTTGAGGAATGAAGACCAGGGGGCCCAAGTTAAAGTATATTGTTTAGTAGTGTCTCTTGCAATATGGGTAAGTTCTTCCATGAGGCTTACTTCGGATACTTTTTGTAGCCAAGACTTCATGGATGGAATTGTAGGTTGACCCCAAAGGGCGGGGATGAGAGCCTTGGCTGTATTTAGGAGATGTGGAATAAGTGAGCGTTTATATCTTCCTATGGGCGTTGAGGTAGCGTGGAATAGAACTGAACATGGATCAGGAGAAATATTGACGTTGGTAATCTGGTGGATCAAGTCAATCACCTTAGACCAGAAAGGACGAATGAGAGGGCAGGACCACCAGATGTGGCCATGGGTAGCATCATTTCTACAATTCCTCCAACATAGTGGTGAGTTGGTAGGGAACATACAATGAAGTTTAACAGGTGTATGGTGCCATCTGGTGAGAAGTTGGAAATTAGCTTCCGCCATAGAGGAAGCAAGTGAAGATAAAGTTGGAGAACTTTGTCCTTTTTCTTGTTGGTGATATTGGCGCCCAGGTAAAGCTCCCACTAAGCCGGATATGTAGGACTCTGCAACTCAATAAGAGCCTTATAAAACTGGGAAATACAATGTATAGGGGGATCCTTATGAAAAAACACATGCTCAAAAACTAAGCTAGTGATGTAGCTGGGGGCGCAATTGTGGATGGCTTTGTATGTAGTTGCTAGAATTTTGAATTTATTTCTTTGGCCGAGCGGAAGCCAGTGGAGGGATTGACAGAGGAGTGGCAGACACAGAGCGATTGGTAAGGTGGATGAGTCTGGCAGCGGCATTCATGATAGATTGAAGAGGTGATAGACTATGTAGAGGCAAGCCAATGAGAAGGGAGTTGCAGTAGTCGAGGCGAGAGATGACAAGCAAGTGAATTAAGAGCTTTGTTGTGTCATTGGTTAGAAAGGGGTATATTTTAGAAATGTTGCGGAGGTTGAGGCGGCAGGATTTGGACAGTGATTGGATGTGTTGCTTGAAGGAGAGTTCAGAGTCTAGGACTACACCTAGAACCTTGGCATGTGGGGATGGGCTTATAGTTGTCCCATCGATTTTGACAGAGAGATCAGGGGAAGGGGAATATGGGGGAGGAAAAATTCTTTCGGTTTTGGATAGTTTGAGTTTGAGGAAGTGGTGTGACATCCAGACTGATATATCTGATAATAAATTAGTGATACGTGAGGAGACAGAGGGAGTGAGCTGAGGGGTAGAGAAATAGATTTGGGTGTCGTCAGCGTAGAGGAGGTATTGGAAGCCATGGGAGGCTATCAGTTGACCCAGGAAGGCGGTGTAGATTGAAAATAGGAGAGGTCCAAGAACAGAACCCTGGGGGACCCCAAAGGAGAAAGGAAGAGGAGAGGAGGAAGTAGAGTTATAAGAAATGCTAAAGGTGCGGTTGGATAAGTAGGAAGAGAACCAGCGAAATGTACAGTCACGGAGACCAAAGGCGTGTAGTTTTTTGAGGAGGAGGGGGTGGTCAACCGTTTCAAAGGCAGCAGAGAGGTCCAGGAGTAGGAGTACAGAATAGTGTCGATTGGTTTTGGCCGCTAGTAGATCATTTGTTAGTTTTAGGAGAGCAGTTTCTGTGGAGTGTTGAGAACGAAATCCAGACTGAAGGGGATCAAGAAGGTTATTATCAGCGAGGTGGACGCTCAGTCGGTTGCAGACCAGACGTTCGAGGAGTATGGATAAGAAGGGGAGCAAGGAGATGGGGCGTAGGTTGTTAAGATTGGATGGGTCCAGTGAGGGCTTTTTAAGTATGGGTCTGACAAGTGCATGTTTTAGAGAGTTGGGGAATATGCCAGAAGATAGGGAGAGATTGAAGATGTGGGTTAGAGAGTGTAGCATAGGGCCAGAGGGTGAACGTAGCATTTGTGAGGGAACAGGATCCAGAGGGCAGGTAGTAAGGTGGACATTAGCAAGTAGTTTAGCAACTTCGTCTGTATTGGTGGGGTTGAAAGAGGGAAATAATGATTGTGCCTGTGGGCATAAGGTGTGAAACCTGGAGGGTGTTGGAACAGTAGAGATCTCCACGTGAATTGTATCAATCTTCTGATTGAAGTGATTGGCGATCTCCTGGGCAGTGAGTGAGTTGGCGGGTGGAGGATGAAGTAGAGAGTTGAAGGTGGGTGAGTTGACGGGGACGGGATGATAAGTTGCTAATGAGAGTGGTAAAATAGGTCTGCATGGCAGAGAGGAGGTTGGAATTGTATTTTTGGAGGGCAGATTTATATTGGTTGAAATCTCTCTGAGACTTAGTCTTACGCCACAGGAGCTCAAGAGCATGACTACGTTTTTTCAGACTTCTAGTATCATCTGTTTGCCAAGGTTGAAGGGGCCTGGGCTTGATTCTGTGTCTAGTGAGGGGGGCCAGTGAGTCCGGGTGAGGATAGAAGTGAAGCGTTGTAGACAGAAGTGGCTAGGTTGGTGCAGGATAGGGGTGAGATTTTGTCGTAGAGGTTGTCGATAGCAGAGTAGAGAAGAGAAGGGTTGAGATGACGTAGGTTTCTGCGGGTAACTTTAAGGTGGTTGGAAGGAGAGGAGGTGAAGGAAAGGGAGAGAGTGAAACTAATAAGGTGGTGAACAGAGAGAGGCAATGGATAGTTAGAGAGGTTGCATGGAGTGCAAAGGTGAGAGAAAACGAGGTCAGGAATATTGCCTTCTGAGTGAGTAGGCGCATGTATCCACTGCTTCAGGTCAAAGGAGGATGTTAGGCTGAGAAGTTTGGAAGTGGCAGGAGTGTTAGTATTAATAGGGATGTTGAAGTCCCCAAGAATGATTGTGGGGATTTCAGAAGAAAGAAAGTAGGGTAACCAGGCAGAGAAGTCATCAAGAAAGGTTGATACTGGTCCAGGGGGCCTGTAGATCACAGCTATCCTTAGCGAAATTGGAGTGAAAAGCGAATACAGTGTGCTTCGAAAGAGGAGAGTGACAGAGAGGGAGGTATCTGAAAGGTGCTATGTGGGGCTAGAAGGATTCCGACACCTCCTCCCTTACGTCCACTGGATCTGGGGGAGTGAGTCCAGAGAAGACCACCATGGGATAAGGCAGCAGAAGACGCAGTGTCAGATTCGTGGAGCCAGGTTTCGGTAATGGAGAGTAGGTTAAATGAGTTGGTGATAAAGAGGTCATGGAGAGAGGTGGAGAGAGGTGAGTTTGTTGCAGACAGAGCGGGAGTCACAAGAGAAAGGGAGTCTGGTCTTAGGAAGAATAGAAATGGGAACTAAATTGTGTTGATTGCGGCCAGAGGGTGCAGGGTGATGGGTGCATGGGGTACAGTTAAATGATGGAGGCCCAGGGTTTGGGGATATATCTCCAGAGGTTAGGAGAAGCAAGAGGGTGAGGGAGGTAATATGGGAGTGGGATTTATATGAATGGACATGCCCCATGGTCTTGAAGATTTTTAGTGTGTGTGTGGATTTAGAATTAGCAGGAGTTGGTGGGTGCAGTAATAAGGACAGGACAGAAGTGAGGGTGATATATATATGCTGTGGGGGGGAGAAGAGGGGTGAAGGGGAGACAGTTTTAGTATAGAGGACAGAGTTGTGGTAGAGAATGCATGTTACAAGGAGAAAGAGCTAAAGGAGTAAACAAGGTCACCTGATGTCTGTGGAGTTTTTCAAAGTGTTTATCTTGTGTCCCTTCGCTTTGTGCATTTGCTTAAGTGCAGAGTCAGAAGTGCATTCCACTTATAGAATCACCACTTTGAGATAGAGCCCAGTTGCAAAAGGATGCCTCGAATCGAAGGTTCTAGGTCATTGTCCCTGGTTGCTTCTGGCAACCCCCGGATACGCAGGTTGTTTCTGCGATTGCGATTCTCGAGATCCTCGAGTTTGTATAATGAGGCCCTATGTGCATAAGCCAATTGAGTGACAGTCTCCTGTAGCTCTTTAATGGCTACCTCATGTGAATCTTGGCGCTGTTCTGTCTCCTCAACCCTGATGAGTGAGTGCGCCATATCCGCCCTCACCGTGGAGACCTCCTTTTTAATAGCTTTCTCCATACTGTGAAACATGCCCGCCATCTCCCTTTTAAGTTTACTCACGAAGGAGGACATATCTGAGCCTGTAGGGGAACCGGGATCATCCATCAGCTCCGAGCCACAAGATAAGGCCGGAGAGCTTTCGCAAGCGGAGGCGGCGTGCGGGGATGGGGAGATAATCGACCTTGATTCTCTGGCCTTACTGGGTATGCTGGGACTGTCTCTTTCCGTGGCAAGGAACCGTTTTATAGACCCCACGGTAGCTTGATGCGAAGCTGAGGATTTCCCAGATCATTTACCCAGTGTTGTGCGGGATTTCGAGGCTTTGGACGACATTGCTAATAGCTTTTAGGCCGGTGGCTAGACGGAGCTCTTCTCAAGCACATCCTTCCAGCACCATGTGTAGGCCACGCCCCTCATATACACTACTTACCCCCTTTGTCCTCCTCTCCTGATAAAGTGGACCTAAGGTCTGTACAATGTGAAGAGAATGTAGTAGCTTTCCATCATTTGTTATTACTTACTGTAGATATTGTTGCACATGACAGATTTTTGGTTGGAGGTATTATTTATTGCTATCTACAACAAGCACCATGTTTTTTTTAATATTGTAATTAAATCTGATTGGTACCTATAAAGCTCACTATTTATTTTTCTTGTTTTTTTTTTTTTTTTTTGTTTTTTTTTTTAACTTTGTAGGAATTGTTTGTAGGCTGTAGCAGGGGGTCATCTGTGTCAGACATTTGTGACCATAGCCAAGAACCGCACAGGTACCAGGGTTTACCTTATTGTGTCATCTTGATAATGACTGAACAAAGATTATATTTGTATTTCCTTCTGATAAGAGACGCAGAATAAGTGTTACACTGACACATTACCTAGCATGCATAAAGCTGTTGTAACCCTAAAAATAAAAAAATGTTCCTGTTCCTTTAAAGCATGATAACTAGCAGTGTAATTTGTCCCATTCTATGTTGTAAAATACCTGGTTGATCCTACCTGTTTCTGTGTCCCCCCTGTGTGTGCTGACCACGGCAATCATGACTGCTGATCCCTTATAGCGTGGTCAGCTTACATGCCTCCATCATCCCTCTGTGTGCTCTGAGTCTCTCCCCCTCCCTACCTGTCTGTCATTTCCCAGTCCGTATAAGAACTGATCTCCTCCGCACCCCCCCCCCCCCCCCCGCCTCTATTCCACTGCAATATCTAAAACAAAGACTTGTATCCCCTCTGGTTTATAAAGACATAAACTTTATATCCCCTCTGGTTTATAAAGACATAAACTACAGTGTGTGTTTTTTGAAAATGATAATGCTAAATACCTTTGCAGCTCCACTGTGCAGTCATGTGATTTCCCTCTGCTGGCTGGCTAATGTCAGAGGGGAATCTCAGCCCCTCCCACTGCTCTCCTTAGATCGGGGAAGGCGAGCGGAGGGGGATGACATGACCGCACAGCGGTGGTGTGAGAAAAGGTATTTAGCATTATCATTTTCAAAAAACCCACACACTACATTTTATGTCTTTATAAACCAGAGGGGATACCTCTAAAGCTAAGGGGAAAATAATACTGGGAGTATGCTATAGGCCCCCTAACCTGAGGGAGGAAGGGGAGACAAATCTCCTATCACAATTTGGATTAGCAGCAAGGATGGGAAGTGTTATCATAATGGGGGATTTTAACTATCCAGACATAGACTGGGCAGAGGGAACCACACCCAGTCTATTAATCCAAGGCTCACCAGTTCCTAAACATCTTGCAGGACAATTTTATGGGTGAGATGGTAGATGCACCAACTAGAAATAAAGCGTTACTGAATCTACTGATTACCAACAATACAGACCTGATCACGGATGTGGAAATACGGGGTGCAATTTAGGTAACAGAGATCACAGGTCAATTGGCTTCAGTATAAATCACACAAATAGGAAACATAAGGGGAATACAAAGACACTGAATTTCAAAAGAGCCAGCTTCCCTAAACTACGAGCCTTACTAGAAGGCATGAATTGGGATAAAATCTTAGGAACAAAGAACACGGAGGAGAGATGGGTTCGCTTTAAGAGCATATTAAATAAGGGCATTAGCCAATGCATCCCATTGGGTAATAAATTTAAAAGAGCGAACAAAAGTCCTGGATGGCTTAACTCCAATGTAAAAATGCATATAAAAGCAAACGAGAGGGCCTTCAAAAAATACAAGGTTGAGGGATTATCATCAGCATTCAGACTTTATAAAGAATGCAACAAGAAATGTAAGGGTGCAATTAGGACGGCTAAGACAGAACATGAAAGACACATAGTAGAGGAGAGCAAAAAAAAATCCCAAGAAATTCTTTAAGTATGTAAACAGTAAAAAAGGGAGGACAGACCATATTGACCCCATAAAGAATGAGGAAGGACATCTGGTTACAAAGAATGGGGAGATGGTGAAGGTATTGAATTTATTCTTCTCCTCAGTCTTCATGAGGGAATCGGGGGGCTTCAGTAACCAAAAAGTTGCAGTGTTTATCCTCATGACACATCACAGTAAGTACCTCCATGGTTAACAGAGGACAGAATTAAAATTAGACTTGGGAAACCTAACTTTAATAAATCACCGGGACCAGATGGCTTGCACCCAATCAGCATGGATTCATGAAGAATCGTTCTTGCCAAACCAATCTATTAACCTTCTTTGAGGAGGTGAGTTGCCATCCAGATGAAGGAAGGCCCATGGACGTGGTGTATCTGGATTTTGCAAAAGCATTTGACACAGTTCCCCATAAACGTTTACTGTACAAAATAAGGTCCATTGGCATGGACCATAGGGTGAGTACATGGATTGAAAACTGGCTACAAGGTTGAGTTCAGAGGGTGGTTATAAATAGGAAGCACTCGGAATGGTCAGGGGTGGGTAGTGGGGTCCTCCAGGGTTCTGTGCTGGGACCAATCCTATTTCATTTGTTCATAAACGACCTGGAGGATGGGGTAAACAGTTCAATCTCTGTATTTGTAGACGATACTAAGCTAAGCAGGGCAATAACTTCTCCGCAGGATGTGGAAACCTTGCAAAAAGATCTGAACAAATTAATGGGATGGGCAACTACATGGCAAATGAGGTTCAATGTAGAAAAATGTAAAATAATGCATTTGGGTGGCAAAAATATGAATGCAATCTATACACTGGGGGAGAACCTCTGGGGGAATCTAGGATGGAAAAGGACCTGGGGGTCCTAGTAGATAATAGGCTCAGCAATGGCATGCAATGCCAAGCTGCTGCTAACAAAGCAAGCAGAATATTGGCATGCATTAAAAAGGGGATCAACTCCAGAGATAAAACAATTATTCTCCCACTCTACAAGACTCTGATCCGGCCACACCTAGAGTATGCTGTCCAGTTCTGGGCACCAGTCCTCAGGAAGGATGTACTGGAAATGGAACGAGTACAAAGAAGGGCAACAAAGCTAATAAAGGGTCTGGAGGATATTAGTTATGAGGAAAGGTTGCGAGCACTAAACTTATTCTCTTTGGAGAAGAGACGCTTGAGAGGGGATATGATTTCAATATACAAATACCATACTGGTGACCCCACAATAAGGAGAAAACTTTTTCGCAGAAGGGAGTTCAACAAGACTTGTGACCACTCATTAAAATTAGAAGAAAAGAGGTTTAACCTTAAACTACGTAGAGGGTTATTTACTGTAAGAGCGGCAAGGGTGTGGAGTTCCCTTCCACAGGCGGTGGTCTCAGCGGGGAGCATCGACAGTTTCAAGAAACTATTAGATAAGCACCTGAACGACCGCAACATACAGGGCTATACAATGTAATACTGACATATAATCACACACATGGGTTGGACTTGTGTCTTTTTTCAACCTCACCTACTATGTAACTATATGTAACTATGTAACCAGTAAGTCAATAGTGTGACTTTACAACCACTTTAACACAATAATATATAATTCTAAGTCTGCTTTAAAGTAAATGTGTTGCTCTTCCCTGTTGTCTGCTGCCACTCCACTTACTATATCACATTGGGGTTGATTTACTCAGGGCTTTTTTTCTCAGAGAATAGGTGCAGGAACATCCCCCCTTCTGAGTCACCCTTCATCTCTGCCCACTACCCACCTCTGAGTCTATTGGCTCCACTACCTCCCAGTACCACCCCTTTTAAAGAATACAGAACCAAGTATCATTTTGTGTCACTAAGTAATTTGTATGGAATTTGATAGACCTCACCCCAGCAACTATTGATCCCCTACACACCAACAGACCTCCCCCCAGCAACAATAGATGCCCCACAACAAAATACCAACCCAGCAACAATAGAACCCCAGCAGCAACAACAGATCTCCCCCAGCAGCCAGAATCAATAGACCCTCCAGAAGCCAGCAACAATAGACTTTTCCCTCAGCAGTTGATCCCTCCCAGCAACAATTGACCTCCCAGCAACATAAACCCCCAGCCAACAATAGATCTACCCAGCAACAATAGACCCCCACAAAAATAGAGCCCCATCAGCAGCAATAGATCCCCCAGCAGCAAGCATCAATAGACCCTCCAGCACACCTTGCCATAAAATACATTCAGTGTTGGAGGTGCTGGAACTGCATTCCCGCAAAAAAAAGCCCTGGATTTACTAAAGGCAACAAGACTGTGCACTTTGCAAGTGACATTGCACTCATTTTAACCAGAGCTTAGTGTATGTGGTGAAGCTCTACTAATTTTCATCATCCAATCATTAGCAAGCAAAAATGCTCTTTTATTTTTATTTTCCTTGCATCTGTTTGGGTATTCTTTACAAAGTAAAACTTCACCACATCCACTAAGCTCTGGGGGAAATGAGTGCAACTGCACTTGCAAAGTGCACAGTCTATTTTCCTTTAGTAGATCAACCCCATAGGGTTGATTTACTAAAGCTGGAGAGTGCAAAACCTGGTGCAGCTCTGCACATAAACCAATCGGCTTCCAGGTTTCATTATCAAAGCTTAATTGAACAAGTTGAAGTTAGAAGCTGATTGGCTACCATGCACAGCTGCATCAGATTTTGCACTCTCCAGCTGTAGTAAATCAAACCCCATGCCTACATTGAATCCAACTGATTCAAGCTTTTGTTTTACATTACATGGCATGGCATGTACATAAACTGATGAGTGCTGTAAGTTAACCTAACAAACATAGCTTTGTAAACTTACCCCGATAAACGTATTTCTATCACATACATGCAAACATGAAATTATTCAGCATTTTCCTGGCAATTGGAGAAGTAGGGACTCCATGAATTGTGTTTTCCTAAAATCTGGGTCATGTTTCGTGGTCATTTTAGATCAGGACTCTGGTTATTGCACTTCCTCTTTGATATTTCCAAAACACATACAGGACCAGGAAATCATGATTTCTACATGTCACGGGTCTGATTTCATACAATACATTATACCATGTACTTTAGTATATACTACTTATCCCTTCTCTGCTATTTACAATGTTGTGGGATTTTGTTGTTATAACAACATAGAGATTACAGTGCCATATATGTTTGTCTAGAATTTGCAAACAAATGGCAGACAAAGTATGCAAACACTTTATGTATCTTAAAAACCCTTTTATTATGGAGCAGCGCGATTATTAATGTTTGTTGACATAAAACGTAGTGGTAAACCCAAGCTGGTGTGTGTAGGTGCTTACTCTGTTGTCCGTTAAGATAGCGACCGACCTGTAGGCACTTGTCCTGTTTATGGTTTCTCTAAGGCTGGGTGGAGATTGTTCATGTTCAGATTGGCAGAAGAATTAGACTTAGTAATGTACCTGTCCCTTACTTATATCCAACAGTAACAGCATCAGAGATCAAGTCATACAATGGCCAAGGCGTGAGTTACCAGTGTGGATCCACTGACGGCAAAACAGCCACGAACATCTACACTAACATGAAGGTCTTTATAGCTTTTGAAGGTCTCTGTGAATCTTTCGACATTCTTCCTGGACAAACTGTAAAGGATGCCAAACAGATGATCAAGGTAATCATTTATCTATATATTGACAGTGTCAGCATTTTGTAGACAGGAGATCCAGGGAGGTGAGTTCTTCTTTTACTGGGTGTGCTTCGTTTTGTATGGAGTATGGAAGGGTCAAGGCCAGGTACTAGTTGCTGTCTGTGTAACGTTGGGGAGATTTCACTTCCTGTTCTAGAGATGCAACAGAAAATGAAAGGAAACATCTCCAAAGTGAACAGAATTCCCATGTTATAGAGTTGTTATATAAACAGATGTCACCATTGGAAGATTTTCACCCACCTCTTGCTATGGTGACAACTCATAATGTTTCGATTTCTCCTTACTTTCTGTCTCTGTGACAGCGGTCAAATAGAAGGACAAATCTCCCCAGCGGGGACAAAGATACCAATAAAAACTTGACAAAGTGTTCACCTCCTTCTACTGCATCCAAACCTAGGAACAAAAACATTTTGCTTTTACATGCACTTTATAAAATTAAAAAAAAAACACACAAAAGGTATGATTTTAAATCTCAAAATACAGACAAATATTAGGTATGGGTACGGTATTTTGTAATGCTTAAATATTCAATTATTGTGGCAGGTATACCGCCTAAAATTTTTAGGCTTTTTCTTTTAGATTTGCACTGAAAACCACATCAACTTAAAGTGGAACTTCAGTCATTTTTTCATCTTTCCATCTATTAAATCTTCTGCCCTTGTTGTTTTAACTTTGGATAGTAAAACATTTGTTTCTGCCAGTAAATACCTTATACAGCCCACTTCCTGTTTCTTGTCTGGTCATTAGCCTAGGCTTATGACATCATGCACGGCTCTCTCTCTCGCTCTTGTGAAAGTTTGCCAGGAAGGGAGGGGGGGGATAAGTTATAAGAGGGCCAATGAGAGCTGCAGATGTGCATCTGTGTGTCTGTGTAAATCCAGGAAATGAAAAGGCAGCAGCTTCAGCTTCCCATAGTTAAAATGGTTGCAGCCAGACTCAGTGGAGGGAGATTTCTGCAGCATATTTGGCAAGCACAGAATCACATTATATATAAAATAATATGCAAAGTGGTTGGAGGGAAGCTTTAGAATGGCAAAGATGTTTTTATTACAAATCATCTGAGCAGACTGCAGCTCCTCTTTAACTGCAGTGATGAGGTGCTATATGCAGGAGATTGAATGCAGTCTGTTGCAGTGTGCAGCCATAATTATCTCAAATATTAGTACTATTTTACCCAGACACAGAGTAGAATACATTTATGGATAAAAATAATCCAAGTGTAGTGCTACCCCACAGGAGCCACTGGTAATTTGGGGCCACTGCTTTGATCCAGCCCAATGTGAGGCCTCTCCCTCACTGACATCACCAGTACACCTTTCTGGAAACCTCAGCAGCAATGTTAATTTTGACATCAGATTTTGATTTAGTCTTAGTTATAGTCTTTTGACTAAAATGCCATTTTAGTTTTAGTCGTATTTTAGTCGTCTGAGTTGTTTTAGTCGTATTTTAGTGTAATAAAATCTCCAGTACATTTCAGTTGACTAAAATCTAATGGATTTAGTTAAATTTTAATGCATTCCCACATATCAAGGATAACTTGCCACAAATTTGTGGCAGTGTTGAATTGTAAGTCTGTTAACTTGCTGCACATTTTCACTGGCAAGTTGTACACTTGCAGAGCACTTGAAGCACAAGTTCTAGTTGATACTTTTTTCCAATTTGTGGCAAATTTTGCATGGCAAGGCTCTGGTAAGAGCTAAGTTGCAGTGGTGAGTCTACAGCAAGAGCTCTGCAAGTCTACAGCATGAAAATTCAGCCACAATGACCCTTGTGGTGGGATGACTATTGTACAAAACAACTGAACCAGAACTTGCAGCACACTTGCAGAATGTTTGCGAAGAAAGTTGATCTGGAGTCATGCAATGCGGACTTGCTGCAATTGTGCAACAAACTTGTGAAGCCTGGCAAGTCTAGCAATAGCTTTGCAAGTCATTTTCTACCTTGCAGGACAATAGCTTGCTATCTGGGTTATTTCTTTAGAACTGCCAAACATTATATACCCCTGAGTATTATTTATGGCATGAAGGTTTGTACACGCACTACAGACACAGATTTAGCTTTTTTGTAATATAAATTCAATTTAGTTTTACTCATAGTCTTTTGACTAAAATGCCATTTTAATTTTAGTTGTATTTCAGTCTCTTGACTAAAATGTCATTTTAGTTTTAGTCGTATTATAGTTTTTTTACTAAAATGTCATTTTAGTTTTAGTCGTATTTTAGTCATCTGAATTGTTTTAGTTTTAGTTATATTTTAGTCTACGAAATTAACACTGCTCAGCAGGCACACAAGCATTAAGCCTGGTACACACTATCTTAAAAAACTGGCAGCTCAGGTCGGAGCTGCTGTACTAAAGGTCTGACGTTAGTACAGCGATCTCCCCTGCTAAACTAATGTGTTCTGAGAATTTGCAGCTTGGCAGCTGATTAGATTACCAGAGGCAGGAGGGGCTTTTTCTGTAGTTTACCAATGCTGGCAGTTGGTGAGACACCGAGCCTTCTTGGCGACACCGAGCCTTCTTGGCGACTGCTCAGCAGATCTGGGCCTGGTTCACCAGCAAGCATCTCAGAGTGTGCACTGGACTGGTCGATTATGTAGTGAACTCTGCCGAGTTCAGCATCCTGGTCTCTGGATGTGTCAGTGTCCAGCGAAACGCATCACTGAAACAGATCAGCAAGCACAACACAGCACAGCACTTCTTCTTCTTTCCTCTCACTAGTTGGTGCATTCCCCAACCTCCCCACTCTTTCCCCGGCTTTCCTTTTTATATGACCCCTCCTGCTCTTGGGTATTCCTGGGCATTTTAGTTGCTTCCCAGTCCCAGAACATCTCCTCCAAACTACAACTCTCATGGTGCCACTCCTTAAGGTCAGGTACTGGCTAAATAAGGCACACTTGATAATGCCATCTTGAAACAGGAAAAGAGTTCTGCAACCAGTAACGTTACCATCTGTTACACAAGTTACAATGATTTATTTAATGGATAGCTAACTACGGCGGACACCAAATCACATTTTCATTAGGCACAGCTCATTTTAGCTATAAAAGGTAATCCTTCAATCCAGTGGTGAAAGCTTCCATAACCCCACTGTTTTCTAGCCTTCAGCACTGGGTTGGAGCCTAAGCTATCACTGGTAATGGCTGTCCTGGCAGCTTCCCTATGATACAGCGAACCAGATTTGCACATGGCAACTGAAGACCTCTTATGTGTATGCACATAGATACAGTAAAAAGGTAAAATAGTAACCTGCTCATCAGTTTTTATCTAACTAGATATGTGGGAAATGGAATATTGTGGGTGATAAAGAACAGTTTTCACAAGTACCGGTGGTATGTACAGGCACTTTGAGGTGTCTTTTTTTTTTTTTTTTTAACAAAAAAGTTTATTTAGGTTTTCCAAAACAAACAGTTTAAAGCGGATTAGACATAGATAGAGACATCTTACAAAGTTTTCTTACATTTCTTAACAAATGCAGGAGTAACAGTCAAATCAACAATATGTTAACAAGAACATAACACCCATCTCGGGTGGAGGTATAAGAGGTCACATTGATTACCTTTAGTTCGTACACTTTAATCCCACATTCTCACAGGTAGACACAAAAAACTATTGGTGAGGACCAGTTTATATCAATTATCGTGAGCCACAACCCGGGGGCCTCAGTCGATAGTTAGATGTTTTGCCTTCACCCATGCTGCCCAAATCTTCCCAAATTTTTTGGGGCAATTTCTTCCCATATATGTCATTTTATATAATGGTAATGCCCTATTTATCAAGGACTGCCAAAGCTGTCTGGTGGGTGGCTGGGACTGATTCCACTGTAATAGGATTGCCTTTCTAGCGTATAGTGTGGCGTAGAAGATAAATAGTTTCTTCCCCCATGAGACCTCTAGGAAGTCGCAAATGCCTAACAAAAGAGGGATCGGGCTGTATGGAATCATCAATCTCCCAATAGAGTTAATATCAGCAAGTATATTTTCCCAGAATTCCTTCACACCAGGGCAGGACCAGACTATATGGAAGAAGTCAGCGTCATCCCAACCACACCTAGCGCACCTCGCCGACCTATCAGGGTAAATTCTCGCTAAACGTACTGGAGAATAATATGCACGGTGGAGAAACTTCAGTTGCATGAACCTATCTCTAGCCGAAATTGTAAGGGGTAAATATTGCTGAATCCCCTCCTCCCAGTCCTCATCTGTCAGCTCCGGAATATCCCCCCGCCATAGCTCACACAGCTGGGACACTCTAGATATGTCATGGGACGCAAATATATTGTACAGTGTGGACAGCGTTTTCCCAGTATCTGGGGATTTAAGTGTATTTTCCACAGGCGACCCCTCCAGATTCAGCGGGCCAGGGAATTGGGACCGGAATGCATGGCGTAACTGAAGGAATCTGAAGAACATATGATTCGGGAGGTCCTTATCTCTTTTTAAGGCATCAAAAGAGACCAGTCGGCCCTGTACTACTATGTCCCCCAAAGTTTTGACCTCATATCTAGCCCACACGACCGGGTCAGGAATAGAGCGAAAGTGAGGCAGACGAGGGTTTCCCCATAAAGGAGTCGCAGGGGACCAGTCATTGGGTCCCATGAGCTGTTTTTGGACCGTGTCCCAAACCTTAAGAGTCGTTTTCATGGGAAGAGTCACCTGAAGATTGGATCTGGGGCCTCTATAAACCAAATTCCCCAACTCCGCAAACGAACCAACCAACGCCACCTCCGTGGTGGAAGCGGGATTAGTCGGGTCCTCCGAGAACCACCACTTAACAGTCACCAGGACCGCCGCCCAATAGTATTTCAGAAAACAGGGCAAGGCCAATCCCCCCAGCACACCTGGTAGTTGTAGAGATGATCTAGCTATTCTAGGAGCCTTCCCATTCCAGATAAATGAGGTAACAATACTGTTCAAGTGTTTAAAGAAGGTTATCGGTATAGAGATTGGAGTTTAACGGAATAAATAGGTAAACTTGGGTAATACCGACATCTTGATTAAGTTAACGCGGCCAACTGGTGTTAGAGGTAGGGATTTCCATGTGGCGCATCTTTGGGAAAGGTGATTAACCACTGGGTTTAGGTTGAGGGTTATATATTTTTTTAAATCCCGATGTATTTCTACACCTAAATATTTAAACTGAGGGACTCTACTAAGCTGCCCATCTGCCTGCGAGGAGGCAGAGTCAGCATGGAGAGGGAACAGGACCGACTTCCCCCAATTCATGCATATGCCCGAGAATTTGCCAAAGTTATTAATTACCGAAAGGGCTGCCCGTAGGGAAGTACCATTGTCTCTATGATACAGCAAGCTGTCGCCGGCATATAACGACACCTTTTCCTGTATTGAACCCCTTGTGATCCCCCGAATCTCTGGTGCAGCACGGAGGAGGGCAGTCATGGGCTCAATCGCCAGGGCGAAAAGTCCCGGCGAAAGAGGGCACCCCTGCCTGGTCCTACTACCAAGGGGGAATGCCGGAGAGAGCACCGTACCCGTGCGTACCCTGGCCGTCGGGGCCTTGTACACCATCCTGACCCAGGAGAGGAGGACCGGACCGAAACCGAATCTGCGAAGTACCTCCCAGAGATAGCCCCATTCAACAGAATCGAAGGCCTTCTCTGCATCTAAAGAGGCCACAATCCCGTCCTCCACATCCTCCTCTCCAGAGGCCAAGACCGCATACAACCTATGAATGTTTATATCTGTGCCCTTCCCCGGCATAAAGCCTGATGGTCTTCGTGAATAAGGGTAAGTATTACTTCGTTCAGGCGTCTGGCTAGAATTTTAGTAAGTATTTTTGCATCAGCATTAAGCAGGGATATGGGTCGGTATGAAGGGCACAGTTGGGTATAACCACTATAATGGCTTGTGCCATAGATAGTGGGAGCTCACCAGTTCGTAGGGTCTCCGTGAGCATTGCATGCATCCTATGTGCTACCTCACCAATGTATAGTTTATAGAATTCGGGGGGGAGACCATCTATTCCCGGGGTCTTCCCCGTCTGCATAGAACCCAAGGCCTGCTGAACCTCCTCCAAAGCTATTGGGGCATCTAAGCTTTCCCTTGCTGCGTCTGTAAGGACCAGAAGCGTTACCCTGTCTAAAAAGTCTGAGAGCTCATCAGGAGAATATTGTGTCTTAGAAGAGTACAGAGTCGAGTAGTAATCAGCAAAGCAAGCATTAATATGTACCGGGTCGGATACTAGAGTCCCGTCACTCTTTCGAATACGGGCTATGGTGGAGATCGAGGATTGTTCCTTGGTCAGCCAGGCTAGAAGCCTGCCTGTTTTGTCCCCTTGTTCGAATATTCTCTGTGTCTGGGCCAATTGGCGTTTATTTGCCTTGGCCACTCTGAGTAGCATAACCTCCCGATAGGCCACCCTCATATCCTGTGCTATAATTGGGTTAGAGGTAAGGGCAAACCTAGTCTCTAACTCTCGGGCCTTAGCCTCCGCTTCCTCCAATAACATTGCATCGTTTCTACGTTCCTTGGCTATGGATGACATAGCAACCTCTAATGTAGGCTTTAAAGGTGTCCCATACAGTCCCTGGTGTGGCGGAATTGGCATTAGATAACCAGAATTGTTTGATCTCTTTGACAATCTCCACTTCAATAGTAGGATGTTCAATCCAGAACCGAGACAACCGCCAGATTCTATCTCCCTGTGGGGTAGCAGTTTGCACGTACACAGCAGTGGGGAGTGGTCAGATATCCCCCTTGGGAGTATCTCAGTATCTATAATTTTGGGAAGCATGTGTAAACTGGCATAGAAAAGGTCAATACGAGATAATGTATTATAGGAGGAGGAGTGACATGTGTACATACGATCCGATGGGTGTTTCCATCGCCACACTTCCTCCAATCCCATTGTCTGGGACCAACGGAACAGCGCCGAATCAGTGGCGAGGTCCGGGGACAGTTTATCTAGAGAGGGGTTCGGAGGGATATTGAAATCCCCCGTTAGGATCACGTTATACGTGGGGAACTGGGCAATCAGGGTAACCATTTTCTGTAAGAGGGAGATATTAGCCGGAGGCGGCAGATAAACACCCACCACCACCATGGCTATTGTGCCGATAACAGCATGTAACAGCACATATCTGCCTTCTGGATCTTTAAGTACATCCAGGGGTTCAAAATTAAGAGATCTGTGGACCAAAATACTAACTCCCTTGGCATAACTAGTGTGCGTAGCATGGTAATGGTGTCCCACCCACGGCCTCTTCAGTCCCAGTACTCTACCACCCACCAAGTGTGTCTCCTGGAGAACGCAGATATGTGGAGTATACTTTTTAAGGTAATCAAAAACTAGAGAGCGCTTGATTTTATGGTTAAGACCTCTGACATTCCAGGACAAGATCTTTAATGGAGCCATATCCCGGGAGGACAGATAAATTGAACGGGGAACCACATACCTCGGGGGCTTACGTGAGACCCCCCCCCCACCCCACCCCACTCCCATCAGTGGGCAAGCAGGGAGCTCGCAGGTAGGTAGTAGGACAGGAGACTTCCTAGCGTAACCTAATCCTCTGATGTTATAGACCCATTTGTATTGAAATGCATTCAAGCATGTAAGTATAAGAAAACCAAGAACAAAAATAAAACAAAATAAACAAAAAAACCAAACTTAACTCCCATCCTACCCCACACCCCTTTAAATGAACCTGGGGGTGTTCGAGTACCCATAACAACCAAAAAAACAACTTAAATGTAGGAGTAAGCTCCTATGGGCGCAGTGTGTAGCAATCGACACACCTAGGACCAATGGAGCGCAGGGACTCCACTACACGCATTACCTGTAGGCCATTGCTGATAAAAAGGAAAAACATGTTAGGGGAACAAAGAAACCCTTCAGCATCTACACAGCAACTCACACTTAGATCACTCTAAGGGTACAATCTTAGTTACATGAGCTATTCGCTCAACCTGTAGGAAATAAACGAGGTTAAACAGTACATATTAAACAATTATGCTTCTCACTTGAGACCGATCCAAGGGGAAAACTTTCCACCCCTAACCTCTCCATCTGATCGGCAGTTCCATAGGCGGATCACAGTTCTGGTGGAGATACCAATGTCATGTTTAATCAGATGACTCTGACTGTAAGAGGCCCGGAGAAGCAACTTCAGCCCCCCACCCACCTCAACCGCTCAAATGCAAGATCCATCCCTCACTTGTTAGCACTGGAAAAGGGGTGATAATTATAGAGAGTATGAATTCCAGTACATCCTGCATCAAGGGGGGGGCCACAGGAGGGGGGGGGACCAACGGCAAAGAGAGTCAAACGCCGCAGGTGAGTCAAAGGTGGCAGACCCCCCCCAACCCAGACTACCCACCCCGTTCAGCAAAATATCGGTCACCTCCCATGTCAACACCAGACATTGCATCCAGTTCACATTCTAAAACTGGTCTCCATAAAAGACAAATGCATCACTCTCTGTGGTCTGCCGGAGTCCGATAAAGAGGAGGTTGCAAAAATAAAAAACTGCTTTTCTTACCGCCAAACATCTCGGGTATAGTAAAGGGGTATTCTTGGTGGTCTCTGATTTACCGATCAATGATTGCGTGGCAAGGATTCGAGCCATCTGGACGCCTCCTCCGGGGAAGTGAAAAATTTTGTAGTCTCACCGTCCACCACTCTAGGCCGCGCTGGGAATAGCATGCTGTATTTGAGCCCCCTGGTGCACATTTGGGCTTTGACTTGATCGAATGTCCTACGCTGTCTTTGCGTCTCGACCGAATAATCAGGGAACAGCATGATCTTCGCGTTTTTGGATCTCAGTTCCCCAGCTTTTCTGGCTTCTCTAAGGATTAAATCATGATCTCTAAAGTTTAGCATGCGGAATATGAAAGTTCGTGGCGGTGCTCCCGGCAGACCCCGGACCGATGGCATCCTATGGGCGCGCTCCACCGCAAAATGGGTAGAGAATGGAGCTTGTGGAAGAAGAGTACGGAGCAGATGCTCTGTATAAGCCTCCGGATCTCTTCCCTCCACTCCTTACGGAAGTCCCACCAGTCGCAGGTTATTTCTGCGATTTCTGTTTTCCTGGTCTTCAGCACGGGATTCCAGCGTTTTCATCATAACTTGCAGTGTACGGATTGAGGCACTATGATCCCGGATGACATCCTCATTGTCTCCTACTCTTCGTTCAGCCTCCGTCAGCCTATCGCGGTATTTGTCCATATCACGTCTTATGAGGCCCATTTCAGACTGCATCTGCTCTATTTTCGTGGTAAGGGTGGTTTGGCAACCTGTTATCGCCTGCATTAGTGCTTGGAATTGATCTGTGGCCAGTTGAGACGTTTCTGCACATGGTTCTGTGTGCTCCGTTTGGGACGCCATGTTTAGTCGTACCGCTGCACGTGTGTCCCTGGCCGGCGGTGGAGTTTTTTGGGCCGACTGCCTTTTCTTCTGTGCACCGGAGGTTCTCTTACGCATGCCCAGTCTCAGACCTAGCCCGGCAGGCAGGACAGTGTGGTTATGTATCTCAAGGGGCCAAATTAAGGCAGCTGTGCAATGTGAAGCCCCTGTCCCTCGCCTCACACCAGGGTGCTCCACGTATGTACTTTCTGCAGTGGCGGCGCTTGCAATGCCGGATGTCACTGTCTTTATGCCCCAGATTAGCTCCCCAGGGAAGTCACTGTGTAGTGGGATAAGGAGGGTGGCTATAAGTCCTTAGAGGCAAATGTCAGCTTCAGTGTATCAGGCAGAGCAGTGTACGTTAATATCACAGGGAGTTGGATTGGAATGGTTGTACAGCATGTAGCTCCTGACTATCACTTCTCCCCAGGACGCTGCACTTGTGTCTGCCTGCGGGGTTTATAAGGGAGGATGCCGCCGTCTGTGTGCCCCAGTGTATGTCCCGCTCGAGCCCGTGGCAGAACCCCTTTTCAGTGGGGTAAGGAGGGTGGCTCTATATCATAAAGGTCAGGTGTGGAGGGTGCCATCCAGAGCAGCCAGAGCGGTCTATGTTCATGTAACAGGGGACAGGAGCGTGAGGCCTGTGCAGCGTGGAGCCCCTGTCTCTCCTGCACACTAGGGCGCTCCACGCGGTCCCGCTGGCAGCGGCGTCTGCTCGCCCGATGCCGATGTCACTACCTCCCAGGTTACCTCTCGGGAGAGCCCTTGAGCAGCGGCAGCTCAGGAGGACCAGCAGGGTGTCCGTGTATCCCCAAAAACCGGATGATAGAGCCGATCAGGTGCGGAGCTCTTGTCCCTCACGTCCTGCTAGGTTGCCATCTTGACCACGCCCCACTTTGAGGTGTCTTTAGACAGATATACAGTATATATGCACTATATTGCCAAAAGTATTGGGACGTTAGCCTTTACACGCACATGAACTTTAATGGCATCCCAGTCTTAGTCCGTAGGGTTCAATATTGAGTTGGTCTACCCTTTGCAGCTATAACAGCTTTAACTCTTCTGGGTAGGCCATTCACAAGGTTTAGGAGTGTGTCTATGGGAATGTTTGACCATTCTTCCAGAAGCGCATTTGTCAGCTAAGGCACTGATGAGGATGAGAAGGCCTGGGTCGCAGTCTCTGCTTTATTTTATCGTAAGGTGTTCTATCGGGTTGAGGTCAGTCAAGTTCCTTAAACTCAAACTCGCTCATCCATGTCTTGCTTTGTGCACTAGTCCATATCATTTGATATTTGGTGGAGGGGGGATTATGGTATAGGGTTGTTATTCAAGGGTTGGGCTTGGCCCTTGGTTCCAGTGAAGGGAACCCTTATGCCGTGTACACACGAGTGGACTTTTCAGCATCAAAGGTCCGACGGTCTTTCCGACGGACTTTCGATGGAGTTACGACGGACTTTCGAACGACCGGACTTGCCCACACAAGTCCATTCTTTTGAACGTGATGACGTACAAAGGGACTAGAATAAGGAAGTTCATAGCCAGTAGCCAATAGCTGCCCTAGCATCCTTTTTTGTCCGTTGGACTAGCATACAGACGAACGGATTTTTCCACCGGACTCAAGTCAGTCGGAAAGATTTGAAACATGTTCCAAACCTAAAGTCCGTCTGATTTTCCACAGAAAAGCTCCGCTGAAGGTCCGATTAAGCCCACACACGGTCAGATTGTCCGACGGATTTGTTCCATCGGACCAGTCCGGTCGAAAAGTCCGGTCGTGTGTACACGGCTTTAAGGCATCAGCATACTAAGATATTTTGAACAATTTCATGCTCCCAACTGTGTGGGAACAGTTTTGGGATGGCCCCTTCCTGTTCCAACATGACTGCACACCGGTGCACAAACAAGGTCCATAAAGACATGGATGAGCAAGTTTGGGGTGGAGGAACTTGACTGGCCTGAGTTCTGACCTCAACCCGATAGAACACCCTTGGGATAAATTGGTGCGGAGACTGCAAGCCAGGCCTTCTCATCAAACATCAGTGCTGACCTCACAAATGCGCTTCTGGAAGAATGGTCAGACATTCCCATACACACATTCCTAAACCTTGTGGACAGCCTTTCCAGAAGAGTTGAATCTGTTACAGCTGCAAAGAGTGGGCCAAATCAATATGTAGTATTGTATTCATATATTAGCAAGACTTTATTGTGTCTCAGACAACACAAAAGTGCAACTCGTAAATAAAATAAGTTGATCAGCAAATGAATGAAGTTGTAAAGAGGTTCATTTGTTTCTCTTTAAAGAGGCTGTAAACCTCTGAAATATGAACAAATCACATCCTTCTATAGTGTGTACTCAAACCAAACGCTGAGTGTGATTTCTGTCTGCTGTCTCGTTCCTGTGCTAATTGCACAAGTCACTTTTGAAAGGCTTTTTTTGACTCCAAGAAATAGAAGGGGATAATTAGGGAGCTCCAGCACACGGCCTGTGATTGAAAGCCTTGGCTTTGCATGGTTCCTGTGTGCTAGTCACTTCACTATGCATATATAAGGGTTTACACCTACTTTAACCCACCCTCTATGTACATTTGTACCAATCTCTTTGAAAGCTAGCACTTTCATGAGAAAAATACAGGGATGCCATTGCTGACTTCTTTCTGGAAATGCAAGATGCATGGCTGCTGTGCTAAGAATTCCCTTTAGTATCCATTGCACCTATCAAGAATGCATATGTAGAGTTCAGTGATTCACTGTTCGCATGTCTGTTCCCAGTAAGTAATGGAAGCCAGGGTCAGGCGGGGAGAAATTTCAGAGGAGGTCAGCAAAAGCCAACTACATGTTTCTCTACTGACAGGTGTATTTAAAAGTAAATAACTCAGTAAAAAAAACAAAAAACAAGGTAAGTTGTTTTCTGATAATCAGTAAAGTTTTTCTTGAGCTCTACTGTAGAAAAAAAAATTATACAGTGTATGTAGATTAGTTACTATGTGAGTATAGCAGGATAAGCAGCATATTCCTGAATGTGAAAACATGTATTAAGTATCAAGTGATATACAAGGTTATTGAAAAAAGAGCACTTTAATATTTTAGAAAAGCATATATTGAAAAAGCCAAAGTCGAATACAGTAAGTACAGTAGAAATAGTAAAATTGATATTGGCGCAATGTAGTGTAAAAGGAGGTAGACCCTTTTAAGAGCTCACATAAAAAGTCCAATAGACCACACAGATTGGCTGCAACTTTCTTAATATAGGATCTGGGTGAATCCTCCAATAGTGTAACTGAAATGTAAACAAAGGGCGCCAGCATCTGAGTGTAGAAATTTAATAAAACGCATAAAAGATGACATGTATGCACTCACATATATAAGTGAAAAAACAGGCACATCATCCCTCATAATCCAGCTGGGCTCTCAGTCATCGTTTGCAGAGTTTGGCAGGAAAACATGCCAGGACTGCATAGTGAAAGCCAGGAAGCGGCTGCATATAAGGAGCGGTGAGGAGCAATGGTAAACCAGCTTGAGCAGACAAAAGAGTTGATGTAGTAATTTTGGTTAGTGAAAGGGACACAGCTAGGCTTGATGATGTAATAGGGGTGTAGTTATGCATTTCAGGGCATGGACATGCCCCTTTCTCCAGCCATAATGGTTTTTCAGTAACATATGTGAGTACATACATGTAATTTCTATGCTTTTTAATAAATTGCAACACTCACAGGGTGGCACCCTTTGTTTACATTTCATTTACAGTAAGTACAGTGGCTCTCTCTGCATCCAATCATAGATCATAAGAAGAAACAAAGGGCTGCCCAACTTTAGTAGGTGACCCTTCGTTTTTTGCATTGGCACATAGAGCAGAAAGTGAGAATGGGCTTCTGTGGCCACCACCTGGGTTCACCTGCAGCTGAAGAGAATTTTGGAGTTTGGAGCAGTGTGTTTTTTATGGAATTCTACTAACATAGAGTAGCTGTCATTGGGCAGTTGTTTGTGCCAGTGGTTGGCACGATATTCTGGATAAGATTGTTCCTTTTAAATCTGCTGAATAGTGGATTATAAAAGTCTGAATTAAAACAAAGTGGAGTAGATTGAGACAAGCCTCTATAAATAGTCAGCAGATATTAGATGGCATCTGTCTGTGCCTTCACCATCTGGTTGTGAAATAATCTTTCAACTGAATGATTGTGGCACAAGTGGAAGGAAAGGTGGAAAAGTAATAGTGACTGGCAAGGAATAATCCAACCAGTCAGCTTTCTCCTAAGTAAGCTTGAGTAGAAGACATCTGCTATGGTAAGCTAAAGCCTGCAGATGTACAATCATTCCCCAATACAACTGTAAATGGCCAGATTGGGCAAAGGTTCTCCGATGTTTAAATATGATGCACTAAAACATTGATTTAAATATATTCCTAAATAACCACAAAGGATATAAATCCACTTTTGTGTCCACCAAATGCCTTTGCAAACCCAAATATTACTTTGTGAAGTAGTGTTGACATCAATATTGTGTTGTGCATAGCCTTTGCAGAAAGCAAGGGGAGACCCAGCAGCTCCACCCACTATAGGCTGCCTGCAGAAAGCTTCAGGGGGGCGGATACAAGACCAGTCACCCAGCACAAGGAGTAAGAACAACAGTGGCTACTTTTTATTACAGGAAGCTCCTGCACAGGGCTAAAATCCAGGAGTTGTTCCTGACAGACAGATACACAAAGGACACCAAAATTCAAGTAAGAGAACATCTGGCTCTTTTAAAAGCATTCTTTTTAGAGACTGGCTCTTTTTAGAGCTATTGCCTATTTAGACTATATTTGCTCACCATGGAGTTCAGATTTAACAACAGTAACTAAATCTCATAGTGTCTTTTTGACCAGTTTTCCCCATAAAGAGTAGCACTGTTTCGAGCTGTGTAGGAAGGTGGAGGAGCCGAAGGCAGACAGTTGCAATTTCAGGGAAAATAGTGACCATGTGTAGCACCCTCCTAGATAGGTGCAAAGATTAGGTAGATTAAGTTCTGATTTCAGTGGAGCTGCATTTTTGTTGTTAGGTAAATTTAGCTTGTCTCATTGTAACTAGTGTGGCTGTAAGTTCTGTGTTAGATAAATTTAGTTGTGCTCACTATAATCAGTGTGGCTGCATGTGATTAGCTAGGTCTGCTCAGTATTTCAGCTCCATACCTTTGTACATAGGTATGGAGGAATGCAAATAGCAGTATGAATATTTATACAGCCCTGGCCAATCCTGGGGAGGGTGGCCCTGAAGGCTGCTGGAAGTCTGTATAAATAATCTGAGACACAGAGCAGTTGGGTCTTTGCCTGCAGAGGGGAAGTCCAGCCTGGATGGTTTGCTGCCCTCTGTGCAGCGCTGCCATGTGCTTGCTGTTCGTGAGGCCTCAGGTGGGTGACCTGAGGGCCTCGATGCTGAATCTACAGACAGCTGACTGAGGGGCTGTCATCTGGAGATTTAGTCTATCTCCTATCACAGGAGAAAGGTGTTGCATGTTGGAAGAAGGCAACCAACTTTCCCTGGACTGTATTCCCTGAATACAGACGGCTGTGAGATCTTAAAGACTTTTGGACTGCTGCCACCCCTCTTGTGTTAGATAGTAAGCTGTGTGTTTGAACAAAGAGGACATTGGCTGGTGTCCTGAAGAGCTTAGTCTATCAAGTTCTTTGTGAAGGGACTCTGCTCCTGTTGCTCTAAAGAAGGAAGTGTTTAATTGCTTCTACTACAAAGCCAAGTCCACAGTTTTCTATAAGCAAGGAATTCTTCTTCAGCTTTACAGAAAGGATTTCACTGTCCTGAATCTGTTCATAGTTCTCTTTTTGGAGTATCCCACTCAATTTCCTCAACCCTATTCCAGTTACTCCAAAAAGAAAGACAACAAGAACACCACCCCTAGACTGGGTACTGAGGCAGAGTGACTGTGAACATGTGTCTGGCTGCAGGGCAACCCACCGGGAAAAGAACCTGGTCAAGTTCTCAGCTGCTTCCTTTTGGGATGGTGCTATACATGCAAGGTTTTGTAGCCTCAGTTTTTCTTTGCTGAGAACCTTTAGGACTGCCATGTGCTACTCCAAAGACATGGGGTTGATTTTCATAATTTGCCTCAGAACTTAGTGAACAAGGTAGAGCTCTGCTGACTCCCATCATCCAATCATGTGCAAGCACAAATGCTGTTTTTTTTTATTTTCCTTGCTCACGACTGGGTATTCTTTGCAAAGTGAAAATTTCCCTCATTCACTAAGCTCTGGGGAAAATTCCTCTGAACAACCTATATGCCTTTAGAAAATCAATTCACTTGGATCATTGTATGAATCTATCTTCTAAAGTCTATGAGAACCATTTAACAAAGAGTTGTTACTAGGCAGCATAAGTGTGAAATGCATTAAAAGTCTTAGGGCATTTAGCTGTACTTTGTTACACTCTAATGGAAAAAATCTATACAGATAGCAGAATGAAGTGGGTGTTGATGTCCTTATTTTTATCTAATTTATACTAAACTCTAGTGTATGTGGCACAAATACACGCAACTGTTCATAACTGATTCACATTACAGAATGTTTGTTTTGTAGGACTTTTTTCAAATCCAGTTGTCAGATGACAAACAAGGGAGACGATATCTGGAACTGACATACGCAGGAGGAGTGCTGAGAGATGAGTGGGTTCTCGCAGATGCTGGCATTACTCTTTGTTCTACCATTAAATGTACTGTTAAGGTAAAGATCAGCTGTTCCAATGTGTGTGGGCATACATTATTTGTTAGTGAGTATTTTTCACTCACTAAAAGCTAGATAAACTATAACATATACGCTTTCTTCTTCATTAAAGCTGCTCAGAAAACCTAAAAATTCTCCCTTGCTTGGGTTCAGGCTTGTGTATTCTAGAGGACTGGAAAAGCACATTTACTTACCCTATTCCTTCTCTCCCCTGGCAGAGGGTGCTCTCCTCTGCTCAGGCAGTGTACTGTCCTTTGTTGTCCTCACGTCCATTACAGGGCAATGGTTCCTGGATAGGTCTTGATAATATCAGGTGACCTTAGGAAGCCGGAGCACAGGGGAGAAGAAGCTGCAGGGACTGGTCTAGCAGCAGGATAGAATCTGCAAGAGCAGAGGATTGGGCAAGATAAAGTGCTTTTCACGATCCCCTAGGCATAAACAAACAGCTAACCCTTGCAGTGCAGACACAACCCCTTTGTAGAAGAGGTCTTTTTAGTTTTCTGGAGTTGGGCTTTAAAGCACCATGTTGAAAAACAGCAGACACAAAAAGGGACATACGGTAGGATGGATGAGGAGAGGATGGTTAAGGATAGAAAACAGAGGAAGAGTGGAAGCTGCCATTGCAGACCTTTCCTTTTGTAAATACTAGTCTCTTGCTGACATGCTGATCCAATAGCTTTAATTGTTTCTCTCTAAAGTCTGACTTTCCTGAAATGCATGCTTATCCAGGTCATCATCCCAAACTATCGAACACAGGGACAGCCAGGCAACAGGCTTTTACAGCAGGTGTAAAATCACTGCAGCGATATGTAAAAGCTAAACTTCAGGCAAACAAAGCGTTATTAAGGGTCATTTTTTTAAATTCATTTAAATAATAAACATGTTATACTTACCTGCTCTGTGCAATTGTATTGCACAGAGTGGCCCCAAACCTCCTCTTCTGGGGTCCCCTGCTAGCAATCTTAGCTCCCACTCTTTTTTGTGTGCCCCATAGCAAGCCGCTTACTATGGGGACACACAGTGCATGCTCGTTCAAGAGTTGTGTGTGTCTATGGAGCTGTGCTCCATAGACACACACAGTAGGGCTAAGCTCCGCCCCCTGCTTCCTTTTCACTGCATTTGATTGACAGCAGCAGGAGCCAATGGCCCAAATCCCTGTGTGAAGCGGAAGAGAGGGGAAAAGAGATGCAGCCATGCACAGCACTGGATCTGTTCTCCCTTCTCTTCCCTTTCACACAGAGAAGGGGAGGACAAAGCCATAAAATGTTTTTATTCATTCCCTGCATTTAGGTAAAAAACATTTTGTCATTAGAACCACTTGGCTGGGAAGGGGTTAACATCTAGAGTGATCAAGGGGTTAAATATGTGCCTAACTATGTGTAATGCGTGTAAAGTGTGCTGCTTTTACTAAATGAGCTCTAAACACAGAGATCATTCCCTCTGTCCCCCTTGGATGTCAACACAGAGCTCTGGGCTGTAAATGTACCCAGCTGATCACCAGGTCATGGGCATGAAACATTGGCGAGGACTTGCTGACTTGCTCCTGCTGCAGGTGCCTGTGGGAATACGCTCGCCCTAAACCAAAAACTAGGCAGCCATGTACGGGTACGTCGCTTTGCCCACTGCGGCCGCCCTCCCACAGTATATTGCCGGCAGGCGGTCACTAAGTGGTTAAATACACAGCTTAAAGCACTGTAGCTGCTGACTTTAAAAAAGTACTTACCTGTCCTGGGTGCCCGAGATGTTGGCCGCCCGAGGCTGACCTGTCCCTCGGTTCTTGGCACTGCCATCCTAGGAAATGGAAACAGGCAGTGGAGCCTTGCGGCTTCACTGGCAGTTTCCTATTGCGCGAGCGGCGCGACGCTCTGTGAATGGCCCGTGGTGTTCTGGGAACACACACAGTTCCCAGAAGACAACGGGGCCGCTCACCGAGGAGCAGAACACGCCGCGGAAAAGGAAGAGGCAGATTAGGAAGACTGCCTAGGAGGGGTGCAACGGATCGTCATCGATCCGTGATCCGATCCGCGGAGGTTGATCCGATCCGCGGAGGTTGATCCGTTCGGGACACCCGCGATCCACAGAGCGCTCTGTGGCCTCGGCCATAGGAAAGGCCGCGGCTTCGGCCTAGCTCCGGAGTGGCGACCATCTTGGTACACCCGGCGGCCGTTTAGCACGTGATCGCTCCGTCAAATGACGGAGCGATCACTTGTAACAAACCGGCGTCATGTCATGACGCCGGTTCCTTTCTCCCCTCTGTGTACTGATCTGTACAGTGGAGGGGAGAGATCGGATGGCAGCAGTGCCAATACTCTGCAATGCCCTGCCAATACTCTGCAATGCCCTGCCAATACTCTGCAATGCCCTGCCAATACTCTGCAATGCCCTGCTGTAATACCCTGCCCATACTCTGCAATGCCCTGCCCATACTCTGCAATGCCCTGCCCATACTCTGCAATGCCCTGCCAATACTCTGTAATGCCCTGCCAATACTTTGCAATACCCTGCTGCAATGCCCTGCCAATACTCTGCAATGCCCTGCCAATACTCTGCAATGCCCTGCCAATACTCTGCAATGCCCTGACAATACTCTTCCATACCCTGCCAATACTCTTCCATACCCTGCCAATACTCTTCCATACCCTGCCGATAGTCTGCCATACCCTGCCGATACTCTGCCAATATACCCGCCAATACTCTGCCAATATACCCGCCAATACCCTGCCAATACCCTGCAATACTCTGCCACACCCTGCCAATAGGGAGATTGTGGATATTACAGTGGGGGAGATTTTTTTTTTGTTGATCCGAAAATGATCCGAACCGTGACTCCTAATCCGAGGAACAATCCGAACCGTGAGTTTTTTGATCCGTTGCACCCCTACTGCCTAGCAACAAGGGTTTAGGTAAGTTTAAAAAAAAATTTTTCAAATTTTTTTTTTTTTCAAATTTTTTTTTTTATTTTTTTTTTTTTTTTTAGGATTTTTGGTGAATTTTTTTTTTTCAGGGTGGCCCTCCACTTTAAATGCACATAAGAGAACTGTTTTACTCATCAAATGGTTTGTATTTCTGTCCATCCAGGCTATGGAATTACACAATTCCACCACATGGCACTGTCTTGCAGGGGTGGAGACATGATTTTTCTCCCCTGCAGTTCAGTAACACTTAAGCCTCATACACATGATTGGATTTTCCGCCGGGAATTGTGTGATGACAGACTGTTGGCCGAAAACCTGACTGTTTGTACTCTCCGTCAGACTTTCCGTCAACAAATGTTGGATGGCAGGATTATAAATTTTCAGCAGACAACGGTCTGTTGTTGGATTTTCCTATTGTGTGTGCACAAGTCCGTCATACAAAAGTCCAAAGTACAAACATGCATGCTCGGAATCAATGTTCATCAAACACGACATTAGCAGAAGGTGACCAAAGGGTGGCGCTCAAGAGCTAAAATTCCTCGTAGTATGTCACTACTTTTGAGTTTGTTGGCCGACAATTCCTTGCCGTTTGTATGCAAGACACGTTCCTGGCCAACACCCTTCGGGTAAACGTCTGACGTTTTGTCTGCGGAAAATCCGATCGTGTGTATGAAGCTTTACATGTGCACTCCTTTCCCTCAACCCAAGACTGGAAAGTGAAAAGAGGAGCAGCACACTGATTAGCTAATTCCTCTCACTGTGCTCTCTCTTCCTATCAGCAGGGGAAGAGTGCTCCTTGCAATGCAGCACACCTTACTGGGTCATTGCTTCTCCCTTTCCCTCTTTGAGCTTTGCTGCACAGACTGTACAGAAACTGCATAAGGCTGATATCTAATCAAAGTCTGGTACATGCACTGCTTGCATGAAAAAAATAAACTTAACGATTACAGATCTGCAATAATTGGTATTTTCTATATCTTCCTGGAGTTCAGCCTTACTAGATAAAAAAAAGTTCTTATTGCAGAGAGAGAAAAATGTCCCAATGACACAAGCCCACATATAGAAGTGATTGAATGGAAGTTGAAGAGGTCACAAATAAGATTATTGTTATTAAACTATGTTGGCAGCTAATAAAATGTGTATAAGCATGCTTTATTTTGATGATCCTAAAAAATACAAAAAAACACCACGGAAAAAAGGAAGTCTCATGAATTCTTGATGGCAAGATGCTGTGTGCATTGCTTAATGGACAATTTTTCTGCATCTCTGCATTTCCTGTTTTGTGCGTGCACTTCACGGTTTTCTGTCTACTGTTAACAGAGCAACTAAAGCACAGGCTTGGCTAAAAATAGGAATAATTGATCTCTGTAATTAAATATACTGGTATTTTTCTTTATTGATCGAAAATGAAGTTTGCTTTATTTTTGGTCTGGTAGGAGTTTGGAAAATGGTCATTTGTACAGATTATGTTCTCCTTTCCTCATAAAAATGTCTATTTTTATCCCAGTTTGTTTTCCAGCTCCCATTTGTCAGGCGACAGGGTGTTATAACGCCCACATATTATCATGTGCATTATGTGTATATGGCTTTATTGTTATTTATCATCACATGTTTTAAAGTTTATGCTTTGTTCTGAAATTCATCAGTCGGATTGCATTTAACATCAGAATGCTGTATGAAATACTTGGTAACTTAAAGCTCCAGGAAACTTGTAAACTTTCCCTTGCAGTTGGTCTGTGCTTACCCTTCAAGGATTAACTGCTCATTTAGATTTAGGTGGCATGGAAAAGAAGAATTACTTGCCCGAATCATCCACTCCTGCAGGGTCCTCTGCACTGCTAAACCGGTCTCTGTAGTGTCTTTTCCCCTGTGTTCCAGTGGGCTAAGGTCCTGACAAGACCTAAAAGATAAATACAAGATCCATAGAAAATAGGAACACAAGGGGGGCGCCAGCTAAGTGCAGCATCAATGGGTTTATTACAATTAAAAAGCTAAATGCAAACTAACAGAAATCTAAAATCAAAGAGCTTATCTGCAGCCATGCCACTCTGGATTAAAGCCATCCACCAGACAGTAAACAGCGTGTTGTCAGTGAGGAAACCAAGTCCAATTCCAGGAAGTGAGGAGAACCACTGTGGGACACAAGGCAGAATGTGATGGCCTTGCACTGGACATGAAAATGCTGAGGGACAATCCACTGCTGGAACATAAGGGAGCACTGTCTGCCATTTGAGCGGGGAATCGGGTAGTAAATTTGCTTTTAACCTCCAACAGACTAAAGGAGCAGTTAAAGGGGAATAGATTTTCCAGAGTTTAGCTTTAAAGCCAAAATAATGACATCAGGGTATTTATCATTATCTGAAACTTGTACACATCAGGTCAGGGCTTTTTAAATGGTTGTGTAGAGATGCAGGCACCTTAGAAGAAAATTTGGGGCTTCTTATGACTGACACCTGTGTTTGTCTGCTCTGTCTGACCTATGTCCTTTTCATAGACATTGACTGGGAAGCATGCATATGTAGCACCCTCTAGTGCTAGAAATGTAGATCGTTTTTGTAAGTGTAGGTACATTTATGCAGGCTTGGCTGGAAGCCAAGCTTGTCTGTTTTGTCATGGGTTGGCAGAGATCCAGGGAGAGCTGATGACTCACAGGTAGCATCACTGAGACTTCCCCCCTATTTCTTGAATGTACTAGAACCTTCTGGAAAGGGGGAGGGGAAGTAAGGTGGAACTGCCTGGACTATTCTCAGGGCCCTGACCAATCCCAAACTTGGATTGGCAGGGGGCAGGCCTCCTCAAATACCCAGGGTCAGCCCAGTTAAGGAGGAGTTGTTCAGCTGGAATTTCGAGATGGAGTGTTAGGCTGTTGTGGTCTTTGAGGGAGCTCCCCAGTCTGGGGGGGGGGGGTGACCTTGGGCCTGTGCTAGTGTGCTGGGGGTGTCCTGGCCAGGAGGCACTGGGAGCAAAGAGGACAGCTGGAGAACACTGCCAGGCAAGTCTCCAGGAGGAACAACAGGAACAGCCAAGAGAGCTGGTGTGAGTGACACACAGTCAGGACTGGGAGGCATGCCTTAGAGGACTGGGGATGGAGCAGAGCCAGTCAGGAGGACTGTGGTGGCAGGGGCAGTGGAAGGAGGCAGCTGCAGCCAGGTGGGCTGGCAGGGCCTGAAGAGGTGGTACTGAGATCAGTAGCAACATGTGGGACAGCTAGCACTAGGACTACCATATTTCGCTACACCATAGGGACCTGTGGTCCTTGCCTGCAAAGGGCATTTGCTTTGGGCCTGGCTGAGCCAGTGTCAGGTCTCTACATCAATGCTAGCTGTTCCTGGGAGTGATAGTCTGCAATCAAGTGTATGTGCTCGAGTTGAAGAGGAGAGGTTGTATATACCGGAGGTGTATATAGTTAGTCCCTGCATTTTTCTATCCTCAATCAAGTGGGCATCCCATATGTACCCTATCCCCCATCCAAGTTATATCTCCTCAATAAAAAGGGGTACCGCTACTGTAGAATATATGAATATTCTCTCAATATTCTGTAACTTATATTGATGATAAAAGTCTTAAAATAGAAAAATCCTTTCCAGTTCTTATGTAAAAACTCAGAAATGGATTTGATAATAAAATAGCAAAATATTACAAGAACAATATTAAAATGCAGAATGTAAAAATAATATCAATAATGTAGTTATATTTTTGAGATGAAGATTGTGTATATAATCAGATGTGTGTCTGTGTCAGAAGCTATAGGTTTCTCCACCATTTACCTAGAGAAAATGAGACATTTACTGGTCCCTAGGCTGTGCCAATATTGGAATGAACTCGGCACTAGGTGTGGGATGGGAGGGCGAGGCATTATCCGCTTCAATTACCCTGATACTGAAGGAAGGGAAGGACGCTAGATTGTGCTCAAGTTATCGGCCCATATCCCTGTTGAACGCTGATGTTAAATTATATGCCAAGGTGTTGGCTAATAGACTGAAGGGATGTATGGCGGGCCTGGTACACCCGGACCAGGCCGGATTTGTCCCTGGTAGACAGTGTAGGGATAACGGGGTGCGGGCGGTGCTGCTGTCGGAGTTCTGCAGACGAGAGGGACCCCCAGCTCTATTCCTGTCAATAGATGCCGAAAAGGCATTTGATAGGGTAGACTGGGGGTTCTTGATGAACACGATGGAAGCCATGGGGTTTGGATCCAGGTTCATCTCCTGGATTAGGGTTCTATACAGTAGCCCAACTGCAGTTGTAAGAGTTAATGGGGCCATTTCAAAATCCTTTGGGATGGTAAACGGAACTAGGCAGGGCTGACCGCTCTCCCCCCTCCTGTTCGTCCTGTCCCTTGAACCTCTTCTGGCCACCATTCGGAACTGTCTTGACTGCAGAGGGGTAAAGGTGGGAACCGAGGATCATAAGTTGGTGGCATTTGCCGACGATATTTTATTTTTTATCTCAAATCCCAGAATAACTCTACCTAATGTGCTCCGAATCCTTAGAATATATGGAGAAGTATCAAACTTTAAAATTAACCCTAGGAAGTCTGAGATTTTGAACATTAGTTTGGGTAAGCAGGAAGAAGATCATTTAGCTGCAGTGTTTCCCTTCCCATGGAAAAAGGAGATCAGGTATCTAGGAATTAAACTAGCTAATACCTTCAAAGAGATATACCAAAAAAACTATATCCCTCTGCTGGACGACATCAGGCAAGAGGCCAGAAGGCTGCGGTCTAGGCCCCTTTCATGGTTCGGGCGAGCAAATGCTGTTAAAATGGTGATAACTCCGAAAATTTTGTATAAATTCCAGCTGTTGCCTATCCCACTACCAAGGTATTTCTTAAAGGCTCTGAGAAAATTAATAAGAGAAGCTGTCTGGGGTGGCAAGAAACCGCGTATCTCCTATGCAACACTGAGTAGAGGGAAAAAAAAAGGGGGAATAGCTTTACCAGATTTCAATAGGTACTACATAGCTGTAGTGCTCTCACGGGTCACTGATTGGAGTAAAAAAGGGGTGGACAAGCGATGGGTGGATATCGAGTATTCTTTGAGCAACAATAACTTGGCACATTTGCTTTGGAACCCTCCAAAATTTAGAGCACTTGACACTAGCACATCCATGTTAACACACAACACTTTCAAGTATTGGGATATGATACATACACAGCACAAATGGGCATATAATTCACCGTTGATATATATGAAAAATAACTTATTTTTTGAACCAGGGAGGCGGGAGGTGGGAGGGAATTGGTTAAAGACGGATTCTATTCAACTAAAAAATTTCATTAGTAAGGGGAAAATTCGCACTTTCACGGAACTGAGTAGAGAACCAGAACTTTGGGTGATGGATAGATGGAGGTACCTCCAGCTCTCCCACTTTATTGATAAACTACAGAAGCCACTCAGAAGTATGGAAGAGCTCAGACCGTTGGAGCAACTCTGTACGAAGGAGCAAGCAGGAGGTGTTATAGCCCAAATATATAGAATATTGGGAGTGGTACAAGAGCTGGGGGTGCCTCCCTACATTAAAAAGTGGGAGCTGGAACTGGGATCACAGTGTAATAGGAATATGATAGAAAAAAATTTGAAGATGGCCCACTATGCGGCACTAGACAATAGGAGAACGGAAATGCATTATAAAGTTCTAGCAAGATGGTATGCCACCCCAGACAGAGTAAGTAAAATGGATAGGACAAAGGCCAACACTTGCTGGCGGGGGTGTTCAACGGTGGGTACAATGGCCCACATTTGGTGGGAGTGTCCTGTCATTAAAACCTACTGGAAAATTTTTTTATCATTGTCAAAGGAGATTATGGGGAGGGAAATTGTGGAAGACCCATGGGTCTGCCTATACCACGGGACTCTGGATCCAGTTAAGAGTTATAAATCCTCCCTGGTCCCCATAGTATTAGATGTAGCTAAGAGACAGATCGCTCTAAACTGGTTGAACCCATCAAGCCCTAATACGCGAGATTGGCTTTTTGGCCTCAACAAAATATTCAATGTTGAAAGTCTAGACGGGCGGGGACGAGGAACCAGAACACGCAGGGAAGTGGACAGGCTGGATTAAATTAAAAAGTTCCTGGACCTATTTAAAGGAGATTATATAAAAAAAGGTATAACAAGGGAGGGTTCATTATCACGAACGGAGAGACTACGACAGGGGATTCTCCTTCCGAGAAACGCCTTGCAGGGCCGGGAGGGGTGGGGTGGTTTGGGTGGCAGAGGAGGGGGGATGGGATTGGGGGACAGTATGTTTTTATTTGTAACCATGGGGGATTTGTATCATGGTTATGTCCCCTGCGGGGATGATTTGTTATGAAAAATCGATAAATAAAGATTAAAAAAAAAAAAAAAGAAGCTATAGGTCTCGTGTTTAGCGGTCTTACTCTAAAGCCTCGTACACATGGTTTGATTGTTGTACGACCGAGCATCTGATTTTTGTCAAAAGCGCGTGTGCAGGATTTTGTCTAGCATATTATTTGCAAATTATCATTCGACAAACACAAATGTAGTGACGTACTATGAGAGTATAAAGAGGAAGTTCACTTCTCAAGCGCCACCCTTTGGGCCCCTTCTGCTGATCTCATGTTAGTAAAAGTTTGGTGAGTGTTGATTCACACTTTTTTGTTAAGTTATTTTTATTTGGATGGCAGATAGCATCTCTATTTTAATTCCTGTTGTTTTTTTTTCTGCACACTAAAAAAAATGTGTAGAATAATACTTGACTATGTGTTTTTCTTTAAATGACAGTTTGGGAGTAGGCAGTTACATTAAAAACAACACAATGGAAAATTAACAAGGGACACCAACATAGTTGTATCTTTAATCTTAAAAACTCAGGGATAATGGTGTTGTGGTAACTTCCCCAAAAAATTAAACAACCATAATATTAATATTATTTATATCACTACAAAACAAATGCCTTTTAAAATACTGTATGTTTGGCATAACTACATCAGTATCACCAGCAAAGCAGCTTCGTTATTATCCCATTAAAGAAGGTGAGAATTTTGACATTTCATCAATTGCCGCATCATGAATCTTAATTCTAGATTACGAGCAGTAGTTTGCGAGACAAAACTCTTCCCAGACGTTCCTTGATTCTGATCATGCGTGTTTGTACTTTTGACTTTTTTGTAAAGATTTCTGTACTGACCATCAGAAAATCAGACGTTGAGTTCACATCCGACAAAAAAGTTATAGCCTGCACATCCAGCTTTTGTCTGATGTAAAAGTCAAATCGTTTGTCGAAAGCACCGTACTAACAATCCAAAAATCCGCAGACAGCTTGTCTTCAGGCTTTTCCCATCTGATTTTTGTATCGTGTGTACGGGCCTTAAAAGTCTTTTGTTCACTGCTTTTTACTCCACAATACAGCCCTTATATATATATTTCAGTGAAAAGCCCTTTTTCTTAATAATATCCTAATCAAGAAATATTACAGTATTAAGAATTTATATTCTCATACATATTCAAACCTCTATGTATCTTTAAGAAATGTGATACCTTATCCCAGGGGTAGGCAACCTTTTGAGCACAGTGTGCCGAAATTTTTTTCCAAAGAAAATGAGCGTGCCGATTTTATAAAAAAAAAAATCAACCTCACACTCTCAATCACGAAAAGGATTTTTTATAAAGTAAATGCTGTAAACTACTATCAGTAAGAAATTAACATCCCGCACTCTCCCGCCTCAGATCAGCCCCAATTCATGCACCTTCACACCTCAGATCACTGTCTCCCCTGCACATCTGCCCCACCACTGTAACCTCCTGCACATCTGCCCCACCTCTGTGCCCCCCCTGCTTATCTGTCCCACCACTGTAACTCCCTGTACATCTGCCCCACCACTGTACCACCCAGCTCTTCAGTCCCACCACTGTAACCCCCATGCTCATTTGCCCCACCATTATAACCCCCTGTACATCTGCCCCACCACTGTACCACCCTGCTCTTCTGTCCCACCACTGTAATGCCCTGCTCATCTGGGGTATTTCTACACCATAGGGGCTCAAGGCCTCTGCCCGCAAAAGGCAATCCACTAAGGCCTGGCTGAGGTAATGTCAGGCCTGACCATGCGGTGCTAGCTAGTCTGGAGAAGTAACAGTCTGCAGCAAAGGAAGTGCTGGAGGAGTAACATTATGCAGCAAGTGAATTGCTGGAGGAGGGAAGGAAAAAAGGTCTTAAGCAAGTGTTTGTGCTGGAGAGAAGACTGGAGTGTATACAGGAGTGTATATAGTAGTCCCAATCTTCTGGGCATCCCATAATTTCCTCTCCCCATCCAAGTTCAATCCCCTCAAATAAAAACAAAAAACAAACAAAGCTTATGAACCGTTCTGTGTCTCTAAGTGCCTGAGAGATGGATGCCGGGTTGAGCAGGGTGGCAGGTGAACCACTACATTCAGCAACCCCTACAGGGGCATAGCTACACAAAATAAGTGTGTTTTTTTGACAGCCAGTTGTGCCCAGTCATGGTCTCTAATAGAGTATGAGGTGTTCAATGGGTAAATCTAAATTAAAGGATAGGAAACAAGGCTAAGCGACTCAACTATGCACAAAAACATAGGAACTAGGATGCAGAAAAATGGCAGCAGGTGCTCTGGACTGATGAGTAAAAATGTGAAATATTTGGCTGTAGTAGGAGGAAGAGGAGGCAGAACAAGAAGTCCTGGAAGTGATGGTTTGGTCCCCACAGAACCCTGATCTCAACATTTAGTCTCTCTGGAAATACATGAAGAGACAGAAGAATTTGAGGCAGCCTACATCCACAGAAGATCTGTGGTTAGTTATTCTAGATGTTTGGAACAACCTACTTGCCGAGTTCCTTCAAAAACTGTGTGCAAGTGTACGTAGAAGAATTGCTGCTGTTTTGAAGGCACATGATGATCACATCAAATAGTGATTTATTTTGGATTTCTCTTCTGTTCATTTACTATTTTGTTAAATGATAAAAACAAACTAACACTTATGTTCCTGAAAGCATTTTTCATTTGCAGTATTTTTTCACACCTGTCTAAGACTTTTGCACAGTACTGTACATCCATGTTTCTCAACTCCAGTCCTCGTGTACCCCCAACAGGTCATTTTTCAGACTTTCCATTATTTTGCACAGGTGATTTGATCAGTTTCACTGCCTTAATAAATACCACAACCGTTTCATCTGAGGGAAATCCTGAAAACATGACCTGTTGGACTGGAGATGCGAAACATTGCTGTACATGACTTAGAATGAGACAGTATTGAATAGGGCATGTTCAGCACCATATCTGTGAAGGTACACTGGAGGGGCGAGGGCCCAGCATTAGACATTGGGCCACTTGTTCAGGGGTCAGTGACCTCTCAGTCACTACTGACCTTTGAAGTGTGCATCATTTACTATTGACCCCTGATCTCTGTGTCACTTACCACTGACCTCTGAGTCACTTACTACTGACCCCTGAACTGTGCATCACTTACTACTGACTCCTGAACTGTGCATCACTTACTACTGCCCCTGAACTTGGCATCACCTAGTGATGACCTCTGCATCATTACTGAACTCTGAACTGTGCATCACTTACTACTGACCCCTGAACTGTGCATCACTTACTACTGACCCCTGAACTTTGCATCACCTAGTGATGACCTCTGCATCATTACTGAACTCTGAACTGTGCATCACTTACTACTGACCCCTGAACTGTGCATCACTTACTACTGACCCCTGAACTGTGCATCACTTACTACTGACCCCTGAACTTTGCATCACCTAGTGATGACCTCTGCATCATTACTGAACTCTGAACTGTGCATCACTTACTACTGACCCCTGAACTGTGCATCACTTACTACTGACCCCTGAACTGTGCATCACTTACTACTGCCCCTGAACTTGGCATCACCTAGTGCTGACCTCGGCAGCATTACTGACCTCTGAACTCTGCATCACTTACTACTGACTCCTGAACTGAGCATGACCTACTACTGACTCCTGAGCTCAGTGTCATATACTACTGGGCCCCTGATTTCTCCATCAGTCATTACTGACCCCTGAAATCTGTATCATTTACTACTGATCCCTGAACGCCTCTTACTACTGATTTCTGAACTCAGCATCATCTACTACTGATCTCTGAACTCTGTGTCACTCGTAGTGACCCCTACATTCTGACTCTCATATTACTCACTTACTACTGATCTCTAAACTCTGCCTAATTACTACTGACCCTTGAACTCTGCCTCACTTACTACTGATCTCTAAACTCTGCGTAATTACTGCTGACCCATGAATTCTGCCTCACTTACTACTGACCTCTGAACTCTGCCTAATTACTACTGACCCATGAATTCTGCCTCACTTACTACTGAATGCTAAACTCTGCTTAACTTACTACTGACCTTTGAAGTCTGCATCATTTACTACTGACCCCCGAATGCAGTGTCACTTACTACTGACCTGAGAACACAGAATTCAGGGGTCAAAAGTAAATGATGCAGAGCTCAAAGGTCAGTAGTGACATAGAATACAGCGTGCAGAGGTCAGTGACCCTCTGTCGCATAGTACTGCCAAATAACTGCCCCCCTGCACAGTTTACCGCTGTTCCTCTCCCTGGACTCTTGACAGTACTTACTGTACTGCAGTTCTGGCTCTTCTCCTTTTCTGTGGACTAGTAGGTGGGCTAAGTCTCAGACAATCACAGGCCTGCTACAGGAACCAGACTGCCCCCCACTCCCAGGCTGACCTTTAGCACTTGCTCCCTCTCTGACATAAACAGTGTTTCTGCTGCAGCCCCCTGTGACAAGCGCAGCTGCAACAGAAACATAGAGGGGGGGAACTAAATGGTGTTGTTTCCCCACAGTTGTGCAATGTGTCATTCCCTTTGTGGCCCATGTGCACTGCACACATTGCACACATGGAGCTTACGCCACTGTTTGTCGCACATAGAAGATATCGGACTGTATCCCATTTGTTCCTCATGTTTTGTGTCTAGTTCATAAATACAGAACTACAGTGTACACAGCAATTTACAAAATCACGGTTTCAAAGTAAGGGCAAAGTTTGTGATGGAAGGATAATACATGACATATTAACAAGAAGTTATGGAACTCCCTATCTGCGAGAGATTTTAGTCTAATGTAGTAGCAGACAGACACATCAGGAAAGGTAAAATGTAACTCTAATAAAAATACATCTCAGGTGATTTGGCCTTTCAAATCTTCAATAAGAGCACATTCTGGGGATAATAATACAGAGTGAGAAAGGTTTTAAGTGGGGCACAACCATGGCTCTGAAAGCTGCTGATGAAAGGCAGGCTAGGAAATAAATGTTTAAACCAAATTGACTACTATTAGTAATATTAGCATTTCTTTTTTGTTCTAGATAGGCACACTATGCCTGGTCCATCTTATCAACATATATACATAAAAATCCAGTAATTATTCATGTGGATATGCATATCCAAAAAAATGATCAAGCTGGTATTTGACCAGCAGCACCAAACATTGGCCCGATATCATCAAATTTGTAACTAGTTCTTTTTGCCATGTGTGTTGCAAACAACATGATTAAAGCTACTCAAATTAGACTTTACAAATGTATATATCTTCTTATGATTCCAGGAAGAAGAAAAGCCGGCTCTCTATGTACATAATGCAGTGACACAAGAAAAGGTCCCGATAATGGGAAATGTTCATCTTCTTTCTGAAACAGTTTCACAGCTGAAATCCCTAGTGTCTGTGAAATGTGGATTCCCAGTCAGTGTTTTCTGCTTGAGGACATTAGAAGGCAAAGAAATGTATGACTGTAACACCCTGAGCGATTACAAGCTGGAAATAGGTAAATTAACCACTACAAGACAATGTGCCTTATGGTTACAAGGAGTTCTATTATGCCTAATGCAGCCAGTCACGTTCCCCTTATTCTCCTACAACTACTTTTAGTTATGATCTCTGAAAATTGGCTTAGTTGTTTGGTGCTAGAAATATCAGAACACAAATGCTGCATCACTATAACTAGCACTTGTGTTATACAGTACTCTTATCACACACTTGATACTTCCTCCAGCTCCATAACTGAAGGCCCATACCATACCTTGGTACTAACTTGGGGCTGGAGAAATAATCTGTGTATTGCATCTGCTGATTGTTTGCCCAAATGCAAAAAAAACAATAATCAATGCACATCAGTCTTTTAATATGAGTGCATTTATTACTTAAAAAACAGAATATGTCTTTAAAACAAAACAATGGGCAGTGGTCTCCAAACTGCAGCCCGGGGGCCAGCCTTTATCTGGCCTCTGGGGCACTATTCCTTCCACTGATGTGAGGAACTGTTCCTCCCACTGACACCAATAGCAGGGCACTATTCCTCCCACTAATACCAATGATAGGGCATTATTCTATCCACTGATACCAATGATGGGGCACTAGTCCTCCCACTGATACCAATGAAGGGCACTAGTCGTGTCACTGATACCAATGAAGGGCACTAGTCCTGTCACTGATACCAATGAAGGGGCACTATTCCTCCCACTAATACCAATGATGGGGCACTATACCTCCCAGGAATACCAATGATGGGGCACTATTCTTCCCATTGATACCAGTGATTGGGGCACTATTCCTCCCACTGATACCAATGATGGGGCACTATTCCTTCCACTGATAGCAATGATGGGGCACTAGTCATCCCACTGATACAAATGAAGGGCACTAGTCCTGTAACTGATACCAACGAAGGGGCACTATTCCTCCCACTAATACCAATGATGGGGCACTATACCTCCCAGGAATACCAATGATGGGGCACTATTCCTCCCATTGATACCAGTGAAGGGGCACTAGTCCTCCCACTTATATCAATGAAGGGGCACTAGTCATCCCACTGATACCAACAATGGGGCACTATTCCGCCCACTGATAACAACAATGGGGCATTATTCCTCCCATTGATACCAGTGATGGGGCACTATTCCTCCCATTGATACCAGTGATGGGGCACTATTCCACCCACTGATACCAATGATGGGGCACTATAACTCCCACTGATACCAACCATGGGGCACTGTTCCTCCCACTAATTCCAATGATGGGGCACTATTCCTCCCAGGAATACCAATGACGGGGCACTATTCCTCCCAGGAATACCAATTATAGGGTCACTATTCCCCCCGGAAAACCAATGATGAGGCACTATTCCCCCCAGAAATACCAATGATGGGGCCCAATTCCTACTCCATAGATACTATGTAATTGACCACCAACCCCAAGGCAATGTTTGAGCTCACTGATACTGAGCCAGGGAAATTTTTTACCCTCACTGGCCACAATCCAGCCCCCAGAAGTCTAAAGGACAGTAAACTGGCCCTTTGTTTGGAGACCCCTGCTCTAGGCAAACATAAAAGACAAAATTTAATCATCAATACATCGTTATTATTAACCGCTTGCTGACCGGCTCGCGCCGATATACGTCGGCAGAGCGGCACTCCTTCGCAAACTCACGTACCTGTACGTCAGCACACAAAAGCAGGATAGCGGGCGCGCACGCCTGCTTGTCCTATGAAATCGATGTCCGCCGGCGGCCCGCGATCTCGGCGAGGAGAGGCAGAACGAGCGAATGTAAACAAGGGATTTCTCTGTTGTGCCTAGTGACATGGCAGAGATCTTCTGTTCCCTGTCATTGGGAGCAGTGATCTTTGTCATGTCAGTGGTAGCCCATCCCCCCTACAGTTAGAACACGCTGAGGGAACACACTTAGCCCCTTGATCGCCCCCTAGTGTTAACCCCTTCCCTGCCAGTGACATTTATACAGTAGTCAGTGGCTATTTTTAGCTCTGATCGCTGTATAAATGTCAATGGTCCCAAAATAGTGTCAAAAGTGTCTGATCTGTCCGCCGCAATGTCGCAGTCCCGATAAAAATTGCAGATCACACCATTACTTATAAAAAAAATATATATATTATAATAAAAATGCCATAAATCTATCCCCTATTTGTAGACGCTATAACTTTTGTGCAAACTAATCAATATACACTTATTGCGATTATTAACCAAAAATATGTAGAAGAAAACATATCGGCCCTAAACTGAGGAAGAAATTAGATTTTTTATATATTTTTTGGGATCATTTATTATAGCAAAAAGTAAAAATATTGCTTTTTTTTCAAAATTGTCAGTCTTTTTTTGTTTATAGCGCAAAAAATAACTGCAGAGTTGATCAAATACCACCAAAAGAAAGCTCTATTTATAGGACATCAATTTTGTTTGGGTACAGCGTCGCACAACCGCACAATTGTCAGTTAAAGCGACACAGAGCTGTATTGCAAAAAATGTCATTAAAGGGGTAAGATCTTCCAGGGCTGAAGTGGTTAAAATGCAAGCAGCACAAGCACCTGAATTTGTTGAAACCTGTTAAAGTTTGACCTCTTGCAGTCCCTGTGTATGGCTGCAGTGTGAGAGGAAAAAGCAGTACAAAGGGCCAACCAGTACATGTTCTGAAAATAGCAGAGTGACAAAGAGATGAGCTCATCACTGTGCTGCTTTCCCTTTCACTGTCCAGTCATAGGCTGAGAAAGGTCTAGGACAATTTAGGAAGTGGGTTGAATATTGCTGCTCATCAGACTGGGGACACTAATTGGCAGAGAAAAGTACTGAAATTACTGAAGGTTCTGAAAACAGGGAGGCTCTCTAGATTGTAGGTAAATATATAAAAAAAAACCCATATGAGAGAAAATATGGGGGAACATTGTGCAGCATGAGCAATTGCGGTCTCTACTTAATTTGATATTATATGCATAAGCACAAAATTCAGGGGGGAGTAGTACTAAGCAAAAGTATTAATAATATGGATGAATGTGAAATATTGCATGTGAAGGATTGCTTTCTCACGGACAGCAGGTGCAGCTCTTGGATACTTTTGCCATACTTTCCACTTTCGCCTTACCTTGACTTGTGTTTTCACAAAAGTGTAAGTTTGTGTTTTATAAACTCTTGGCGGGTCTGTAGTGGTTAAAAACTGTAGGTGCAATAAGGTCTAAAGTGTATATAAAGTCTAAAACTTTTTTTTTTTGCACCTTTGACTCAATAGGGAGATTTCCCTTTCCTTCCCAACTTTTTTCCCCTAACCGTAGAAACAAATTCTAGACCTCTAGTGGTTATTTATTATAATTACAGGTACTCCAGCACTACTCTTGGACTTTTTGCTGCACACACATTTTATACAAAAAAACAAAACAGCATGTAGAGTAGCTATATTTGTCATATGTGTACATAAAACACTTTTGTATCTGAAACAGGTAGCACTCATATGCACAAATTCTGGTTTCAGAAGCATATCCAGTGTACATTAGTGCACGTGTCTTTAACTGAGCAATTATTCTCTATATATTGCAGCAATAAAGATTGGTCTGTTTTGCATTAATTTTAGGCTCCGCATTGAGACTGGATGTATGGGATGGCTGGAAGGAACTTTTGGCATCCTGTGTTCTGGGCCACAAGCAAAATGTTCAACGGTACTTATCGAAGAATGAAACCATCCTCAGGTATATGAACCATTTACTTTGAGTATCATTAGGGCTTGATTTCCATTGCTGGAATCTATGAGCACACAAGCTTTGGCACTCAACGCACCCCTACTCTGCTAGGATTGCCAACGGCGCAAAGAACATTTTCCTATTTTACTGGTCCTAACATGGCCTTGAATATAGTCACAAAAGGTAAATGGATTTGGAAGAAATGACTGTATTTCTTTTGATGATGACAGAAAGCCGCCTCTGGTGCCTATAGGCAGATGCCTACCAAACCTAATCGTAAATCTGGCCTTGGGGTTCATTGATAGCAACTTCAATTATATTTGCTAGGTACCTCAGTTATGCAGACTAATGCTCCGTACACACGGTCGGATTTTCCGATGGAAAATGTCCGATCGGAGCGTGTTGTCGGAAATTCCGACCGTGTGTGGGCTCCATCGGACATTTTCCATCGGATTTTCCGACACACAAAGTTGGAGAGCAGGAGATAAAATTTTCCGACAACAAAATCCGTTGTCGGAAATTCCGATCGTGTGTACACAAATCCGACGGACAAAGTGCCACGCATGCTCAGAATAAATAAAGAGATAAAAGCTATTGGCCACTGCCCCGTTTATAGTCCCGACGTATGTGTTTTACGTCACCGCGTTCAGAACGATCGGATTTTCTGACAACTTTGTGTGACCGTGTGTATGCAAGACAAGTTTGAGCCAACATCCGTCGGAAAATATCCTAGGATTTTGTTGTCGGAATGTCCGAACAAAGTCCGACCGTGTGTACGGGGCATAAGGCTAATGAAAATGGTGATGTTGACCTTAGCAGAAAATGAGATTCTACAATTTCTCCAGTGCATTTACAATTAAAAAACAGCTTGTTGTCATGAATAGCTTAGGCCTCAGGCCCCATGCATTAAAATGTATTTTTTGACCCATGGTTGCACTATCCCTCTTTTGTTTGGATACATTCAGATCACTATGGCTTGCAATGTGCTGTTATTTTCTGTGGCCAGTTATTTAAGATTTGCGTGCTGTATGCACACGTATATGTGTATACACACCAGGGGAGATTTACGAAAACTGGAGAGTGCAAAGTCTGGTGCTGCTCTGCAAAGAAACCAATTCGCTTCCAGGTTTTATTGTCCAAGCTTAATTGAACAAGCTGAAGTTAGAAGCTGATTGGCAATCATGCACAGCTGCACCAGATTCTGGCTTCTCCAGTTTTAGTAAATCTCCCCTACTGCGTTCTTTAATCACACGAATGCATGTAATCAACATTGTGCTTTGCTTAATCTCTTCACTGGTAGCGCCCTACCCTCCTGAACCATACTGTGCCACATGCCCTCAATATGTTCATGGGGATAAGGGCCTCTTCCCGACAACCCTGGGCAGTGGTTGTGGGGGCCTGAGTGCAGGGAGCTTATCTAGATCTGGAAGCCCCTTTTAGCAAGGGCGCCCCCAGATTCTTACCTCCCATGTGAATAAGTATGGAGTACATTGTACTCCTATTCATTCACCAAAAAAAAGTGTTAAAAAAAAGAATGAGAAGAGGCAGTTTTTGACAATTCCTTTATTAAAAAATAAAAAAACAATGTCCCCTGGTGTAGATCCATCGTCAATCACAATGCCCACCGCACCACAGGACCTGACAAAAAAAAAAAAGCTCAGCCTTCAAAGAAGGCTGACCAATTAATACCTGCTCTGCCAGGTGACAGTTTTTAAATAGGTAAGGGAGGGGGCCACCTGGTGAGGTCACCTGGTGGCCCCGCTCCCCTGTGATGTCACTGACTAGTGCATGTTGGGTCGGTGACATCACAAGGAGCAGGGTTGTCGGGAAGAGCCCCCCACCCCAAAGCACTCCCCTCATGTTGAGGGCATGTGGCCTGGTATAGTTGGGGGGGGGGATCGCTCACCCCCCCCCTTTCCTGGCTTGTCAGGCTGCATGCTCAATTTAATGTCTGGTGTGGATTTTAGGGGGGTCCCCAAGGCCGTTTTTATAAATTCTGGTGTGGGGTTCCACTTAAAATCCATACCAGACCCAAAGGGCCTGGTATGGACTGGGGGGGCTCTACACCATTTTTTTTTTTTTTTTTGTAATGCCGGAAATAGCTTGCAGCCATGAAGTCCATTTAAATGTCATTTTTTTCTTTAGAAATGTCAGTTTTGCTGCAGCAGGTTCTATACATGGTACAGATGTGCCACTTTACAGGCAGACTAAGGGGACCCTCAGGCACTCTATTTAAAAGAAGTTTTAATATTTATTGTTTAACTTTAAGCATCATTAAAATCACTGCTCTTTTAAAAACAATCGTTTTAAAAAAAAAAAAATTGCACTGATGCATGTCCTCCAGAGCAGTACCCGGGCCCTTTTTTGTGGCCTATAACTTGCATACAAGCCTTCAAAATGGAGACTTTTGTTTTTTCATGTTCGGGTCCCATAAACTTTAATAGAGTTTGTGGCTCTGGGCCAAACATTTTCGCACCAGAACTCTCGAACAGGGGGATGTTTGGCCCATCTCTGCTGTGATGTAGGAAAGAGTATCTCACTTCACTACTAACACTCCAGTGTTAGTATGTGTTTATTAATCATCTCCAGTATCCTCAGGACAATCCACCAGCTTTAAATGAGACTCTAGTCCTGGCCTACCACTCTTCAGAAGCAGCTTTAAGATCCCTTCACTTACAGGCTTTCCCAGGATGGCAAACCCAGGATCCATTTCATGAAGGCCTCTTCAGCCAGACAGACTTTAAAGAGCAACTGTATAGCATGCACCCCTTCCAGGCCAGAACCTGGGGGAAATAGGTTTTATCAGCTCACCCCAGATAATTCTCCTCTTACCCAGCATGCACCACTGGCACAGAAAACTCCTAATGGTTGGCTGGGAAAGATATAAATATTCATAATGCAAACTTATTATGAATACTTCTACTAGTGCCAAAGGTGCCACTGACACCTAGTGGCAGAAGAGAAACAAACTACAAATTAGCACTGTTTAAGCCGTGCTGACTAAATTTAGGAGACACTCCTGCATTGTGCAGGATGGCTACACTTGTATTAGCCTTTAACTAGTTACGAACCACCCCCCGCAGTTGTACTGCAGCAAGTTGGCGCCCCTGCGCAAATCAACCTTATTGTACGTCAGGCGTACACAGCGATTCACGAGGGGGGAGCCAACCAGATCGCTCCAGAGACAGGCGGAACGAGGATTTGTCAGTGTAAACAAACAGATCCCCGTTCTTTCGCAGTCCTGCTAAAAATTGCAGATCACAGCTATTACTAGTAAAAAAATAAAATAATAAAAATGCCATAAATATATCCCCTATTTTGTAGATGCTATACCTTTTGGGCAAACGAATCAATATACACTTATTGCGATTTTTTTTTTTTTACCAAAATAAGTAGAAGAATACATATGAAGAAACTGATGAAGAAATTTTTTTTTTTTTTAATTTTTTGGGGGATAACTATTATAGCAAAAAGTTAAAAATATTGGTTTTTTTTAGAAATTGTGACACTTTTTTTGTTTATAGAGCAAAAAATAAAAACTGCAGAGGTGATCAAATACCAATAAAAAAAGCTCTATTTGTGGGAAAAATAGGACATCAAATTTGTTTGGGTACAACGTCGCATGACCACGCAATTGTCAGTTAAAGCGACGCAGTGTTGTATTGCAAAAAATGGCCTGGTTATTAAGGGAGCAAGACTTTCGGTCCTTAAGTGGTTATGGAACAATTTAAATGATATGTAATTTGCGTTACTACTGTATGTAAATTAAGTATAAACTCATTATTAGGACTGCATACTCCCCTATTATTCCCTACTTGCCATTGTAACAACTAAATTTAAATGGACTGAGTCACTTATTTCTAAAGCCGCATACACACAAGCGGAATGTCCGACAGAAAAAGTCAGACGGAAGCTTTTCATCGTATATTCCGATCGTATGTATGCCTCATCAGACTTTTTTTTTTTTTTAAATTCTGATGGACCTAGAAATAGAACACGTTCTAAATATTTCCGACAGAACCAATTCCTATCGGGAAAACCGATCGTCTGTATGCTGTTCCGACGGACTAAAAGCGATGCATGCACTGAAGAAAGTATGAGAGGGAGGCTATTGGCTACTGGCTACTGAACTTCCTTTTTCTAGTCCCGTCGTAGGTGCTGTACGTCACCTCGTTCGGGACGGTCGGACTTTGGTCGGACTTTGGTTTGACCGTGTGTAGGCAAGAGCATTTGAATGGAATTCCGTCGGAGAAACCTTCGGAGTTTATTCCGACGGCAAAACCGGTCGTCATATTCCAGGTACTCCAACAGTAAATTTTTGGAAGTTTCTGCTCATTTGCAATGTTCCCACTCCTCCATTTGTGTTTTCCATAAAATAAACTAAAAATCTAAAGTAGTGTGTAGGATCTAGGATCTTCTCATGGTGGCCATGGCAGGTATACAGACAGATCAGGTAACACAAATACAACTCCTGGATACTTAAGGCTGGCCATACATTATACAATTTTCCTTTCGATTTTCCAAAACTAAGGTTACACCAATGCCGATACTAAGCAAATGCTCCAATACCTGAAACTGATACTTTCAGGTTCATTTCCTTGAGCTTTCAGCAGGTTTCCCCCACTGACAACTGAAATGTAAAAAAAAAAAAAGAAACCGGCAATTATTGGTTGTTAAGGAGCGGGGCTGCCCCGTCCTTAACAACCAATGACTCATACAGCTGTCAGTTGGGTTCCCCTGTTGACAGCTGAAGTGTAAACTAAGTCCCGGCAAATGGAGGTGTCAAAATTTTTTTTTTTAAAAAGCAGCCGGGCAATGTTTATCAACAACATTACTCAGCCACTAAAAAAGAAAGACAAAAAGAAACATTGTTTCTTCTTGTATCCTTCTGTTTATTCATCTACAGATGAGGGATGAACTTCGATCTGTAGATGAAGTCTGTTTAAAGCAAACTTTCAAGTAAAAACAAAATGGTTTTTCTTTGCTTTTTATTAAATGTTCCTGTTTAACTCCTTATTAACCCTTAATTTACTCTAATCAGTCTTAATTAACTCCTTATTCTCCTTCTCTATTTCATAATTTTTTTCCTGCTGATTTTTATTTTTTATTCACTTCTATTTTATAAACTATTAATAATTAAAACTTCTTTCTTGCTTGCTTTGTTCATTAATATTTTTACACCTTTAACATATATTTACACGTTTCACATTAATTTCATTTGTAAATATCTTTTCAATGCTTTTTGTACCATTGCTGACAGCTGAAGTGTAAACAAAACAGTTGCAGTAGGTATCGTTAATTGGCATTGGTTAGTACTAAAAAATAGTATTAGTACTTGTATTCATTGTAAAAAAAAAAATGGTATAGGTGCATCCCTAACCAAAACCATATAATATGCGGTCAAACCTAAACACTTTAAATTTGTATGCAATCAGGCAGGCCCTTGCACTACATAGTTGAAGGGAAATGTAAATGTATATCTCTGACATCTACCATGCTTAGAAAAATCGCTGTTCTCCCAGTCCAGTCTGTGTTGTTAACATGTGTGAGATGGCATAAGCCATACCCTGTGACATGTTTCGCCCCATCCGACGGGGCTTAGCCATAGAGAGTGATGATTTTTCCAAGCATACTACTCACTACTGGATGGTGATATTACATGCCAACACCCCATTCCTGAACGCTAGCCGGACAATTCATATCTTCCTTTTTTTGCTTAGAGCTGTACTACACGTATAAGCAGGTCTGACATCTGCCATAAACATATATAGAATTTTTCAGTTGACTGTGTAAGATTTACAAGTACAATATTAACATTGACCTTTGTTTTTCTACACACAGATATCAGCAGAGAGTAGCCCTTTACATAGCTGCACATTTTGGCCATCTGAAAATGGCAGAGTGGCTACAGAAGAAGGGTGTAAGGGCAGATGAAGCCATTGGTGTCCATCCATACAGAGAATGGTGCTGTGAAACTGATCACCCAGATATAGGCAAATGTGCCATTCATGCAGCTGCTGAAGCAGGCCAAATCCTTTTAATCAAAGTCTTTGTTGCACATAATGTTTTGTGTTTAGAATGTCAGACTCCTTTTGGTCAGACACCTCTCAGGACATGTATCCACCAGGGCCACAAAGACTGTGTATTATATTTAATCATGAAGATGTGGTCAGTTGTTGCTTTCCCAAATATTTCTCTCCCTATGAGTATCTATGTCAAGATCAAAAAGTGGCTTTTTGTGACTCAGAAAAAATTATGCAAAGTGAAGAGGTGGGATCCACAATTTAAAACACGTGTTGGGGACCCATTTGTTGTGGATGGTTTCACAGAACCCAAGATGACTAGTAAAAGTCTGCATAATCTTCATCAAGACAAATGGAAAAAAATTAGGATTTATAACAATTTTCGGACTCAGAGTAGCAAAAACTTTGCTAATGCTGTCTTAAAACTCCACCCTATGACACCAACACCATCCAGGTTTCCTCCTATCACAAAAACAGCAGATAATCCAGCTCAGAAAAGACTTGTAGTAGAACCGGAATCTTTGGATATTATTCATAACAACACATGGAATGCTCAAATTTCTCTTCCACCCATCGGCAGTATTAGCAGTAACCGCCCACGCAATTTAACAATGCCACATGCTACCCTTCTTCTGAATTCCTCCCTAGAGTCTTTCTCAAAGCACCATGGTCGGACACCAAGGCAAAATGCAATATATTTCTTAAGTCTAGCCAGGTAAATATAGTAGTTCTGTAAATTTTTGTAGCTTGAATACTTGAATATAATTGCCTGCTTGAATTTAATGATGTCACTTACTGCGTGGAAGGTGAATTCAATTTTTTTATGAATATTGAAAGAGAAAAGTAATTAAATTATATGGTTAGATAATTATCTCTCCGAAGACAGTTGCAGTGAGTGATCTGTCCATGCTTATACATTTTGGTAAACAATCATGAGTTAACTCTGCAATGGCTATTTCAGTGAGCAATGGTCAAATGCATTATTTGCAGTATATTTATGGCTGGGCATCCTTCAGACAAATGGTTGTCAATTGACAAGGTATAGGCAGCGTCAACATAAGCCGCTAACATCAGCAAAGGCCTGCACATAGTGTTCGGTATTGCTTGAGAGGACTGTCAGACACTGCAGACATAGTAGAGGAAATGATGGTTAGAGGACATGCTTAGCTTTGGTTGGAGACATGCTGTAGAAGACAGCGAGAGAACATGTTTCAGGAGGCTACTAGAGATTACTGCAGCAAAATAACAAAGGGCTACAATTCCGTCACAAGTGCTCTAAGCCTAGACCAGCCTTTATCAACCAGGGTGCTTTCTGGGCTCTTCGGAAATGCCAATGGCAAAAAAAAACTAAAATTGTCACAAATTGCCCAAAAATTGTAAACCAGCCAGCAAGTGGATCAAGCCTGCCATTTTATTACACAAAGTCTAAGGTTTTTATAGTACAGAATTACAACCTTGGGCACTGTGCGGGCTAACCACTGGCATCTTAACAGCCAATAACATCATCGGTTTATAAGAAGGACTTCAGGCACCTGCACAGCATTTTGGTATGCCCCTCCCCTCTCCCTCTCTGTAAGCACTGGGGTCACGTTAGCAGAGAGAGGGAGAGAAACAGAAGAAGACAAATGCTAGAATAACAGTCAGTACCAGTTTGTAAAGTAACAAATCATCTCTTGTGGTGGTTGTCCCACATATGTGGATGCTGCTTAGTTTAGTTTTTTTTACATTTTAGAATGAGGTACCTTGAGATTTTGCATAGTATAAAGGAAGGTAGTTCACCTTAAAAAAAAATGCACATCTTTTTGCAGGTAAAAAATTGGCATTTAAAAAAAAAAAAAAAAATTTATTAGGAGCCTGTAAAGTATTTCACCCACAATCAGCAGGTCATGGTGCAATGCCTGGCTCCTGCAGACTGGCAGTTACACAATGACAAGAACCATCAATAAACTACCTAGTGCACTCAACAGCACCCTGGTATTTCATTGAGAAATACAAGCCAACAGGCTGATGGTAGTTGTAGTTTTCCCATTCTCAGAACTCTGCGAATGAATGATGTGACAGCAAGTTCGGGGAGATGTTCCCCGGTTCACTGTCACTAGAGGTGGTGGATCAGGGAGAGGCTGCAGGAGTGGGAACATGTTACGAGTTCCACCTAAAAAATGGGTGGCACTTGTAACATATTCCCAAAAGTGAACTTATCTATCAAAGAGTGCCACAACTGAAAAAAGGCTATCCCAAGGCACAGTGCTGAAATTGACAGAATATTTTGTGAGCTGAAGCAGATTTTGTTTGGAACACATCAAACAGATCAGTTCCTTCTCTAACATGAAATGTATCAACCGCTGAAATTCTCCAGCATGATAGACAATCTGTGTAACTGCTGCTTCACAGTTTTTTGTAAACTTGAACTCTCACTGCCTGAGTATCTGAAATGATATTTACATAACTAGTAATAATCAGACTGTGTATGGCTTGTCTAGGAGGACAAGTAAAAGGAAATATCCCAAGTTTATTTTCACAGTCTAACTGTAACACCATAAAAAGACTCACACAACTCTTGTGACAGTTTACCTACTGACAAATCTCTAGCTTTCTCCTATTTTGTTTCTGCGTCACATATTAGAAGGGACATCATGATATCACAGGTGTGCTGTTTGTTTCCCATAGTATGCAATCAAACCGCCTTTTAAGTTGTGCTTATTGGTCCTTATTACATTTATTGTTTCTATGTATTACACATTTCAGCATGCCAAAGCTCATTTTTTAACTTAGGCAGTGCAAACAGTAGTGAAGAGGTTTAAAAGAGAAGTAAAGTTTTTTTTTCCCCCAGTCATACTTACCCAGGTTACCTATCTGTCCCCCTGCGCCTCTACAATGAGAACAGAGTGATCGAACACCGCCTGATCACTCGGTTTTCAGAGCTCCGTGAGCAGAGAGCTGTAGACTGTCAGTCACAGCTCTCTGCTCTTCTCCCTTCTTGCTCACTGGAGTACTGAGCTGTGGAGGGGGCGGAGAGGCCGCCTCAGGCTCTCAGCGGCTCGCTGAGAGGCTAAAATGGGTGTCAGTCCAGGCACCTGGCGGATCCAGACTCCGTAGTTGGGATGACATAGTGCCTTGACTGATATCTGTGATGTCAGCAGAGAGCGGACTTCAGGCAAAACAAATTGCACTCCTGTGATCCATAGGAGAAGTACAGCCAAACAAGCTCAGGCTGGAATTCTCCTTTAAAGCGGAGTTCCACCCATTTAAAAGTCAGCAGCTACAAAAAGCGAGCCGCGCTGTGAATGGCTGGGCAATCTTCTGGGACCTGTGATGTGTCCCAGAAGATTGCAGGGAGGGATGGGGAGAGGTGATCTTCCTTCTGGTGCCGCGGAGCCCTGGGAGGAAGTGGGAGCTGGATGCCTCTAAAAAGAGGGTATCAGCCCCCCCCCCCCCAAAAAATGACATGCTAAATGTGACATGTCAGGGGGTCACCATCACTTAAAGCGGAAGTTCCATTTTTGGGTGGAACTCCGTTTTAAGACCAACCATACCCAAAGGTGATAGTTCAGTTTGACAGACACCTGTGGACTGAATTGACCACTGGTTTCTACTAATTTTTAAACAAACCAATTTTCTTTTGTGTCTTCACCTGTCTTATAAAGCCAAAGGAGTGTGGCCTTTCTCTTTGCAATGGTTGAGGTAGTTGGCATTTCTAGTGGATGAATTGCACATTTGGTGTCTATGGGAAAATGTAAAAAGCTATGGTAGTGTGTGGTCTACTTCACCAGTAACCACGGAGGGGTGAAATATCAATATTTGCTGGGGCTGCCCTTCTAGGTATATTATCTTAAAGCAAGCATTACATTTAAGCCTAGTACACACTATTCGTTTTTTTTTTGTTCAACCCAGCAGGGCTGAATTAAAAAATAACTGACCAATCCAGAGGAGCCACTGTACTAACCATGCGATGTTAGTACAACGATCTCCCCTGCTGTGCTATTGTGTTCTGACAAAGTGTTCTGACAATGGACTCCATTGGATAAGAGTGCTGATCGGGAGCTGATTAGCAGATCTTTATTAGTCATGCCCCACTGACAGAAGGCGGCCGAACACAGTACACACGGGCTGAATGTCGGACGGTTTCTACTGAACTGGCCGATGCCACCTGACATTTGGCCCGTCTGTACTAGGCTTTAAATAAGGCAAAACAATGAATGGCAGATAGCAAATGTTTGCCATGGATAACTGGTTTTAGTACACTGTGTTTAATGTGAATTGGAAGCTACAATTTAATTGAGGAGGGCAGTACAGCTGCTTCAGTGTGCTTAAAGCAACACATGATTAGGCCATCTAGTGGTAGTAAATCAAATACAAAATAGACTCCTAATAGGGATAAAAGTTGCTTTTGAAAGATTATCAATCACGATTGTCTGGTTATTAGCTCTGGTTCACACTGCTGCGACCTCTCATGTGACTTGCTGCAATGTCCGACACAGAAAGTCTCATGACAAGTCAAACCACATTCATTTCAATGGGTGCTGTCTTAATTGCTGTGACTCAAGTCGCACAGACAAAAAATAATAGTTTCTGCACTAACTTTTTGGCTGCGACTTTGAAGGTTTTTTTAACCCTATACTCCACTCCCAATCCATTTTCTGCTGTGTACCTGTGGCTTAGCCTATCCCTGCAGCTCAAATTCTCTTTCCAAGCAATGTCACCTCCCAAAGCACATTGTCCACTTAGCTAAAACATTGTACAGCTGTGTTCATAGTGCAGGAAAGATGGCTTCCAAGAGACTGAGTATACTCTCGACAATGAACAACTCATCCGACTTGTATGTGAGTGTCTTGCAATTTTTGATACCAAGGACCCGACTTCTAAAGACCAAGGCAAGTGTGATTGAGCATGGTTAGAGGTAGCAAGACTCTACCATGAGGACCGCGAGAGCTTTTCAGCCACATAACGGTCCAAAAAATGTAAGTTCAGTAATGTGTTTCACACTCTGTATTGTTATCATTGGCCAAAACCAAAGTCACAAAACAACAAAGTTGCATTGAAGTCGTACTCAAGTCGCAATACAAGTCGCACTGGAAGTTGCATGATTTTGGGGTCGCAACAGTGTGAACTAACCCTTAAAGTGGCAATAAAGGCAAAATCAAAATTTATACAATCCGTCAGTAGCATTAACAAAGCAGTCTTTGTTCTCCCTGTAAGTTTTTTTTTTTTTTTTACCTTTTGATCCTGCTGCTTTCAACTTCTTTTACCAGACCAACCTGTGCAGCAAAAGTGGAAGTAAAAGGGTTGAGACAAGGGCTTTTTTTGTCAGGTGCAGGAACTCATCCCTCTTCACCAATGTGGCGCAATTGTTTGCGCCGCTTCATAGGGTGGGTGTTGGTAAGTTGCACTGGGCTGGCCTTAAAGGGGTGTTTTACACCTCTGCACCCCACTGTCCACAATTCACCTCTTTCCCCTGTCCTAAGCTCACCTGTGTACCCCCATCCAAAGCTCACCTCTGCATCCCTGTCCAAAATTTACCGCTGCACCCCTGTTTACAGCTCACTTCTGCACCATTCATCAACAGCTCTCCTCTGCACCCCTGTCCACATCTCACCTCTGTGCTCCCATTCACAACTCACTTCTGCACCCCTGTCTGCAACTCATGTCTGCACCTTCTGTCTGCAACTTATCTTTCCACCCTCTGTCTGCAACTCACCTATGCACCCCCCGCCCCTCCCCCTCCAAAGCTAACCTCTGTATTACCTTGATCACAGCTCACCTCTGCACCCCTGTCTAAAACTCACCTCTGCATCTCCAGTCCACAACACACCACTTCACCTTCCACCCGTCTGCAACCCATCTCTGTACCCCCATCCACAACTTACCTATGCACCCCCCCCATCCTCTGTATTACCTTGATCACAGCTCACCTCTGCACCTCTACACCTGCCACTCATCTGCAACTCATCTCTGCACCCCCTCGCCACAACAAACCTCTGGACTCCAGTTTGCAACTCACCACTGCACCCCATACCTGTCCGCAACTCACTTCTACCTACCCTTCCAGTTGCAGCTCACCTCTGCATACCCCCCCCCCCCCCCCCACAGCTTACTTCTGCACCATGGCCATAGCTATGCTTGTCCACATCCAACATCTAAGGTTCCAAAGCTCCTTACTTTCAAGCCCCTCTTCATCTCTTATCTCTAAATCCCCACAACCCTCACCTTTTACCCACATCCCTTTCTCAGCTGCCTTGCTTACCTCTGCAAAAGGCAGAACAAAGTCTTGTTCCACCCATACGGTACACAGAGTGCGTATTCACTTATGGCTCCTCCTCTCCACACTGGGCAACAGCAGAAGGATCATTGGGTGTCAGCATTTGGGCACCAGCTCAGCACCCCAATGCCCTCCTTCCCATCCATTAACAAACTGGGCCCGGGCCCCCTTCCTTGTTCCTGCCCTGAGTGCAGTGGCAGGGAGAGTCTGTGGGAGCCAGCTGGAGAGGTGCACTGTCACTTGTAAACACAAAAGCCACGCTTCTGTGGTTACACGTAAAAGGTCGATAGCGGTGAGCACAAGGTCAGGGCCAGAGGTGGTAGAACTTTGTTCTGGCTCATAAAAAAGCAGTGGTTGAGACAAACCATTTAACACTAACTGGGGTGCTTACAATGGTTAACTTTCATTCCTAACATTAAACATTTTACACTAAAAGGAAAAACAATGATTCTGTAACTGTTTAAAAAATGTTATCTTAAATTGGACTTTAATTTGTTAGTAGAGGCACAATTGAATTTACTAGTTCATCAAACACTACCCTCTCCAGACAATGCTGCTGTCCAAAGGTGTCTCAGTTGCTCCTTCTTAAAAAGAAAAGCCACTCTTAGACCCCCAGACACACTATACAACATTTGTTGTCAGATTTCCTTTAGATTTACCAAAACTATGTAGTGCAAGGACCTGCCTGATTGCATACCAATTGAAACTCTAATGCCGCGTACACACGGTTGGACTTTCCGATGGGAAATGTTTGATGTGAGCTTGTTGTTGGAAAGTCCGACCATGTGTATGCTCCATCGAACATTTGCTGTCGGAATTTCCGACCACAAATGTATGAGAGCAGGTTCTCAAATTTTCCGCCAACTTCACTTTGTTGTCGGAAATTCCGATCGTGTGTACACAAGTCCGTTGCACAAAAGTTCACGCATGCTCGGAATCAAGCAGAAGAGCTGCACTGGCTATTGAACTTCCTTTTTCTCGGCTCGTCCTAAGTCTTGTACATCACCGCGTTCTAACATTCGGAATTTTGGGCCAACATTTGTGTGACCGTGTGTATGCAAGACAAGTTTGAGCCAACACCCTTCGGAAAAAAATCCACGGCTTTGTTGGCAGAAAGTCATATCGTGTCTACGCGGCATTAAGGTTTGACCTCATATTATATGGTTTTGGTAAATCTGAAGGAAAAAATCTACAGAAAATTGTATAGTGTGTATCCAGCTTAAAACAGGATGTATGTTACCGGCCAGATAACCAATTGAAAAAAAAGGAAAGCCCAACACCTCGTTCACCCCAGAACGCGGTGCAGAAAACCCAAGTTCCGTGCGTTTCCCGCACTGCGTTCAAAATGCGTGTACGATCTGCTGCAGGTATTAATGTATTCTTTATGACGCTTCAAACGCAGATTGCAAACGCAGTGTGTTTCCCTGCATGAGATCACATGGTACTGCAGTGCACTGCAGTACCATGTACGATGCAGTGTGTTTTTGAAAAGTAGTGCAAGCACTACTTTTGGTGCGATCCAGTGCAATTTCAGACCATTTAAATGAATGGGCTGAAAATCACACTGCACTTAATTGCACGGGAACATGGAACGCATTTCTGTGGAATTCAGGTGTCAACCGGCCCTAAAAATTGAAAATGCAGCCACCACATTAAAGGATTGTTAGCTGCAATTTATTACATTTATTTTTGGTTAGTTTTGGCTATTAGGAGAACAGACGGATTCTATTAGGTGAATCAATTTCTAGTTCCTAATTATTGCAATGCAGATCTGCTCTATTTGCAGATAATCACGCAAATCAGGATCCAGACAATCACAATTAACAAAATGTACCCTGTTTCCCCGAAAATAAGACCTAGCGTGATTGTCGGTGATGGCTGCAATATAAGCCCTACCCCCCAAATAAGCCCTACCCTGTTTTCCCGAAAATAAGCCCTACCCTGAAAATAAGACCTACAAGGACTTTAACTATGGCTTATTTGGGGGGTAGGGTTTATATTGCAGCCATCACCGACAATCACGCTAGGTCTTATTTTCGGGGAAACAGGGTATGATTCTTCTTAGATTGCAATAAGCCTGCGTGAAATGTTTTGGTAAATCAAAAAAGAATGTGATTTGCCAATTCACCTTATGTGTGAATTTTATCTCTATACGCTGTTTATAAGAATTGTTTATAAGAATAAGGCAGCGGTGACTGGTCTTTATTACGTTGCTATATAGAGACAAAGAGCAGAAGTTGTCTCATGCTGGATAACTGCAAATCTGGAAGAAATACACAAAATGAAAATCTATTTAAAAAAATACTGGGCTTAACAACTCAGAACTCTTAAGGTGGTAGGTATAAATAAAGCGTGTTCCTAGGCATGCACAGGGGGTGTGCCAGATGTGCCTGGGCACACCCTAATCACAGTGTATGGTGGCAATTCCCCCTATTGCCTGGGCTTCCCCCAGTGTTGCCCCCCCCCCCCTGCAGTGCTGCTGGCTTTCCTCCTTTTCTCTCCCCCTGGCTGCTGACATGTTTCAGAAGGGAGAGTGGGGGAAGGGGCCACTAAATATGTAATTTACCAGCCCCTTCCTTTTCTAAATGAACACAGTGAACACACTTACTCACTGTGTTCATTCATAACTGAAGCATAGTAAGCTGTGTTTACTATGCTTCAGTTTGTGAATGAATAGGAAGTCGCTCAGCACAGAGCACTTCCAATTAATTCACTGCCCCGTGCAGCTAAGGCTGCAGAGAAAGGCATGTGTGTTTGAGCTTTTGGGTGCACACCCTAATGTAATAAGCTGCGCACACCTATGAGCTTGTTATTAATGATGAATTGGAATGAATATGTATCATTCAGTATGCAATGGTTTTAATTTTTCTAACAGTCATGTAATGCAATGTTAACTTATTCTTTTTAGTGAATTTAAAGAAAAACCTTGGCTCCAGCAGCTAGACATGGCTCGGATGTTGGCCAAGAAGATGGTCTACCAGCACTAAGGACAGCAAGATTAGGCTCTACAGACAGCTACCCTGAGACAGTTAACGTCACACATTTATGGACTGTTGCTGTTTGCTGTTATTTCTATGCAACCCTGGCTTCTATTGTTGAATCATTGCCAATACTTAGACCCACATATAAAAAAACTGCATTTCCCCTCTAATCCTGTTCTAGCGACGCCTCACGATTTTGGATTTTCTTTCACTTTTATTATCAGTGATAATGATAAACAATATGATTCTTACATTACCACTTTTGCATAAATAACACATTAGTAGACTAATTATGCCGATATCTATAGCTACCTTACTTTTTCTTCTATTTGCTCATTCTGTCATTATGACCCATTAGTTCACCCATGAACTAATATGTATAGGTGTATACAGCTGTAATCATGTTGCATGTAAATTAAAAGCAGTCTTTGTCAACTTAAATTTTTATGTCTAGCCTAGACTTCTTGGGCACTGGTGATAGCTGGTGTCTTCCAGCTGCCACCTTAGAAGGCTACATCACCAGTACCTTCCATGGAGATCTCAGGAGAAAACTAAGAAATCTAACAAGATTTCACAAAACCAAGCAAGATCTTGGCTAAAGGCTCGTAGGAAAGGCGATCTCAGGGGGAAGGTTCTGGCACAGACATCATCAATCAGCCAGCACAGAGAACAAGTAGCTAGGCACTAATGACAATTTTTAAATAAATGTCAACATGGTATTTGGTAGGCAGGCATCATGGGCAGTATGGAAATAAGGTAATAAAAGCAGCGTGTTTCTAAATGTAATTGAGCTTGATTCCCTATATACGGTGCCTTGAAAAAAATATTCATACCCCTTGAAATTTTCCACATTTTGTCATGTTACAACCAAAAACTTAAATGTATTTTATTGGTATTTTATGTGATAGACCAACACAAAGTGCAACATAATTGTGAAGTGGAAGGAAAATGATAAATGGTTTTCAAAATTTTAATATTAAACATCTGAAAAGTGTGGCTTACATTTGTATTCAGCCCCCTTTACGGTGATATCCCTAACTAAAATCTAGTGAAACCAATTGCCTTCAGAAGTCACCTAATTAGTAAACAGAGTCCAACTGTGTGTAATTTAATCTCAGTATAAATACAGCTATTCTGTAAAACCCTCAGAGGTTTGTTAGAGAACCTTAGTGAACAAGCAGCATCATGAAGGCCAAGCAACACACCAGACAGGCCAGGGATAAACTTGTGGAGAAGTGTAAAGCAGGGTTAGGTTATAAAAACTATCCCAAGCTTTGAACATCTCACAGAGCACTGTTGAATCCATCATTGGTAAATGGAAAGAGTATGACACAACTGCAAACCTACCAAGACATGGCCGTCCGCCTAAACCGACAGGCCGGGCAAGGAGAGCATTAATCAGAGAAGCAGCCAAGAGGCCCATGGTTAACTCTGGAGGAGCTGCAGAGATCCGCAGCTCAGGTGGGAGAATCTGTCCACAGGACAACTATTAGTCGTGCACTTCAATAATCTGGTCTTTATAGAAGAGTGGCAAGAAGAAAGCCATTGTTGATAGAAAGCCAAAGGAAGTCCTGTTTGCAGTTTGCGAGAAGCCATGTGGGGGACACAGCAAACATGTGTAAGAAGGTCCCCTAGTCAGATGAGACCAAAATTGAACATTTTGGCCTAAAAGCAAAATGCTATGTGTGGCGGAACATGAACACTGCACATCACCCTGAACACACCATCCCCACCTTTAAACATGGTGGAGGCATCATGTTGTAGGGATGCTTTTCTTCAACAGGGACAGGGAAGCTGGTCAGAGTTGATGGGAAGATGAATGGAGCCAAATACAGGGCAATCTTAGAAGAAAACCTGTTAGAGCCTACAAAAGACTTGAGACTGAGGTGGAGGTTCCAGCAGAATAACGACCCTAAACATACAGCCAGAGCTACAATGGAATGGTTTAGATCAATGCATATTCATGTGTTAGAATGACCCAGTCAAAGTCCAAACTTAAAACCAATTGAGAATCTGTGGCAAGACTTGAAAATTGCTGTTCACAGACGCTCTTCATCCAATCTGACAGAGCTTGAGCTATTTTATAAAGAAGAATGGGCAAAAATGTCACTCTCTAGATGTGCAAAGCTGGTAGAGACATCCCCAAAAAGACTTGCAGCTGTAATTGCAGCGAAAGGTGGTTCTACAAAGTATTGACTCAGGGGGGCTTAATACAAATGCACGCCACACTTTTCACATATTTATTTGTAAAAAAATTTGAAAAAATTATTTTCCTTCCACTTCACAATTATGTGCCACTTTGTGTTGGTCTATCACATAAAATACCAACAAAATACATTTACATTTTTGGTTGTAACATGACAAAATGTGGAAAATGTCAAGGGGTACGAATACTTTTTTATGGCACTGTAGATTGTATTAGCATTAGAGATAAGGGAGGAGTTCTGCTTTGAAAGATTAACGCAGAATGAAAGGCAAATTTCTAATAAAGTCTGACTAGAGATGAAAGATTTTTTATTTTCTCATTGGTAAGCATGAACAGTGAAAGTCTTTCTACCTATTATTCACAAATATAATAAAAATTAAAGGAGATGTAGGGCCAAAGCTCTTTCGGCCCTACTTCTCCTGTGGGTCACAGGAGTGCACTTTAGTTCTGCACACCTGTGACCCGTATTCAGCCAATAGCGAGCTAAAGGCCGCTGTCAGCTGACGTAAATCAGCCAGTCCAGACTCTGGACTGATCCTGACTTTAATGTCGGGATCCACACAGATGCCTGAGAGGCAGTTGGCTTAGCCTCTCAGCGCTCTGCTGAAATGCTGAGCCAGCTGCTCCTGCCTCCTCCACAGTCCAGCACTCCAGTGAGCACTGGAGGGGCAGAGCTCAGTGGTCTCTGATCGCTCAGTTCTCAGTCTAAGAGGCAGCATGGGACAAATGCAGCATTGGGCCGATGCTGCATCTACCTAGGTGAATGCGATTGTTTTTTTTTTTAATCCCACACTTTTCTTTCTTTGAATGTGCTGAAAAGAAAAGGGCATGCCACTGCAGTAATAATGAGCACATTAGTGCACATTTTTACAAGGATGGTGAGCACTGAGGTATGCATTAGTGCAGTGGCAGTGAGCACAGAGGCAGGTGTTGGTGCAATGGTGAGTGAAATGGGGGCACGTGGGAAAGATGGTGGAGCAGGGGGGAGGATGGGGGTCAGGAGCAGTGATTAAAATGAGGGTTGTGTGCAGGTGTGGTAAAGAAGGATGAGGAGGATAAAAAAAGAGTGAGTTCTATTAGTGTAAGCATAGCCAAAACAGTTTTATTTTTTGACGTCTGTGTCAAGGATGTGAACGTAATGTCAGCAGGGACTCTTTTAAAATAGATGGATACTTAGAAGGGGCAGGCCTAGGTGCAGCAGCCAGGTGCTAAGATGCGCATAGTTATAATAGTTGGAGGTAATGGTGAGCACACTGGAGAACAAACAGACAACTGGACTACCTCGTATGGTATGGGCGATTCACACAGCAGCGGGTATGGGGTTTGTGACTGTAAGTTTTTTGCAGAAGGATGCAGATTAATGGTGGGTCTGCAACTCTCTAATCAATCAACTTTCTTGGTGGTCCCCTGATGATCGCTGGAATGATGAATGGTGGGTCCCCCTTTCCTGTAGTTGGTTTATGGTAGCAATAGGTGGGCTCACGGCCTCCTCAGCGGATCTGGGCGATGACGGCCAAACACAGGACAGCACTCCTTATCCCTTCCTTCTCCAGTTGGCGTGCTCCCCCAACTGCCTCACTTTTTCTTGGGTTTCCTTTTTATGTGACCCCTCCTGCTCTCAGGTGTACCTGGGTATTGGAGTTGCTTTCAAGGGATGGTTGTGGCTAAGATCCTCATCTAGAATGTTCCTGCATAAAACCAGTCACTATCTAAACCAATCTCCAGGGATAAGAAATACATTATCCCAATCCACCCACAATTACTAACCTGAAACTCGTGTCACATGATGGATCAAGCCCCAAGTCTTTTGTTTCAGTCTGTACTGTAGGTCTGGTCTGCAGTACCTATTCTGCTTCCTTGTGACATCAAAGTTGGTCCAATGGCTGTCAGAAGAATGCATCTAAGGGTTCCAAAGTCTTCAAGTGTGATGTCATGGCATGAGGGGTGGGCACAAGACTAATCAGCTAAGCATCCAAAAGAACAGAGAGCAACTTGCAATCACCAGTCACCACTACTGGAGTTGCTTTGGAGGACCACATGGCAGCACATTTAGGTAAGTTTTCCTGGACTTTAAAGTGGTAGTAAACTCTGTTTTTATCTTTACCTTCCTTTTAAGGTAAGTCTTTCATAATGTGCTAGTATGTGGTGCATACTAGCACATTATGCATACCTCCCAACTTTTGAACTTTAGAATGAGGGACACTAGAGGAAGGAAGTGATTTGAAAAATGTGCATATGGCCAAACAGTGGGAGGGGCTTAAGTGTGCGGGGGGGGAGTGTGGTTAAGCAAAACCCGGACATGGGTCAGCTGGGTGGAGAGCAGGGGTTATCAGGGCAGAAGACAGGGGTCAGCGGGATGAAGAGCAGGGGTCATCAGGAGAAGAAGACAGGGGTCAGCTGGGTGAAGAACAGGGGTCATCAGGGCAGAAGACAGGGGTCAGCTGGGTGGAGAGCAGGGGTCAGCATGGCAGAGGAGAAGGGTCTGCAGGACAGTGTATGGGGGGCAGCGGGGCAGAGAAGAGGGGTCACAAGGGCAGAAGAGAGGGATCAGCAGGACAGAGGACAGGGGCTCAGTAGGGCAGGGTACAGGGGTCAGCAGAACGGAAGACAGGGGGTCAGTAGGGCAGGGTACAGGGGTCGGACGGACAGAGTACACTGGTCAGCAGGATGGAAGACAGGGAGTCAGTAGGGCAGGGTACAGGGGTCAGCAGGACAGAAGACAGGGGGTCAGAAGGGCAGGGTACAGGTGTTAGCAGGATGGAAGACAGTGGGGCAGGGTACAGGGGTCAGCAGGACGGAAAACAGGGGGTCAGTAGGGCAGGGTACAAGGGTCAGACTGACAGAGGACAGGAGGTCAGTGTACAGGAGTCAGCAGGACAGAAAACGGGTCAGTAGTTCAGAGTACAAGGGTCAGACTGACAGAAGACAGGAGGTCAGTAGGGCAGGGTACAGGGGTCAGAAGGACAGAGGACAGGAGGTCAGTAGGGCAGGGTACAGGGGTTAGAAGGACAGAGGACAGGAGGTCAGTAGGGCAGGGTACAGGGGGTCAAATCCCCCCATTCCTCCTCTTAGCCAAAATCCCCCCCCATTAGTCCCCTTAACCAAGCCAAAATCCCCCCACTCCCTCCTAGCACATATCCCCCTAGTCTATCCCCCCTTTACTCTTACACCCCATCCAGGTACCTTCGGGCTGACTCTCTGCTCCAGCCCAGCGTCTAGTGATCATAGGGTGGAGCTCTCCATCAGGACAACAAGGTGAGAGGGAAGACTAGAGAGCTAGGACTAGGGCATGTTTGCGCCCTCTTTCACGCATCAGAGCGACCGGGGAGCAATTGCCATCCTGTCCACTGGCCATGACTCTCTCTCCTGTATGAAGGAAAGCAGCACAGCCGAGGAGGAGGCGGGCTCAGCCGTATGCCGCTCTGCACTGTGTGCGTGAGGCAGCCAGTATCTCTCACCGTCGGCTGCCTGTCACATTTACACAGCAATGCTTGCGGCGTGTGGGACTCTAGACACCTCGCACAAGCTGCAGGGCGGGCAAGCCACTGGAGCGGCTCCACTCCAGGACAAAGCCTTACGTTTCCAGGACTTGCATCAAGTTCCGGGACAGTCCCGGCAAATCTGGGACGATTGGAAGGTATGCATTATGCTATTGCCTTACAGGGGGAAACATTTTTTTTTTGCTACCAACTCTTTAAAAGGCTTTGGAGAAAATAAATATAACACAGATTCGGTTGACATGGGGAGTGTGAGAGCTGTTTTTTTTTCTAACATGGAGCTTTACTTTTTTTAAACATCTACTTAATGTATTGTAAGTATTCTTATCAATATGTGGTAATATTAAAAATAAAAACCTCTTTCTTTGTAAAATTTGTAATTATGTTTAGAGAATCTACCTCTGGTGGCTAATCTATACATTTCTATATTTAATACAATAACCAAAAGGATGACATTGTACAGCCTGGGAGACTCATCTTCCCCAATTTCAGGTATTATTGGTCTTGTTAAAGGAGGGGTTTGCGGTCAAATGTGCCATTGGGATAGAGGAGGCCATTTACCTGGGGTGCCTTGGGGGTAGGGGTGTGGTGAAGCCTCAGATAAAGAAGGTAGAGGCTGCTCAGGTTTAGCTCTGCACCATTACAAAGAAACAGGTCTGAGCGTTCCCGGGCATAGTTGGGTACTATCAATGGTTTGTCTCCAACTTTTCCACTAGTGCTGCTCCACTGACTGACTTTACGAAGGGTAAGCAGTCAGTAATGATTAAGTGGAATGACAAAGCTGAGGATGCTTTTCTGGAGCTTAAAGCAGCCTTATGCCGGTATCCAGTGCTGACTGCTCCAGATTTTCATAAATAATTTATTTTTCAAACAGATGCCTTTAATATAGGTTTAGGAGCAGTTTTGTCCCAAGAGGTCATTGAGGAGGAACACTTCACAGTATTTCCCAGTAGGAAGTTGAAAATGGCTGAGAGAAATTATGCTGTAGTGCAGAGCGAGCGTGCTTGACTATTAAGTGGGCTTTACACCATTTTCTCTTCTGCAGGAAGTTCCATTTGGTGTGGTACCATGTTCTACTGACCTGGATGAGACAGAACAAACATACTGCACGGGTAACTAAGTGGTTCTTGGCCCTACAGGAGTTTTCATTCCTGGTGCCCTCTCTAGGGTACCAGTTACAGTGTCCCTAATCACAGCCATACCAGTTACAGTTTCCATGATTACCGCCACACCGGTTACGGTGTTCCTGATCACAGCCACACCAGTGCCTATACCAATCTTGGCCTGTTTATTGACCATGTTTCTGCCTGCTGTTGTACCAATCCTGTCCTGTTTATTGACTTTGTTTCTGCCTGCTGCCCGGACTAATCCTTTACCTGTTTGTTGACCATGTCTCTGCCTGCGGCTTCAACATTCTTGTGAGACACCAGTCCCAGTCTTCCCTGCGGACAACAGCATTTCTGGAACCACAGCCTTCTGTACCTTCTGGCCAGTGAACATGACATTTCTGTGGGCAGCTACATACCAGTAGGCTAGACTCGTTTGGCTTATAGGAACTGGTACTGCTATAGGTGACACTACACTAAGCTATAAATTTATGAAGAAAAAAAATGTGTTTGCAAAATTTTATAATAGGAACTAAGAAAAACTTAAATACCACCAAAAGAAAGCTCTATGTGTCTAAAAAAAAAAAAAGATACAATGCTGCATGACTGAGTAACTGTCATTCATGGTATGACAGTGCTGAAAAATGGACTGGAATGGGGTGAAGCTTCTGGACTCGAAGTGGTTAAATGCACTGTTATACTTTATTATCTCTAGGCTAACACTTTTTTTATTGTCTTGGAGTGGGGAAAGGTTAAATCTTCTGTAAAGTTTTTATTGTTATCTGTGTCCCCATTGGGGATATTCACAGATCCTTTTATGCTGGTGACCATTGTCACTGAGAAAGAAAGTGGGGCGAAATCCAAAATTTTAGAGTTGTCCCTTAAACAAAAGATAAGGAGAAATCTTGCAATGGGGGCATCTGGTCTAGGGGCTTCTATATACTTGGGGTTGATTTACTATAGGCAAATAGACTGTGTACTTTGCAAGGGCAGTTGCACTCATTTTCCCCCGAGCTTAGTGAATGTGGTCAAGCTTCACTTTATAAAAAGTGTCTATTCAAGTGCAAGGAGAATAAAAAAAGAACTGCATTTTTGCTTGCACGTGATTCAATGATGAAAATCAGCAGAGCTTCACCACATTCACTAAGCTCTGGTGATAATGAGAGCAACTGCACTTGCAAAGTGCACAGTCTAAATTTAATACATCAATCCCATATGTTTTTATAAATAAAAACATCTGTCAAATATTTAAAAACATGTAATCCAATAATTATTATTTATTTTTTCTTTTACCAAATGTGATTGCTGAAGTTCAGGTTTACAATTTAAACAAGAATGATGATTGGGTGTTGAATTGCAGCAAGAAAGTTTAGTTAGCAGACTTTTCACACATCGACCCCAACTATTTTATTAGAAATTCAATGAATTAAAAATGGTGATGCTAACAGAATTTTTATGATTCTATGAATGTAGGGTGTTTACCGGCAGCATTCATGGAAGCAAGTTTGTGCTTAACCACTTCAGCCGCGGAAGATTTTACCCCCTTCCTGACCAGAACACTTTTTGCGATTCGGCACTGCGTCACTTTAACTGACAATTGCACGGTCATGCAACATTGTAACCAAACAAAATTGAGGTCCTTTTTTTCCCACAAATAGAGCTTTCTTTTGGTGGTATTTGATCACCTCTGCAATTTTTATTTTTGCGCTATAAACAAAAAAAAGTGACAATTTTGAAAAAAAAGCAATATTTTTTACTTTTTGCTATAATAAATATCCCCAAAAAATATATAAAAATATTTTTTTTTCCTCAGTTTAGGCCGATATGTATTCTTCTACATATGTTTGGTAAAAAAAAAAAAAAATCGCAATAAGCGTATATTGATTGGTTTGCGCAAAAGTTATAGCGTCTACAAAATAGGGGATAGTTTTATGACATTTTTATTATTATTTTTTTTTAATAGTAATGGCGGCGATTTGCGATTTTTATTGGCACTGTGACATTATGGCGGACACATCGGAAACTTTTAAAACATTTTTGGGACCATTGGCATTTATACAGCAATCAGTGTTATAAAAATGCACTGATTACTGTAAAAATGTCACTGGCAGGGAAGGGGTTAACACTAGGGGGCGATCAAGGGGTTAATTGTGTTTCCTAGTGTGTGTTCTAACTGAAGGGTGAATGGGACTGCTTAGGGGAAATGACAGATCGCTGTTCATACTTTGTATGAACAGACGATCTGTCTCTTCTCCCCTCAGAGAACCGGAAACTGTGGGTTTACACACAGAGATCCCGGTTCTCAGCAGCGATTGCGGGAGCCCGGCAGTGATCGCGACCGACGGGCATTCGCATCGGCTCCGGGGGCGAGCAGCGGGCGCGCCCCTAGTGGCCACAGAGTGAAGCCACGTAACATAACGTTGTTTCGCCCAGCCGTGCCATTCTGCCGCAGTAAAACTGTGGCGGTTGGTCGGCAAATGGTTTTAAACTATAGATTTGATAATTTGCAATAAGAGTCTTGAGCAACTCTCCAGCTCAGTACCTTCTAGTATTTTTTCTGCTGGTCATAGATATTGTTTTGGCCAATAATCAACTTCCGTCTGTGAACTTTTAGAAATCTGGGATCCTAGATTCACATGAGACTGGATATGAATTTCTATATTTTATATTTTTATTGCTTCTATTTGTTACAGTAGAAGCAGGTTATTTTTGGATCTCCAGCTATAATTGAAAAGCATAGTAATAGGATAGTAATCCTTTTTTTTTAATATGCACTGAACATTTCAATACGTAAAGCTTATAATAATAGTGAAATAACAGATGTGCTTGCATTATATGTGCTGGCCTCTGGGTGGCATTATTCGATAATATAAAGCTATAATATCCCTGCTATATGAGCTCTACATGCATTTTCCTACTCTAGCAGTTACAGCGTGACAACTCTACTTGCTGGTATTACATGCTTAGTAGTATGTTAAACAAGATCTTGCGTTAAGCAAAATGTAACAGGTTAAGTTTAGATGTGCAGAAGACATACATTGCCACCACTCTAAAAGCTACCTGAGGTGGATCACTTTTCAGAGGCATTTGACAGGTGTCGAGGAAGCAAAATGTTAACTCCTCTCCTCCTGTTTAAAACCTGTAAGCGATGCAAATGCGTGCATGTGGTTACAGGGTGGTTGCGCCGCAGCCCTGTTCACTGGAATTAGTCTCGTTCAGCGACAGTACTGCGGTTCGAAGGCGACAGGATTTAAGGAGGTCCTAAATGGCAAGCTGGCAATAAATACAGCTTCTGGATATAGATCTATACACATTTATTTAAACATTTCAAAAATAATGTATGTTTACTGGCATCTCTGCAATATATTATGTTGGGGATAAGTACAGAATACGCATATACCATAGTGATTTTTTTTCCTTTCAAATATGGCGTCATTATTAAAGAAGAATTCCAGGTATGGTTATAGTTTACTCCAATGTAACTACAGTATGTATATATCATACCTGGCCGATGCCACTGGAAGCTGGAAATCACTAAAGTTTACACCGCTACTCCAGTGATCTCCACTTGCTTCCAAGTCCTGTGCTAAGCGGCTGGCCTGATGCTTTGTGAACACAGGAGGTCAGCTATTTAGCAGAGGCGCCATTCAGAGAATGCTTTGCCATTCCTGAACAAACTCAAAACATTCTCTGATTGGAGAAGGTGGAGGGCGTGAAACCACCATCCTGACTTATCCAATCAGAGAATGCTTTGCATTCTCTGAATTGCGCCTGTGTCAAGCAGACAACCTCCTCTGTTCGGTAAACAGAAGTTCAGCTGCACGGTGTGGGAGCTGGAAGCAAATGGAGATCACTGAAGTAAAAAGCATTTAGTTCAGTGATTTCCAACTTCCAGGGGTACTGGCCAGGTCTCGTATATACAGAGTTACATTGATCCAAGCTGGACTGATGTAATATTGTCATGGCTGGAATAATACTTTAACCACTTGCCGACGAGCTCACATAGACATACGTCGGCAAAGTGGTATGTTCCTGCGAAACCCCGTACGTCGTCTCCTTTAAGAGCCATAGCAGGCACGCGCACACCCGCTGCACAGCGGGAGACCCGATGCACCTGACTGGCGGGTGCGATTGTCATCAGCCACCCGCGAAGGCGAGCACGACAGCCAGAACGGGGATTTGTGTGTGTAAACACACAAATCCTCGTTCTGACAGGAGAGAAGAGACAGATCTGCTCTTTGTAGTAATTACGAACAGCGATATGTCTCCTCCCGCAGTCAGTCCCATCCCCCCACAGTTAGAAACACTCACGAGGGAACACATTTAACCCCTTGATCGCCCCCTAGTGTTAACCCCTTCCCTGCCAGTGACATTTACACAATAATCAGTGCATTTTTATAGCTCTGATCGCTGTATAAAGGTCAATGGTCCCAAAAATGTGTCAAAAGTGTCCGATCTGTCTGCCGCAATGTCGCAGTACCGCTAAAAATCATTACTAGTAAAAAAACTAAAATAAATAAAAATGCCATAAATCTATCCCTATTTTGTAGATGCTATAACTTTTGCGCAAACCAATCAATATACGCTTATTGCAAGAAGAAAAATACATATCAGCCTAAACTGATGAAGAAATTTGTTTTTTAAAAACATTTTTGGGGATATAGATTATAGCAAAAAAGAAAAAATATTGGTTTTTTTTGTCAAAATCGTCGCTCTTTTTTTGTTTATAGCGCAAAAAAAATTAAAAACGCAGAGGTGATCAAATACAACCAAAAGAAAACTCTATTTGTGGGGAAAAAAGAACATCAAATTTGTTTAGGTACAACATCGCACAACCACGCAATTGTCAGTTAAATTGGCGCAGTGCCGTATCGCAAAAAATGGCCCAGTTATTAAGGGGGAAAATCTTCCAGGGCTGAAGTGGTTAAATCATGCAAATTGGATTACTTGGTCTTCATGCTTGATACATATAAATAGCTTTCCTAGTAAATAACCGAAAAGTATTTGTGTGATTGTAAAGGCTCAATTATTAAGACTTTTTTTAATAATAAAGATGTTATACTTACCTTTTCAATGCAATGGTTTCCCCTGCCAGCTCTCCTCCTCCTCCCTTCTGTGTGCCCCCATAGCAAGTGGCTTGCCATGGGGCACCCTTGCAGACCCGATCCCAAGCCAGGCTGTCTGTGTCTATTGACACACACAGTGCGGCTTGGCCATCCCCCCAGCTCTCTCCTCACAGGATTTGAATGACAGCAGCAGAAGCCAGTGGAGGTTATTTACTAAAGGTGGAGAGTGCAAAATCTACTGCAGCTCTGCACAGAAACCAATCAGCTTCCAGGTGTTATTGTCAAAGCTTAATTGAACAAGCTGAAGTTAGAAGCTGATTGGCCACCATGCACAGCTGCACCAGATTTTGCACTTACCAGGGTTAGTAAATCCACCCCAATGCTGCCTCCATGTCCTGTGAATGGAGAGAGGGAGTGACACTGTTCTCAGGCACATCGCTGTATCAAGATCAGGCTCAGGTAAACATTTAGGGGGGGCTAGGGGGAAGCTAATCACAGAAGTTTTTTTTACCTTAATGCAGACAATGAGATGATGATTATGGCGCCAACCTTCGTTCTGCATGTATTCCGCCAATAAAGCAGTGTATAATCCATAATCACTGTAGGTTTAGGAAAATAAGAGGCAGTCACAGTAATGACTATCAGTTATTTCTATTTAAGGATAAGTTCACCTTTGCAACATGTTCCAACATCGATCCCCCCTCCATGTGACAGCTAGCAGGGATCCTCTCCCTGCACCTGCTGTCACAATTTACAGCGTGGCTATGTGGGGCTCCACCCACACGGCCGTGTCATTCGTTCACAGTTATCTGAGAGTCTGCAGGAGCCTGAGATTGCACCCGAGATCTGCTGATTGCAGGTTCAATGCTCTGCAGGCTCCTTAGAAAAAACAAAAACAAACATTAAATGCACATTTTTTTACATGCAAAAAAAGTGCATATATAATTTTTTATTAAAGGGTGAACTTATCCTTTAAACCATGCCCTAAAAATAAAAATTTATTTTTAAAGCTTGCACATCATAACATATTCAATTAGCCAAATAAAAGGAGTCATCTACATTTTTCCTTTCCAGCTGAATTAGGACCCCTTCGCGCTGGCGGAGTTTGCCAATGGCTCCGCCTGCTCAGCAGGGGATCTCTCTGCTGATCACCGCTGAGCAGGCAGATGACAGGTCCGTGTCCACTTCGCTGATGCAGAGCGGACACAGACACAGCCCACTGTTCTCTATGGGGTTGTCGGATGTAAATGGACCACCTGTCTGTTTCCATCCGACTGCCAACCGATCCGATTAGCCGGACAGATGAGGAATGGATCCCAATCCGTCTGATTTTAGCAGACAGGATAGGATTGGATGTCCATAGAAGCAACGGATGATCCGATCGGGTCCTCCTGAAAAGGACCCGATTTGTCCTTCAGTGTGAAAGGGGCCTTACATGGTATAACACTAACACCTGCCTACCCTCTAATGTAAAACACACAGCCAATATTTCTAAGCTGTTAGAAACCCACTGAAACCTGACTTCAGTGTGGTTGTGATCTTTAAGGATCTTTGAGAATTAATTGTTTTACATTAAGAGCAGCTATAGAGGTCAGTTAAGGCTTGTTTTAATGAGTTTAACTTCTTGTTAAAAATATGTAAATCCTTTACTGTTCATAGTCTGGGCACATGAGAATAAAGCTTTTGAACCATCATATTTGGTTAGCTCTATATACAGTGCCTTTTAAAAGTATTCATACCCCTTGAAATTTTCCACATTTTGTCATATTGCAACCAAAAACGTAAATGTATTTTATTGGGATTTTATGTGATAGACCAACATAAAGTGGCGCATTATTGTGAAGTGGAAGAAAAATGATAAATGGTTTTCAACCTTTTTTTACAAATAAGTATCACAAAAAGTGAGGTGTGCATTTTTATTCAGCCCCCTGAGTCAACACTTTGTAGAACCAACTTTTGCTGCAATTACAGCTGCAAGTCTTTGCACATCTAGAGAGTGACATTTTTGCCCATTCTTCTTTGTAAAATAGCTCAAGCTGTCAGATTGGATGAACAGAAATTTTCAAGTCTTGGCACAGATTCACCATTGGATTTAGGTCTGGACTTTGACTGGGCCATTCTAACACATGAATATCCTTTGATCTAAACCAGGGGTCCTCAAACTTTTAAAACAGGGGGCCAGTTCACGGTCCCTCAGACTGATGGGGGGGGGCTGGACTATAGTTTGGAAAAAATATGAACAAATTCCTATGCAGACTGCACATATCTTATTTATGAAGCGGATGCCATTTCACAGGCACAATTGAAAGCTATGCAAAGAGCGGAGGAACACTGTAGATGTCACATTGTGCCTCGCTGTAAACCCGCGGCGCAACAGCGAGGCACAATATGACAAATACGGTGTCCCTCCGCTGTTTGCATAGCATTAAATGGTGCCAGATAAATTGTATCTCCTGTCGAAAAAACCCTCCTATGATGTGCACATGCGCTATGGTGATGTCACTCCAGCTGATCGGGAAATCAACTGGAGTGCAGTTCCGTTCTGTGCATGCACAGGCACTTTTCGACAGTGGGCACATATCGACAGAACACCGACCGTTTTGCATGTAAATTGTGGCGGCCTGGGGGGAAATTGCTACCCTGCCCCCCGGCCCAGCCCGCCCTTGCCCCCCAATCATAAAGTCCCCCATCACAGATCCCCCCATCACAGCGCCCTCTCCATCACAGATCCCCCCATCACAGACTCTCCTACATCACAGGCTCCTCTCCATCCCAGACTCCCGTCCATCACAAATCCCCCATCACAGACTCCCCCCAATCACGAAGCCCCCCCTTCACAGATCCTCCCATCGCAGATCCCCCATCACAGAGCCCCCATCACAGATCCCCCAATCACAGAGCCCCCCATCACAAACCCCCCCCCATCACAGAGCCCTCCATTACAGAGCCCCCATCACAAATCCCCCTATCACAACCCCCCCATCACAGATACCCCCATCATAGATGCCCTCCATTACAGAGCCCCCATCACAAATCCCCCTATCACAACCCCCCCCCATCACAGATACCCCCATCATAGATGCCCCCATTACAGAGCCCCTATTACAGATCCCCCCATCACATATCCCCCCATCACAGAACCCCCATCACAGAGCCCCCCATTACAGAGCCCCTCATCACAGATCCCCTAATTACAGAGACACCATCACAAATCCCCCATCACAGATCCCCCATTACAGATAACCCCATCACAGATCCCCCATCACAGATCCCCCCATCATAGATCTCCTCATCATATATCCCCCATCACAGATCTCCCCATTACAGATACCCCCCATCACAGAGCCCTCCAGCGATATTACACTGCCCCTTCCATAAGATCGCAGCACTCCCCCTCCTTTCTGCTACCTCTTTACACAAGACAGGAATCATGACAGGTCCGGACAAAGGACGGGACTTTTCAAGTGAAATGCAGGTGATTGATTGCTGAGACCATCCCCTGCTGTCTGGTAACCAATCACTCGCTTCTTAACTCGAAAAGTCCCGCCCTTTGTCCGGACCTGTCATGTTTCCCATCTTGGGTGAATAAGGGGGCAGAGGGGAGGAGGAGTGCTGCGATCTTAGGGAAGGGGCAGTCCGTGGGCAAGGTAAATCACCCTGGCGGGCAGTAGTTTGAGGACCCCTGATCTAAACCATTACATTGTAGCTCTGGCTGTATGTTTAGGGTCGTTGTCCTGTTGGAAGGTGAACCTCTGCCCCAGTCTCAAGTCTTTTGCAGACTAACAGGTTTTCTTCTAAGATTGACCTGTATTTGACTCCATCCATCTTCCCATCAAATCTGACCAGCTTCCCTGTCCCTGAAGAAAAGCATCCGCACAACATGATGCTGCCACCACCATGTTTCACGGTGGGATGGTGTATTCAGTGTGATGCGCAGTGTTAGTTTTCTGCCACACACAACGTTTTTCTTCCAGGTTTAAAAGTTACATTTTGGTCTCATCTGCCCAGTGCACCTTCTTAAACATGTTTGCTGTGTCCCCCACATTGCAAACTGCAAACGGCACTTTTTAAGACCCCTTTCACACTGCGGGCATTTTTCAGGCGCTACAGCGCTAAAAATAGCACCTGCATAGCGCCTGAAAAAAGCAGCTCCATTCACTCCAGTGTGAAAGCCTGAGGAATTTCACACTGGAGTGGTTTGCTGGCAGGGCGTCACAAAAAGTCCTGCCAGCAGCTTCTTTGGAACGGTGAACTCACCGCTCCACCACCACTGCTCCCCATTGAAATCAATGGGGCAGCGCTGCGACACCGCCGGCAAAACGCCGCTCCAGCTGCGTTTTGCGGGCTGATTTAACCCCTTTTCGGCTGCTAGCGTAGGGGTTAAAACCGCCCCCGCTAGTGGCCAAATAGTGCCGCTAAAACGGCGTAAAGTGGCGCTAAAAATAGTGCCGCTTTACCGCTGATGCCATAGGCAGCTCAGTGTAAAAGGGGTCTAATGGCTTCCATTCAACAATGGCTTTCTTCTTGCCACTCTTCCATGAGGGTAGATTTGTGGAGTGCACGACTAATAGTTGTCCTGTGGACAGATTCTCCCACCTGAGCTGTGGATTTCTGCAGCTCCTCCAGAGTTACCATGGGCCTCTTGGCTGCCTCTCTGATTAATACTCTCCTTGCCCGGCCTGTCGGTTTAGGCGGACAGCCATGTCTTGGTAGGTTTGCAGTTGTGCCATACGCTTTCCATTTTCGGATGGTGGATTGAAAAGTGCTCCATGAGATGTTCAAAGCTTGGGATAATTTTTTATAACCTAACCCTGCTTTAAACTTCTCCACAATGTTATCCCTGACCTGCTTGGCTTTCATGATGCTGTTTATTCACTAAGGTTCTCTAACAAACCTCTGAGAGCTTCACAGAACAGCTGTATTTATACTGCAATTAAATTACACACAGGCGGACTCTATTTACTAATCAGGTGACTTCTGAAGATAATTGGTTGCACTAGATTTTAGTTAGGGGTATCAGAGTAAAAGGGGCTGAATACAAATGCACGCCACACTTTTCATATATTTATTTGTAAACAATTTTGAAAACCATTGATCATTTTCCTTCCACTTCACAATTATATGTCACTTTGGGTTGGTCTATCACATGAAATCCCAATGAAATACATTAACGTTTTTGGCAGTTGGTTCCACTAGATTTTAGTTAGGGGTATCAGGGTAAAGGGGGCTGAATATAAATGCACGACACACTTTTTAGATATTTATGTAGCGGTACCCCCATAGGGGCTGCTGAGTGATTGTGACCCACCTGTCACCCTGCCCAGCCCGGCATTTGCTTCCAGACACTCCAAGACAATGAACAAGTCCATCAGCTTTGTTTTTTTTGTATTTTATTGAGGGATTAGAACTTGGATGGGGTTAAGGAATTCATGGGATGCCCAGGAAACGATTCTTGCATGGTTTGGGACAATTTAGATACTCTCCTCCTACACAACACTTGCCGCAGACTATCTCTCCTCCAGCACAATTCTTCAGGTGCAGCTAGCACATGGATAGTCCTGACTCTGATTTCAGCCAGGCCTTAGCAAAAACAGGATTTTTAAAACAGCTTACCTGTAAAATCCTTTTCTTTTAGGTATATCAGGGGACACAGAGCCATAGTAATTATTATGTGGGTTATAGGCCACCTTCAGGTGATGGACACTGGCACGCCCTAAATTAAGAAGTGCACTCCCTATATAACCCCTCCCACTACTGGGAGTATTCAGTTTTGTAGCCAAGCAATATATGTGTATACCCAGAAGGGAGGGACCTCTGTGTCCGCTGATGTACCTCAAAGAAAAGGATTTTACAGGTAAGCTGTTTTAAAAATCCTGTTTTCTTTTCATACATCAGGGGACACAGAGCCATAGTAATTACTATGTGGGATGTCCCATAGCAATGGCAACTGAAGGGAGGGAGACACAATAAAAGGTAGGGCATTAAGAGGCCAGAGGACTTATACTGCAGCCTGAAGTACACTATGCCCAAAGGCAATATCCTCATGACCTTTTACATCGATTTGATAGAATCTGGTAAATGTATTGACTGAAGACCAAGTTGCGGCCTTGCAGATCTGAGCCATAGAGGCCTGGTGACGCACCGCCCATGAGGCACTAACAGCCCTGGTGGAATGTGTTTTAACATGAAAAGGAGGAACTTTCTTCCTCAGACCATAAGATTAAACAATCACTTGATTAATCCATTTGGAAATAGTAGATTTCAATGCTGCTTGTCCTCTTTTAGGACCTTCTGGCAGCCCAAACAAAATATTTGTTTTTGTGAATCTGAGCGGTTTCCTAAAAATAGGCCTTAACTGCTCTTACTACATCAAAGGAATGTAGTGCCTTCTTTTCCTTAGATCGAGACTCTGGGAAAAAAAGGCAGTATAATATCCAGGTTCAGGTGAGAACCTGTCATCGCTTTCGGTAGAAATTTAGGATGAGGCCGCAATACCACCTTATCTTTATGCATGATTTAAAATATGGCTCTTTACAAGACAGAACTGCTTGGCAGAAGATATGGCAACCAAAAAGACTATTTTTCTTTAAAAGAACTAAGGGAATTTCCCGTATAGGTTCAAAAGGCTGATCTGTAAAGCCGACAAGACTAAAATTCAAATCCCAAGGATTTAGAGGTGCCCTGACAGGGGGATTAATTCTTGTTACCCACTGAATAAAAGTACGCACCAGAGAGTGAGAAGCAAGAGGTCGTTGAAAAAAATATTGATAAGGCCGAAACCTGGTCCTTGATCGTACTCAGGGCCAGGTTCATTTCTAATCCCATGTGCAGGAATTCAAGAATCCTACCTATGACATACTTCCTGGGGTGCCAACCCCTGGATCCATACCAGAAAATATGTGCCTTCCAGATTCTAAAGTAAATCACTCTGGAGGCCGGCTTCCTAGCATTAATCAAAGTAGACACTACTGAAGGAGATAACCCACGATCCTTTAGAATGTGGGTTTCAATAGCAAACCACTAAATTTAGCATTTGTAAGGTAGGATGGAATACCGGACCTTGAGCTAGAAGGTCTGGCCATAATGGCAGGGTCCAAGGGACTTCTACTGCCATCTTTATGATCTCGGCAAACCAAGATCTTCTGGGCCACACTAGGACCACCAGAATCGCTTCTTCCCCTTCCTGCTTGATTCTGCAGAGAAGGCGTGGAAGCAGCAGAACTGGAGGAACACATAGATCAGTGAAAAAAAACTGATCCTATTGGGAAGACCAAGGCATCTGTTCCGCACGCTAGTGGATCCTTCGTCCTAGACACAAAGTTGTCGACTTTGTTGTTGAATCTGGACACGAACAGGTCTATGTCCAGAATACCCCATTCTTGACATATCGGGAGGAAGATGTTGGGGTGAAGGGACCATTCTCCCGGAAACAATAGTTGGCGACTCAATAGTCCGCCTGCCAATTCTCTATCCCTGGAATGGACATTGCTGATAGACAAGGTATGTTGCTTTCTGCCCAAGTTAGAACATGATTCACTTCTTTTTTGACTGCACGACTTCTCATGCCCCCTTGGTGATTGATGTAAGCCATAGCCGTGGCATTGCCGGATTGAATCCTAACAGGACAATGCCGCAGCTTGAGCGTCTGGAAATTCAGCCAGATGTACTGCCCTAATTTCTAGAACGTTGATGGACAGGGTCCTTTCTGGTCCTTGGACCATTTCCCCTGGACAGAAGCTTCTTCCAGGACTGTTTGCCAACCTAGAAGGCTGGCATCCATTGTTACCATTTTCCAAGATACTGGTAAAAAAAGAATTTCCCCTTTTGGAGGTTGTTGACACCAATTGAGGCTCAGACACACCTGGGGGGATAAGAGCATTGGAAAAAACCCAAAGCCTGAACCTTCTTGTTCCAGACCGACAGAATAGCATTTGTAGCAGTCTTGAATGAAACTGCGCATAAGGAACGGCTTCGAAGGAGGCCACCATTTTCCTTAACAATTTCATGCACATCTGAATGGAAAGATTTCTCTTTGCTTTGACAAGTTGAATCAGTTCTTTACTGGAACCAATGCTTGCCTGGGGTAGGAATACCTTCTTTGTACGGTATCTATGACTAGCCCCAAGAACTGTAATCTCCTTGATGGTTTTAAGGAGGATTTTTCTAGGTTGAGTATCCAACCTAGGCATTCCAGGTAGCTTACAGCAGAGATTAAACTTTGGTTTTAGGCCAGAGACTGATTGATCTACTAAAAGCAGATCATCTAAATAGAGTAAGACTGTTAACCTGAGCAAGGGAGGTGTCAGGATTTTTGTGAATACCCGTGGTGCATTGGCTAGACCAAATGGCAGAGCCACAAACTGAAAATGGCGATTTTCTACTTCGAAGTGTAGAAATTTCTGATGAATGGGAAATAACGGTACGTGGAGATATGCATCTTTGATATCGATTGATGCCAGAACTCCTCCTTGCAAAATGGAGACCACCGATCTGATTGCCTCCATGCGAAAGGACCAGATATTTAAGTGCTGGTTCAGATCTTTGAGATCTAAAATGGGTCTTACCTCCCCGTTTGGTTTTGGAACCGTAAGAAAAAAGGTTTGAGTAAAACCCTGAACTCTGTTCCTCTAAGGGAACCTCTGATATCACCTCTTGAGATAAAAGATGATCCAGAGCTAAAAAGAGAGACTTCCTTTCCTCTGGATTTCTGTAAACATTGACTTTAGAAAACAAAGAAACGGGAACTCTCGGGAAGCCTTCCCCCCCACCCGAGCAAACGGGGGTGCTCCTTCATAAGGAGGCCTTAGCATTTTGCTTTGTCAGGCTTTCTGCCCCAAGACCTCTTCTGGCCCTGGGACTGCCCCTGAGGTCTACCTCTTGAGCTTGACAGTGAAGGCCGTGGAGACTGCCTAGGGGCAGATGCTCCTGGTACTGAGAGGAAGCACGCTAAAAGGAGAAATGTCTGAACTTCTTCTTTTGCTGGCAAAAGAGAACTTTTCCCATTAGAAAACCTTTGGATATATTTATCCAGATCGTCTCCAGTAACCGTTTGCCATGAAAAGGGAAACTGGCTAGGAGGTTTATACATGGTGCTTCGGCTGACCAATTTACCAGCCACAGGACTCTGTGCGTATGTACTAGTCCCAGCATAAGCCGTGAGGCTTGAATGATACAATTTATCATTGCATCCACCGTAGTACATCTGATACACCAGCCCATTGCTGGGCCTGTTGATCAGGAAGAATCTTAAGTATCTCTACAAACTGATCCTTTATGGACGGAGATACCCCAATTGCTGTAAGAATCGGCTGCGCTACTGAACCTGCCAGAGACATGTTGTTCTTAAGCAGAAGTTCCAACTTTTTATCTGTTGAATCCTTTATCATTTGCGCATTGTCTATCGGAAAAGTGAGATTTTTATTCCCCGAGGTGATTGCAGCATTAAATTGCTGGAACCTCCCACTTCTTATAGAATTCTTCCTCCATAGATACACCCTTTTTGGAGGAAAAAAACAGCTTATCCAGGTGTTCCCATTCTGAATATAACAGCTTTTTTAGCCCTGAATGGCTAGGAAAAGCGTCCCCAGACGGGGAAGGTTAGTCATCCCAACCAGAGGTGGGCTCATCACTAGACTGCACTACAGGCAGCAAAAGGGTTAAACGAACCAATCTAGTGAGGGAGTGTACCAGAAATGTGAGATTACTCCCTCCATACTAGGATCCTCAGCATCACCTTCCTGATCCCCTGCCCCTTGTACCTCAAAATGAGGGTCCTGAGCACTGGATGGGGATCTGCTATGATTGAACCCACTATGGAAAGTGATCATAGCATCAATCTTCTTTTTACACTAGAAATGGTAGAAGAAAAAAACCTCTTGTGTGATATATATATATATATATATATATATATATATATATATATATATATATATATATATATATATATATATATATACACAGGTAATGCCATCTAGTGGACATTTGTAAGATCTCTAAAAATATAAAAAATCAAAAGGAATTTGTTTTAGTATATTCATTTAACAGCTAAGACACCCTCTTTCCTTAAGGGCACCAAGCACGTCCTTAATTTATTGAGTGAGGTTGAATGGAAAGCCACATATATGTTGGTGACAGCTGATGTCACATCACTCTATACGTCAATATCCCATCAGTTGGGACATGAGGCGGTGCGACATTTCCTCTATCGAGACTCCAATATCCCCATCACACAATGCAATTTTGTGATGGAGCTATTGGACTTCTCGATGGAGCATGACCATTTTTGGCAAGTGAAGGGGGTGGCCATGGGAGCCAAATTTGCTCCCAGCATGGCCAACCTCTTCATGGCCAAATGGAATGAAGATGAAGTTCTGCATGACAGGCCTGCTCAGCTTGTCATGTGGAAAAGATTTATAGATGACGTCCTATTTATATGGGACGGTGATTCAGAATCCGTCGCCACTTACTTGTCTGCTCTCAATAATAACAACAGAGGTATAGTGCTCACTTATGAGGCCAGTCCGACTCAGATCCACTTTCTAAATCTGGTTATAAAAATTGATAATGGAAGGATTACCACCTCCACCTTCTTCAAACCAACTGACAGGAATAGTTTTATTCCACTTGATTCCTGTCACCATCGTTCTTGGTTAACAGCGGTCCCTAAGGGGCAATTTCTGCGATTAAGGCGGAATTGCTCAAATGTAGATCAATTTTATAAGGAAGCCTCTACTTTAAGGTCTAGATTTTTGAATAAGGGCTATGATTCGACAGCTCTTGACTCTTTAATCATAGAGGTAGGGAATATGGACCGTAAGGACCTATTGATGGATAAACCTCCCCAGACTGATGACAGAGAGGATTTCGGACTTGCTTTCATCACAACTTACTCAAGTCAACATTGGGCTATCAAAAGGATCATAAAAAAACATTGGCCAGTTATCAAAAATGACCGGATTTTTGGGCCCTTATTGTCGGACAAACCTCAGGTTTTGTTTAGGGGAGCTACTAGCTTTAGACACACACTGGCACCTAATGTTCCAGACCCACCTGCACGTCTGAGTTTTTTTGGTGATCTAAAGGGTTTTTCCCCTTGTAGAAGGTGCAAGGTATGTAGGGTTAACACATTAAGACTGGGAAAAAAATGCAGCGCTAAGAAGTATTAGGAAGTTAAGGTGTAGTGAAACAATTAAGTAAGAGATGCTGTACTGAACAGTAAAGCATATGTGCAAAAACCATAAGTGAAATGAAATGAACAAACACAGTATAAAGTGTCCACATATGGTAAATGGATGATTCCAAACTCAAATTATTAAGAGGAACTGGTATGGACCAAAAAATGATGTGAAACTAGAAAATAAAGTCAATGGTGCACGGTGTGGATCTGTGACTGTGAGTCAACAACGGGGTACAGAACGTCCGTAACTGTAAACCAACATCTCGGTATGGGGCATCAGAATGAAAACATCAGGAAGTAAGATAAGATGGGCACTCTTACCAGATGACGTGGACTCCACTGTCATATGACATGGAGTCAATGGTGCATGGAGCCAAACCTAGGCTGGAAAACGATATCTGGAACGGTGGAACCTCTGTCTCACTTCTCGACTTCTCTGGTGGGGTGAAGAAACATCAGAAGGGCCGCCAACTGGATATCAGCCAATAGACCTCAAGGATATGTTCCAAGGAGAAGCCAGGGACAGATTTGATCCAGACCCCGTGATGGAAGTAGGGCTACTGGAAGGCAGTTTCTTGCATCGGGGTAATATGCAAATAAAAAATAAAAAGCTTCTGCATAGTTCCACATGTCCCTTTAAGGTATGGGTGTTCCATTTGCCCCCCCCCCCCTTTTTTTTCTGATTCATTATTGCGTTATTATCAGTGTCTTTTTTCATTTATTTCTTTTCCTTACAATACCAATTTGTTCCATGTTTTTATTTTCTAATTTTCCAATCTTATATTGGGAAATTACATTTATTATTTATTCATTTATTCAATTCAATACATTGATTATTTGTAATAGATTACCTAACAGCCATGTTAATATTTTTATAATTTTTTCTTTCATTGCTATGTATATTTTGTATGTACTGGTATAGATCTATTTGGGACATCTTGTGTCCGATTTAGGTAATGCTGCTTAGTATTGTTCAGTAATGCTTATTTTCTGTTTCGGTTTATCACCACTTGCTAGCACTATTTCACTTTAGTGCTGCCATCTAGTGTTTGCCATTATTATTGTTGATTTTCACATTGATATTTTTAGCCATGTGACAGCACCAGATCCGATCATGTGATCGGGACTTGAGCTGAGGAGATTCGGTTTCCGTGACTACCCTCTCCCATCCTGTGCACCTTTTGGTGGTTGTTGATTGGGTCAGGGAGCCGGGACACCGCCCCTTCACACCACATCACATGACCAGGAAGTGATGTATTACCAGGAAGTGATGTCCACTATTGTTTGACCAGGAAGTGATGCATTACCAGGAAGTGATGTCCACTATTGTTTGCCATGCGGTGGGGAGGTCTCCAGGTATCAGTCTCACTATTAGACTGCGCTATTGGGTCCTACACTCACCGGCTGTTTTATTCATGATTCTGATTGGTCTAGCGATCAACAGGATCTAGTTCCTGATTACTTGACCTTTGTAGCTCCACTGTGATTGGCTATAGGGGTTATCTTATTGGTTATCTTAACATGGCTGTTAGGTAATCTATTACAAATAATCAATGTATTGAATTGAATAAATGAATAAATAATAAATGTAATTTCCCAATATAAGATTGGAAAATTAGAAAATAAAGACATGGAACAAATTGGTATTGTAAGGAAAAGAAATAAATGAAAAAAGACACTGATAATAACGCAATAATGAATCAGAAAAAAAAAAAAGGGGGGGGGGCAAATGGAACACCCATACCTTAAAGGGACATGTGGAACTATGCAGAAGCTTTTTATTTTTTATTTGCATATTACCCCGATGCAAGAAACTGCCTTCCAGTAGCCCTACTTCCATCACGGGGTCTGGATCAAATCTGTCCCTGGCTTCTCCTTGGAACATATCCTTGAGGTCTATTGGCTGATATCCAGTTGGCGGCCCTTCCTGATGTTTCTTCACCCCACCAGAGAAGTTGAGAAGTGAGACAGAGGTTCCACCGTTCCAGATATCGTTTTCCAGCCTAGGTTTGGCTCCATGCACCATTGACTCCATGTCATATGACAGTGGAGTCCACGTCATCTGGTAAGAGTACCCATTTTATCTTACTTCCTGATGTTTTCATTCTGATGCCCCATATCGAGATGTTGGTTTACAGCTACGGAAGTTCTGTGCCCCGTTGTTGACTCACAGTCACAGATCCACACCGTGCACCATTGACTTTATTTTCTAGTTTCACATCATTTTTTGGTCCATACCAGTTCCTCTTATTAATTTGAGTTTGGAATCATCCATTTACCATATGTGGACACTTTATACTGTGTTTGTTCATTTCATTTCACTTATGGTTTTTGCACATATGCTTTACTGTTCAGTACAGCATCTCTTACTTAATTGTTTCACTACACCTTAACTTCCTAATACTTCTTACCGCTGCATTTTTTTCCCAGTTACCAGTTATTGTTTGTCACAATGTATGCAGCTGCTGGCTCACATATATTTTATTTTTGCTATTAGAGCGCAGTGTTTTCATATTCTCTTAACACATTAAGAGATAGGAGATTGACTGAATTCACTTCAGTTAACACAGGCCTAACATACCCCATAAAATCACTTATTACATGTACTACAAAATGTGTTGTATACCTTCTAAGGTGCCTGTGTGGGCTGGAATATGTGGGACGTACCATTAGGATGCTGCATGTGAGGTTGGGTGAACACATCACTAACATCAAGCAAGGCTTTAATAAGCATAGTGTTTCTAAACACTATGATTTTGTGCATAACCGAGACCCGACAGACACCACCTTTATTGGTATAGAAAAATACGTCCCCCATTGGCGTGGCATTAATGGCAAGAGGACCATTTCTAGATCCGAGACTAATTGGATCTATAGATTAGGTTCTCATGCCCCCAATGGCTTGAATATAGAATGGGACATCAACTGTTATATTAATAACAGTTGATGTCCCATCTGAAGAAGGATGATCACTTACGATCAAGAGATTGTTCTTTGTGACTGGTGGTCTGATATTTATTGCTTTTTTATTTTTTGGTGCCTGAAAGTATGTTCATTTGGGATCCCCATCTAATGTTACATGTTTTATTACAACCATGTTAGCGGAGATGCCTTTATGATGATCTTGTTAAGGGATTCCTCTGCTATCGTAAAGTAGGGTTATTCACATAACATCTACCTCTGTCAAGATGTGTGTTATATCCATTAATATATATCTTGGGGCCAATTATGTTTTTTAATTTTTTATTATGTTTTTAATTTTATTTTAGTAGTATTTTTGATAATTTTTTTTTATTGCTTAATAAATGGTATTAATCGAGGGATTTTATATATGCCCGTCAGGGTCTTAGCTGTTAAATGAATATACTAAAACAAATTCCTTTTGACTTTTTATATTTTTAGAGATCTTACAAATGTCCACTAGATGGCATTAGTTGGGATAGTTTGTTTTTATTCTACACATGCCTGGTAGTCGTCCCAGTTGTTTATTGTTATATTAGGCATCTCCTATTGTGTCTCCAGAATGGGATTCTCCAGTTAACCAATCATAATATTCAGCTTGGTTTTAGCTAGCCAATGACGGTGTTTCCTGAAGCGCCGTCTGGCTATTTAATGCGCATGCTCGTGCATGATTGCGTACCCCTGATGACGTCAGTTGTGACGAAACCGCCGAAGGGTCACAACGTGAACTCGCATCGCGCATGCGTGCTTTTAATTTAAACAGAGGTGGAGCCTTTTTTTGCGATCTTGCTGCAGTTTCACTGCTAGTGTATATGGGCACTGTATATGTGATCTACTATTGGAGTCCCCTTTTTCTTTTTTATGGTTTATCCTTGCTGGAATACTTGCCACTTGAACTATCCTGGAACCACCTTTTTCTCCTGAGTGTCTCCTGCTGCTGCTGGGATGCTGTTATTGAAGATAATCAGAGGGACATCGGCTGCGGTTCCAAAAAGGATATCAATGGTGATCTACTAAGCCTGTTTTGACCCCCCTGAATAAGGGTGGTCACAGGCTTTCTGGTAAGCCTCCATTTTCTCCGGTGGTGGGCGGCACTATTGATTGGATCATTGGATTGTGATTCTGCACTTTACATATTATTTTTGGACTTTTTTTCATTCACTATTTCTACTTCCCAATATCGTTTGGACTTTAGAGCAAGTTTTCCCACTGATGAATGTTTGCACATTTGTGGTTTATCATTATTGTAGATCGCTTATAGTATTTACCATTATATTGTTACTTTTTGTCACTAATATTATCATCACTATTTGTTATAATTATTCACTCAGATTTATGTCCAGCGCTGCACTGTTTATTATCCATACAAATTTTGCCTTATATCGGGGTTATAGTGCTTAGCAGCAGGACTCCTATCACGGTTATTTTGTTTATTATTGTTTTTTTATTTTTCGCTATTTATGCACCTAGCGCAATTCTTTATTTATTTTTAGATATATATACAGGGACTGAATTGTTCAGCGCTGCTGCAACATCAGTCTTCCCTGACGGCTCATTCTGACCGACCGCATCACTCTCAGAGGAGGATGACATTCTTTTGGACATGGATTTAGGTTGTTTGTAAAATAATCAAACCACTACCACTCATAGCCTAATGCACAAAGCAGAGGCACTACCAAAGAATGCATACACTGCTAGGCTATAGTCCAGCAATAAAAATGCTGCTATTAATGCCCAGCCTGAAAACAATGTGTCAAAGGAAATACCTGTTACCAACCTGAAAAAAAAAGCCACCTCTGTTTTTGTGTCCCTCCACAGCCTGCAGCAGCACACAGTGTGCTTTAAAAACTACCTCCATGCGTCCCTGGCGTCGGAGAATGCCGACGCCGATAGCCCCGCCCCCCCCGCGCTGCTTACGGCTCCATCCTTCTTTCAAAAGTATGGGTTTTCCTGCGTGAGCGGCGGGCTATAGATTCATCTGAATCTTTCCACAGCTGTCCGGCCGGAGGGGGGGAACGGCCGCCAGGCGGCCACAGCGGTTTTCTTTTTTTTTTTTTTTAAATGAATCTGGGCCTCTACTCTCCCCCGAGGGGGGAATCCCAGCGCAGGGGCTACTCACAGGAAGACAAGTTACCCCTCTTACCAGAGGATCTCCTTTGCCGGAGGAGAAGGAGGAAGTGTTTGCTCCTGACACAGCGGCTGTTTTCAGCATGAGGCGGTGAGTGCTCAATACAGCCCACCAGTGGTGACCCATAGGTATGACAACATTATTCAGTTACAGGAGACTTTCATGAAAAAATTCAAAAATCTCCACTTACCTTTTCCCGCCGCAAGGTTATCTGTGGTAAACCATAAGACCCAATCTTCACCCTTCACGGTGGGCTCCGTAAAACCTTCAGGAACAGGGGAACCTTGAGGTATCCCACAATCCTAGACCTGCAACAGCACCCTGCCAGTAAAACTTTATTGGCCTTAATACCAAAAGTACTGGATCCCAGGGTCCAGCTCTCTAGAAAGAGAAGCATTCGCAAGCAAAAACCTTGTTTCTTTGGATACGAGGCCCGGGTACCATTCAACCTGGCCTGAAAGACACTCTGAATGGATCCGGTCAGCATGGCTAGCCCCAGCAAGGATTGTTCCAGTGGAGCTCAGCACAGCACATCTTTACTCATGACCAACACCTTAGACACTGGCAAAAAAAACTGAATACTCCCAGTAGTGGGAGGGATTATATAGGGAGTGCACTTCTTAATTTAGGGCGTGCCAGTGTCCATCATCTGAAGGTGGCCTATAACCCACATAGTAATTACTATGGCTCTGTGTCCCCTGATGTATGAAAAGAAAGTACCTTATTACAGGCAGGGACTGCAGGCCCCTATGGTGTAGCAAAGAAAGTTCTGGTGCTAGCTGCCCTCTTTGGTGGACTACTGATCCCAGTCAGCCCTCTGCAGACCCTGACAGCCCTCCTAGCTGCAGTGATCTGACTTCAGTGCCAGTAAAATCACAGTCTCTTCCACTGGCTCTACATCCATCTCAGACTGCACACTCCCCAGTCCGCTCCAGCATGCCTCCCAGCTCTCCCGACTATGCCTGCCACTCACCGACACCTGGTGGGTCCCTACTGGAGACTTGCCGGCAGTATTCCCCCCCTGTGCTCTCCTGCTCCTGATCAGGACACCCCTTGAGTTGTGTGGGGTCCCTGTATAGTTCTGAGCCCCTGGCCCAAGGTCACCCCCCCAGACTGGGGAGCTTCCTCCAAGGAGGCGACAGCCTAATACTCCATCTCCAGTTCTTCCACCCAAACAACTCCTCCCCAGCTGGGCTGACTGTAGGTATTTAAGGACGCCTGCCTCCTGCCAATCCAGGTTGGGGATTAGTCAGGGTTCCCTAAAACACCCTAGACAGCTCCATCCTTCTTCCCCACCTTCCTTCTAGAAGCCTCTAGAAGCATAAGGGAGGTAACCAAAAGATGAAACTAGCTGTGAGTCACCAGCCCACTCTAAGCCACTCCCAGCCCCACAGATCAAAACAAACAGGTCTAGTTTTAAGCTAGGCCTGCCTAAATTCACACCAAGCAATATAAGTCTTCCAGACCTTATGATAGATCTTCCTAGTGACATCTTTTCTAGCATTCACTAGGTTAGATACCACTGGTCCTGAGATGCCACAGTCCTTTAACACCCTGGGTTCAATAGCCATGCCGTCAAATTTAGAGACTGTAAATTGGGGTGGAATATAGGACTTTGAGACAGTAGATTGGGGCGACATAGAAGCATCCATAGCCCATCTATTGTCAGTCTCACAATCTCCGGGAACCAGGGCCTTCTGGGCCAGATGACTGGAACCCCCTCTCTCTGAATCATGCACAATAGATGTGGAAGGAGAGGGATCGGAGGGAAAGCATAAACCAGGGAGCTACCAGAGCATCTGCTCCAATTGCCAGAGGATCTCTTGTTCGGGACACAAACTGCTGTAGCTTGTTGTTGAACCTGGATACGAGTAGGTCGACCTCTGGCCATCCCCAACATTGGCAAATTTCCTGGAACACCCTGGGTTTAGGGACCATTCCTCCGGGCAGATCTGCTGGCGGCTGAGATAATCTGCCTTCCAGTTCTCTACTCCCAGGATATGGACTGCCGATAGAATCGGCACATGTCCCTCTGTCCAGGCTAGTATGTGGTTCACCTCCTTCAGAGCTGAATGACTCCTGGTACCACCTTGGTGGTTTATATAGGCCACTGCAGTGGCATTGTCGGACTGATCCTTGATAGGGCAGTCCTGAAGCTCCACCGTCCATGACCGTAGGGCCAGTCAAACTGCCTGTAATTCCAGGTCGTTGATGGTCAGGATCTGTTCTGACCCTGACAATTTCCCTTGAGCTATGAGCCCCTCTAGGGTCGCTCCCAGCCTGAGAGACTGTCATCTGTAGTCAGTACTCTCCAAGTTACCGGGAGGAAGGATCTTCCCTTTCACATGTTCTGATCCTGGTTACCACCAGTTTAGGCTTAAGCATGCCCGAGGAGATAAGAAAATTGGATAATCCAGGGCTTGTCCTCTCTTGTTCCAAGCCAACAAGATGTCTTGTTGTAGAGGCCTGGAATGGAACTGGGCATAGGGCACCGCCTCGAAGGAGGATACCATCCTCCCTAGAAGACTCATACAATGGAGGGTTTATGCCCCTTATCTGACGCACCTGATTCTTCAGGGAACAGATCCTTGCAGGTGGCAAGAATACTCTTGCTTAGACAGTATCTAGGATCAGACCTAAATACTTTAGACCTTGAGCTGGTTTCAAGGCTGACTTTTCGGTATTTCTGATCCAGCCTAAGCTTTTACCGCACCGTGCATGTTATGCTCTGTTCTAGAGCCTGTAATGAGTGATCTCTGAGCAGGTGGTCGTCCAGATACCCAAGCACCAGGATCCCTTGGGCCCCTAAAAGATCCAGTACTGGTGCTAGGACCTTTGTGAACATCCGGGAAGCTGTAGCAAACCCGATGGGTAGAGCCACAAACAGAAAACGACGTTCCTCTACTGCAAATCGCAGGAACCTCTGATGAGTCTGAAAGATAGGTACGTGTAAATACGCATCTTTTATATCGATGGAGGTTAAAAAGTCTTCCATCTGAAGTGAGGCTACAATTAAGTGGACAGACTCCATCCGAAAGGACTGGATTAGTAGATACTGGTTCAGGGATCTTAGGTCCAAAAATGGACCTTGTGACCCCGTTTGGTTTTTAAACCGTAAAACAGGTTCGCTCTTTCGGATACAGGAACCTGTACAATCACTCCTTGATGCACTAAATGATGTAGTGCCTGAAGCAATGAGTCTCTTTTTGGAGGATCCAAGGGAACGCTGGATCTTAAAAACCTCTGAGGGGGAACCCCCCGCAACTCCAGCCTGTAACCGCGGGATATAATTGAGGTGACCTACTTGTCCTGAATTATCGTTCTCCAAATGTCCGCAAAGTGCAGCAGCCTTTCCCACCACCCGATGGAGTGGGGGCATCCCCTCAAAAGGAGGGCTTGGTGCTGCATTTAGAAGAATTTTGGACCCAGGGCTTTTTCTGGCCCTGGCCTTGTGGCTTGCCCCTGGCCCTAGCGCCCTGTTGGCGGCGGAACTGCCTTGGCACTGAGACATTTGAGGAAGCAGTCCCTGAAGTTTTAAACGAGGGATGCCTGGTGCTTTTCTTCACAGGAAGTAGAGAACTCTTCCCTCCGGAAATCTTTTGGATATATTCATCCAAATGATCACCAAATAAACATTCCCCATGAAAAGGGAAACCTGCCAATAACTTTTCACAAGGAAGCTCGGCTGACCAGTTCTTAAGCCACAAAAGTCTGTGCATATGTACAGACAAGACAGCCAAACAAGAAACCTGCTGTATTGAATCCTTTTAAGACATCAACAGCAAAACACAGCGCTCAAGGAATATCTGTCTTATTTTCAGGCAGATCATCCTCCTGGTTAGGCCTATCAGGTTGTTTGACCTGATCCTTTACGGACTGGCAGATACAAATTGCTGCAACAGCTGGCTGAATAGCTGAAATGGCCAAAGAAAAGGAAACCTTTAATAATGACTCCAATTTCTTGTCAGCAGGGTCTTTCAAGCCCTGTGCGTTATCTACCGGACAAGTTAAGTTCTTTAAGGAAGAGACTGCTGCATATATGGCTGGCATGCTCCTTTTTTAACAAGCTTTTCATCCATGGAATATAAAAAGGGAAAACCTCTTAAGAGGAACAAAATCCTATCAGGATGTTCCCAATCAGCATACACCGCCTGTCAGCAGGGGGTGTAGGAGAAAAGCCCGTGCAGCCTGAAGAGGCCTCAGGGATCCCAAGAGGACCAGGGGGGCTCAGTCACCTGTGCAAGAGGCAACTTAAAGGCAGAACAAAACATTTTGGTCAGAGTCAGGATGAAAAACCTCTGTGACTGAGAGGCAGACATCAACTGGATATCTTTTTGTCTAGATTGCTCGGAAGCAGACTCATCCGCCAGGCCCTCCACAGAATCCTGAGCTTTTAGCTCTTCCCCATCCTCAACCCATTCCTGCTCCAAACTAGGAGGCTCCAGGGAGGGGGATCTGTCACACTTCTTGCCACCCTGTGGGATGGAGGCAATCCTGCCAGTAAGCCTGTGCTCTAACCTGGCTAGGGCCGAGGACAGTTCATCCTTGGTGATAAAGGGTGAAGCTGCAGCGTTGACTATAGGCACAATACCAGATAGGCGCAGCGGCTCAGATTGCCTTGAAGCCTCTGGTCCTTCAGGGGATACAACACTAGGGATACGACTAGGTTCATCAGGAGCTACTGACGACTGTGCCCTTCCCTGTAGTGTTAGTCCCACTCTTCTTTTTGAAGACATTTACTAGCCACAAAAAGAGAGTACTTGGGTGTGGTATTAAAACACCTCAGAAGGGAGACCCTTTAATAGGGCTCACCAAGTCCCTATGCAACAATCCTGCTAAGCACCTTAGCCTGCCAAGCAAAACTTAGTGACTCACGTGACCCGGGTAAGGAGAAATGAACCGCTGCAAGTGCCTGTTCAGAGTCTGCTCTGTATCCCAAAGCTGCCTTCTGGAAGCACTGCATGCTTGGCATATACAGCTTAAATAAGCTGGCTGTGCGCAAGAACGTTCTGTGCATGCTGGCTGTGCGCTCAGATAAAGGCGAAGCCGTGTGCACCATGGCCGCCAAACAAACTGCTAAGTCCAGCGGCCCCTTTGCGAATCCACGTGCGCCATGGCTGCCAAACAAACTGCTAAGTCCAGCGGCGCTTCTGTGAATGCAAATGCGCCAGGGCCGCCAAAACAAACAACTGCTGAGCACAGGGGCACTCTTGCGAACGCACGTGCGCCATGGTGAACCAAGGTGAAATGGCACACCGTCGTGTGCCATCATGCAGTTAAAAAACAGCCAGACATAAGCAAAAAAGGTACACTTTGCAAACACCCACAGATAGCCCAAAACACCCCCGTATGGTCACCGTACACAGGTGTCCAGCCTCTAGCTAGCTTGACTGATTGTTACAGTCACCGGAACACCCCACAATAATAAATAAAGGGGTTTCACTTACCCGTCCAGACACAGGGCAGCTTAGAAACTAAGAGCTCAGACTTCACCCATCACGGCGGGCTCCTGTCACTTGAGGACCTTCAAGGACTGGGTATCCTTTTCATGTTTAGGGTCCACTCCCTTGGACCTGTACAGCACCCTGCAGGAATGCCTTAACGCTGTGGTGTCCAGGATTCCACTTCGCAGGGTCCAGCGTCTGGAGGCCGTATTACATGCAAAACCTTGCAGGATCTTGAGTCTTCTTTGCGAGGCTCGGGTACCATTTATCTAAGCATATAAAGCCTGTGTCAAATGGATCCGATCGGTCAATCCCTTGATTCATTCAAGAATCGTTTGTGGGACTAGAGACCTGGAGCTCAGAGAGCTCAAACAAACCGTGCCATCCACTTTGCAGAGTGCTTCCTGTATGGAAGGGGTATATAGGGGAATACTAGACCTTTGGTCTACCAGGGTCCATTCACCTGGAGATGAAGTATAACCCAGCAGGTAATGAATATTAGCCTGATTCTGTGTCCCATGATGTATGAAAAAGAAATACTTCTTTGCCTGGATTTATCTTCACTCTCCTTGCATCTTATGCCAGTAGGATGTGTAAATGTAACTGCTGTAGTATCAGGTGACACAGATCTGTGAGTTATATGCATAGCAAAGTAACTTTAAGTGGAACTTTACCCATAACAACTTATAAGAAATCATGTTTTTTTAAGCAAGGAACATACATTTCACATTAACAATTATGCTACCAAAAATAGTGTGTGCTGTAAATTACCTCCAGCATTGCTCCTGAACAACAGTAAATCATAAAGCGGAAAAAAACCCATCAATTTAACAGATTCAAGAAACAGTTACATTCCTGGAATGCTGGGATTGCTAACTGTCACATTTGCTTGTGCCCTCAACCAAACTGTCAAACCATCAAATGGCTGGTGTCATAACTGATCACATGTGCAGCATCATGGCAGTTGCAGATCAAACAGAAGCAGCTTCCCTGGCTGTAAAGGATAGGAGGGTTTAATTCCACTTTAAGGCTGTCAGCAGATCGGCCCCTACAAATTTGGCAGTGCTTAAAAATAGAGAGCAAATTAACATGTGCAGAGCAGGGTGAGACAGTGTATATTACTGGGTTTTTAACAGTATTGGAACTTATTTTTAATGATATCTGCAAAAGGGGCCAGCCTGAAATGATCTAGCAGGACTTAAAGCATTTGTTACACTAACATTTCATATTCCTAATATGTGCCTGCTGTACCATGTACTTGTATGAGAAAGTATCCTGTTTTCTTTGTATGCTTCTTTTATGTGAAATCCCCGGCGTTCCTGCCAGTCCCTCTGCTTTCCTATTAACAACTGACCACACTAACAAGGAGAGCAGTGTGGTCAGTTCTCTAGCTATGCTGTGCGTGTGTGTGTGCTCTCCTCCAATGATCAGATGATTGTCCTGACACTCCCCCACTGAACAGCCATTCACTAGGAAACTCAGTGTGCTGCTGCTTCTCCTCCCCCAGCTCTTATGCAGCTGAGGACAGGGGGAATGTGATCACTTATAAAAAAAAGGGAAAAAAGGTATTTATAATGTATTTTTATATCTATACAAACATGTTTTGCCTTTCATTTCTATTTTAATGGGATGTTTTACAAGGTGACCGTTTACAATCACTTTCATTTTCTGACTAAAGTTCCACCGACTTTCTAACTGATTTGATTATAGTAACCTAAAATCTGGTGGCTGTGGATTGCTAAGCATTTGTTTTATTGAAAAGCCAGATGATGAGAACATGAAATCCTGAATAAGCTCTGGTGTACATTTGACAAAATCCCTCGAAATGTTAGGTACAGGCCTAAAATGTGCTATGTATTGAAAAGTATGATTATGGACTGTTATTGTAACTTGAAGGTCAAAGCTAGCATAAACAGATGGTTCTATCAGCTGACTGCAGCTATGTTTATAGCAGGCAAATAAAGCTATACTAGCGATGGTAAGGAAATGTCATAGATAGTATGTATCTGTTGGAAGACGACTCACACTGTGAACCTAAAAGGAAGTATCACAAAGACTGAGACCACCCACAAAGCATAGATTAATTACCTGATTACTGTTGAACTTGGGAATTATTTGAATTCTGGCAGTTGTCTACCGAGGAAAATAATAACAGCAGGCATAAAGAGTTAAATTGTTGGTCATTAGGAAGGACTGAGTCTTGCAAGTGCAATTACCTCTCATCTATAAAGATTATCTCATGCGTGAACAACTGTTTGGTTTACAGATTAGTGTTAGATGGAACCCAATCAACACATCCTGCTCCGACTCCTTTGAAAGTTAAACAAAGAGACTTCATTCTCATTAATTATAAGCAATAACAACAATGGTTCATAACCGGGTCAGGCAATTCATCTATGTTAGAGCACTGTATATGGCTGGCTTCAAAGAGATGAATGATATAAGCGCCTCTATTATTATCCAAACAAAAGTGTCAATAAATCCCAGCAAAACAAGGACTGAATAACTGTGGGAGTTGAGAGATCACTATTGTAGAGAGGAATTCTGCTGTATTCAAGACTGCTAGAGGTACTGGGGAAGCAGCACACTAATCCACGCTCACAAGTGGTCTCTGTTGAAGGTAAGGATCAGCCAATCTGATTTCTGATCATCCATGTTATCAGAGATCATGTGACTTGAAACCTGGACAATGAATAAACTTAGTTCAAAACCAGCCAACGGCATGCTAGAATTACTGCAAAAGTGTTCAGAAAGTTTACGCACTGCTCCTCTTCTGCATAGTTCTACAATCCTACTGTCATAAGTTCAAAGTGGTTTGTGGGAGGGATTGCAGCAGCTGTCAATTTAGAGCAGGTAGGAACAACTCTTGCAAGCAGTAAAATGGGCCCGGTTGAGTATAAAATGCTCTTGAAAGGTACCAGAAAAACAATACAAAGATTAATTACTGAAACGTCTCCTTAATGCAGCGAAAGCCTGCATTCCAGCACAATAAAACATATTGGCTTGCTCGAATTAATGAGATCCAAGAGGTGGAAAACCAGACTATGATGCTCAGGGAACAAGAAAAAAAGTACTGGAAAGTTTGGACTCCCTATTTCTTTTATAAAGATCAAACAATGCTAGCTTCCCAACCATAGGTCGAGGTAAGATATCGCAACACTCCTTTTATTTCCTGGAAGGGTTCCGGGCTAGGGAGATTGGTAGGTTTCTCCCCCTACCCACCCCCTCAGCCCCCTTTTTTACTTCTACTGCCCCCCCCCTTCTTTCTCTCTATCCCGCTTATCACCCATTTCCTCCCACTTTTTATCTTTTCTACTGGGCAAA